>NC_136633.1:7682806-8282806 GCF_933228915.1 Telmatherina bonti
TAACTATTTCTTAGAATACCACCAGAGGGTCCATTTCCTCTTCTATCTGGTCCAGTGTAATGATGTGGTGTCGGTGGCTCTTAGTGCCACAAGCAGCTTCATATTGAACAGATTCAATAGAAAAAAACAATAAACAGGCCAAACACAACTTGCTGCATGTCATTGTGTGATGATGGAGTCTTGCTGGTTGAGCATGGAGGTGGAGAATTTGATCATCAACTGCATGATGAAAATGATCCTCAAAATGACTGCTGGTTGACTGTCATTCTGGGGATTATTTACTCTTTGTCTCAGACTGATCTAAATTAGACATTGGAGAAGCTGACTGCCTTCAACATGAATCAGATCCGAAGCTCCGACGCTCACAGGACTCTTCATTCTGATCATCATCTCATTACCGCTGCTCCGGCCTTGATAGGAAAACTGGACAGCTTTTGTGCAGTTTGGCCTATATTATTGTTGAGCTGAGCTGCAGGCCACGCCCTCTCTGCCTGAGTGCATCAGGTCTGGGTGTGTCTCCCAGCCTGGAGGCAGCAGTTGAGTGCACCAGGTGGAAGCGATCGGGAAATTAGTTGGAGTTTGGAGGCACTCACTCACAGACAGTGAGGAGCAAACAGTGTGTGAAAGAATGGTTGAAAACTCTGGACTTGGAAAAAGAAGACTGCAGGTTTAAAGCTTGACTCAAAGAAGGAAGAAGGAGCCGGTGAGCTTTTAAATGTGCTATGTGTTTTGCAGCTTGAACTATGGGTAATCATGTGATTAGATTAGGGTTAAAATGTAATGTATTTTTAAAAAAAAAGTCACGTGATTAAAAAGCAAGTTAAAATATCACATATTTAATATCACATGGGTAAAAGTACAGTTAAAAATGTGGTGTATTTTAAAAAGGTTAAGCTAAAAGTAATTTGGTCATTGTGATCTTTGTGCATGTATGGGAGTTAAAAGCTGCTTAGGTTTGTAGGGTTAAAACTGAGCAATGCTTTAAACTGTATTTAATTTATTTTGGGTGCTTTAAATATGGGTTTTCTTTACTTATTTTCAAGTTTAATTTTTGATAATTTAAAAATTAAATATTTGATTTTGATTGGATTTTGATGCTGGTTGATTATGGTTTCTTTGGGTACATTTTTTGAACTTCTGTTTGTGTTTGTATTAAGGTTTTTCACCTGGTTTGGCCTCGATGACTTTCAAAATAAAAGAAAGAAAAGAAAGAAAGCTGGTCTTGGTCATTGAGTGGATTCCAGTTATATTCTTCTGAAGCAAGCTGCCTTTCAAGTGGGGAAGCTGCAGGGTAAACCTCGCAAGAGTGAGGGGCACTTGACAGTGAAAAACCGCCAGTGAAGACTGGAACAGAGAATCCTGAACGGCAACCAGCCAGGCTTGGAAGTCCAGAGGCCTGGTGACACACTGAGCATCACCTTACCCAATCCCGCTGGACAAGAGGATGGCTGACTCAAAGTCATTGGAGCAGCTTAAAGCCAATAGGACGTCTGCAAAGCGGCAATTCTCCCGGCTGGCCAACAACATTGCCCGGATGCATGCCATAATGCCAGAAGAGGAACTCAGAGACTGCTTCAAAAAGCTCATAATTGAGGCCAACAAAGTCATGGAAGCCAATGATGATGTGGAGGCCCAGTACCTTGCAGAGGCGGAGCTGGATGCGGATCCTGAAGAAGTTACTGGGTTGAGCGAGCAGCAAAAGGCCGATATTGGGAAAACTGCAAATGAGTGTGAGATGAAACTGAAAGAGCTGAAAGACCTCATCCAGAAGACACTCTGGGCCAGCTTCGGAGAAGAGGAACTGACAATGGCGGTAAAGGCTGCAGAGGAGAAAGTAGAGAGTGTGATGTCCTTTGAACTTGGTGGAAATAAAGAGGCCTTTGACTTCATGTTCAACTACATGGAAAGATTGGTTAAGAGGGCAAAAGAGCTGCACACACAGTGGAAGTGTTGGGCCCCGCCTGCTGAGCAGAAAGACTTGCAGCTACGCGTGCGAGGGCTTGAGCAGATCATTCCCAAGTTAATGTCCAGAAAAGCAGAGTTCATTGAAGCAAAAGCTAAAGAAGACACTGAAAGAGCTGTGAGTGCAGCTTCCATCAGCTACCCAGCATCAGCCATTAGACTGAAGCCAACCTCCCTCCCCAAGTTTACTGGCATAAGGCGAGACTTTCATCGCTGGAAAAGAGACTGGGAGGCCCTTCAGAGGCAAGGAGAACCCACTGGATCAAAAGAAGTCAAAAAGTTCCAGCTTCTTGACAGTTTGGATGAGAAAATAATGAGGGATTTTCGATTAATGACCTACAATACATCAGACGACATCTTTCGTGTCCTGGAGAATAGGTTTGGAAACCAAACTGCAATTGCCATTGAGATTGTTGAGGAGCTCCAGAGACTTCCAGCTGTCAAAAGTCACCAGCCCAAGAAAATTGTTGAGCTCATCCAAGCTGTTGAGGAAGACCTGAGTGACCTTGGTGACACTGGCGCTTTAAAGAACCCTCTGGTGACAAAGTCAATTGAAAGCAAGCTTCCTGATGCGTTGAAGAAAGAGTGGCTTCTCTATTCAGCTGGGAGGATCAGTGCTGAACCAGAGAAGCGCTTTGACAGTCTTCTGGCCTTCCTCAAGAGTCAAGAGAGCATCTATGAACAGCTGGACCAATTGAGGGATGAAGAGCTGCCAAGGAAAGAAATCCGACCTGAGCAAAGGCAAGCCAGAACCAGAGCCTTAAACCAGTCGAGTAGCTATCTCTCAGGGTGTGTCGTCTGTGGGGACATCAAGCATAAGAAAAAGCTGTACTTCTGCAAAAAGTTCCGTGTGCTCAAGCTCACAGAGAAGAAGGATGCAGTACGGAAACTGGGAGCCTGCTGGAAATGTCTGGAGGTCCACGGTGATGATAATCACTGCAAAACTTCATTCCTCTGCAAAGATCCTGAGTGTGAGGACAAGAGAGCCACAGACCACCATTACTATCTGTGTCCCAATGCTGAAGCATCCAGAGGCAGCACGACCCAGAGAAGGAGCAAAGGCAGCTTAGTGGGAGGTGGCAACAAGAGGAATTACACCGAGGCCCAGGAAGAATTCTTCAGAAAACTCTCACCTGAATTAGCCCAACAATGCCGGGACGCATTCTCCAACACAGCAGCGAGCACCTCCCACGTTGCAAAGAGTCACTCAAGTCTTCTGGCAGAGAGCGGCCTAGCGGAGTGGCCTGTCATCATGATGCTTTTGGAGGTAACAGCTAATGCCGGACAAAAGATTGGGACCCTGATCGACCTAGCTTCTGACACCAATTATATCACTCATGAGGCAGCAGGTCAGCTCAATCTCAGAAGTGAAGACATCACGCTTGTGGTCCATGGTGTAGGAGGCATGAAAGTCTTCATCAAAACAAAGCGGTACCTCCTGAAAATCCGTGTCAGCACCTCAAGAGGCACTTTCAGGTCCCACCAGCTGGTTTGCTATGGCCTAGACAACATCGCAGACATCCACAGACATGTGTCGCCCAAAAAACTGCGAGTTCTTCCCAGGCGTCCCACTCAGTGACCTAGTAAGGCCAAGAGAGATCCACCTCCTTGTAAGTCACAAGGAGGGTCAGCTGGCTCCACAGAAGATCCGCACAGTGGGGGATCTTGTGCTGTGGGATGGACCAATGGGAAAGACAGTTGCTGGCACCCATCCTGAGTTGTTTGAGGAGGTCACTGTATCAGCCCACACATCGAGAACACACTTTGCAAGGTCTATGAGAACTGCTGCTGTGAAGTATGAAGAACACACCTGTGTAGTCCCCATTTATCCTCCACAAAGCCAACAAGCCCCAGTTGCCATCCAACCTCAGAAATCCAGTTGTGCAGCTACTGCATCCAACTTCCTCAAGTGGTGGAAATGGGACAGTATTGGTGCTGGCTGTGTCCCGAGATGTGGGGGCTGTCGTTGCGGAAACTGTCAGCCAGGCGGCAAAGAGATGACCCTCGCTGAAGAAAGGGAGCTGGAGGTGGTAAAGAGTGGCCTTACATACGTAGGTGCTGGTGACCATAGTGAGAAGGCTCACTGGCACGCCAAGTACCCCTGGGTAGAAGATCCAGCCACATTACCAAGCAACAGGAGTGCAGTTGAGGCCACATTCCTGAGGACGGAGAGGCAGCTGGCCAGGGAGCCCGAGTGGAAGGCCGCCTATGCTGCTCAAGTTCACGAGATGGTCGAGCGCAGGGCCGCAATGAAGTTGTCTCAAGACGTCCTCCATGCATGGACTGGTCCAGTGTGGTACATCAGCCACCTCATCGCGCCCAACCCACACTCTGTCACAACTCCAGTGAGACTGGTCTGGAACAGTAGTCAAAAGTACAGAGGGGTGAGTCTCAATGATCTCCTGCTAAAGGGCCCTGACGTCCTCAACTCCATTCGTGCTGTGCTTCTCAAATTCCGAAGAGGAGGTTTTGCTGCATTAGGAGGCATAAAAAAAATGTACAATTCAGTGTGGCTCGAAGACCAAGAGGTGCATTTGCATAGGTTCCTGTGGCGTGACTCTGAAGAGGAGGAGCTGGGTGAATATGCAGTCACAAGAGTTAACATTGGAGACAAGCCAGCAGGCTGTATCGCTCAACTCGCCATGAGAGAGACGGCTAATCTTCCCCACTTCAGCCATCTCACGGAAGAGCGTCGAGTGCTACAGGAAGGCAGTTACGTCGATGACCTCTTGACCTCTCATGACAATTTGGACCAGCTTAAAGTCATCACAGAGAATTTGGAGCAGATCCTGAAAGCAGGAGGGTTCGAGTTGAAGCCATGGGTCTTCTCTGGTCAAAGTAGGAGGGAGTCTGTCGGAAAAGAGGAACAGGTGGCTACTCCGAAGACTGTGATCCTGCCGAATCAGCTCAAAGGGGAGGACAACAAAGCTCTTGGCCTCGGCTACACCCTGGAGGATGACAAGCTTCATGTCATGGTTGGGATAAACTTCTCAAAGAGGAAGAGGAAAATGAGACTCGGCCAGGACCTTCAACTGGAGCAGGTGAGAGCTCAGACACCAAACCCGCTGACACGACGAGAGTTACTCAGCCAAGTTTCTGGACTGTATGACCCAATTGGTCTGACAGCGCCTGTAAAGCAGAAAGGGGCCATTTTGGTTCGGAGAGCATTCCAGGAGGCTAAACCCAAGTGTAGCACCATCAAAGACACGTGGGACCTTGCACTATCAGGAAAGCTCAGAGAAGATGCCATCAGCCTTTTTGAAGAATACGCTCAGCTGAGTAAGGTCAAGTTTCATAGAGCCCTGACACCAGGAGGCACACCGGCTGAACCTGATGCAATTACCTTCTCAGATGGCAGCGAGCACGCTTATGGTGCCGTCCTGTATTTGCGATGGGCCTGTGACCAAGGTCCTGTGGTGAGGCTGGTGGAGTCTAAAGCTAAACTGACTCCCCTAGACCACAAGGGGGAAGCAGTCAAGGCAGAGCTGTGTGGAGCAGTATTCGCCGCCCGCTTGAAGAAGTACTTTGAGCAACATGGCCGAATTCAAGTCAAGCAGTGGTATCATTTTGTCGACAGCCAAACAGTCCTTGGTGCAATTCAGCGTGAGAGCTATGGCTTCCAGACCTTTTTCGCCAACAGAGTTGGAGAAATCCAAAGCAGCACACATCTTCAAGATTGGTGGTGGATCCCTGGACCACTGAACATCGCTGACATCATCACTCGTGGGGCTGGCCCAAAAGATTTGGATGAAAATTCACCATGGCAACAAGGACCAAAGTTCCTGAGTCTACCAGCTGGTGAGTGGCCAATCAAGTCTGCAAAGGATGTATCAGCAATCGCCAGAGAGAGTGTTGGAAAGATGCAGAAGAAATCATTTGCTGCCGCACTCACAAGAGCTCAGGTGAAGAAAGAGCCACCAGATCTGGAGCTTCGGAGGCCACCTGCTGGCGCTGCTGTCCGAAACCTAGTGGATGAAGGACGGTTCAGCAACCTGACTCACCTGGTTAAGACGATCGCCCAGGTTTGGAGGGCAGCAAAATGCTTTGCAGGTCAAAATAGGATCCTAGGAACTCCAAAGTGGGAGGCAGTTTCGTCAGCTGGGGTCATCACTGTAACAGAGCGCCAAGATGCTTTAAGAGACCTTTTTCTTGCTGCACAAGAGGGTGTGACCTTTCCAACTACCACAATAGACCGGCTGGTAGTCTGCAAAGAGGAAGAAACCGGGCTACTAGTTTGTAGTGGGAGAGTCCAAGCTTTTAATGAAGACAGAGTTGGTGTTCCCCTCTTACCTTACAGCGCCTGGGTCTCAACATTGTTGGTTCGGGAAGCTCACAACAAAGGTCATGAGGGAGTGGCTGCAACTCTACTGAAGGTGAGAAAGAGAGCATGGGTCATCAAGGGACGAAGAATTGCTCAAAAAGTCATTGAAAACTGTGTGATCTGCAAGAAAGCCAGAGCTAGAAGATGTCAGCAAGTGATGGGTGATCTGCCTCAAGAGAGAACTAGGCCAGCAGCCCCATTTGAGTTCACAGCAGTTGACCTGTTTGGACCATACCAGGTCAAAGATGATGTGAGGAAGAGAGTCACGATGAAGGTTTGGGGAGTTGTATTCTGCTGCATGGCCAGTAGGGCAATCCACACAGAGCTGGCCAACACCATGTCAACTGAAAGCTTTCTGATGGCTTATCAGAGGTTCACAGCAATTCGAGGGGATCCTAAGAAGATTTGGTCTGATCCAGGGACCAATTTTGTCGGTGCCAAACCGGTTCTGGAGGAGTTGTATCGGTTTCTGGATGGCCTGAACAGGTCTGCTGTGGAGGAGACTTCAGCTCAAAATGGAACCGACTGGCAGTGGAAAATCCAGCCAGCTGATTCACCTCATCGGAATGGCTCTGCTGAAGCAGCTGTCCGAATTGTGAAGAAGGCGTTCCAGAGTCTGGGGAGAGAATCAGGGCTCAGCTACAGCGAACTTCAGACGACACTTCAGCTCGCCGCTAATCTTTCTAATGAGCGCCCCATTAATGCCAGGGTGCAGAGCCATGAAGACACCGTGCAGTACATCACACCCAATACACTCCTGCTGGGACGGGCATCATCAAGTGGTGACTGGAAAACATTTGACTTCACGAGCTATCCCTATAAGAGACTCCAGGAAATGCAGCACCAGGTCAACAAATTCTGGAGGTTCTGGAGCCAACTTGCTGGTCCTAATCTCTATGTGAGGAGTAAATGGCACACCACACAGAGGAATGTTCAAGTTGGAGATGATGTTTGGCTGTGCGACCAGAATGCATTGAGGGGCCACTTTAAGCTTGGGAGAGTCATCAGTGTCAACCCAGACTCCAGAGGTATTGTACGAGATGTGAATGTCAGAGTTGTGGCAAGCTCCTGTATCCCTGAGGTGAGACCTCCAACATCAGCATCCAAGCATCCTGCCTCCAAGCAGCCTGCACCCAAGCATCCTGTCTCCAGCATCCGGAGGGACCTTAAGTCCACAATCCTTCACCGAGACGTCCGAAGGTTGGTGGTCCTGCTGCCAGTGGAGGAGCAGGCAGGACGCCCAGGAGGGAATCTCTGACCTCAAGTTCACTGTGTGCGATCTTTCCAGCGGTTCCCGTGGGAAGATCGAGTGGGAGGTGTTGAGCTGAGCTGCAGGCCACGCCCTCTCTGCCTGAGTGCATCAGGTCTGGGTGTGTCTCCCAGCCTGGAGGCTAAAAAACAAGCTTAGTATGAGGATGAGAAAAATACCTTTCTGACCAGAACTAACCATGCCTAAAATATTTCAGCATTAAATTCTGATCAGGTTGGATCTTTGAGTCAATCAGACAAAAGTATCACATGTGATGCACTTTCCCCCAAATCCACATAATAACAAGACCACTTTGAAATTGACCCAAACCTCTGACTTTGCAACACAAGGTCACATTTTCCTCACTCTGTCTTTGTTTTAAAGCTCTGGTCATGCCCTTTCAGAAAATGTCTCATTTATTAAAATCAGACCTTTCTGACCAGAACTAACCATGCCTAAAATCTTTCAGCATTAAATCCTGATCAGGTTTGATCTTTGAGTCAATCATACAAAACTGCATCACATGTGATACTTTTGTCTGATTGACTCAAAGATCCAACCTGATCAGAATTTAATGCTGAAATATTTTAGGCATGGTTAGTTCTGGTCAGAAAGGTATTTTTCTCATCCTCATACTAAGCTTGTTTTTTAACTTGGATGTACCTGGGTTTCACCTCCCCCGTCACAGACAAAGGCCTCCTAATGGGCCTATGATGGGGGAGGCGTAACCAAGGTGCATCACAATGCCAGAATTCTGTATAAAATGACCTGCTTCTTCATGCCTTGATCATTGTTTGCTGAGACACAGAGAGGACGCTGCTGGAAGACACTGCTGGACCCTGAACTTCTATCAACTTCTTGCAATGGCTGAGGAAAACAAGTAAGTCAGACCTCTGCTGCTATTTGCCATAATTTATTGTTAAAGATGTTTTCAGTCCTACCTCTGGAAAACAGTAGTTTTCTGTACCTGAACAATGCGCTTTATCTTTGTGTTACAGGCAAGATCGTACATATGACCGCCGTGTGGTCTACTGCCTCAGGTGCTCAAAACCCACTGAGATGATTGCAACCCACCTCTCCAGGGTTTGCATGAAAAACAACACCCCAGAGGAACGCCAACAGGAGCTAGTGAAGGCAAAAGAGTCCACCAAAATCTGGACGCGTGATGGTAGGCTGTGGGACTACGCAGACATCTGCCGCCTGTTTCCCCACGGTCTCTGTAGGCGGTCATTGGTCAAGGAGCTGAAGAGAAGAGGCTTTTTCGTGCTCAACTGCCCCCTGGACTTTGACCTGGAAGAGGAGGAGACAAGAGAAGCTGTTGCTGCCCGTCCTTCTACCTCTGCAGAGGAGCCTCCTGCCTCTGCAGAGGAGCCTACTACCTCTGCTGCTCCACTTCCCACAGTTAAAGAGAGGGATTCTGGAAGCAGCCAGGCAGATGAAGAGGAGGACAGCCCCTCCAGTGACCCCACATGGCAACAGTGAGTCTTTTAACTTCCACACAGAAATGACTGAATCAGTGGTCTCCTTTTGTGAACTTGTATGAACTAAAGTTCTCTCTGCTTTCTCAGGTCAACTCCTCATTTCTCCTCAACCGTAAGGATGAGGATGCAGGAGGAAAACCTGTACTCCAAGTTTCCACCTGAGACCACGGAGCTGGAGAAATTTAAAGCCCATTTGGAATCTGTGCTACAGATTCCAGACTGCAAACAGGAAGTAGGTGTTTGTTTTGGTTTTTCCTTTCTTGCAGCCCAGACTGGTTTCTGCTGCTCTCTCTGCATGTTCATTTCAATATGAATGGAGGCCTCACTGAGTCACTGAATGCAGCCTGATGATGTTTTTATCTGACTGTGGTTCACAGGTTGACAATGTGTCCAGGATGCTGCGCTTCATGCAGCCCACAGGGAACCAGGTGAAGCTGGATTTTCTAAAGAGCACAGCACTTCTGGCCGAGTATTTTAATGCTCTGAAGAGGGTGGGTCAGTCTGCAGCCACCCGGATAAATTATGTTAAGAGCATGATCAAGTTCGTGAAATACCTGCGGCTGGAATATGGAGCATCCGACCCTGCGATGGTGCACATGTGCACCCATTACCTTGATTTCTTGGCTGTTCTTAGGAAACCAATTTCTAAGACACACAGCAAGGACCTTTGCAGTAAAAGGTGAGCATTTATCATTCCTAGTCCTTCCTTCTCCGTCTGCTGTTTTTAAAAGTTGGATAATAACTCAGCTTCTCCTTCTCACTGCTGTTCTGGTGCATCTTGTCTTTCAGGCACGACTACTTTGTTGGGCCAAAGACGTCAGTCTACAACTGCCAAAAAGTCCTCCGAGAGGCCAAGAAGGATGCACTGGGAGTTTATGGATGCCTCCTGAACGGTGACCCAGTCACAGATGAGGAGAAGACCCGCTACCGCTACTACTGTGAGGCCATCCTTCTCCTCGGTCATTTCCAGAGGCCAGGAGCGGTGGAGGGACTGACAGTAAGTACTTTTCCAGGCCAGGTTTTTCTCAGCATGCAGTGGACACCTTAAAACATTCCGACCATTAATGTGTTCATGGTTGTTTCTCAGGTCACAGAATGGCTCCAGAAGCTGGAGTGCAATGGGCGGGTCGTTGTGGCTGTGAAGTCCCACAAGACAGCCAACAGGCAGGTGGCTCCATTTGCCTTGACCCAGGAGGAAGCTGCTGTAAGTGACATCACTGTCCACAAATATGGACCAGAATTCATGTCCATTTCCTCCCTTTTCATTCATTTCTTCTACTCTTTGTCTCTGCAGATCATCGAGCAGTACTACCTCTCGGTCCGTTCGGATGCTCTCAGGAACTTGACCGACGACGATGGTGAGGGGCACAACAGACTTTTTCTGGCTAACAATGGCAGACCAGTTAAAAGTGCCACCAATGACCTCTGGCGCCTGCACGAACAGTGAGTTGACACATCTAAATGCACTTCTTCCTGGCATGAGATGCATAAAGTTGGAGCAATTTGAGTAGATGAACTGAAGATATTTCAATTTCTCTTTCATTACAGCTACAAGCTGCCAAACGTCACCAGCCAGGAGATCCGCCGTGCCATCGAAACAGAGGCAAACACTGTGCTGACGGACGAGCAGAAGACGGGCTTGGCGTATTATCTGGCTCACACAGATAAGGTGGCTAAAGACCACTATAGGATGCGGGAGCCAGAGAGTATCTCTAACATCGCCAACTTGGTCAATCTCTTTACACACAGGTAAATAAGGTGAAACATCTAGTATCTCCCAGCTGCTTAATGTTCAGTTTTTCACTCAAGTCTCTTCGTTCTACAGTTCTGATGACTCAGGAGATGACCAGCTTCGTCTTGCCACCAAAAGAGGAAGAGAAAAGGAGGAACTGTCATTTGACAAGTTCCAGGAACAGTTCCCGGTGACAATGGAGGGGAAACCTCCAAACAAAGTGAGGAGAACTGCAGCTGGCTTCGCTCCTGACAGATTTCTATATGACAAGTGGAGAGCTGTCCAGTTCAAGATGAGGGAGAAACATCTTCTCAGTAAGTGTCGAGACACCTCTTGTCAGATATTGGTGATGAGTAACTACACTTTTTGAACAAGAATTAATCCCAATCAATCTGGTCTATGTTACAGCTAAATGGTCCCGGCGCCCTCCGACCATCCAGAGCATCACAGCCACAATAGACAAAGAGAAGTGGCATTCAAATTGCCCTTCTGCCCAGGCCATCTTGGACAAATGGACTCCACCAGAGCAAGAAGATGTGGAGAACAGTGCACCGCTGATGAAGCTAGTAGCAAATCAGAAGTGGAAGCATCTGGCCATTGTGGAACCATCTCCAAAGGCTGGCGAGGGAAAAGGTAACGTTTCATTCCGGCCATATTAAAATTTTCCCTGCAGTTTTTATGCTTCAGTCAATCTTGGAATCCAACCATATGTGGTCATGATATTTAATTTTTTTTAAAAAAGGAGGAAAAATAACCAATTTTCTCAATTCTGACCTACAGGAGTGGTGACCACCAAGTCATTTACCAAAAATGCAGTCATCTGTGACTACCATGGTGAGCTCATTTCTGGTGCGGAGGGGAGGAAGAGGATGAGTGACAGGAACAATGTCATGGGCAACTCGTTCTTCTTTAAGGCTGGCGGTATTGATATGTGTATTGATGCCAACAATGCCCCTTGCTCATGTCACCCTAATACAGAGACTTTTGGCAGGCTCATCAATCATTCCAGAAAAAATGCAAATGTTAGGCCTGTTCACTGCCTTATGCAGTTCTCAGAAGGACCACAAAATGTCATTTTGTTTAAGGCTACGAGAGACCTATGTGTAAACGAAGAGCTGCTGTTTGATTAAGGAGTGAGAAAAAAATCATTTTCTGGAGAGGGAGCTGACCTCACATGGTTGGACAGCTAGATATTCTTTTGAAGAAAAAGCTGTGAATGTACATACTGTATATACTGTAAATACACAATAAAAAGGAACATTTGATCGCAAATCTTTTTTGGTCATTTTGGTATATTTCTACTTGAATTAGATGCTATAGGACACCTTTAAAACTTTAAAAGGATAAGGAATGATGAATATATGGCCTGGTGTTGCAAAGTTAGAGCTTTGGTTGAATTTGAAAGTGGTCTTGTTACCATGTGGATTTGGGGGAAACTGGGGTGCAGTTAAAAAATGAATAACTCTGCAAAACAAGGTCACATTTTCCTCACTCTGTCTTTGTTTTAAAGCTCTGGTCATGCCCTTTCAGAAAATGTCTCATTTATTAAAATCAGACTTACCTGTCCAGAACTAACCATGCCTAAAATCTTTCAGCATTAAATCCCATCAGGTTGGATCTTTGAGTCAATCAGACAAAAGCATCACGTGTGATGCAGTTTCCCCCAAATCCACACGGCAACAAGACCACTTTGAAATTTAACCTAAGCTCTAACTTTGCAACACCAGGTCATATATTCATCATTCCCTATTTCTTTTAAAGCTCTGGTCATGCCCTTTCAGAAAATGGTTCATTTATTAAAATCAGACCTTCCTGGCCAGAGCTACACCTGGGAATGTCATGTAAACCTACCTGTGTGCAGTTTCCAAAATTGTCCACATTAAAAATTTAATAACTCTGCAAAACAAGGTCACATTTTCCTCACTCTGTCTTTGTTTTAAAGCTCTGGTCATGCCCTTTCAGAAAGGGCATGACCCTTTTCAGGGAGTACAGACAACATTTTTACCCAAAAATGAGGCCTCCAATGGGGGGTTATGCATAGCTCCAGGGGGGTCTCAGACCTGTAGCTAGCCCATTTGAGATCACTTTTCTTGGGGCATCTGACTTCCACAGATGGCCCTGGAGGTCCATATTTTTATTTATTTTTTTTTTTTTAACCTTGTTTGATTTTGCCCAAACTTTAGCCATGTCATACCTGTCCCAAATGAAGCACCCTGTCCCATTTTAGGGCCTGTGGGACAGACAGGGACAAAAGTAAGGGAATGTGTCTAAGAGCGTCCACTAGCAATCCCTTACCATTATGGTCCTGGGACACTTTGTGGACAGTTTTTCTGATTTTGCCCAAACTTTAGCCATGTCATACCTGTCCCAAATGAAGCACCCTGTCCCATTTTAGGGCCTGTGGGACAAACAGGGACAAAAGTAAGGGTATGTGTCTAGAAGCGTCCACTAGCAATCCCTTACCATTATGGTCCAGGGACACTTTGTGGACAGTGGCCATTTCTCAGTCATACATTGTCCAAGCAGGATGAAACTCACAGGGCAGACTCAGTGGAGCTCTAGAAACTGGCCCTGTGAATCCCAGCAACATATCACTAACTGTGACCCAGAAATAGCCACTGTCCACAAGGCATCCCCGGGGCCCCATTCATAGGGATTGGAACTGGACACCAATGGACAATTACCTATACCATTGTCCCATTTTGTATCCCTTGGTCCATGAAGGCTGAAATTCACACAGGACACTCCATGTAGGGTGCAGACAGTGTGGCCAAAGTTACAAGGAAATCAGACCAACTTGAAAATTTGGCCAGAAGTTGACTACATGGTCCTCAGAAGGGTCAAATTTTCAAAGTTCTCCAAAATGGACCAAACTTATACTGGAAGACAGAGACCCATAGCAGAGTCCAAGTGCCAAGTTTAGGGCTTGTAGAACAAACAGGAACCAGATGGGAGTGAGGTAAGAGAAAGGGTTGATTTCTGTCCACTTCTAATCCCAATACACTGGGGGCCAAGGAAGACTTGTGGACAGTGGCTTTTTCTCTGTCATGGATTGTCCTAGGATGCTGATACTCACAGGACAGACTCAGTGGAGCTTTGTGGGGTTGCCCTGTGAATCCCAGCAACGTAGGACCTACCCTGACTGAGAAAAAGTCTCTGTCCACAAGGCATCCCCAGGCTCCAATGCTCAGGGATTGGAAGTGGTTGGAAATGGACTATTACCCTTCCCCTTCTTCCACTGTGTCCCCCTTTGCTCTAGAAGGCTTAAACTTTCAATTTAAAACTATTTTAGGACCCAGGACACACTGGTAAAGTGTGGCAAAGTTTGGAGAAAATTTCAATTTTAGGGGACATCCTCTACGTCCCATGCCCAGGAACAGTGCACCTTTCCTGGGGAAGTGTGAGGGGTTGGTCCTGGAGCCTTCCAGGGAGTACTGACAACATTTTTACCGAAAAATGAGGCCTCCAATGGGGGGTTATGCATAGCTCCAGGGGGGTCTCAGACCTGTAGCTAGCCCATTTGAGAGCACTTTTCTTGGGGCATCTGACTTCCACAGATGGCCCTGGAGGTCCATTTTTTTTTTTTTTTTTTTTTTTAACTTTGCTTGATTTTGCCCAAACTTTAGCCATGTCATACCTGTCCCAAATGAAGCACCCTGTCCCATTTTAGGGCCTGTGGGACAAACAGGGACAAAAGTAAGGGTATGTGTCTAAAAGCGTCCACTAGCAATCCCTTACCATTATGATACCTGCCCCCAGCAGAGAGTGTCATCGATATCAAATGTATATCCACCCTTTGTCACTGTTTTGTTGTACAAAAAGAAAACTTCGTCTCGGGGTTATTTTTTGTATCTGTTTATATTTGACTATAATTCTATGTATTTTCAGTATTTGTGTTTATAAATTGTGATATTTAGAATATGGGCATTAAATAATTCACTTTAGTTTGAAAACACAATTTTTTTACCTTCCTACCACTGCCACCAGAGGGAGCTCATAAACTATCATTTTCACACAGTGCCAGTGGTCCCACAGTTTGGCATTAGAGCTGCTGATTACTGTCTTCATTGTGATACCTGCCCCCAGCAGAGAGTGTCATCGATATCAAATGTATATCCACCCTTTGTCACTGTTTTGTTGTAAACATTTGCTATGCTATGTCAAATTTGTGTAATTCATACTGCTATTTACTTGTTCACAAATAGTTAAACTATCTATCTATCTATCTATCTAGATAGCCCGATGCCGATGCACTCACTTTTATTGTGTATTTACAGTATATACAGTATATACATGTACAGCTTTTTCTTCAAAGTATATAAATCTAGCTGTCCAACCATGTGAGGTCAGCTCCCTCTCCAGAAAATGATTTTTTTCTCACTCCATAATCAAACGGCAGCTCTCCAGTCTTCCAGCAGCGTCCTCTCTTTGTCTCAGCAAACAATGATCAAGGCATGAAGAAGTATTCTGGCATTGTGATGCACCTTGGTTACAACTCCCCCATCATAGGCCCATTAGGAGGCCTTTGTCTGTGACGGGGGAGGTGAAACCCAGGTACATCCAAGCTAAAAAACAAGCTTAGTATGAGGATGAGAAAAATACCTTTCTGACCAGAACTAACCATGCCTAAAATATTTCAGCATTAAATTCTGATCAGGTTGGATCTTTGAGTCAATCAGACAAAAGTATCACATGTGATGCACTTTCCCCCAAATCCACATAATAACAAGACCACTTTGAAATTGACCCAAACCTCTGACTTTGCAACACAAGGTCACATTTTCCTCACTCTGTCTTTGTTTTAAAGCTCTGGTCATCAGTCAGCAGCAGACATGATCATGAAGTATTCAGCAGATTTCAGAATCTAAATGTTTTAAATGTAGTTTCTGGACCTGTCTGCTTAATGTGAGTGAACTGCTTCTTCCAGTAGGCATGGATGTGATTGGGTTTGTTTCAAATATGCTTTGTTTTTTACCACTCATTACTCAGATCAGAATTCTATTAGTGTAAATGCCTGCAACAGAGATGATAATCATCCCCTGAATGTTCATATTTGATTGAAAAGACATACACTTAATGTGTCTGCACTGGTTTATTGATGCCAGTTGATTCTTGATGAAGTGTGTATATGTGCAGTCATAGGATGATATGACTATGCTATTTATGTTATATGTGACTGCAAGAAAAATGTACCTGGAAGCAGATTGCAGCCTCAGAGAGATCAGTTTTATTACAGACTGAGCTGTTAATAGGAATGCACACAAGACAGAAAACTGGTTGGACTTTATTAACCACAAATAGGAAAAGTGAGGTTGTTTTCAGACCTTTGTGAGACAGGAAGGTCTGTTATATACTGACAGCTCTGTTCTGGTTTCTTCCTAACTATTTCTTAGAATACCACCAGAGGGTCCATTTCCTCTTCTATCTGGTCCAGTGTAATGATGTGGTGTCGGTGGCTCTTAGTGCCACAAGCAGCTTCATATTGAACAGATTCAATAGAAAAAAACAATAAACAGGCCAAACACAACTTGCTGCATGTCATTGTGTGATGATGGAGTCTTGCTGGTTGAGCATGGAGGTGGAGAATTTGATCATCAACTGCATGATGAAAATGATCCTCAAAATGACTGCTGGTTGACTGTCATTCTGGGGATTATTTACTCTTTGTCTCAGACTGATCTAAATTAGACATTGGAGAAGCTGACTGCCTTCAACATGAATCAGATCCGAAGCTCCGACGCTCACAGGACTCTTCATTCTGATCATCATCTCATTACCGCTGCTCCGGCCTTGATAGGAAAACTGGACAGCTTTTGTGCAGTTTGGCCTATATTATTAAAATACTGAACACAGACATATTAAAACTAATTATTATAAATAAGACTGATATTATATGAATATTTATTATTACATAAATAAAGGAGTGTAAAACACTTACGTTCCATCCTTTTTATTTCTCCTCTTTGTTCCTTTCCCCTGTCCCATGAAATCAGGCTGGTCAATCCTCCCCTTTCCAGCAGACTGGCTCCTCTGATCCATGTTCGTCCACCTTCCACCTCTGTGTTGATACATTAATTTAGCCATAATTTGTCCATCATATCAGTAGAAAACTACTGTTTTCCAGAGGTAGGACTGAAAACATCTTTAACAATAAAATATGGCAAATAGCAGCAGAGGTCTGACTTACTTGTTTTCCTCAGCCATTGCAAGAAGTTGAGAGAAGTTCAGGGTCCAGCAGCGTCCTCTCTGTTGGTCAACAATAATCAAAGCATGATGAATCACGGCCGTTTCCACGGTAAACTCCGGCATTGTGATGCACCTTGGTTACAACTCCCCCATCATAGGCCCATTAGGAGGCCTTTGTCTGTGACGGGGGAGGTGAAACCCAGGTACATCCAAGTTAAAAAACAAGCTTAGTATGAGGATGAGAAAAATACCTTTCTGACCAGAACTAACCATGCCTAAAATATTTCAGCATTAAATTCTGATCAGGTTGGATCTTTGAGTCAATCAGACAAAAGTATCACATGTGATGCACTTTCCCCCAAATCCACATAATAACAAGACCACTTTGAAATTGACCCAAACCTCTGACTTTGCAACACAAGGTCACATTTTCCTCACTCTGTCTTTGTTTTAAAGCTCTGGTCATGCCCTTTCAGAAAATGTCTCATTTATTAAAATCAGACCTTTCTGACCAGAACTAACCATGCCTAAAATCTTTCAGCATTAAATCCTGATCAGGTTTGATCTTTGAGTCAATCATACAAAACTGCATCACATGTGATACTTTTGTCTGATTGACTCAAAGATCCAACCTGATCAGAATTTAATGCTGAAATATTTTAGGCATGGTTAGTTCTGGTCAGAAAGGTATTTTTCTCATCCTCATACTAAGCTTGTTTTTTAACTTGGATGTACCTGGGTTTCACCTCCCCCGTCACAGACAAAGGCCTCCTAATGGGCCTATGATGGGGGAGGCGTAACCAAGGTGCATCACAATGCCAGAATTCTGTATAAAATGACCTGCTTCTTCA
Organism: Telmatherina bonti; assembly: GCF_933228915.1. NCBI lineage: Eukaryota > Metazoa > Chordata > Actinopteri > Atheriniformes > Telmatherinidae > Telmatherina > Telmatherina bonti. The sequence goes on from NC_136633.1 coordinate 7,700,589, forward strand.
TGCCTTGATCATTGTTTGCTGAGACACAGAGAGGACGCTGCTGGAAGACACTGCTGGACCCTGAACTTCTATCAACTTCTTGCAATGGCTGAGGAAAACAAGTAAGTCAGACCTCTGCTGCTATTTGCCATAATTTATTGTTAAAGATGTTTTCAGTCCTACCTCTGGAAAACAGTAGTTTTCTGTACCTGAACAATGCGCTTTATCTTTGTGTTACAGGCAAGATCGTACATATGACCGCCGTGTGGTCTACTGCCTCAGGTGCTCAAAACCCACTGAGATGATTGCAACCCACCTCTCCAGGGTTTGCATGAAAAACAACACCCCAGAGGAACGCCAACAGGAGCTAGTGAAGGCAAAAGAGTCCACCAAAATCTGGACGCGTGATGGTAGGCTGTGGGACTACACAGACATCTGCCGCCTGTTTCCCCACGGTCTCTGTAGGCGGTCATTGGTCAAGGAGCTGAAGAGAAGAGGCTTTTTCGTGCTCAACTGCCCCCTGGACTTTGACCTGGAAGAGGAGGAGACAAGAGAAGCTGTTGCTGCCCGTCCTTCTACCTCTGCAGAGGAGCCTCCTGCCTCTGCAGAGGAGCCTACTACCTCTGCTGCTCCACTTCCCACAGTTAAAGAGAGGGATTCTGGAAGCAGCCAGGCAGATGAAGAGGAGGACAGCCCCTCCAGTGACCCCACATGGCAACAGTGAGTCTTTTAACTTCCACACAGAAATGACTGAATCAGTGGTCTCCTTTTGTGAACTTGTATGAACTAAAGTTCTCTCTGCTTTCTCAGGTCAACTCCTCATTTCTCCTCAACCGTAAGGATGAGGATGCAGGAGGAAAACCTGTACTCCAAGTTTCCACCTGAGACCACGGAGCTGGAGAAATTTAAAGCCCATTTGGAATCTGTGCTACAGATTCCAGACTGCAAACAGGAAGTAGGTGTTTGTTTTGGTTTTTCCTTTCTTGCAGCCCAGACTGGTTTCTGCTGCTCTCTCTGCATGTTCATTTCAATATGAATGGAGGCCTCACTGAGTCACTGAATGCAGCCTGATGATGTTTTTATCTGACTGTGGTTCACAGGTTGACAATGTGTCCAGGATGCTGCGCTTCATGCAGCCCACAGGGAACCAGGTGAAGCTGGATTTTCTAAAGAGCACAGCACTTCTGGCCGAGTATTTTAATGCTCTGAAGAGGGTGGGTCAGTCTGCAGCCACCCGGATAAATTATGTTAAGAGCATGATCAAGTTCGTGAAATACCTGCGGCTGGAATATGGAGCATCCGACCCTGCGATGGTGCACATGTGCACCCATTACCTTGATTTCTTGGCTGTTCTTAGGAAACCAATTTCTAAGACACACAGCAAGGACCTTTGCAGTAAAAGGTGAGCATTTATCATTCCTAGTCCTTCCTTCTCCGTCTGCTGTTTTTAAAAGTTGGATAATAACTCAGCTTCTCCTTCTCACTGCTGTTCTGGTGCATCTTGTCTTTCAGGCACGACTACTTTGTTGGGCCAAAGACGTCAGTCTACAACTGCCAAAAAGTCCTCCGAGAGGCCAAGAAGGATGCACTGGGAGTTTATGGATGCCTCCTGAACGGTGACCCAGTCACAGATGAGGAGAAGACCCGCTACCGCTACTACTGTGAGGCCATCCTTCTCCTCGGTCATTTCCAGAGGCCAGGAGCGGTGGAGGGACTGACAGTAAGTACTTTTCCAGGCCAGGTTTTTCTCAGCATGCAGTGGACACCTTAAAACATTCCGACCATTAATGTGTTCATGGTTGTTTCTCAGGTCACAGAATGGCTCCAGAAGCTGGAGTGCAATGGGCGGGTCGTTGTGGCTGTGAAGTCCCACAAGACAGCCAACAGGCAGGTGGCTCCATTTGCCTTGACCCAGGAGGAAGCTGCTGTAAGTGACATCACTGTCCACAAATATGGACCAGAATTCATGTCCATTTCCTCCCTTTTCATTCATTTCTTCTACTCTTTGTCTCTGCAGATCATCGAGCAGTACTACCTCTCGGTCCGTTCGGATGCTCTCAGGAACTTGACCGACGACGATGGTGAGGGGCACAACAGACTTTTTCTGGCTAACAATGGCAGACCAGTTAAAAGTGCCACCAATGACCTCTGGCGCCTGCACGAACAGTGAGTTGACACATCTAAATGCACTTCTTCCTGGCATGAGATGCATAAAGTTGGAGCAATTTGAGTAGATGAACTGAAGATATTTCAATTTCTCTTTCATTACAGCTACAAGCTGCCAAACGTCACCAGCCAGGAGATCCGCCGTGCCATCGAAACAGAGGCAAACACTGTGCTGACGGACGAGCAGAAGACGGGCTTGGCGTATTATCTGGCTCACACAGATAAGGTGGCTAAAGACCACTATAGGATGCGGGAGCCAGAGAGTATCTCTAACATCGCCAACTTGGTCAATCTCTTTACACACAGGTAAATAAGGTGAAACATCTAGTATCTCCCAGCTGCTTAATGTTCAGTTTTTCACTCAAGTCTCTTCGTTCTACAGTTCTGATGACTCGGGAGATGACCAGCTTCGTCTTGCCACCAAAAGAGGAAGAGAAAAGGAGGAACTGTCATTTGACAAGTTCCAGGAACAGTTCCCGGTGACAATGGAGGGGAAACCTCCAAACAAAGTGAGGAGAACTGCAGCTGGCTTCGCTCCTGACAGATTTCTATATGACAAGTGGAGAGCTGTCCAGTTCAAGATGAGGGAGAAACATCTTCTCAGTAAGTGTCGAGACACCTCTTGTCAGATATTGGTGATGAGTAACTACACTTTTTGAACAAGAATTAATCCCAATCAATCTGGTCTATGTTACAGCTAAATGGTCCCGGCGCCCTCCGACCATCCAGAGCATCACAGCCACAATAGACAAAGAGAAGTGGCATTCAAATTGCCCTTCTGCCCAGGCCATCTTGGACAAATGGACTCCACCAGAGCAAGAAGATGTGGAGAACAGTGCACCGCTGATGAAGCTAGTAGCAAATCAGAAGTGGAAGCATCTGGCCATTGTGGAACCATCTCCAAAGGCTGGCGAGGGAAAAGGTAACGTTTCATTCCGGCCATATTAAAATTTTCCCTGCAGTTTTTATGCTTCAGTCAATCTTGGAATCCAACCATATGTGGTCATGATATTTAATTTTTTTTAAAAAAGGAGGAAAAATAACCAATTTTCTCAATTCTGACCTACAGGAGTGGTGACCACCAAGTCATTTACCAAAAATGCAGTCATCTGTGACTACCATGGTGAGCTCATTTCTGGTGCGGAGGGGAGGAAGAGGATGAGTGACAGGAACAATGTCATGGGCAACTCGTTCTTCTTTAAGGCTGGCGGTATTGATATGTGTATTGATGCCAACAATGCCCCTTGCTCATGTCACCCTAATACAGAGACTTTTGGCAGGCTCATCAATCATTCCAGAAAAAATGCAAATGTTAGGCCTGTTCACTGCCTTATGCAGTTCTCAGAAGGACCACAAAATGTCATTTTGTTTAAGGCTACGAGAGACCTATGTGTAAACGAAGAGCTGCTGTTTGATTAAGGAGTGAGAAAAAAATCATTTTCTGGAGAGGGAGCTGACCTCACATGGTTGGACAGCTAGATATTCTTTTGAAGAAAAAGCTGTGAATGTACATACTGTATATACTGTAAATACACAATAAAAAGGAACATTTGATCGCAAATCTTTTTTGGTCATTTTGGTATATTTCTACTTGAATTAGATGCTATAGGACACCTTTAAAACTTTAAAAGGATAAGGAATGATGAATATATGGCCTGGTGTTGCAAAGTTAGAGCTTTGGTTGAATTTGAAAGTGGTCTTGTTACCATGTGGATTTGGGGGAAACTGGGGTGCAGTTAAAAAATGAATAACTCTGCAAAACAAGGTCACATTTTCCTCACTCTGTCTTTGTTTTAAAGCTCTGGTCATGCCCTTTCAGAAAATGTCTCATTTATTAAAATCAGACTTACCTGTCCAGAACTAACCATGCCTAAAATCTTTCAGCATTAAATCCCATCAGGTTGGATCTTTGAGTCAATCAGACAAAAGCATCACGTGTGATGCAGTTTCCCCCAAATCCACACGGCAACAAGACCACTTTGAAATTTAACCTAAGCTCTAACTTTGCAACACCAGGTCATATATTCATCATTCCCTATTTCTTTTAAAGCTCTGGTCATGCCCTTTCAGAAAATGGTTCATTTATTAAAATCAGACCTTCCTGGCCAGAGCTACACCTGGGAATGTCATGTAAACCTACCTGTGTGCAGTTTCCAAAATTGTCCACATTAAAAATTTAATAACTCTGCAAAACAAGGTCACATTTTCCTCACTCTGTCTTTGTTTTAAAGCTCTGGTCATGCCCTTTCAGAAAGGGCATGACCCTTTTCAGGGAGTACTGACAACATTTTTACCCAAAAATGAGGCCTCCAATGGGGGGTTATGCATAGCTCCAGGGGGGTCTCAGACCTGTAGCTAGCCCATTTGAGATCACTTTTCTTGGGGCATCTGACTTCCACAGATGGCCCTGGAGGTCCATATTTTTATTTATTTATTTTTTTTTAACCTTGTTTGATTTTGCCCAAACTTTAGCCATGTCATACCTGTCCCAAATGAAGCACCCTGTCCCATTTTAGGGCCTGTGGGACAGACAGGGACAAAAGTAAGGGAATGTGTCTAAGAGCGTCCACTAGCAATCCCTTACCATTATGGTCCTGGGACACTTTGTGGACAGTTTTTCTGATTTTGCCCAAACTTTAGCCATGTCATACCTGTCCCAAATGAAGCACCCTGTCCCATTTTAGGGCCTGTGGGACAAACAGGGACAAAAGTAAGGGTATGTGTCTAGAAGCGTCCACTAGCAATCCCTTACCATTATGGTCCAGGGACACTTTGTGGACAGTGGCCATTTCTCAGTCATACATTGTCCAAGCAGGATGAAACTCACAGGGCAGACTCAGTGGAGCTCTAGAAACTGGCCCTGTGAATCCCAGCAACATATCACTAACTGTGACCCAGAAATAGCCACTGTCCACAAGGCATCCCCGGGGCCCCATTCATAGGGATTGGAACTGGACACCAATGGACAATTACCTATACCATTGTCCCATTTTGTATCCCTTGGTCCATGAAGGCTGAAATTCACACAGGACACTCCATGTAGGGTGCAGACAGTGTGGCCAAAGTTACAAGGAAATCAGACCAACTTGAAAATTTGGCCAGAAGTTGACTACATGGTCCTCAGAAGGGTCAAATTTTCAAAGTTCTCCAAAATGGACCAAACTTATACTGGAAGACAGAGACCCATAGCAGAGTCCAAGTGCCAAGTTTAGGGCTTGTAGAACAAACAGGAACCAGATGGGAGTGAGGTAAGAGAAAGGGTTGATTTCTGTCCACTTCTAATCCCAATACACTGGGGGCCAAGGAAGACTTGTGGACAGTGGCTTTTTCTCTGTCATGGATTGTCCTAGGATGCTGATACTCACAGGACAGACTCAGTGGAGCTTTGTGGGGTTGCCCTGTGAATCCCAGCAACGTAGGACCTACCCTGACTGAGAAAAAGTCTCTGTCCACAAGGCATCCCCAGGCTCCAATGCTCAGGGATTGGAAGTGGTTGGAAATGGACTATTACCCTTCCCCTTCTTCCACTGTGTCCCCCTTTGCTCTAGAAGGCTTAAACTTTCAATTTAAAACTATTTTAGGACCCAGTACACACTGGTAAAGTGTGGCAAAGTTTGGAGAAAATTTCAATTTTAAGGGACATCCTCTATGTCCCATGCCCAGGAACAGTGCACCTTTCCTGGGAAAGTGTGAGGGGTTGGTCCTGGAGCCTTCCAGGGAGTACTGACAACATTTTTACCGAAAAATGAGGCCTCCAATGGGGGGTTATGCATAGCTCCAGGGGGGTCTCAGACCTGTAGCTAGCCCATTTGAGAGCACTTTTCTTGGGGCATCTGACTTCCACAGATGGCCCTGGAGGTCCTTTTTTTTTTTTTTTTTTTAACTTTGCTTGATTTTGCCCAAACTTTAGCCATGTCATACCTGTCCCAAATGAAGCACCCTGTCCCATTTTAGGGCCTGTGGGACAAACAGGGACAAAAGTAAGGGTATGTGTCTAAAAGCGTCCACTAGCAATCCCTTACCATTATGATACCTGCCCCCAGCAGAGAGTGTCATCGATATCAAATGTATATCCACCCTTTGTCACTGTTTTGTTGTACAAAAAGAAAACTTCGTCTCGGGGTTATTTTTTGTATCTGTTTATATTTGACTATAATTCTATGTATTTTCAGTATGTGTGTTTATAAATTGTGATATTTAGAATATGGGCATTAAATAATTCACTTTAGTTTGAAAACACAATTTTTTTACCTTCCTACCACTGCCACCAGAGGGAGCTCATAAACTATCATTTTCACACAGTGCCAGTGGTCCCACAGTTTGGCATTAGAGCTGCTGATTACTGTCTTCATTGTGATACCTGCCCCCAGCAGAGAGTGTCATCGATATCAAATGTATATCCACCCTTTGTCACTGTTTTGTTGTAAACATTTGCTATGCTATGTCAAATTTGTGTAATTCATACTGCTATTTACTTGTTCACAAATAGTTAAACTATCTATCTATCTATCTATCTAGATAGCCCAATGCCGATGCACTCACTTTTATTGTGTATTTACAGTATATACAGTATATACATGTACAGCTTTTTCTTCAAAGTATATAAATCTAGCTGTCCAACCATGTGAGGTCAGCTCCCTCTCCAGAAAATGATTTTTTTCTCACTCCATAATCAAACGGCAGCTCTCCAGTCTTCCAGCAGCGTCCTCTCTTTGTCTCAGCAAACAATGATCAAGGCATGAAGAAGTATTCTGGCATTGTGATGCACCTTGGTTACAACTCCCCCATCATAGGCCCATTAGGAGGCCTTTGTCTGTGACGGGGGAGGTGAAACCCAGGTACATCCAAGCTAAAAAACAAGCTTAGTATGAGGATGAGAAAAATACCTTTCTGACCAGAACTAACCATGCCTAAAATATTTCAGCATTAAATTCTGATCAGGTTGGATCTTTGAGTCAATCAGACAAAAGTATCACATGTGATGCACTTTCCCCCAAATCCACATAATAACAAGACCACTTTGAAATTGACCCAAACCTCTGACTTTGCAACACAAGGTCACATTTTCCTCACTCTGTCTTTGTTTTAAAGCTCTGGTCATCAGTCAGCAGCAGACATGATCATGAAGTATTCAGCAGATTTCAGAATCTAAATGTTTTAAATGTAGTTTCTGGACCTGTCTGCTTAATGTGAGTGAACTGCTTCTTCCAGTAGGCATGGATGTGATTGGGTTTGTTTCAAATATGCTTTGTTTTTTACCACTCATTACTCAGATCAGAATTCTATTAGTGTAAATGCCTGCAACAGAGATGATAATCATCCCCTGAATGTTCATATTTGATTGAAAAGACATACACTTAATGTGTCTGCACTGGTTTATTGATGCCAGTTGATTCTTGATGAAGTGTGTATATGTGCAGTCATAGGATGATATGACTATGCTATTTATGTTATATGTGACTGCAAGAAAAATGTACCTGGAAGCAGATTGCAGCCTCAGAGAGATCAGTTTTATTACAGACTGAGCTGTTAATAGGAATGCACACAAGACAGAAAACTGGTTGGACTTTATTAACCACAAATGGGAAAAGTGAGGTTGTTTTCAGACCTTTGTGAGACAGGAAGGTCTGTTATATACTGATAGCTCTGTTCTGGTTTCTTCCTAACTATTTCTTAGAATACCACCAGAGGGTCCATTTCCTCTTCTATCTGGTCCAGTGTAATGATGTGGTGTCGGTGGCTCTTAGTGCCACAAGCAGCTTCATATTGAACAGATTCAATAGAAAAAAACAATAAACAGGCCAAACACAACTTGCTGCATGTCATTGTGTGATGATGGAGTCTTGCTGGTTGAGCATGGAGGTGGAGAATTTGATCATCAACTGCATGATGAAAATGATCCTCAAAATGACTGCTGGTTGACTGTCATTCTGGGGATTATTTACTCTTTGTCTCAGACTGATCTAAATTAGACATTGGAGAAGCTGACTGCCTTCAACATGAATCAGATCCGAAGCTCCGACGCTCACAGGACTCTTCATTCTGATCATCATCTCATTACCGCTGCTCCGGCCTTGATAGGAAAACTGGACAGCTTTTGTGCAGTTTGGCCTATATTATTGTTGAGCTGAGCTGCAGGCCACGCCCTCTCTGCCTGAGTGCATCAGGTCTGGGTGTGTCTCCCAGCCTGGAGGCAGCAGTTGAGTGCACCAGGTGGAAGCGATCGGGAAATTAGTTGGAGTTTGGAGGCACTCACTCACAGACAGTGAGGAGCAAACAGTGTGTGAAAGAATGGTTGAAAACTCTGGACTTGGAAAAAGAAGACTGCAGGTTTAAAGCTTGACTCAAAGAAGGAAGAAGGAGCCGGTGAGCTTTTAAATGTGCTATGTGTTTTGCAGCTTGAACTATGGGTAATCATGTGATTAGATTAGGGTTAAAATGTAATGTATTTTTAAAAAAAAAGTCACGTGATTAAAAAGCAAGTTAAAATATCACATATTTAATATCACATGGGTAAAAGTACAGTTAAAAATGTGGTGTATTTTAAAAAGGTTAAGCTAAAAGTAATTTGGTCATTGTGATCTTTGTGCATGTATGGGAGTTAAAAGCTGCTTAGGTTTGTAGGGTTAAAACTGAGCAATGCTTTAAACTGTATTTAATTTATTTTGGGTGCTTTAAATATGGGTTTTCTTTACTTATTTTCAAGTTTAATTTTTGATAATTTAAAAATTAAATATTTGATTTTGATTGGATTTTGATGCTGGTTGATTATGGTTTCTTTGGGTACATTTTTTGAACTTCTGTTTGTGTTTGTATTAAGGTTTTTCACCTGGTTTGGCCTCGATGACTTTCAAAATAAAAGAAAGAAAAGAAAGAAAGCTGGTCTTGGTCATTGAGTGGATTCCAGTTATATTCTTCTGAAGCAAGCTGCCTTTCAAGTGGGGAAGCTGCAGGGTAAACCTCGCAAGAGTGAGGGGCACTTGACAGTGAAAAACCGCCAGTGAAGACTGGAACAGAGAATCCTGAACGGCAACCAGCCAGGCTTGGAAGTCCAGAGGCCTGGTGACACACTGAGCATCACCTTACCCAATCCCGCTGGACAAGAGGATGGCTGACTCAAAGTCATTGGAGCAGCTTAAAGCCAATAGGACGTCTGCAAAGCGGCAATTCTCCCGGCTGGCCAACAACATTGCCCGGATGCATGCCATAATGCCAGAAGAGGAACTCAGAGACTGCTTCAAAAAGCTCATAATTGAGGCCAACAAAGTCATGGAAGCCAATGATGATGTGGAGGCCCAGTACCTTGCAGAGGCGGAGCTGGATGCGGATCCTGAAGAAGTTACTGGGTTGAGCGAGCAGCAAAAGGCCGATATTGGGAAAACTGCAAATGAGTGTGAGATGAAACTGAAAGAGCTGAAAGACCTCATCCAGAAGACACTCTGGGCCAGCTTCGGAGAAGAGGAACTGACAATGGCGGTAAAGGCTGCAGAGGAGAAAGTAGAGAGTGTGATGTCCTTTGAACTTGGTGGAAATAAAGAGGCCTTTGACTTCATGTTCAACTACATGGAAAGATTGGTTAAGAGGGCAAAAGAGCTGCACACACAGTGGAAGTGTTGGGCCCCGCCTGCTGAGCAGAAAGACTTGCAGCTACGCGTGCGAGGGCTTGAGCAGATCATTCCCAAGTTAATGTCCAGAAAAGCAGAGTTCATTGAAGCAAAAGCTAAAGAAGACACTGAAAGAGCTGTGAGTGCAGCTTCCATCAGCTACCCAGCATCAGCCATTAGACTGAAGCCAACCTCCCTCCCCAAGTTTACTGGCATAAGGCGAGACTTTCATCGCTGGAAAAGAGACTGGGAGGCCCTTCAGAGGCAAGGAGAACCCACTGGATCAAAAGAAGTCAAAAAGTTCCAGCTTCTTGACAGTTTGGATGAGAAAATAATGAGGGATTTTCGATTAATGACCTACAATACATCAGACGACATCTTTCGTGTCCTGGAGAATAGGTTTGGAAACCAAACTGCAATTGCCATTGAGATTGTTGAGGAGCTCCAGAGACTTCCAGCTGTCAAAAGTCACCAGCCCAAGAAAATTGTTGAGCTCATCCAAGCTGTTGAGGAAGACCTGAGTGACCTTGGTGACACTGGCGCTTTAAAGAACCCTCTGGTGACAAAGTCAATTGAAAGCAAGCTTCCTGATGCGTTGAAGAAAGAGTGGCTTCTCTATTCAGCTGGGAGGATCAGTGCTGAACCAGAGAAGCGCTTTGACAGTCTTCTGGCCTTCCTCAAGAGTCAAGAGAGCATCTATGAACAGCTGGACCAATTGAGGGATGAAGAGCTGCCAAGGAAAGAAATCCGACCTGAGCAAAGGCAAGCCAGAACCAGAGCCTTAAACCAGTCGAGTAGCTATCTCTCAGGGTGTGTCGTCTGTGGGGACATCAAGCATAAGAAAAAGCTGTACTTCTGCAAAAAGTTCCGTGTGCTCAAGCTCACAGAGAAGAAGGATGCAGTACGGAAACTGGGAGCCTGCTGGAAATGTCTGGAGGTCCACGGTGATGATAATCACTGCAAAACTTCATTCCTCTGCAAAGATCCTGAGTGTGAGGACAAGAGAGCCACAGACCACCATTACTATCTGTGTCCCAATGCTGAAGCATCCAGAGGCAGCACGACCCAGAGAAGGAGCAAAGGCAGCTTAGTGGGAGGTGGCAACAAGAGGAATTACACCGAGGCCCAGGAAGAATTCTTCAGAAAACTCTCACCTGAATTAGCCCAACAATGCCGGGACGCATTCTCCAACACAGCAGCGAGCACCTCCCACGTTGCAAAGAGTCACTCAAGTCTTCTGGCAGAGAGCGGCCTAGCGGAGTGGCCTGTCATCATGATGCTTTTGGAGGTAACAGCTAATGCCGGACAAAAGATTGGGACCCTGATCGACCTAGCTTCTGACACCAATTATATCACTCATGAGGCAGCAGGTCAGCTCAATCTCAGAAGTGAAGACATCACGCTTGTGGTCCATGGTGTAGGAGGCATGAAAGTCTTCATCAAAACAAAGCGGTACCTCCTGAAAATCCGTGTCAGCACCTCAAGAGGCACTTTCAGGTCCCACCAGCTGGTTTGCTATGGCCTAGACAACATCGCAGACATCCACAGACATGTGTCGCCCAAAAAACTGCGAGTTCTTCCCAGGCGTCCCACTCAGTGACCTAGTAAGGCCAAGAGAGATCCACCTCCTTGTAAGTCACAAGGAGGGTCAGCTGGCTCCACAGAAGATCCGCACAGTGGGGGATCTTGTGCTGTGGGATGGACCAATGGGAAAGACAGTTGCTGGCACCCATCCTGAGTTGTTTGAGGAGGTCACTGTATCAGCCCACACATCGAGAACACACTTTGCAAGGTCTATGAGAACTGCTGCTGTGAAGTATGAAGAACACACCTGTGTAGTCCCCATTTATCCTCCACAAAGCCAACAAGCCCCAGTTGCCATCCAACCTCAGAAATCCAGTTGTGCAGCTACTGCATCCAACTTCCTCAAGTGGTGGAAATGGGACAGTATTGGTGCTGGCTGTGTCCCGAGATGTGGGGGCTGTCGTTGCGGAAACTGTCAGCCAGGCGGCAAAGAGATGACCCTCGCTGAAGAAAGGGAGCTGGAGGTGGTAAAGAGTGGCCTTACATACGTAGGTGCTGGTGACCATAGTGAGAAGGCTCACTGGCACGCCAAGTACCCCTGGGTAGAAGATCCAGCCACATTACCAAGCAACAGGAGTGCAGTTGAGGCCACATTCCTGAGGACGGAGAGGCAGCTGGCCAGGGAGCCCGAGTGGAAGGCCGCCTATGCTGCTCAAGTTCACGAGATGGTCGAGCGCAGGGCCGCAATGAAGTTGTCTCAAGACGTCCTCCATGCATGGACTGGTCCAGTGTGGTACATCAGCCACCTCATCGCGCCCAACCCACACTCTGTCACAACTCCAGTGAGACTGGTCTGGAACAGTAGTCAAAAGTACAGAGGGGTGAGTCTCAATGATCTCCTGCTAAAGGGCCCTGACGTCCTCAACTCCATTCGTGCTGTGCTTCTCAAATTCCGAAGAGGAGGTTTTGCTGCATTAGGAGGCATAAAAAAAATGTACAATTCAGTGTGGCTCGAAGACCAAGAGGTGCATTTGCATAGGTTCCTGTGGCGTGACTCTGAAGAGGAGGAGCTGGGTGAATATGCAGTCACAAGAGTTAACATTGGAGACAAGCCAGCAGGCTGTATCGCTCAACTCGCCATGAGAGAGACGGCTAATCTTCCCCACTTCAGCCATCTCACGGAAGAGCGTCGAGTGCTACAGGAAGGCAGTTACGTCGATGACCTCTTGACCTCTCATGACAATTTGGACCAGCTTAAAGTCATCACAGAGAATTTGGAGCAGATCCTGAAAGCAGGAGGGTTCGAGTTTAAGCCATGGGTCTTCTCTGGTCAAAGTAGGAGGGAGTCTGTCGGAAAAGAGGAACAGGTGGCTACTCCGAAGACTGTGATCCTGCCGAATCAGCTCAAAGGGGAGGACAACAAAGCTCTTGGCCTCGGCTACACCCTGGAGGATGACAAGCTTCATGTCATGGTTGGGATAAACTTCTCAAAGAGGAAGAGGAAAATGAGACTCGGCCAGGACCTTCAACTGGAGCAGGTGAGAGCTCAGACACCAAACCCGCTGACACGACGAGAGTTACTCAGCCAAGTTTCTGGACTGTATGACCCAATTGGTCTGACAGCGCCTGTAAAGCAGAAAGGGGCCATTTTGGTTCGGAGAGCATTCCAGGAGGCTAAACCCAAGTGTAGCACCATCAAAGACACGTGGGACCTTGCACTATCAGGAAAGCTCAGAGAAGATGCCATCAGCCTTTTTGAAGAATACGCTCAGCTGAGTAAGGTCAAGTTTCATAGAGCCCTGACACCAGGAGGCACACCGGCTGAACCTGATGCAATTACCTTCTCAGATGGCAGCGAGCACGCTTATGGTGCCGTCCTGTATTTGCGATGGGCCTGTGACCAAGGTCCTGTGGTGAGGCTGGTGGAGTCTAAAGCTAAACTGACTCCCCTAGACCACAAGGGGGAAGCAGTCAAGGCAGAGCTGTGTGGAGCAGTATTCGCCGCCCGCTTGAAGAAGTACTTTGAGCAACATGGCCGAATTCAAGTCAAGCAGTGGTATCATTTTGTCGACAGCCAAACAGTCCTTGGTGCAATTCAGCGTGAGAGCTATGGCTTCCAGACCTTTTTCGCCAACAGAGTTGGAGAAATCCAAAGCAGCACACATCTTCAAGATTGGTGGTGGATCCCTGGACCACTGAACATCGCTGACATCATCACTCGTGGGGCTGGCCCAAAAGATTTGGATGAAAATTCACCATGGCAACAAGGACCAAAGTTCCTGAGTCTACCAGCTGGTGAGTGGCCAATCAAGTCTGCAAAGGATGTATCAGCAATCGCCAGAGAGAGTGTTGGAAAGATGCAGAAGAAATCATTTGCTGCCGCACTCACAAGAGCTCAGGTGAAGAAAGAGCCACCAGATCTGGAGCTTCGGAGGCCACCTGCTGGCGCTGCTGTCCGAAACCTAGTGGATGAAGGACGGTTCAGCAACCTGACTCACCTGGTTAAGACGATCGCCCAGGTTTGGAGGGCAGCAAAATGCTTTGCAGGTCAAAATAGGATCCTAGGAACTCCAAAGTGGGAGGCAGTTTCGTCAGCTGGGGTCATCACTGTAACAGAGCGCCAAGATGCTTTAAGAGACCTTTTTCTTGCTGCACAAGAGGGTGTGACCTTTCCAACTACCACAATAGACCGGCTGGTAGTCTGCAAAGAGGAAGAAACCGGGCTACTAGTTTGTAGTGGGAGAGTCCAAGCTTTTAATGAAGACAGAGTTGGTGTTCCCCTCTTACCTTACAGCGCCTGGGTCTCAACATTGTTGGTTCGGGAAGCTCACAACAAAGGTCATGAGGGAGTGGCTGCAACTCTACTGAAGGTGAGAAAGAGAGCATGGGTCATCAAGGGACGAAGAATTGCTCAAAAAGTCATTGAAAACTGTGTGATCTGCAAGAAAGCCAGAGCTAGAAGATGTCAGCAAGTGATGGGTGATCTGCCTCAAGAGAGAACTAGGCCAGCAGCCCCATTTGAGTTCACAGCAGTTGACCTGTTTGGACCATACCAGGTCAAAGATGATGTGAGGAAGAGAGTCACGATGAAGGTTTGGGGAGTTGTATTCTGCTGCATGGCCAGTAGGGCAATCCACACAGAGCTGGCCAACACCATGTCAACTGAAAGCTTTCTGATGGCTTATCAGAGGTTCACAGCAATTCGAGGGGATCCTAAGAAGATTTGGTCTGATCCAGGGACCAATTTTGTCGGTGCCAAACCGGTTCTGGAGGAGTTGTATCGGTTTCTGGATGGCCTGAACAGGTCTGCTGTGGAGGAGACTTCAGCTCAAAATGGAACCGACTGGCAGTGGAAAATCCAGCCAGCTGATTCACCTCATCGGAATGGCTCTGCTGAAGCAGCTGTCCGAATTGTGAAGAAGGCGTTCCAGAGTCTGGGGAGAGAATCAGGGCTCAGCTACAGCGAACTTCAGACGACACTTCAGCTCGCCGCTAATCTTTCTAATGAGCGCCCCATTAATGCCAGGGTGCAGAGCCATGAAGACACCGTGCAGTACATCACACCCAATACACTCCTGCTGGGACGGGCATCATCAAGTGGTGACTGGAAAACATTTGACTTCACGAGCTATCCCTATAAGAGACTCCAGGAAATGCAGCACCAGGTCAACAAATTCTGGAGGTTCTGGAGCCAACTTGCTGGTCCTAATCTCTATGTGAGGAGTAAATGGCACACCACACAGAGGAATGTTCAAGTTGGAGATGATGTTTGGCTGTGCGACCAGAATGCATTGAGGGGCCACTTTAAGCTTGGGAGAGTCATCAGTGTCAACCCAGACTCCAGAGGTATTGTACGAGATGTGAATGTCAGAGTTGTGGCAAGCTCCTGTATCCCTGAGGTGAGACCTCCAACATCAGCATCCAAGCATCCTGCCTCCAAGCAGCCTGCACCCAAGCATCCTGTCTCCAGCATCCGGAGGGACCTTAAGTCCACAATCCTTCACCGAGACGTCCGAAGGTTGGTGGTCCTGCTGCCAGTGGAGGAGCAGGCAGGACGCCCAGGAGGGAATCTCTGACCTCAAGTTCACTGTGTGCGATCTTTCCAGCGGTTCCCGTGGGAAGATCGAGTGGGAGGTGTTGAGCTGAGCTGCAGGCCACGCCCTCTCTGCCTGAGTGCATCAGGTCTGGGTGTGTCTCCCAGCCTGGAGGCTAAAAAACAAGCTTAGTATGAGGATGAGAAAAATACCTTTCTGACCAGAACTAACCATGCCTAAAATATTTCAGCATTAAATTCTGATCAGGTTGGATCTTTGAGTCAATCAGACAAAAGTATCACATGTGATGCACTTTCCCCCAAATCCACATAATAACAAGACCACTTTGAAATTGACCCAAACCTCTGACTTTGCAACACAAGGTCACATTTTCCTCACTCTGTCTTTGTTTTAAAGCTCTGGTCATGCCCTTTCAGAAAATGTCTCATTTATTAAAATCAGACCTTTCTGACCAGAACTAACCATGCCTAAAATCTTTCAGCATTAAATCCTGATCAGGTTTGATCTTTGAGTCAATCATACAAAACTGCATCACATGTGATACTTTTGTCTGATTGACTCAAAGATCCAACCTGATCAGAATTTAATGCTGAAATATTTTAGGCATGGTTAGTTCTGGTCAGAAAGGTATTTTTCTCATCCTCATACTAAGCTTGTTTTTTAACTTGGATGTACCTGGGTTTCACCTCCCCCGTCACAGACAAAGGCCTCCTAATGGGCCTATGATGGGGGAGGCGTAACCAAGGTGCATCACAATGCCAGAATTCTGTATAAAATGACCTGCTTCTTCATGCCTTGATCATTGTTTGCTGAGACACAGAGAGGACGCTGCTGGAAGACACTGCTGGACCCTGAACTTCTATCAACTTCTTGCAATGGCTGAGGAAAACAAGTAAGTCAGACCTCTGCTGCTATTTGCCATAATTTATTGTTAAAGATGTTTTCAGTCCTACCTCTGGAAAACAGTAGTTTTCTGTACCTGAACAATGCGCTTTATCTTTGTGTTACAGGCAAGATCGTACATATGACCGCCGTGTGGTCTACTGCCTCAGGTGCTCAAAACCCACTGAGATGATTGCAACCCACCTCTCCAGGGTTTGCATGAAAAACAACACCCCAGAGGAACGCCAACAGGAGCTAGTGAAGGCAAAAGAGTCCACCAAAATCTGGACGCGTGATGGTAGGCTGTGGGACTACGCAGACATCTGCCGCCTGTTTCCCCACGGTCTCTGTAGGCGGTCATTGGTCAAGGAGCTGAAGAGAAGAGGCTTTTTCGTGCTCAACTGCCCCCTGGACTTTGACCTGGAAGAGGAGGAGACAAGAGAAGCTGTTGCTGCCCGTCCTTCTACCTCTGCAGAGGAGCCTCCTGCCTCTGCAGAGGAGCCTACTACCTCTGCTGCTCCACTTCCCACAGTTAAAGAGAGGGATTCTGGAAGCAGCCAGGCAGATGAAGAGGAGGACAGCCCCTCCAGTGACCCCACATGGCAACAGTGAGTCTTTTAACTTCCACACAGAAATGACTGAATCAGTGGTCTCCTTTTGTGAACTTGTATGAACTAAAGTTCTCTCTGCTTTCTCAGGTCAACTCCTCATTTCTCCTCAACCGTAAGGATGAGGATGCAGGAGGAAAACCTGTACTCCAAGTTTCCACCTGAGACCACGGAGCTGGAGAAATTTAAAGCCCATTTGGAATCTGTGCTACAGATTCCAGACTGCAAACAGGAAGTAGGTGTTTGTTTTGGTTTTTCCTTTCTTGCAGCCCAGACTGGTTTCTGCTGCTCTCTCTGCATGTTCATTTCAATATGAATGGAGGCCTCACTGAGTCACTGAATGCAGCCTGATGATGTTTTTATCTGACTGTGGTTCACAGGTTGACAATGTGTCCAGGATGCTGCGCTTCATGCAGCCCACAGGGAACCAGGTGAAGCTGGATTTTCTAAAGAGCACAGCACTTCTGGCCGAGTATTTTAATGCTCTGAAGAGGGTGGGTCAGTCTGCAGCCACCCGGATAAATTATGTTAAGAGCATGATCAAGTTCGTGAAATACCTGCGGCTGGAATATGGAGCATCCGACCCTGCGATGGTGCACATGTGCACCCATTACCTTGATTTCTTGGCTGTTCTTAGGAAACCAATTTCTAAGACACACAGCAAGGACCTTTGCAGTAAAAGGTGAGCATTTATCATTCCTAGTCCTTCCTTCTCCGTCTGCTGTTTTTAAAAGTTGGATAATAACTCAGCTTCTCCTTCTCACTGCTGTTCTGGTGCATCTTGTCTTTCAGGCACGACTACTTTGTTGGGCCAAAGACGTCAGTCTACAACTGCCAAAAAGTCCTCCGAGAGGCCAAGAAGGATGCACTGGGAGTTTATGGATGCCTCCTGAACGGTGACCCAGTCACAGATGAGGAGAAGACCCGCTACCGCTACTACTGTGAGGCCATCCTTCTCGGTCATTTCCAGAGGCCAGGAGCGGTGGAGGGACTGACAGTAAGTACTTTTCCAGGCCAGGTTTTTCTCAGCATGCAGTGGACACCTTAAAACATTCCGACCATTAATGTGTTCATGGTTGTTTCTCAGGTCACAGAATGGCTCCAGAAGCTGGAGTGCAATGGGCGGGTCGTTGTGGCTGTGAAGTCCCACAAGACAGCCAACAGGCAGGTGGCTCCATTTGCCTTGACCCAGGAGGAAGCTGCTGTAAGTGACATCACTGTCCACAAATATGGACCAGAATTCATGTCCATTTCCTCCCTTTTCATTCATTTCTTCTACTCTTTGTCTCTGCAGATCATCGAGCAGTACTACCTCTCGGTCCGTTCGGATGCTCTCAGGAACTTGACCGACGACGATGGTGAGGGGCACAACAGACTTTTTCTGGCTAACAATGGCAGACCAGTTAAAAGTGCCACCAATGACCTCCGGCGCCTGCACGAACAGTGAGTTGACACATCTAAATGCACTTCTTCCTGGCATGAGATGCATAAAGTTGGAGCAATTTGAGTAGATGAACTGAAGATATTTCAATTTCTCTTTCATTACAGCTACAAGCTGCCAAACGTCACCAGCCAGGAGATCCGCCGTGCCATCGAAACAGAGGCAAACACTGTGCTGACGGACGAGCAGAAGACGGGCTTGGCGTATTATCTGGCTCACACAGATAAGGTGGCTAAAGACCACTATAGGATGCGGGAGCCAGAGAGTATCTCTAACATCGCCAACTTGGTCAATCTCTTTACACACAGGTAAATAAGGTGAAACATCTAGTATCTCCCAGCTGCTTAATGTTCAGTTTTTCACTCAAGTCTCTTCGTTCTACAGTTCTGATGACTCGGGAGATGACCAGCTTCATCTTGCCACCAAAAGAGGAAGAGAAAAGGAGGAACTGTCATTTGACAAGTTCCAGGAACAGTTCCCGGTGACAATGGAGGGGAACCCTCCAAACAAAGTGAGGAGAACTGCAGCTGGCTTCGCTCCTGACAGATTTCTATATGACAAGTGGAGAGCTGTCCAGTTCAAGATGAGGGAGAAACATCTTCTCAGTAAGTGTCGAGACACCTCTTGTCAGATATTGGTGATGAGTAACTACACTTTTTGAACAAGAATTAATCCCAATCAATCTGGTCTATGTTACAGCTAAATGGTCCCGGCGCCCTCCGACCATCCAGAGCATCACAGCCACAATAGACAAAGAGAAGTGGCATTCAAATTGCCCTTCTGCCCAGGCCATCTTGGACAAATGGACTCCACCAGAGCAAGAAGATGTGGAGAACAGTGCACCGCTGATGAAGCTAGTAGCAAATCAGAAGTGGAAGCATCTGGCCATTGTGGAACCATCTCCAAAGGCTGGCGAGGGAAAAGGTAACGTTTCATTCCGGCCATATTAAAATTTTCCCTGCAGTTTTTATGCTTCAGTCAATCTTGGAATCCAACCATATGTGGTCATGATATTTAATTTTTTTTAAAAAAGGAGGAAAAATAACCAATTTTCTCAATTCTGACCTACAGGAGTGGTGACCACCAAGTCATTTACCAAAAATGCAGTCATCTGTGACTACCATGGTGAGCTCATTTCTGGTGCGGAGGGGAGGAAGAGGATGAGTGACAGGAACAATGTCATGGGCAACTCGTTCTTCTTTAAGGCTGGCGGTATTGATATGTGTATTGATGCCCACAATGCCCCTTGCTCATGTCACCCTAATACAGAGACTTTTGGCAGGCTCATCAATCATTCCAGAAAAAATGCAAATGTTAGGCCTGTTCACTGCCTTATGCAGTTCTCAGAAGGACCACAAAATGTCATTTTGTTTAAGGCTACGAGAGACCTATGTGTAAACGAAGAGCTGCTGTTTGATTAAGGAGTGAGAAAAAAATCATTTTCTGGAGAGGGAGCTGACCTCACATGGTTGGACAGCTAGATATTCTTTTGAAGAAAAAGCTGTGAATGTACATACTGTGTATATACTGTAAATACACAATAAAAAGGAACATTTGATCGCAAATCTTTTTTGGTCATTTTGGTATATTTCTACTTGAATTAGATGCTATAGGACACCTTTAAAACTTTAAAAGGATAAGGAATGATGAATATATGGCCTGGTGTTGCAAAGTTAGAGCTTTGGTTGAATTTGAAAGTGGTCTTGTTACCATGTGGATTTGGGGGAAACTGGGGTGCAGTTAAAAAATGAATAACTCTGCAAAACAAGGTCACATTTTCCTCACTCTCTTTGTTTTAAAGCTCTGGTCATGCCCTTTCAGAAAATGTCTCATTTATTAAAATCAGACTTACCTGTCCAGAACTAACCATGCCTAAAATCTTTCAGCATTAAATCCCATCAGGTTGGATCTTTGAGTCAATCAGACAAAAGCATCACGTGTGATGCAGTTTCCCCCAAATCCACACGGCAACAAGACCACTTTGAAATTTAACCTAAGCTCTAACTTTGCAACACCAGGTCATATATTCATCATTCCCTATTTCTTTTAAAGCTCTGGTCATGCCCTTTCAGAAAATGGTTCATTTATTAAAATCAGACCTTCCTGGCCAGAGCTACACCTGGGAATGTCATGTAAACCTACCTGTGTGCAGTTTCCAAAATTGTCCACATTAAAAATTAATAACTCTGCAAAACAAGGTGACATTTTCCTCACTCTGTCTTTGTTTTAAAGCTCTGGTCATGCCCTTTCAGAAAGGCATATTTTTATTTATTTATTTATTTTTTTAACTTTGTTTGATTTTGCCCAAACTTTAGTCATGTCATACCTGTCCCAAATGAAGCACCCTGTCCCATTTTAGGGCCTGTGGGACAAACAGGGACAAAAGTAAGGGTATGTGTCTAAAAGCGTCCACTAGCAATCCCTTACCATTATGGTCCAGGGACACTTTGTGGACAGTGGCCATTTCTCAGTCATACATTGTCCAAGCAGGATGAAACTCACAGGGCAGACTCAGTGGAGCTCTAGAAACTGGCCCTGTGAATCCCAGCAACATATGACTAACTGTGACCCAGAAATAGCCACTGTCCACAAGGCATCCCTGGGGGCCCCATTCATAGGGATTGGAACTGGACACCAATGGACAATTAAGTATACCATATTCCCATTTTGTCTCCCTTGGTCCAGGAAGGCTGAAATTCACACAGGACACTCCATGTAGGATGCAGACAGTGTGGCCAAAGTTACAAGGAAATCAGACCAACTTGAAAATTTGGCCAGAAGTTGACTACGTGGTCCTCAGAAGGGTCAAATTTTCAAAGTTCTCCAAAATGGACCAAACTCATACTGGAAGACAGAAACCCATAGCAGAGTCCAAGTGCCAAGTTTAGGGCCTGTAGAACAAACAGGAACCAGATGGGAGTGAGGTAAGAGAAAGGGTTGATTTCTGTCCACTTCTAATCCCAATACACTGGGGGCCAAGGAAGCCTTGTGGACAGTGGCTTTTTCTCTGTCATGGATTGTCCTAGGATGCTGATACTCACAGGACAGACTCAGTGGAGCTTTGTGGGGTTGCCCTGTGAATGCCAGCAACGTAGGACCTACCCTGACTGAGAAAAAGTCTCTGTCCACAAGGCATCCCCAGGCTCCAATGCTCAGGGATTGGAAGTGGTTGGAAATGGACAATTACCCTTCCCCTTCTCCCACCGTGTCCCCCTTTGCTCTAGAAGGCTTAAACTTTCAATTTCAAACTATTTTAGGACCCAGGACACATTGGTAAAGTGTGGCAAAGTTTGGAGAAAATTTCAATTTTAGGGGACATCCTCCACGTCCCATGCCCAGGAACAGTGCACCTTTCCTGGGAAAGTGTGAGGGGTTGGTCCTGGAGCCTTCCAGGGAGTACTGACAACATTTTTACCCAAAAATGAGGCCTCCAATGGGGGGTTATGCATAGCTCCAGGGGGGTCTCAGACCTGTAGCTAGCCCATTTGAGATCACTTTTCTTGGGGCATCTGACTTGCACAGATGGCCCTGGAGGTCCATTTTTTTTTTTTTAAAACTTTGCTTGATTTTGCCCAAACTTTAGCCATGTCATACCTGTCCCAAATGAAGCACCCTGTCCCATTTTAGGGCCTGTGGGACAAACAGGGACAAAAGTAAGGGTATGTATCTAAAAGCGTCCACTAGCAATCCCTTACCATTATGGTCCAGGGACACTTTGTGGACAGTGGCCATTTCTCAGTCATACATTGTCCAAGCAGGATGAAACTCACAGGGCAGACTCAGTGGAGCTCTAGAAACTGGCCCTGTGAATCCCAGCAACATATGACTAACTGTGACCCAGAAATAGCCACTGTCCACAAGGCATCCCCGGAGCCCCATTCATAGGGATTGGAACTAGACACCAATGGACAATTAAGCATACCATTGTCCCATTTTGTCTCCCTTGGTCCAGGAAGGCTGAAATTCACACAGGACACTCCATGTAGGATGCAGACAGTGTGGCCAAAGTTACAAGGAAATCAGACCAACTTGAAAATGTGGCCAGAAGTTGACTACGTGGTCCTCAGAAGGGTCAAATTTTCAAAGTTCTGCAAAATGGACCAAACTCATACTGGAAGACAGAGACCCATAGCAGAGTCCAAGTGCCAAGTTTAGGGCCTGTAGAACAAACAGGAACCAGATGGGAGTGAGGTAAGAGAAAGGGTTGATTTCTGTCCACTTCTAATCCCAATACACTGGGGGCCAAGGAAGCCTTGTGGACAGTGGCGTTTTCTCTGTCATGGATTGTCCTAGGATGCTGATACTCACAGGACAGACTCAGTGGAGCTTTGTGGGGTTGCCCTGTGAATGCCAGCAACGTAGGACCTACCCTGACTGAGAAAAAGTCTCTGTCCACAAGGCATCCCCAGGCTCCGATGCTCAGGGATTGGAAGTGGTTGGAAATGGACTATTACCCTTCCCCTTCTCCCACCGTCTCCCCCTTTGCTCTAGAAGGCTTAAACTTTCAATTTCAAACTATTTTAGGACCCAGGACACATTGGTAAAGTGTGGCAAAGTTTGGAGAAAATTTCAATTTTAGGGGACATCCTCCACGTCCCATGCCCAGGAACAGTGCACCTTTCCTGGGAAAGTGTGAGGGGTTGGTCCTGGAGCCTTCCAGGGAGTACTGACAACATTTTTACCCAAAAATGAGGCCTCCAATGGGGGGTTATGCATAGCTCCAGGGGGGTCTCAGACCTGTAGCTAGCCCATTTGAGATCACTTTTCTTGGGGCATCTGACTTCCACAGATGGCCCTGGAGGTCCATATTTTTATTTATTTATTTATTTTTTTAACTTTGTTTGATTTTGCCCAAACTTTAGTCATGTCATACCTGTCCCAAATGAAGCACCCTGTCCCATTTTAGGGCCTGTGGGACAAACAGGGACAAAAGTAAGGGTATGTGTCTAAAAGCGTCCACTAGCAATCCCTTACCATTATGGTCCAGGGACACTTTGTGGACAGTGGCCATTTCTCAGTCATACATTGTCCAAGCAGGATGAAACTCACAGGGCAGACTCAGTGGAGCTCTAGAAACTGGCCCTGTGAATCCCAGCAACATATGACTAACTGTGACCCAGAAATACCCACTGTCCACAAGGCATCCCTGGGGGCCCCATTCATAGGGATTGGAACTGGACACCAATGGACAATTAAGCATACCATTGTCCCATTTTGTCTCCATTGGTCCAGGAAGGCTGAAATACACACAGGACACTCCATGTAGGATGCAGACAGTGTGGCCAAAGTTACAAGGAAATCAGACCAACTTGAAAATTTGGCCAGAAGTTGACTATGTGGTCCTCAGAAGGGTCAAATTTTCAAAGTTCCCCAAAATGGACCAAACTCATACTGGAAGACAGAGACCCAAAGCAGAGTCCAAGTGCCAAGTTTAGGGCCTGTAGAACAAACAGGAACCAGATGGGAGTGAGGTAAGAGAAAGGGTTGATTACTGTCCACTTCTAATCCCAATACACTGGGGGCCAAGGAAGCCTTGTGGACAGTGGCTTTTTCTCTGTCATGGATTGTCCTAGGATGCTGATACTCACAGGACAGACTCAGTGGAGCTTTGTGGGGTTGCCCTGTGAATCCCAGCAACGTAGGACCTACCCTGACTGAGAAAAAGTCTCTGTCCACAAGGCATCCCCAGGCTCCAATGCTCAGGGATTGGAAGTGGTTGGAAATGGAGTATTACCCTTCCCCTTCTTTCACTGTGTCCCCCTTTGCTCTAGAAGGCTTAAACTTTCAATTTAAAACTATTTTAGGACCCAGGACACATTGGTAAAGTGTGGCAAAGTTTGGAGAAAATTTCAATTTTAGGGGACATCCTCCATGTCCCATGACCAGGAACAGTGCACCTTTCCTGGGAAAGTGTGAGGGGTTGGTCCTGGAGCCTTCCAGGGAGTACTGACAACATTTTTACCGAAAAATGAGGCCTCCAATGGGGGGTTATGCATAGCTCCAGGGGGGTCTCAGACCTGTAGCTAGCCCATTTGAGATCACTTTTCTTGGAGCATCTGACTTGCACAGATAGCCCTGGAGGTCCATTTTTTTTTTTTTTTAAACTTTGCTTGATTTTGCCCAAACTTTAGCCATGTCATACCTGTCCCAAATGAAGCACCCTGTCCCATTTTAGGGCCTGTGGGACAAACAGGGACAAAAGTAAGGGTATGTATCTAAAAGCGTCCACTAGCAATCCCTTACCATTATGGTCCAGGGACACTTTGTGGACAGTGGCCATTTCTCAGTCATACATTGTCCAAGCAGGATGAAACTCACAGGGCAGACTCAGTGGAGCTCTAGAAACTGGCCCTGTGAATCCCAGCAACATATGACTAACTGTGACCCAGAAATAGCCACTGTCCACAAGGCATCCCCGGAGCCCCATTCATAGGGATTGGAACTGGACACCAATGGACAATTAAGCATACCATTGTCCCATTTTGTCTCCCTTGGTCCAGGAAGGCTGAAATTCACACAGGACACTCCATGTAGGATGCAGACAGTGTGGCCAAAGTTACAAGGAAATCAGACCAACTTGAAAATGTGGCCAGAAGTTGACTACGTGGTCCTCAGAAGGGTCAAATTTTCAAAGTTCTGTAAAATGGACCAAACTCATACTGGAAGACAGAGACCCAAAGCAGAGTCCAAGTGCCAAGTTTAGGGCCTGTAGAACAAACAGGAACCAGATGGGAGTGAGGTAAGAGAAAGGGTTGATTTCTGTCCACTTCTAATCCCAATACACTGGGGGCCAAGGAAGCCTTGTGGACATTGGCGTTTTCTCTGTCATGGATTGTCCTAGGATGCTGATACTCACAGGACAGACTCAGTGGAGCTTTGTGGGGTTGCCCTGTGAATGCCAGCAACGTAGGACCTACCCTGACTGAGAAAAAGTCTCTGTCCACAAGGCATCCCCAGGCTCCAATGCTCAGGGATTGGAAGTGGTTGGAAATGGACTATTACCCTTCCCCTTCTCCCACCGTGTCCCCCTTTGCTCTAGAAGGCTTAAACTTTCAATTTAAAACTATTTTAGGACCCAGGACACATTGGTAAAGTGTGGCAAAGTTTGGAGAAAATTTCAATTTTAGGGGACATCCTCCACGTCCCATGCCCAGGAACAGTGCACCTTTCCTGGGAAAGTGTGAGGGGTTGGTCCTGGAGCCTTCCAGGGAGTACTGACAACATTTTTACCCAAACATGAGGCCTCCAATGGGGGGTTATGCATAGCTCCAGGGGGGTCTCAGACCTGTAGCTAGCCCATTTGAGATCACTTTTCTTGGGGCATCTGACTTCCACAGATGGCCCTGGAGGTCCATATTTTTTTATTGTTTTATTTTTTTTTTTTTAACTTTGCTTGATTTTGCCCAAACTTTAGCCATGTCATACCTGTCTCAAATGAAGCACCCTGTCCCATTTTAGGGCCTGTGGGACAAACAGGGACAAAAGTAAGGGTATGTGTCTAAAAGCGTCCACTAGCAATCCCTTACCATTATGGTCCAGGGACACTGTGTGGACAGTGGCCATTTCTCAGTCATACATTGTCCAAGCAGGATGAAACTCACAGGGCAGACTCAGTGGAGCTCTAGAAACTGGCCCTGTGAATCCCAGCAACATATGACTAACTGTGACCCAGAAATAGCCACTGTCCACAAGGCATCCCCGGGGCCCCATTCATAGGGATCGGAACTGGACACCAATGGACAATTACGCATACCATTGTCCCATTTTGTCTCCATATTTCCAGGAAGGCTGAAATTCACACAGGACACTCCATGTAGAATGCAGACAGTGTGGCAAAAGTTACAAGGAAATCAGACAAACTTGAAAATTTGGCCAGACGTTGACTACGTGGTCCTCAGAAGGGTCAAATTTTCAAAGTTCTCCAAAATGGACCAAACTCATACTGGAAGACAGAGACCCATAGCAGAGTCCAAGTGCCAAGTTTAGGGCCTGTAGAACAAACAGGAACCAGATGGGAGTGAGGTAAGAGAAAGGGTTGATTTCTGTCCACTTCTAATCCTTATACACTGGGGGCCAAGGAAGCCTTGTGGACAGTGGCTTTTTCTCTGTCATGGATTGTCCTAGGATGCTGATACTCACAGGACAGACTCAGTGGAGCTTTGTGGGGTTGCCCTGTGAATGCCAGCAACGTAGGACCTACCCTGACTGAGAAAAAGTCTCTGTCCACAAGGCATCCCCAGGCTCCGATGCTCAGGGATTGGAAGTGGTTGGAAATGGACTATTACCCTTCCCCTTCTCCCACCGTGTCCCCCTTTGCTCTAGAAGGCTTAAACTTTCAATTTCAAACTATTTTAGGACCCAGGACACATTGGTAAAGTGTGGCAAAGTTTGGAGAAAATTTCAATTTTAGCGGACATCCTCCACGTCCCATGCCCAGGAACAGTGCACCTTTCCTGGGAAAGTGTGAGGGGTTGGTCCTGGAGCCTTCCAGGGAGTACTGACAACATTTTTACCCAAACATGAGGCCTCCAATGGGGGGTTATGCATAGCTCCAGGGGGGTCTCAGACCTGTAGCTAGCCCATTTGAGATCACTTTTCTTGGGGCATCTGACTTCCACAGATGGCCCTGGAGGTCCATATTTTTTTATTGTTTTATTTTTTTTTTTTTAACTTTGCTTGATTTTGCCCAAACTTTAGCCATGTCATACCTGTCTCAAATGAAGCACCCTGTCCCATTTTAGGGCCTGTGGGACAAACAGGGACAAAAGTAAGGGTATGTGTCTAAAAGCGTCCACTAGCAATCCCTTACCATTATGGTCCAGGGACACTGTGTGGACAGTGGCCATTTCTCAGTCATACATTGTCCAAGCAGGATGAAACTCACAGGGCAGACTCAGTGGAGCTCTAGAAACTGGCCCTGTGAATCCCAGCAACATATGACTAACTGTGACCCAGAAATAGCCACTGTCCACAAGGCATCCCCGGGGCCCCATTCATAGGGATCGGAACTGGACACCAATGGACAATTACGCATACCATTGTCCCATTTTGTCTCCCTTGGTCCAGGAAGGCTGAAATTCACACAGGACACTCCATGTAGAATGCAGACAGTGTGGCAAAAGTTACAAGGAAATCAGACAAACTTGAAAATTTGGCCAGACGTTGACTACGTGGTCCTCAGAAGGGTCAAATTTTCAAAGTTCTCCAAAATGGACCAAACTCATACTGGAAGACAGAGACCCATAGCAGAGTCCAAGTGCCAAGTTTAGGGCCTGTAGAACAAACAGGAACCAGATGGGAGTGAGGTAAGAGAAAGGGTTGATTTCTGTCCACTTCTAATCCTTATACACTGGGGGCCAAGGAAGCCTTGTGGACAGTGGCTTTTTCTCTGTCATGGATTGTCCTAGGATGCTGATACTCACAGGACAGACTCAGTGGAGCTTTGTGGGGTTGCCCTGTGAATGCCAGCAACGTAGGACCTACCCTGACTGAGAAAAAGTCTCTGTCCACAAGGCATCCCCAGGCTCCGATGCTCAGGGATTGGAAGTGGTTGGAAATGGACTATTACCCTTCCCCTTCTCCCACCGTGTCCCCCTTTGCTCTAGAAGGCTTAAACTTTCAATTTCAAACTATTTTAGGACCCAGGACACATTGGTAAAGTGTGGCAAAGTTTGGAGAAAATTTCAATTTTAGCGGACATCCTCCACGTCCCATGCCCAGGAACAGTGCACCTTTCCTGGGAAAGTGTGAGGGGTTGGTCCTGGAGCCTTCCAGGGAGTACTGACAACATTTTTACCCAAACATGAGGCCTCCAATGGGGGGTTATGCATAGCTCCAGGGGGGTCTCAGACCTGTAGCTAGCCCATTTGAGATCACTTTTCTTGGGGCATCTGACTTCCACAGATGGCCCTGGAGGTCCATATTTTTTTATTGTTTTATTTTTTTTTTTTTAACTTTGCTTGATTTTGCCCAAACTTTAGCCATGTCATACCTGTCTCAAATGAAGCACCCTGTCCCATTTTAGGGCCTGTGGGACAAACAGGGACAAAAGTAAGGGTATGTGTCTAAAAGCGTCCACTAGCAATCCCTTACCATTATGGTCCAGGGACACTGTGTGGACAGTGGCCATTTCTCAGTCATACATTGTCCAAGCAGGATGAAACTCACAGGGCAGACTCAGTGGAGCTCTAGAAACTGGCCCTGTGAATCCCAGCAACATATGACTAACTGTGACCCAGAAATAGCCACTGTCCACAAGGCATCCCCGGGGCCCCATTCATAGGGATCGGAACTGGACACCAATGGACAATTACGCATACCATTGTCCCATTTTGTCTCCCTTGGTCCAGGAAGGCTGAAATTCACACAGGACACTCCATGTAGAATGCA
This sequence comes from Telmatherina bonti, assembly GCF_933228915.1. Lineage (NCBI taxonomy): Eukaryota > Metazoa > Chordata > Actinopteri > Atheriniformes > Telmatherinidae > Telmatherina > Telmatherina bonti. The sequence goes on from NC_136633.1 coordinate 7,729,237, forward strand.
GACAGTGTGGCAAAAGTTACAAGGAAATCAGACAAACTTGAAAATTTGGCCAGACGTTAACTACGTGGTCCTCAGAAGGGTCAAATTTTCAAAGTTCTCCAAAATGGACCAAACTCATACTGGAAGACAGAGACCCATAGCAGAGTCCAAGTGCCAAGTTTAGGGCCTGTAGAACAAACAGGAACCAGATGGGAGTGAGGTAAGAGAAAGGGTTGATTTCTGTCCACTTCTAATCCTTATACACTGGGGGCCAAGGAAGCCTTGTGGACAGTGGCTTTTTCTCTGTCATGGATTGTCCTAGGATGCTGATACTCACAGGACAGACTCAGTGGAGCTTTGTGGGGTTGCCCTGTGAATGCCAGCAACGTAGGACCTACCCTGACTGAGAAAAAGTCTCTGTCCACAAGGCATCCCCAGGCTCCGATGCTCAGGGATTGGAAGTGGTTGGAAATGGACTATTACCCTTCCCCTTCTCCCACCGTCTCCCCCTTTGCTCTAGAAGGCTTAAACTTTCAATTTCAAACTATTTTAGGACCCAGGACACATTGGTAAAGTGTGGCAAAGTTTGGAGAAAATTTCAATTTTAGCGGACATCCTCCACGTCCCATGCCCAGGAACAGTGCACCTTTCCTGGGAAAGTGTGAGGGGTTGGTCCTGGAGCCTTCCAGGGAGTACTGACAACATTTTTACCCAAACATGAGGCCTCCAATGGGGGGTTATGCATAGCTCCAGGGGGGTCTCAGACCTGTAGCTAGCCCATTTGAGATCACTTTTCTTGGGGCATCTGACTTCCACAGATGGCCCTGGAGGTCCATATTTTTTTATTGTTTTATTTTTTTTTTTTAACTTTGCTTGATTTTGCCCAAACTTTAGCCATGTCATACCTGTCTCAAATGAAGCACCCTGTCCCATTTTAGGGCCTGTGGGACAAACAGGGACAAAAGTAAGGGTATGTGTCTAAAAGCGTCCACTAGCAATCCCTTACCATTATGGTCCAGGGACACTGTGTGGACAGTGGCCATTTCTCAGTCATACATTGTCCAAGCAGGATGAAACTCACAGGGCAGACTCAGTGGAGCTCTAGAAACTGGCCCTGTTAATCCCAGCAACATATGACTAACTGTGACCCAGAAATAGCCACTGTCCACAAGGCATCCCCGGAGCCCCATTCATAGGGATTGGAACTGGACACCAATGGACAATTAAGCATACCATTGTCCCATTTTGTCTCCCTTGGTCCAGGAAGGCTGAAATTCACACAGGACACTCCATGTAGGATGCAGACAGTGTGGCCAAAGTTACAAGGAAATCAGACCAACTTGAAAATGTGGCCAGAAGTTGACTACGTGGTCCTCAGAAGGGTCAAATTTTCAAAGTTCTGCAAAATGGACCAAACTCATACTGGAAGACAGAGACCCAAAGCAGAGTCCAAGTGCCAAGTTTAGGGCCTGTAGAACAAACAGGAACCAGATGGGAGTGAGGTAAGAGAAAGGGTTGATTTCTGTCCACTTCTAATCCCAATACACTGGGGGCCAAGGAAGCCTTGTGGACAGTGGCGTTTTCTCTGTCATGGATTGTCCTAGGATGCTGATACTCACAGGACAGACTCAGTGGAGCTTTGTGGGGTTGCCCTGTGAATGCCAGCAACGTAGGACCTACCCTGACTGAGAAAAAGTCTCTGTCCACAAGGCATCCCCAGGCTCCAATGCTCAGGGATTGGAAGTGGTTGGAAATGGACTATTACCCTTCCCCTTCTCCCACCGTGTCCCCCTTTGCTCTAGAAGGCTTAAACTTTCAATTTCAAACTATTTTAGGACCCAGGACACATTGGTAAAGTGTGGCAAAGTTTGGAGAAAATTTCAATTTTAGGGGACATCCTCCACGTCCCATGCCCAGGAACAGTGCACCTTTCCTGGGAAAGTGTGAGGGGTTGGTCCTGGAGCCTTCCAGGGAGTACTGACAACATTTTTACCCAAAAATGAGGCCTCCAATGGGGGGTTATGCATAGCTCCAGGGGGGTCTCAGACCTGTAGCTAGCCCATTTGAGATCACTTTTCTTGGGGCATCTGACTTCCACAGATGGCCCTGGAGGTCCATATTTTTATTTATTTATTTATTTTTTTAACTTTGTTTGATTTTGCCCAAACTTTAGTCATGTCATACCTGTCCCAAATGAAGCACCCTGTCCCATTTTAGGGCCTGTGGGACAAACAGGGACAAAAGTAAGGGTATGTGTCTAAAAGCGTCCACTAGCAATCCCTTACCATTATGGTCCAGGGACACTTTGTGGACAGTGGCCATTTCTCAGTCATACATTGTCCAAGCAGGATGAAACTCACAGGGCAGACTCAGTGGAGCTCTAGAAACTGGCCCTGTGAATCCCAGCAACATATGACTAACTGTGACCCAGAAATAGCCACTGTCCACAAGGCATCCCTGGGGGCCCCATTCATAGGGATTGGAACTGGACACCAATGGACAATTAAGCATACCATTGTCCCATTTTGTCTCCATATTTCCAGGAAGGCTGAAATACACACAGGACACTCCATGTAGGATGCAGACAGTGTGGCCAAAGTTACAAGGAAATCAGACCAACTTGAAAATTTGGCCAGAAGTTGACTACGTGGTCCTCAGAAGGGTCAAATTTTCAAAGTTCTCCAAAATGGACCAAACTCATACTGGAAGACAGAGACCCATAGCAGAGTCCAAGTGCCAAGTTTAGGGCCTGTAGAACAAACAGGAACCAGATGGGAGTGAGGTAAGAGAAAGGGTTGATTTCTGTCCACTTCTAATCCTTATACACTGGGGGCCAAGGAAGCCTTGTGGACAGTGGCTTTTTCTCTGTCATGGATTGTCCTAGGATGCTGATACTCACAGGACAGACTCAGTGGAGCTTTGTGGGGTTGCCCTGTGAATGCCAGCAACGTAGGACCTACCCTGACTGAGAAAAAGTCTCTGTCCACAAGGCATCCCCAGGCTCCGATGCTCAGGGATTGGAAGTGGTTGGAAATGGACTATTACCCTTCCCCTTCTCCCACCGTGTCCCCCTTTGCTCTAGAAGGCTTAAACTTTCAATTTCAAACTATTTTAGGACCCAGGACACATTGGTAAAGTGTGGCAAAGTTTGGAGAAAATTTCAATTTTAGCGGACATCCTCCACGTCCCATGCCCAGGAACAGTGCACCTTTCCTGGGAAAGTGTGAGGGGTTGGTCCTGGAGCCTTCCAGGGAGTACTGACAACATTTTTACCCAAAAATGAGGCCTCCAATGGGGGGTTATGCATAGCTCCAGGGGGGTCTCAGACCTGTAGCTAGCCCATTTGAGATCACTTTTCTTGGGGCATCTGACTTCCACAGATGGCCCTGGAGGTCCATATTTTTTTATTGTTTCATTTTTTTTTTTAACTTTGCTTGATTTTGCCCAAACTTTAGCCATGTCATACCTGTCTCAAATGAAGCACCCTGTCCCATTTTAGGGCCTGTGGGACAAACAGGGACAAAAGTAAGGGTATGTGTCTAAAAGCGTCCACTAGCAATCCCTTACCATTATGGTCCAGGGACACTGTGTGGACAGTGGCCATTTCTCAGTCATACATTGTCCAAGCAGGATGAAACTCACAGGGCAGACTCAGTGGAGCTCTGGAAACTGGCCCTGTGAATCCCAGCAACATATGACTAACTGTGACCCAGAAATAGCCACTGTCCACAAGGCATCCCCGGGGCCCCATTCATAGGGATCGGAACTGGACACCAATGGACAATTACGCATACCATTGTCCCATTTTGTCTCCCTTGGTCCAGGAAGGCTGAAATTCACACAGGACACTCCATGTAGAATGCAGACAGTGTGGCAAAAGTTACAAGGAAATCAGACAAACTTGAAAATTTGGCCAGACGTTGACTACGTGGTCCTCAGAAGGGTCAAATTTTCAAAGTTCTCCAAAATGGACCAAACTCATACTGGAAGACAGAGACCCATAGCAGAGTCCAAGTGCCAAGTTTAGGGCCTGTAGAAAAAACAGGAACCAGATGGGAGTGAGGTAAGAGAAAGGGTTGATTTCTGTCCACTTCTAATCCTTATACACTGGGGGCCAAGGAAGCCTTGTGGACAGTGGCTTTTTCTCTGTCATGGATTGTCCTAGGATGCTGATACTCACAGGACAGACTCAGTGGAGCTTTGTGGGGTTGCCCTGTGAATGCCAGCAACGTAGGACCTACCCTGACTGAGAAAAAGTCTCTGTCCACAAGGCATCCCCAGGCTCCAATGCTCAGGGATTGGAAGTGGTTGGAAATGGACTATTACCCTTCCCCTTCTCCCACCGTGTCCCCCTTTGCTCTAGAAGGCTTAAACTTTCAATTTAAAACTATTTTAGGACCCAGGACACATTGGTAAAGTGTGGCAAAGTTTGGAGAAAATTTCAATTTTAGGGGACATCCTCCACGTCCCATGCTCAGGAACAGTGCACCTTTCCTGGGAAAGTGTGAGGGGTTGGTCCTGGAGCCTTCCAGGGAGTACTGACAACATTTTTACCCAAAAATGAGGCCTCCAATGGGGGGTTATGCATAGCTCCAGGGGGGTCTCAGACCTGTAGCTAGCCCATTTGAGATCACTTTTCTTGGGGCATCTGACTTCCACAGATGGCCCTGGAGGTCCATATTTTTTTATTGTTTTATTTTTTTTTTAACTTTGCTTGATTTTGCCCAAACTTTAGCCATGTCATACCTGTCTCAAATGAAGCACCCTGTCCCATTTTAGGGCCTGTGGGACAAACAGGGACAAAAGTAAGGGTATGTGTCTAAAAGCGTCCACTAGCAATCCCTTACCATTATGGTCCAGGGACACTGTGTGGACAGTGGCCATTTCTCAGTCATACATTGTCCAAGCAGGATGAAACTCACAGGGCAGACTCAGTGGAGCTCTAGAAACTGGCCCTGTGAATCCCAGCAACATATGACTAACTGTGACCCAGAAATAGCCACTGTCCACAAGGCATCCCCGGGGCCCCATTCATAGGGATCGGAACTGGACACCAATGGACAATTACGCATACCATTGTCCCATTTTGTCTCCCTTGGTCCAGGAAGGCTGAAATTCACACAGGACACTCCATGTAGAATGCAGACAGTGTGGCAAAAGTTACAAGGAAATCAGACAAACTTGAAAATTTGGCCAGACGTTGACTACGTGGTCCTCAGAAGGGTCAAATTTTCAAAGTTCTCCAAAATGGACCAAACTCATACTGGAAGACAGAGACCCATAGCAGAGTCCAAGTGCCAAGTTTAGGGCCTGTAGAACAAACAGGAACCAGATGGGAGTGAGGTAAGAGAAAGGGTTGATTTCTGTCCACTTCTAATCCTTATACACTGGGGGCCAAGGAAGCCTTGTGGACAGTGGCTTTTTCTCTGTCATGGATTGTCCTAGGATGCTGATACTCACAGGACAGACTCAGTGGAGCTTTGTGGGGTTGCCCTGTGAATGCCAGCAACGTAGGACCTACCCTGACTGAGAAAAAGTCTCTGTCCACAAGGCATCCCCAGGCTCCGATGCTCAGGGATTGGAAGTGGTTGGAAATGGACTATTACCCTTCCCCTTCTCCCACCGTGTCCCCCTTTGCTCTAGAAGGCTTAAACTTTCAATTTCAAACTATTTTAGGACCCAGGACACATTGGTAAAGTGTGGCAAAGTTTGGAGAAAATTTCAATTTTAGCGGACATCCTCCACGTCCCATGCCCAGGAACAGTGCACCTTTCCTGGGAAAGTGTGAGGGGTTGGTCCTGGAGCCTTCCAGGGAGTACTGACAACATTTTTACCCAAAAATGAGGCCTCCAATGGGGGGTTATGCATAGCTCCAGGGGGGTCTCAGACCTGTAGCTAGCCCATTTGAGATCACTTTTCTTGGGGCATCTGACTTCCACAGATGGCCCTGGAGGTCCATATTTTTTTATTGTTTCATTTTTTTTTTTTAACTTTGCTTGATTTTGCCCAAACTTTAGCCATGTCATACCTGTCTCAAATGAAGCACCCTGTCCCATTTTAGGGCCTGTGGGACAAACAGGGACAAAAGTAAGGGTATGTGTCTAAAAGCGTCCACTAGCAATCCCTTACCATTATGGTCCAGGGACACTGTGTGGACAGTGGCCATTTCTCAGTCATACATTGTCCAAGCAGGATGAAACTCACAGGGCAGACTCAGTGGAGCTCTGGAAACTGGCCCTGTGAATCCCAGCAACATATGACTAACTGTGACCCAGAAATAGCCACTGTCCACAAGGCATCCCCGGGGCCCCATTCATAGGGATCGGAACTGGACACCAATGGACAATTACGCATACCATTGTCCCATTTTGTCTCCCTTGGTCCAGGAAGGCTGAAATTCACACAGGACACTCCATGTAGAATGCAGACAGTGTGGCAAAAGTTACAAGGAAATCAGACAAACTTGAAAATTTGGCCAGACGTTGACTAGGTCCTCAGAAGGGTCAAATTTTCAAAGTTCTCCAAAATGGACCAAACTCATACTGGAAGACAGAGACCCAAAGCAGAGTCCAAGTGCCAAGTTTAGGGCCTGTAGAACAAACAGGAACCAGATGGGAGTGAGGTAAGAGAAAGGGTTGATTTCTGTCCACTTCTAATCCTTATACACTGGGGGCCAAGGAAGCCTTGTGGACAGTGGCTTTTTCTCTGTCATGGATTGTCCTAGGATGCTGATACTCACAGGACCGACTCAGTGGAGCTTTGTGGGGTTGCCCTGTGAATGCCAGCAACGTAGGACCTACCCTGACTGAGAAAAAGTCTCTGTCCACAAGGCATCCCCAGGCTCCAATGCTCAGGGATTGGAAGTGGTTGGAAATGGACTATTACCCTTCCCCTTCTCCCACCGTGTCCCCCTTTGCTCTAGAAGGCTTAAACTTTCAATTTCAAACTATTTTAGGACCCAGGACACATTGGTAAAGTGTGGCAAAGTTTGGAGAAAATTTCAATTTTAGGGGACATCCTCCACGTCCCATGCCCAGGAACAGTGCACCTTTCCTGGGAAAGTGTGAGGGGTTGGTCCTGGAGCCTTCCAGGGAGTACTGACAACATTTTTACCCAAAAATGAGGCCTCCAATGGGGGGTTATGCATAGCTCCAGGGGGGTCTCAGACCTGTAGCTAGCCCATTTGAGATCACTTTTCTTGGGGCATCTGACTTCCACAGATGGCCCTGGAGGTCCATATTTTTATTTATTTATTTTTTTTTAACCTTGTTTGATTTTGCCCAAACTTTAGCCATGTCATACCTGTCCCAAATGAAGCACCCTGTCCCATTTTAGGGCCTGTGGGACAGACAGGGACAAAAGTAAGGGAATGTGTCTAAGAGCGTCCACTAGCAATCCCTTACCATTATGGTCCTGGGACACTTTGTGGACAGTTTTTCTGATTTTGCCCAAACTTTAGCCATGTCATACCTGTCCGAAATGAAGCACCCTGTCCCATTTTAGGGCCTGTGGGACAAACAGGGACAAAAGTAAGGGTATGTGTCTAGAAGCGTCCACTAGCAATCCCTTACCATTATGGTCCAGGGACACTTTGTGGACAGTGGCCATTTCTCAGTCATACATTGTCCAAGCAGGATGAAACTCACAGGGCAGACTCAGTGGAGCTCTAGAAACTGGCCCTGTGAATCCCAGCAACATATCACTAACTGTGACCCAGAAATAGCCACTGTCCACAAGGCATCCCCGGGGCCCCATTCATAGGGATTGGAACTGGACACCAATGGACAATTACGCATACCATTGTCCCATTTTGTATCCCTTGGTCCATGAAGGCTGAAATTCACACAGGACACTCCATGTAGGATGCAGACAGTGTGGCCAAAGTTACAAGGAAATCAGACCAACTTGAAAATTTGGCCAGAAGTTGACTACATGGTCCTCAGAAGGGTCAAATTTTCAAAGTTCTCCAAAATGGACCAAACTTATACTGGAAGACAGAGACCCATAGCAGAGTCCAAGTGCCAAGTTTAGGGCTTGTAGAACAAACAGGAACCAGATGGGAGTGAGGTAAGAGAAAGGGTTGATTTCTGTCCACTTCTAATCCCAATACACTGGGGGCCAAGGAAGACTTGTGGACAGTGGCTTTTTCTCTGTCATGGATTGTCCTAGGATGCTGATACTCACAGGACAGACTCAGTGGAGCTTTGTGGGGTTGCCCTGTGAATCCCAGCAACGTAGGACCTACCCTGACTGAGAAAAAGTCTCTGTCCACAAGGCATCCCCAGGCTCCAATGCTCAGGGATTGGAAGTGGTTGGAAATGGACTATTACCCTTCCCCTTCTTCCACTGTGTCCCCCTTTGCTCTAGAATGCTTAAACTTTCAATTTAAAACTATTTTAGGACCCAGGACACACTGGTAAAGTGTGGCAAAGTTTGGAGAAAATTTCAATTTTAGGGGACATCCTCTACGTCCCATGCACAGGAACAGTGCACCTTTCCTGGGAAAGTGTGAGGGGTTGGTCCTGGAGCCTTCCAGGGAGTACTGACAACATTTTTACCGAAAAATGAGGCCTCCAATGGGGGGTTATGCATAGCTCCAGGGGGGTCTCAGACCTGTAGCTAGCCCATTTGAGATCACTTTTCTTGGGGCATCTGACTTCCACAGATGGCCCTGGAGGTCCATTTTTTTTTTTTTTTTAACTTTGCTTGATTTTGCCCAAACTTTAGCCATGTCATACCTGTCCCAAATGAAGCACCCTGTCCCATTTTAGGGCCTGTGGGACAAACAGGGACAAAAGTAAGGGTATGTGTCTAAAAGCGTCCACTAGCAATCCCTTACCATTATGATACCTGCCCCCAGCAGAGAGTGTCATCGATATCAAATGTATATCCACCCTTTGTCACTGTTTTGTTGTACAAAAAGAAAACTTCGTCTCGGGGTTATTTTTTGTATCTGTTTATATTTGACTATAATTCTATGTATTTTCAGTATTTGTGTTTATAAATTGTGATATTTAGAATATGGGCATTAAATAATTCACTTTAGTTTGAAAACACAATTTTTTTACCTTCCTACCACTGCCACCAGAGGGAGCTCATAAACTATCATTTTCACACAGTGCCAGTGGTCCCACAGTTTGGCATTAGAGCTGCTGATTACTGTCTTCATTGTGATACCTGCCCCCAGCAGAGAGTGTCATCGATATCAAATGTATATCCACCCTTTGTCACTGTTTTGTTGTAAACATTTGCTATGCTATGTCAAATTTGTGTAATTCATACTGCTATTTACTTGTTCACAAATAGTTAAACTATCTATCTATCTATCTATCTAGATAGCCCGATGCCGATGCACTCACTTTTATTGTGTATTTACAGTATATACAGTATATACATGTACAGCTTTTTCTTCAAAGTATATAAATCTAGCTGTCCAACCATGTGAGGTCAGCTCCCTCTCCAGAAAATGATTTTTTTCTCACTCCATAATCAAACGGCAGCTCTCCAGTCTTCCAGCAGCGTCCTCTCTTTGTCTCAGCAAACAATGATCAAGGCATGAAGAAGTATTCTGGCATTGTGATGCACCTTGGTTACAACTCCCCCATCATAGGCCCATTAGGAGGCCTTTGTCTGTGACGGGGGAGGTGAAACCCAGGTACATCCAAGCTAAAAAACAAGCTTAGTATGAGGATGAGAAAAATACCTTTCTGACCAGAACTAACCATGCCTAAAATATTTCAGCATTAAATTCTGATCAGGTTGGATCTTTGAGTCAATCAGACAAAAGTATCACATGTGATGCACTTTCCCCCAAATCCACATAACAACAAGACCACTTTGAAATTGACCCAAACCTCTGACTTTGCAACACAAGGTCACATTTTCCTCACTCTGTCTTTGTTTTAAAGCTCTGGTCATCAGTCAGCAGCAGACATGATCATGAAGTATTCAGCAGATTTCAGAATCTAAATGTTTTAAATGTAGTTTCTGGACCTGTCTGCTTAATGTGAGTGAACTGCTTCTTCCAGTAGGCATGGATGTGATTGGGTTTGTTTCAAATATGCTTTGTTTTTTACCACTCATTACTCAGATCAGAATTCTATTAGTGTAAATGCCTGCAACAGAGATGATAATCATCCCCTGAATGTTCATATTTGATTGAAAAGACATACACTTAATGTGTCTGCACTGGTTTATTGATGCCAGTTGATTCTTGATGAAGTGTGTATATGTGCAGTCATAGGATGATATGACTATGCTATTTATGTTATATGTGACTGCAAGAAAAATGTACCTGGAAGCAGATTGCAGCCTCAGAGAGATCAGTTTTATTACAGACTGAGCTGTTAATAGGAATGCACACAAGACAGAAAACTGGTTGGACTTTATTAACCACAAATAGGAAAAGTGAGGTTGTTTTCAGACCTTTGTGAGACAGGAAGGTCTGTTATATACTGACAGCTCTGTTCTGGTTTCTTCCTAACTATTTCTTAGAATACCACCAGAGGGTCCATTTCCTCTTCTATCTGGTCCAGTGTAATGATGTGGTGTCGGTGGCTCTTAGTGCCACAAGCAGCTTCATATTGAACAGATTCAATAGAAAAAAACAATAAACAGGCCAAACACAACTTGCTGCATGTCATTGTGTGATGATGGAGTCTTGCTGGTTGAGCATGGAGGTGGAGAATTTGATCATCAACTGCATGATGAAAATGATCCTCAAAATGACTGCTGGTTGACTGTCATTCTGGGGATTATTTACTCTTTGTCTCAGACTGATCTAAATTAGACATTGGAGAAGCTGACTGCCTTCAACATGAATCAGATCCGAAGCTCCGACGCTCACAGGACTCTTCATTCTGATCATCATCTCATTACCGCTGCTCCGGCCTTGATAGGAAAACTGGACAGCTTTTGTGCAGTTTGGCCTATATTATTAAAATACTGAACACAGACATATTAAAACTAATTATTATAAATAAGACTGATATTATATGAATATTTATTATTACATAAATAAAGGAGTGTAAAACACTTACGTTCCATCCTTTTTATTTCTCCTCTTTGTTCCTTTCCCCTGTCCCATGAAATCAGGCTGGTCAATCCTCCCCTTTCCAGCAGACTGGCTCCTCTGATCCATGTTCGTCCACCTTCCACCTCTGTGTTGATACATTAATTTAGCCATAATTTGTCCATCATATCAGTAGAAAACTACTGTTTTCCAGAGGTAGGACTGAAAACATCTTTAACAATAAAATATGGCAAATAGCAGCAGAGGTCTGACTTACTTGTTTTCCTCAGCCATTGCAAGAAGTTGAGAGAAGTTCAGGGTCCAGCAGCGTCCTCTCTGTTGGTCAACAATAATCAAAGCATGATGAATCACGGCCGTTTCCACGGTAAACTCCGGCATTGTGATGCACCTTGGTTACAACTCCCCCATCATAGGCCCATTAGGAGGCCTTTGTCTGTGACGGGGGAGGTGAAACCCAGGTACATCCAAGTTAAAAAACAAGCTTAGTATGAGGATGAGAAAAATACCTTTCTGACCAGAACTAACCATGCCTAAAATATTTCAGCATTAAATTCTGATCAGGTTGGATCTTTGAGTCAATCAGACAAAAGTATCACATGTGATGCACTTTCCCCCAAATCCACATAATAACAAGACCACTTTGAAATTGACCCAAACCTCTGACTTTGCAACACAAGGTCACATTTTCCTCACTCTGTCTTTGTTTTAAAGCTCTGGTCATGCCCTTTCAGAAAATGTCTCATTTATTAAAATCAGACCTTTCTGACCAGAACTAACCATGCCTAAAATCTTTCAGCATTAAATCCTGATCAGGTTTGATCTTTGAGTCAATCATACAAAACTGCATCACATGTGATACTTTTGTCTGATTGACTCAAAGATCCAACCTGATCAGAATTTAATGCTGAAATATTTTAGGCATGGTTAGTTCTGGTCAGAAAGGTATTTTTCTCATCCTCATACTAAGCTTGTTTTTTAACTTGGATGTACCTGGGTTTCACCTCCCCCGTCACAGACAAAGGCCTCCTAATGGGCCTATGATGGGGGAGGCGTAACCAAGGTGCATCACAATGCCAGAATTCTGTATAAAATGACCTGCTTCTTCATGCCTTGATCATTGTTTGCTGAGACACAGAGAGGACGCTGCTGGAAGACACTGCTGGACCCTGAACTTCTATCAACTTCTTGCAATGGCTGAGGAAAACAAGTAAGTCAGACCTCTGCTGCTATTTGCCATAATTTATTGTTAAAGATGTTTTCAGTACTACCTCTGGAAAACAGTAGTTTTCTGTACCTGAACAATGCGCTTTATCTTTGTGTTACAGGCAAGATCGTACATATGACCGCCGTGTGGTCTACTGCCTCAGGTGCTCAAAACCCACTGAGATGATTGCAACCCACCTCTCCAGGGTTTGCATGAAAAACAACACCCCAGAGGAACGCCAACAGGAGCTAGTGAAGGCAAAAGAGTCCACCAAAATCTGGACGCGTGATGGTAGGCTGTGGGACTACACAGACATCTGCCGCCTGTTTCCCCACGGTCTCTGTAGGCGGTCATTGGTCAAGGAGCTGAAGAGAAGAGGCTTTTTCGTGCTCAACTGCCCCCTGGACTTTGACCTGGAAGAGGAGGAGACAAGAGAAGCTGTTGCTGCCCGTCCTTCTACCTCTGCAGAGGACCCTCCTGCCTCTGCAGAGGAGCCTACTACCTCTGCTGCTCCACTTCCCACAGTTAAAGAGAGGGATTCTGGAAGCAGCCAGGCAGATGAAGAGGAGGACAGCCCCTCCAGTGACCCCACATGGCAACAGTGAGTCTTTTAACTTCCACACAGAAATGACTGAATCAGTGGTCTCCTTTTGTGAACTTGTATGAACTAAAGTTCTCTCTGCTTTCTCAGGTCAACTCCTCATTTCTCCTCAACCGTAAGGATGAGGATGCAGGAGGAAAACCTGTACTCCAAGTTTCCACCTGAGACCACGGAGCTGGAGAAATTTAAAGCCCATTTGGAATCTGTGCTACAGATTCCAGACTGCAAACAGGAAGTAGGTGTTTGTTTTGGTTTTTCCTTTCTTGCAGCCCAGACTGGTTTCTGCTGCTCTCTCTGCATGTTCATTTCAATATGAATGGAGGCCTCACTGAGTCACTGAATGCAGCCTGATGATGTTTTTATCTGACTGTGGTTCACAGGTTGACAATGTGTCCAGGATGCTGCGCTTCATGCAGCCCACAGGGAACCAGGTGAAGCTGGATTTTCTAAAGAGCACAGCACTTCTGGCCGAGTATTTTAATGCTCTGAAGAGGGTGGGTCAGTCTGCAGCCACCCGGATAAATTATGTTAAGAGCATGATCAAGTTCGTGAAATACCTGCGGCTGGAATATGGAGCATCCGACCCTGCGATGGTGCACATGTGCACCCATTACCTTGATTTCTTGGCTGTTCTTAGGAAACCAATTTCTAAGACACACAGCAAGGACCTTTGCAGTAAAAGGTGAGCATTTATCATTCCTAGTCCTTCCTTCTCCGTCTGCTGTTTTTAAAAGTTGGATAATAACTCAGCTTCTCCTTCTCACTGCTGTTCTGGTGCATCTTGTCTTTCAGGCACGACTACTTTGTTGGGCCAAAGACGTCAGTCTACAACTGCCAAAAAGTCCTCCGAGAGGCCAAGAAGGATGCACTGGGAGTTTATGGATGCCTCCTGAACGGTGACCCAGTCACAGATGAGGAGAAGACCCGCTACCGCTACTACTGTGAGGCCATCCTTCTCCTCGGTCATTTCCAGAGGCCAGGAGCGGTGGAGGGACTGACAGTAAGTACTTTTCCAGGCCAGGTTTTTCTCAGCATGCAGTGGACACCTTAAAACATTCCGACCATTAATGTGTTCATGGTTGTTTCTCAGGTCACAGAATGGCTCCAGAAGCTGGAGTGCAATGGGCGGGTCGTTGTGGCTGTGAAGTCCCACAAGACAGCCAACAGGCAGGTGGCTCCATTTGCCTTGACCCAGGAGGAAGCTGCTGTAAGTGACATCACTGTCCACAAATATGGACCAGAATTCATGTCCATTTCCTCCCTTTTCATTCATTTCTTCTACTCTTTGTCTCTGCAGATCATCGAGCAGTACTACCTCTCGGTCCGTTCGGATGCTCTCAGGAACTTGACCGACGACGATGGTGAGGGGCACAACAGACTTTTTCTGGCTAACAATGGCAGACCAGTTAAAAGTGCCACCAATGACCTCTGGCGCCTGCACGAACAGTGAGTTGACACATCTAAATGCACTTCTTCCTGGCATGAGATGCATAAAGTTGGAGCAATTTGAGTAGATGAACTGAAGATATTTCAATTTCTCTTTCATTACAGCTACAAGCTGCCAAACGTCACCAGCCAGGAGATCCGCCGTGCCATCGAAACAGAGGCAAACACTGTGCTGACGGACGAGCAGAAGACGGGCTTGGCGTATTATCTGGCTCACACAGATAAGGTGGCTAAAGACCACTATAGGATGCGGGAGCCAGAGAGTATCTCTAACATCGCCAACTTGGTCAATCTCTTTACACACAGGTAAATAAGGTGAAACATCTAGTATCTCCCAGCTGCTTAATGTTCAGTTTTTCACTCAAGTCTCTTCGTTCTACAGTTCTGATGACTCAGGAGATGACCAGCTTCGTCTTGCCACCAAAAGAGGAAGAGAAAAGGAGGAACGGTCATTTGACAAGTTCCAGGAACAGTTCCCGGTGACAATGGAGGGGAAACCTCCAAACAAAGTGAGGAGAACTGCAGCTGGCTTCGCTCCTGACAGATTTCTATATGACAAGTGGAGAGCTGTCCAGTTCAAGATGAGGGAGAAACATCTTCTCAGTAAGTGTCGAGACACCTCTTGTCAGATATTGGTGATGAGTAACTACACTTTTTGAACAAGAATTAATCCCAATCAATCTGGTCTATGTTACAGCTAAATGGTCCCGGCGCCCTCCGACCATCCAGAGCATCACAGCCACAATAGACAAAGAGAAGTGGCATTCAAATTGCCCTTCTGCCCAGGCCATCTTGGACAAATGGACTCCACCAGAGCAAGAAGATGTGGAGAACAGTGCACCGCTGATGAAGCTAGTAGCAAATCAGAAGTGGAAGCATCTGGCCATTGTGGAACCATCTCCAAAGGCTGGCGAGGGAAAAGGTAACGTTTCATTCCGGCCATATTAAAATTTTCCCTGCAGTTTTTATGCTTCAGTCAATCTTGGAATCCAACCATATGTGGTCATGATATTTAATTTTTTTTAAAAAAGGAGGAAAAATAACCAATTTTCTCAATTCTGACCTACAGGAGTGGTGACCACCAAGTCATTTACCAAAAATGCAGTCATCTGTGACTACCATGGTGAGCTCATTTCTGGTGCGGAGGGGAGGAAGAGGATGAGTGACAGGAACAATGTCATGGGCAACTCGTTCTTCTTTAAGGCTGGCGGTATTGATATGTGTATTGATGCCAACAATGCCCCTTGCTCATGTCACCCTAATACAGAGACTTTTGGCAGGCTCATCAATCATTCCAGAAAAAATGCAAATGTTAGGCCTGTTCACTGCCTTATGCAGTTCTCAGAAGGACCACAAAATGTCATTTTGTTTAAGGCTACGAGAGACCTATGTGTAAACGAAGAGCTGCTGTTTGATTAAGGAGTGAGAAAAAAATCATTTTCTGGAGAGGGAGCTGACCTCACATGGTTGGACAGCTAGATATTCTTTTGAAGAAAAAGCTGTGAATGTACATACTGTATATACTGTAAATACACAATAAAAAGGAACATTTGATCGCAAATCTTTTTTGGTCATTTTGGTATATTTCTACTTGAATTAGATGCTATAGGACACCTTTAAAACTTTAAAAGGATAAGGAATGATGAATATATGGCCTGGTGTTGCAAAGTTAGAGCTTTGGTTGAATTTGAAAGTGGTCTTGTTACCATGTGGATTTGGGGGAAACTGGGGTGCAGTTAAAAAATGAATAACTCTGCAAAACAAGGTCACATTTTCCTCACTCTGTCTTTGTTTTAAAGCTCTGGTCATGCCCTTTCAGAAAATGTCTCATTTATTAAAATCAGACTTACCTGTCCAGAACTAACCATGCCTAAAATCTTTCAGCATTAAATCCCATCAGGTTGGATCTTTGAGTCAATCAGACAAAAGCATCACGTGTGATGCAGTTTCCCCCAAATCCACACGGCAACAAGACCACTTTGAAATTTAACCTAAGCTCTAACTTTGCAACACCAGGTCATATATTCATCATTCCCTATTTCTTTTAAAGCTCTGGTCATGCCCTTTCAGAAAATGGTTCATTTATTAAAATCAGACCTTCCTGGCCAGAGCTACACCTGGGAATGTCATGTAAACCTACCTGTGTGCAGTTTCCAAAATTGTCCACATTAAAAATTTAATAACTCTGCAAAACAAGGTCACATTTTCCTCACTCTGTCTTTGTTTTAAAGCTCTGGTCATGCCCTTTCAGAAAGGGCATGACCCTTTTCAGGGAGTACAGACAACATTTTTACCCAAAAATGAGGCCTCCAATGGGGGGTTATGCATAGCTCCAGGGGGGTCTCAGACCTGTAGCTAGCCCATTTGAGATCACTTTTCTTGGGGCATCTGACTTCCACAGATGGCCCTGGAGGTCCATATTTTTATTTATTTATTTTTTTTTAACCTTGTTTGATTTTGCCCAAACTTTAGCCATGTCATACCTGTCCCAAATGAAGCACCCTGTCCCATTTTAGGGCCTGTGGGACAGACAGGGACAAAAGTAAGGGAATGTGTCTAAGAGCGTCCACTAGCAATCCCTTACCATTATGGTCCTGGGACACTTTGTGGACAGTTTTTCTGATTTTGCCCAAACTTTAGCCATGTCATACCTGTCCCAAATGAAGCACCCTGTCCCATTTTAGGGCCTGTGGGACAAACAGGGACAAAAGTAAGGGTATGTGTCTAGAAGCGTCCACTAGCAATCCCTTACCATTATGGTCCAGGGACACTTTGTGGACAGTGGCCATTTCTCAGTCATACATTGTCCAAGCAGGATGAAACTCACAGGGCAGACTCAGTGGAGCTCTAGAAACTGGCCCTGTGAATCCCAGCAACATATGACTAACTGTGACCCAGAAATAGCCACTGTCCACAAGGCATCCCCGGGGCCCCATTCATAGGGATTGGAACTGGACACCAATGGACAATTACCTATACCATTGTCCCATTTTGTATCCCTTGGTCCATGAAGGCTGAAATTCACACAGGACACTCCATGTAGGATGCAGACAGTGTGGCCAAAGTTACAAGGAAATCAGACCAACTTGAAAATTTGGCCAGAAGTTGACTACATGGTCCTCAGAAGGGTCAAATTTTCAAAGTTCTCCAAAATGGACCAAACTTATACTGGAAGACAGAGACCCATAGCAGAGTCCAAGTGCCAAGTTTAGGGCTTGTAGAACAAACAGGAACCAGATGGGAGTGAGGTAAGAGAAAGGGTTGATTTCTGTCCACTTCTAATCCCAATACACTGGGGGCCAAGGAAGACTTGTGGACAGTGGCTTTTTCTCTGTCATGGATTGTCCTAGGATGCTGATACTCACAGGACAGACTCAGTGGAGCTTTGTGGGGTTGCCCTGTGAATCCCAGCAACGTAGGACCTACCCTGACTGAGAAAAAGTCTCTGTCCACAAGGCATCCCCAGGCTCCAATGCTCAGGGATTGGAAGTGGTTGGAAATGGACTATTACCCTTCCCCTTCTTCCACTGTGTCCCCCTTTGCTCTAGAAGGCTTAAACTTTCAATTTAAAACTATTTTAGGACCCAGGACACACTGGTAAAGTGTGGCAAAGTTTGGAGAAAATTTCCATTTTAGGGGACATCCTCTACGTCCCATGCCCAGGAACAGTGCACCTTTCCTGGGAAAGTGTGAGGGGTTGGTCCTGGAGCCTTCCAGGGAGTACTGACAACATTTTTACCGAAAAATGAGGCCTCCAATGGGGGGTTATGCATAGCTCCAGGGGGGTCTCAGACCTGTAGCTAGCCCATTTGAGATCACTTTTCTTGGAGCATCTGACTTGCACAGATAGCCCTGGAGGTCCTTTTTTTTTTTTTTTTTTTTTTTTTTTTTTAACTTTGCTTGATTTTGCCCAAACTTTAGCCATGTCATACCTGTCCCAAATGAAGCACCCTGTCCCATTTTAGGGCCTGTGGGACAAACAGGGACAAAAGTAAGGGTATGTGTCTAAAAGCGTCCACTAGCAATCCCTTACCATTATGATACCTGCCCCCAGCAGAGAGTGTCATCGATATCAAATGTATATCCACCCTTTGTCACTGTTTTGTTGTACAAAAAGAAAACTTCGTCTCGGGGTTATTTTTTGTATCTGTTTATATTTGACTATAATTCTATGTATTTTCAGTATTTGTGTTTATAAATTGTGATATTTAGAATATGGGCATTAAATAATTCACTTTAGTTTGAAAACACAATTTTTTTACCTTCCTACCACTGCCACCAGAGGGAGCTCATAAACTATCATTTTCACACAGTGCCAGTGGTCCCACAGTTTGGCATTAGAGCTGCTGATTACTGTCTTCATTGTGATACCTGCCCCCAGCAGAGAGTGTCATCGATATCAAATGTATATCCACCCTTTGTCACTGTTTTGTTGTAAACATTTGCTATGCTATGTCAAATTTGTGTAATTCATACTGCTATTTACTTGTTCACAAATAGTTAAACTATCTATCTATCTATCTATCTAGATAGCCCGATGCCGATGCACTCACTTTTATTGTGTATTTACAGTATATACAGTATATACATGTACAGCTTTTTCTTCAAAGTATATAAATCTAGCTGTCCAACCATGTGAGGTCAGCTCCCTCTCCAGAAAATGATTTTTTTCTCACTCCATAATCAAACGGCAGCTCTCCAGTCTTCCAGCAGCGTCCTCTCTTTGTCTCAGCAAACAATGATCAAGGCATGAAGAAGTATTCTGGCATTGTGATGCACCTTGGTTACAACTCCCCCATCATAGGCCCATTAGGAGGCCTTTGTCTGTGACGGGGGAGGTGAAACCCAGGTACATCCAAGCTAAAAAACAAGCTTAGTATGAGGATGAGAAAAATACCTTTCTGACCAGAACTAACCATGCCTAAAATATTTCAGCATTAAATTCTGATCAGGTTGGATCTTTGAGTCAATCAGACAAAAGTATCACATGTGATGCACTTTCCCCCAAATCCACATAATAACAAGACCACTTTGAAATTGACCCAAACCTCTGACTTTGCAACACAAGGTCACATTTTCCTCACTCTGTCTTTGTTTTAAAGCTCTGGTCATCAGTCAGCAGCAGACATGATCATGAAGTATTCAGCAGATTTCAGAATCTAAATGTTTTAAATGTAGTTTCTGGACCTGTCTGCTTAATGTGAGTGAACTGCTTCTTCCAGTAGGCATGGATGTGATTGGGTTTGTTTCAAATATGCTTTGTTTTTTACCACTCATTACTCAGATCAGAATTCTATTAGTGTAAATGCCTGCAACAGAGATGATAATCATCCCCTGAATGTTCATATTTGATTGAAAAGACATACACTTAATGTGTCTGCACTGGTTTATTGATGCCAGTTGATTCTTGATGAAGTGTGTATATGTGCAGTCATAGGATGATATGACTATGCTATTTATGTTATATGTGACTGCAAGAAAAATGTACCTGGAAGCAGATTGCAGCCTCAGAGAGATCAGTTTTATTACAGACTGAGCTGTTAATAGGAATGCACACAAGACAGAAAACTGGTTGGACTTTATTAACCACAAATAGGAAAAGTGAGGTTGTTTTCAGACCTTTGTGAGACAGGAAGGTCTGTTATATACTGACAGCTCTGTTCTGGTTTCTTCCTAACTATTTCTTAGAATACCACCAGAGGGTCCATTTCCTCTTCTATCTGGTCCAGTGTAATGATGTGGTGTCGGTGGCTCTTAGTGCCACAAGCAGCTTCATATTGAACAGATTCAATAGAAAAAAACAATAAACAGGCCAAACACAACTTGCTGCATGTCATTGTGTGATGATGGAGTCTTGCTGGTTGAGCATGGAGGTGGAGAATTTGATCATCAACTGCATGATGAAAATGATCCTCAAAATGACTGCTGGTTGACTGTCATTCTGGGGATTATTTACTCTTTGTCTCAGACTGATCTAAATTAGACATTGGAGAAGCTGACTGCCTTCAACATGAATCAGATCCGAAGCTCCGACGCTCACAGGACTCTTCATTCTGATCATCATCTCATTACCGCTGCTCCGGCCTTGATAGGAAAACTGGACAGCTTTTGTGCAGTTTGGCCTATATTATTAAAATACTGAACACAGACATATTAAAACTAATTATTATAAATAAGACTGATATTATATGAATATTTATTATTACATAAATAAAGGAGTGTAAAACACTTACGTTCCATCCTTTTTATTTCTCCTCTTTGTTCCTTTCCCCTGTCCCATGAAATCAGGCTGGTCAATCCTCCCCTTTCCAGCAGACTGGCTCCTCTGATCCATGTTCGTCCACCTTCCACCTCTGTGTTGATACATTAATTTAGCCATAATTTGTCCATCATATCAGTAGAAAACTACTGTTTTCCAGAGGTAGGACTGAAAACATCTTTAACAATAAAATATGGCAAATAGCAGCAGAGGTCTGACTTACTTGTTTTCCTCAGCCATTGCAAGAAGTTGAGAGAAGTTCAGGGTCCAGCAGCGTCCTCTCTGTTGGTCAACAATAATCAAAGCATGATGAATCACGGCCGTTTCCACGGTAAACTCCGGCATTGTGATGCACCTTGGTTACAACTCCCCCATCATAGGCCCATTAGGAGGCCTTTGTCTGTGACGGGGGAGGTGAAACCCAGGTACATCCAAGTTAAAAAACAAGCTTAGTATGAGGATGAGAAAAATACCTTTCTGACCAGAACTAACCATGCCTAAAATATTTCAGCATTAAATTCTGATCAGGTTGGATCTTTGAGTCAATCAGACAAAAGTATCACATGTGATGCACTTTCCCCCAAATCCACATAATAACAAGACCACTTTGAAATTGACCCAAACCTCTGACTTTGCAACACAAGGTCACATTTTCCTCACTCTGTCTTTGTTTTAAAGCTCTGGTCATGCCCTTTCAGAAAATGTCTCATTTATTAAAATCAGACCTTTCTGACCAGAACTAACCATGCCTAAAATCTTTCAGCATTAAATCCTGATCAGGTTTGATCTTTGAGTCAATCATACAAAACTGCATCACATGTGATACTTTTGTCTGATTGACTCAAAGATCCAACCTGATCAGAATTTAATGCTGAAATATTTTAGGCATGGTTAGTTCTGGTCAGAAAGGTATTTTTCTCATCCTCATACTAAGCTTGTTTTTTAACTTGGATGTACCTGGGTTTCACCTCCCCCGTCACAGACAAAGGCCTCCTAATGGGCCTATGATGGGGGAGGCGTAACCAAGGTGCATCACAATGCCAGAATTCTGTATAAAATGACCTGCTTCTTCATGCCTTGATCATTGTTTGCTGAGACACAGAGAGGACGCTGCTGGAAGACACTGCTGGACCCTGAACTTCTATCAACTTCTTGCAATGGCTGAGGAAAACAAGTAAGTCAGACCTCTGCTGCTATTTGCCATAATTTATTGTTAAAGATGTTTTCAGTACTACCTCTGGAAAACAGTAGTTTTCTGTACCTGAACAATGCGCTTTATCTTTGTGTTACAGGCAAGATCGTACATATGACCGCCGTGTGGTCTACTGCCTCAGGTGCTCAAAACCCACTGAGATGATTGCAACCCACCTCTCCAGGGTTTGCATGAAAAACAACACCCCAGAGGAACGCCAACAGGAGCTAGTGAAGGCAAAAGAGTCCACCAAAATCTGGACGCGTGATGGTAGGCTGTGGGACTACACAGACATCTGCCGCCTGTTTCCCCACGGTCTCTGTAGGCGGTCATTGGTCAAGGAGCTGAAGAGAAGAGGCTTTTTCGTGCTCAACTGCCCCCTGGACTTTGACCTGGAAGAGGAGGAGACAAGAGAAGCTGTTGCTGCCCGTCCTTCTACCTCTGCAGAGGACCCTCCTGCCTCTGCAGAGGAGCCTACTACCTCTGCTGCTCCACTTCCCACAGTTAAAGAGAGGGATTCTGGAAGCAGCCAGGCAGATGAAGAGGAGGACAGCCCCTCCAGTGACCCCACATGGCAACAGTGAGTCTTTTAACTTCCACACAGAAATGACTGAATCAGTGGTCTCCTTTTGTGAACTTGTATGAACTAAAGTTCTCTCTGCTTTCTCAGGTCAACTCCTCATTTCTCCTCAACCGTAAGGATGAGGATGCAGGAGGAAAACCTGTACTCCAAGTTTCCACCTGAGACCACGGAGCTGGAGAAATTTAAAGCCCATTTGGAATCTGTGCTACAGATTCCAGACTGCAAACAGGAAGTAGGTGTTTGTTTTGGTTTTTCCTTTCTTGCAGCCCAGACTGGTTTCTGCTGCTCTCTCTGCATGTTCATTTCAATATGAATGGAGGCCTCACTGAGTCACTGAATGCAGCCTGATGATGTTTTTATCTGACTGTGGTTCACAGGTTGACAATGTGTCCAGGATGCTGCGCTTCATGCAGCCCACAGGGAACCAGGTGAAGCTGGATTTTCTAAAGAGCACAGCACTTCTGGCCGAGTATTTTAATGCTCTGAAGAGGGTGGGTCAGTCTGCAGCCACCCGGATAAATTATGTTAAGAGCATGATCAAGTTCGTGAAATACCTGCGGCTGGAATATGGAGCATCCGACCCTGCGATGGTGCACATGTGCACCCATTACCTTGATTTCTTGGCTGTTCTTAGGAAACCAATTTCTAAGACACACAGCAAGGACCTTTGCAGTAAAAGGTGAGCATTTATCATTCCTAGTCCTTCCTTCTCCGTCTGCTGTTTTTAAAAGTTGGATAATAACTCAGCTTCTCCTTCTCACTGCTGTTCTGGTGCATCTTGTCTTTCAGGCACGACTACTTTGTTGGGCCAAAGACGTCAGTCTACAACTGCCAAAAAGTCCTCCGAGAGGCCAAGAAGGATGCACTGGGAGTTTATGGATGCCTCCTGAACGGTGACCCAGTCACAGATGAGGAGAAGACCCGCTACCGCTACTACTGTGAGGCCATCCTTCTCCTCGGTCATTTCCAGAGGCCAGGAGCGGTGGAGGGACTGACAGTAAGTACTTTTCCAGGCCAGGTTTTTCTCAGCATGCAGTGGACACCTTAAAACATTCCGACCATTAATGTGTTCATGGTTGTTTCTCAGGTCACAGAATGGCTCCAGAAGCTGGAGTGCAATGGGCGGGTCGTTGTGGCTGTGAAGTCCCACAAGACAGCCAACAGGCAGGTGGCTCCATTTGCCTTGACCCAGGAGGAAGCTGCTGTAAGTGACATCACTGTCCACAAATATGGACCAGAATTCATGTCCATTTCCTCCCTTTTCATTCATTTCTTCTACTCTTTGTCTCTGCAGATCATCGAGCAGTACTACCTCTCGGTCCGTTCGGATGCTCTCAGGAACTTGACCGACGACGATGGTGAGGGGCACAACAGACTTTTTCTGGCTAACAATGGCAGACCAGTTAAAAGTGCCACCAATGACCTCTGGCGCCTGCACGAACAGTGAGTTGACACATCTAAATGCACTTCTTCCTGGCATGAGATGCATAAAGTTGGAGCAATTTGAGTAGATGAACTGAAGATATTTCAATTTCTCTTTCATTACAGCTACAAGCTGCCAAACGTCACCAGCCAGGAGATCCGCCGTGCCATCGAAACAGAGGCAAACACTGTGCTGACGGACGAGCAGAAGACGGGCTTGGCGTATTATCTGGCTCACACAGATAAGGTGGCTAAAGACCACTATAGGATGCGGGAGCCAGAGAGTATCTCTAACATCGCCAACTTGGTCAATCTCTTTACACACAGGTAAATAAGGTGAAACATCTAGTATCTCCCAGCTGCTTAATGTTCAGTTTTTCACTCAAGTCTCTTCGTTCTACAGTTCTGATGACTCAGGAGATGACCAGCTTCGTCTTGCCACCAAAAGAGGAAGAGAAAAGGAGGAACGGTCATTTGACAAGTTCCAGGAACAGTTCCCGGTGACAATGGAGGGGAAACCTCCAAACAAAGTGAGGAGAACTGCAGCTGGCTTCGCTCCTGACAGATTTCTATATGACAAGTGGAGAGCTGTCCAGTTCAAGATGAGGGAGAAACATCTTCTCAGTAAGTGTCGAGACACCTCTTGTCAGATATTGGTGATGAGTAACTACACTTTTTGAACAAGAATTAATCCCAATCAATCTGGTCTATGTTACAGCTAAATGGTCCCGGCGCCCTCCGACCATCCAGAGCATCACAGCCACAATAGACAAAGAGAAGTGGCATTCAAATTGCCCTTCTGCCCAGGCCATCTTGGACAAATGGACTCCACCAGAGCAAGAAGATGTGGAGAACAGTGCACCGCTGATGAAGCTAGTAGCAAATCAGAAGTGGAAGCATCTGGCCATTGTGGAACCATCTCCAAAGGCTGGCGAGGGAAAAGGTAACGTTTCATTCCGGCCATATTAAAATTTTCCCTGCAGTTTTTATGCTTCAGTCAATCTTGGAATCCAACCATATGTGGTCATGATATTTAATTTTTTTTAAAAAAGGAGGAAAAATAACCAATTTTCTCAATTCTGACCTACAGGAGTGGTGACCACCAAGTCATTTACCAAAAATGCAGTCATCTGTGACTACCATGGTGAGCTCATTTCTGGTGCGGAGGGGAGGAAGAGGATGAGTGACAGGAACAATGTCATGGGCAACTCGTTCTTCTTTAAGGCTGGCGGTATTGATATGTGTATTGATGCCAACAATGCCCCTTGCTCATGTCACCCTAATACAGAGACTTTTGGCAGGCTCATCAATCATTCCAGAAAAAATGCAAATGTTAGGCCTGTTCACTGCCTTATGCAGTTCTCAGAAGGACCACAAAATGTCATTTTGTTTAAGGCTACGAGAGACCTATGTGTAAACGAAGAGCTGCTGTTTGATTAAGGAGTGAGAAAAAAATCATTTTCTGGAGAGGGAGCTGACCTCACATGGTTGGACAGCTAGATATTCTTTTGAAGAAAAAGCTGTGAATGTACATACTGTATATACTGTAAATACACAATAAAAAGGAACATTTAATCGCAAATCTTTTTTGGTCATTTTGGTATATTTCTACTTGAATTAGATGCTATAGGACACCTTTAAAACTTTAAAAGGATAAGGAATGATGAATATATGGCCTGGTGTTGCAAAGTTAGAGCTTTGGTTGAATTTGAAAGTGGTCTTGTTACCATGTGGATTTGGGGGAAACTGGGGTGCAGTTAAAAAATGAATAACTCTGCAAAACAAGGTCACATTTTCCTCACTCTGTCTTTGTTTTAAAGCTCTGGTCATGCCCTTTCAGAAAATGTCTCATTTATTAAAATCAGACTTACCTGTCCAGAACTAACCATGCCTAAAATCTTTCAGCATTAAATCCCATCAGGTTGGATCTTTGAGTCAATCAGACAAAAGCATCACGTGTGATGCAGTTTCCCCCAAATCCACACGGCAACAAGACCACTTTGAAATTTAACCTAAGCTCTAACTTTGCAACACCAGGTCATATATTCATCATTCCCTATTTCTTTTAAAGCTCTGGTCATGCCCTTTCAGAAAATGGTTCATTTATTAAAATCAGACCTTCCTGGCCAGAGCTACACCTGGGAATGTCATGTAAACCTACCTGTGTGCAGTTTCCAAAATTGTCCACATTAAAAATTTAATAACTCTGCAAAACAAGGTCACATTTTCCTCACTCTGTCTTTGTTTTAAAGCTCTGGTCATGCCCTTTCAGAAAGGGCATGACCCTTTTCAGGGAGTACAGACAACATTTTTACCCAAAAATGAGGCCTCCAATGGGGGGTTATGCATAGCTCCAGGGGGGTCTCAGACCTGTAGCTAGCCCATTTGAGATCACTTTTCTTGGGGCATCTGACTTCCACAGATGGCCCTGGAGGTCCATATTTTTATTTATTTATTTTTTTTTAACCTTGTTTGATTTTGCCCAAACTTTAGCCATGTCATACCTGTCCCAAATGAAGCACCCTGTCCCATTTTAGGGCCTGTGGGACAAACAGGGACAAAAGTAAGGGTATGTGTCTAGAAGCGTCCACTAGCAATCCCTTACCATTATGGTCCTGGGACACTTTGTGGACAGTGGCCATTTCTCAGGTATACATTGTCCAAGCAGGATGAAACTCACAGGGCAGACTCAGTGGAGCTCTAGAAACTGGCCCTGTGAATCCCAGCAACATATGACTAACTGTGACCCAGAAATAGCCACTGTCCACAAGGCATCCCCGGGGCCCCATTCATAGGGATCGGAACTGGACACCAATGGACAATTACGCATACCATTGTCCCATTTTGTCTCCCTTGGTCCAGGAAGGCTGAAATTCACACAGGACACTCCATGTAGAATGCAGACAGTGTGGCAAAAGTTACAAGGAAATCAGACCAACTTGAAAATTTGGCCAGACGTTGACTACGTGGTCCTCAGAAGGGTCAAATTTTCAAAGTTCTCCAAAATGGACCAAACTCATACTGGAAGACAGAGACCCATAGCAGAGTCCAAGTGCCAAGTTTAGGGCCTGTAGAACAAACAGGAACCAGATGGGAGTGAGGTAAGAGAAAGGGTTGATTTCTGTCCATTTCTAATCCTTATACACTGGGGGCCAAGGAAGCCTTGTGGACAGTGGCTTTTTCTCTGTCATGGATTGTCCTAGGATGCTGATACTCACAGGACAGACTCAGTGGAGCTTTGTGGGGTTGCCCTGTGAATGCCAGCAACGTAGGACCTACCCTGACTGAGAAAAAGTCTCTGTCCACAAGGCATCCCCAGGCTCCAATGCTCAGGGATTGGAAGTGGTTGGAAATGGACTATTACCCTTCCCCTTCTCCCACCGTGTCCCCCTTTGCTCTAGAAGGCTTAAACTTTCAATTTCAAACTATTTTAGGACCCAGGACACATTGGTAAAGTGTGGCAAAGTTTGGAGAAAATTTCAATTTTAGCGGACATCCTCCACGTCCCATGCCCAGGAACAGTGCACCTTTCCTGGGAAAGTGTGAGGGGTTGGTCCTGGAGCCTTCCAGGGAGTACTGACAACATTTTTACCCAAACATGAGGCCTCCAATGGGGGGTTATGCATAGCTCCAGGGGGGTCTCAGACCTGTAGCTAGCCCATTTGAGATCACTTTTCTTGGGGCATCTGACTTCCACAGATGGCCCTGGAGGTCCATATTTTTTTATTGTTTTATTTTTTTTTTAACTTTGCTTGATTTTGCCCAAACTTTAGCCATGTCATACCTGTCCCAAATGAACCACCCTGTCCCATTTTAGGGCCTGTGGGACAAACAGGTACAAAAGTAAGGGTATGTGTCTAAAAGCGTCCACTAGCAATCCCTTACCATTATGGTCCAGGGACACTGTGTGGACAGTGGCCATTTCTCAGTCATACATTGTCCAAGCAGGATGAAACTCACAGGGCAGACTCAGTGGAGCTCTAGAAACTGGCCCTGTGAATCCCAGCAACATATGACTAACTGTGACCCAGAAATAGCCACTGTCCACAAGGCATCCCCGGGGCCCCATTCATAGGGATCGGAACTGGACACCAATGGACAATTACGCATACCATTGTCCCATTTTGTCTCCCTTGGTCCAGGAAGGCTGAAATTCACACAGGACACTCCATGTAGAATGCAGACAGTGTGGCAAAAGTTACAAGGAATTCAGACCAACTTGAAAATTTGGCCAGACGTTGACTACGTGGTCCTCAGAAGGGTCAAATTTTCAAAGTTCTCCAAAATGGACCAAACTCATACTGGAAGACAGAGACACATAGCAGAGTCCAAGTGCCAAGTTTAGGGCCTGTAGAACAAACAGGAACCAGATGGGAGTGAGGTAAGAGAAAGGGTTGATTTCTGTCCACTTCTAATCCTTATACACTGGGGGCCAAGGAAGCCTTGTGGACAGTGGCTTTTTCTCTGTCATGGATTGTCCTAGGATGCTGATACTCACAGGACAGACTCAGTGGAGCTTTGTGGGGTTGCCCTGTGAATGCCAGCAACGTAGGACCTACCCTGACTGAGAAAAAGTCTCTGTCCACAAGGCATCCCCAGGCTCCGATGCTCAGGGATTGGAAGTGGTTGGAAATGGACTATTACCCTTCCCCTTCTCCCACCGTGTCCCCCTTTGCTCTAGAAGGCTTAAACTTTCAATTTCAAACTATTTTAGGACCCAGGACACATTGGTAAAGTGTGGCAAAGTTTGGAGAAAATTTCAATTTTAGCGGACATCCTCCACGTCCCATGCCCAGGAACAGTGCACCTTTCCTGGGAAAGTGTGAGGGGTTGGTCCTGGAGCCTTCCAGGGAGTACTGACAACATTTTTACCCAAACATGAGGCCTCCAATGGGGGGTTATGCATAGCTCCAGGGGGGTCTCAGACCTGTAGCTAGCCCATTTGAGATCACTTTTCTTGGGGCATCTGACTTCCACAGATGGCCCTGGAGGTCCATATTTTTTTATTGTTTTATTTTTTTTTAACTTTGCTTGATTTTGCCCAAACTTTAGCCATGTCATACCTGTCCCAAATGAACCACCCTGTCCCATTTTAGGGCCTGTGGGACAAACAGGTACAAAAGTAAGGGTATGTGTCTAAAAGCGTCCACTAGCAATCCCTTACCATTATGGTCCAGGGACACTGTGTGGACAGGGGCCATTTCTCAGTCATACATTGTCCAAGCAGGATGAAACTCACAGGGCAGACTCAGTGGAGCTCTAGAAACTGGCCCTGTGAATCCCAGCAACATATGACTAACTGTGACCCAGAAATAGCCACTGTCCACAAGGCATCCCCGGGGCCCCATTCATAGGGATCGGAACTGGACACCAATGGACAATTACGCATACCATTGTCCCATTTTGTCTCCCTTGGTCCAGGAAGGCTGAAATTCACACAGGACACTCCATGTAGAATGCAGACAGTGTGGCAAAAGTTACAAGGAAATCAGACAAACTTGAAAATTTGGCCAGACGTTGACTACGTGGTCCTCAGAAGGGTCAAATTTTCAAAGTTCTCCAAAATGGACCAAACTCATACTGGAAGACAGAGACCCATAGCAGAGTCCAAGTGCCAAGTTTAGGGCCTGTAGAACAAACAGGAACCAGATGGGAGTGAGGTAAGAGAAAGGGTTGATTTCTGTCCACTTCTAATCCTTATACACTGGGGGCCAAGGAAGCCTTGTGGACAGTGGCTTTTTCTCTGTCATGGATTGTCCTAGGATGCTGATACTCACAGGACAGACTCAGTGGAGCTTTGTAGGGTTGCCCTGTGAATGCCAGCAACGTAGGACCTACCCTGACTGAGAAAAAGTCTCTGTCCACAAGGCATCCCCAGGCTCCGATGCTCAGGGATTGGAAGTGGTTGGAAATGGACTATTACCCTTCCCCTTCTCCCACCGTGTCCCCCTTTGCTCTAGAAGGCTTAAACTTTCAATTTCAAACTATTTTAGGACCCAGGACACATTGGTAAAGTGTGGCAAAGTTTGGAGAAAATTTCAATTTTAGCGGACATCCTCCACGTCCCATGCCCAGGAACAGTGCACCTTTCCTGGGAAAGTGTGAGGGGTTGGTCCTGGAGCCTTCCAGGGAGTACTGACAACATTTTTACCCAAACATGAGGCCTCCAATGGGGGGTTATGCATAGCTCCAGGGGGGTCTCAGACCTGTAGCTAGCCCATTTGAGATCACTTTTCTTGGGGCATCTGACTTCCACAGATGGCCCTGGAGGTCCATATTTTTTTTATTGTTTTATTTTTTTTTAACTTTGCTTGATTTTGCCCAAACTTTAGCCATGTCATACCTGTGTCAAATGAAGCACCCTGTCCCATTTTAGGGCCTGTGGGACAAACAGGGACAAAAGTAAGGGTATGTGTCTAAAAGCTTCCACTAGCAAACCCTTACCATTATGGTCCAGGGACACTGTGTGGACAGTGGCCATTTCTCAGTCATACATTGTCCAAGCAGGATGAAACTCACAGGGCAGACTCAGTGGAGCTCTAGAAACTGGCCCTGTGAATCCCAGCAACATATGACTAACTGTGACCCAGAAATAGCCACTGTCCACAAGGCATCCCCGGGGCCCCATTCAAAGGGATTGTAACTGGACACCAATGGACAATTAAGCATACCATTGTCCCATTTTGTCTCCCTTGGTCCAGGAAGGCTGAAATTCACACAGGACACTCCATGTAGAATGCAGACAGTGTGGCAAAAGTTACAAGGAAATCAGACAAACTTGAAAATTTGGCCAGACGTTGACTACGTGGTCCTCAGAAGGGTCAAATTTTCAAAGTTCTCCAAAATGGACCAAACTCATACTGGAAGACAGAGACCCATAGCAGAGTCCAAGTGCCAAGTTTAGGGCCTGTAGAACAAACAGGAACCAGATGGGAGTGAGGTAAGAGAAAGGGTTGATTTCTGTCCACTTCTAATCCTTATACACTGGGGGCCAAGGAAGCCTTGTGGACAGTGGCTTTTTCTCTGTCATGGATTGTCCTAGGATGCTGATACTCACAGGACAGACTCAGTGGAGCTTTGTGGGGTTGCCCTGTGAATGCCAGCAACGTAGGACCTACCCTGACTGAGAAAAAGTCTCTGTCCACAAGGCATCCCCAGGCTCCGATGCTCAGGGATTGGAAGTGGTTGGAAATGGACTATTACCCTTCCCCTTCTCCCACCGTGTCCCCCTTTGCTCTAGAAGGCTTAAACTTTCAATTTCAAACTATTTTAGGACCCAGGACACATTGGTAAAGTGTGGCAAAGTTTGGAGAAAATTTCAATTTTAGCGGACATCCTCCACGTCCCATGCCCAGGAACAGTGCACCTTTCCTGGGAAAGTGTGAGGGGTTGGTCCTGGAGCCTTCCAGGGAGTACTGACAACATTTTTACCCAAACATGAGGCCTCCAATGGGGGGTTATGCATAGCTCCAGGGGGGTCTCAGACCTGTAGCTAGCCCATTTGAGATCACTTTTCTTGGGGCATCTGACTTCCACAGATGGCCCTGGAGGTCCATATTTTTTTATTGTTTTATTTTTTTTTTTTAACTTTGCTTGATTTTGCCCAAACTTTAGCCATGTCATACCTGTGTCAAATGAAGCACCCTGTCCCATTTTAGGGCCTGTGGGACAAACAGGGACAAAAGTAAGGGTATGTGTCTAAAAGCGTCCACTAGCAATCCCTTACCATTATGGTCCAGGGACACTGTGTGGACAGTGGCCATTTCTCAGTCATACATTGTCCAAGCAGGATGAAACTCACAGGGCAGACTCAGTGGAGCTCTAGAAACTGGCCCTGTGAATCCCAGCAACATATGACTAACTGTGACCCAGAAATAGCCACTGTCCACAAGGCATCCCCGGGGCCCCATTCATAGGGATCGGAACTGGACACCAATGGACAATTACGCATACCATTGTCCCATTTTGTCTCCCTTGGTCCAGGAAGGCTGAAATTCACACAGGACACTCCATGTAGAATGCAGACAGTGTGGCAAAAGTTACAAGGAAATCAGACAAACTTGAAAATTTGGCCAGACGTTGACTACGTGGTCCTCAGAAGGGTCAAATTTTCAAAGTTCTCCAAAATGGACCAAACTCATACTGGAAGACAGAGACCCATAGCAGAGTCCAAGTGCCAAGTTTAGGGCCTGTAGAACAAACAGGAACCAGATGGGAGTGAGGTAAGAGAAAGGGTTGATTTCTGTCCACTTCTAATCCTTATACACTGGGGGCCAAGGAAGCCTTGTGGACAGTGGCTTTTTCTCTGTCATGGATTGTCCTAGGATGCTGATACTCACAGGACAGACTCAGTGGAGCTTTGTGGGGTTGCCCTGTGAATGCCAGCAACGTAGGACCTACCCTGACTGAGAAAAAGTCTCTGTCCACAAGGCATCCCCAGGCTCCAATGCTCAGGGATTGGAAGTGGTTGGAAATGGACTATTACCCTTCCCCTTCTCCCACCGTGTCCCCCTTTGCTCTAGAAGGCTTAAACTTTCAATTTCAAACTATTTTAGGACCCAGGACACATTGGTAAAGTGTGGCAAAGTTTGGAGAAAATTTCAATTTTAGCGGACATCCTCCACGTCCCATGCCCAGGAACAGTGCACCTTTCCTGGGAAAGTGTGAGGGGTTGGTCCTGGAGCCTTCCAGGGAGTACTGACAACATTTTTACCCAAACATGAGGCCTCCAATGGGGGGTTATGCATAGCTCCAGGGGGGTCTCAGACCTGTAGCTAGCCCATTTGAGATCACTTTTCTTGGGGCATCTGACTTCCACAGATGGCCCTGGAGGTCCATATTTTTTTATTGTTTTATTTTTTTTTTAACTTTGCTTGATTTTGCCCAAACTTTAGCCATGTCATACCTGTCCCAAATGAACCACCCTGTCCCATTTTAGGGCCTGTGGGACAAACAGGTACAAAAGTAAGGGTATGTGTCTAAAAGCGTCCACTAGCAATCCCTTACCATTATGGTCCAGGGACACTGTGTGGACAGTGGCCATTTCTCAGTCATACATTGTCCAAGCAGGATGAAACTCACAGGGCAGACTCAGTGGAGCTCTAGAAACTGGCCCTGTGAATCCCAGCAACATATGACTAACTGTGACCCAGAAATAGCCACTGTCCACAAGGCATCCCCGGGGCCCCATTCATAGGGATCGGAACTGGACACGAATGGACAATTACGCATACCATTGTCCCATTTTGTCTCCCTTGGTCCAGGAAGGCTGAAATTCACACAGGACACTCCATGTAGAATGCAGACAGTGTGGCAAAAGTTACAAGGAATTCAGACCAACTTGAAAATTTGGCCAGACGTTGACTACGTGGTCCTCAGAAGGGTCAAATTTTCAAAGTTCTCCAAAATGGACCAAACTCATACTGGAAGACAGAGACACATAGCAGAGTCCAAGTGCCAAGTTTAGGGCCTGTAGAACAAACAGGAACCAGATGGGAGTGAGGTAAGAGAAAGGGTTGATTTCTGTCCACTTCTAATCCTTATACACTGGGGGCCAAGGAAGCCTTGTGGACAGTGGCTTTTTCTCTGTCATGGATTGTCCTAGGATGCTGATACTCACAGGACAGACTCAGTGGAGCTTTGTGGGGTTGCCCTGTGAATGCCAGCAACGTAGGACCTACCCTGACTGAGAAAAAGTCTCTGTCCACAAGGCATCCCCAGGCTCCGATGCTCAGGGATTGGAAGTGGTTGGAAATGGACTATTACCCTTCCCCTTCTCCCACCGTGTCCCCCTTTGCTCTAGAAGGCTTAAACTTTCAATTTCAAACTATTTTAGGACCCAGGACACATTGGTAAAGTGTGGCAAAGTTTGGAGAAAATTTCAATTTTAGCGGACATCCTCCACGTCCCATGCCCAGGAACAGTGCACCTTTCCTGGGAAAGTGTGAGGGGTTGGTCCTGGAGCCTTCCAGGGAGTACTGACAACATTTTTACCCAAACATGAGGCCTCCAATGGGGGGTTATGCATAGCTCCAGGGGGGTCTCAGACCTGTAGCTAGCCCATTTGAGATCACTTTTCTTGGGGCATCTGACTTCCACAGATGGCCCTGGAGGTCCATATTTTTTTATTGTTTTATTTTTTTTTTAACTTTGCTTGATTTTGCCCAAACTTTAGCCATGTCATACCTGTCCCAAATGAACCACCCTGTCCCATTTTAGGGCCTGTGGGACAAACAGGTACAAAAGTAAGGGTATGTGTCTAAAAGCGTCCACTAGCAATCCCTTACCATTATGGTCCAGGGACACTGTGTGGACAGGGGCCATTTCTCAGTCATACATTGTCCAAGCAGGATGAAACTCACAGGGCAGACTCAGTGGAGCTCTAGAAACTGGCCCTGTGAATCCCAGCAACATATGACTAACTGTGACCCAGAAATAGCCACTGTCCACAAGGCATCCCCGGGGCCCCATTCATAGGGATCGGAACTGGACACCAATGGACAATTACGCATACCATTGTCCCATTTTGTCTCCCTTGGTCCAGGAAGGCTGAAATTCACACAGGACACTCCATGTAGAATGCAGACAGTGTGGCAAAAGTTACAAGGAAATCAGACAAACTTGAAAATTTGGCCAGACGTTGACTACGTGGTCCTCAGAAGGGTCAAATTTTCAAAGTTCTCCAAAATGGACCAAACTCATACTGGAAGACAGAGACCCATAGCAGAGTCCAAGTGCCAAGTTTAGGGCCTGTAGAACAAACAGGAACCAGATGGGAGTGAGGTAAGAGAAAGGGTTGATTTCTGTCCACTTCTAATCCTTATACACTGGGGGCCAAGGAAGCCTTGTGGACAGTGGCTTTTTCTCTGTCATGGATTGTCCTAGGATGCTGATACTCACAGGACAGACTCAGTGGAGCTTTGTGGGGTTGCCCTGTGAATGCCAGCAACGTAGGACCTACCCTGACTGAGAAAAAGTCTCTGTCCACAAGGCATCCCCAGGCTCCGATGCTCAGGGATTGGAAGTGGTTGGAAATGGACTATTACCCTTCCCCTTCTCCCACCGTGTCCCCCTTTGCTCTAGAAGGCTTAAACTTTCAATTTCAAACTATTTTAGGACCCAGGACACATTGGTAAAGTGTGGCAAAGTTTGGAGAAAATTTCAATTTTAGCGGACATCCTCCACGTCCCATGCCCAGGAACAGTGCACCTTTCCTGGGAAAGTGTGAGGGGTTGGTCCTGGAGCCTTCCAGGGAGTACTGACAACATTTTTACCCAAACATGAGGCCTCCAATGGGGGGTTATGCATAGCTCCAGGGGGGTCTCAGACCTGTAGCTAGCCCATTTGAGATCACTTTTCTTGGGGCATCTGACTTCCACAGATGGCCCTGGAGGTCCATATTTTTTTTATTGTTTTATTTTTTTTTAACTTTGCTTGATTTTGCCCAAACTTTAGCCATGTCATACCTGTGTCAAATGAAGCACCCTGTCCCATTTTAGGGCCTGTGGGACAAACAGGGACAAAAGTAAGGGTATGTGTCTAAAAGCTTCCACTAGCAAACCCTTACCATTATGGTCCAGGGACACTGTGTGGACAGTGGCCAT
Organism: Telmatherina bonti; assembly: GCF_933228915.1. NCBI lineage: Eukaryota > Metazoa > Chordata > Actinopteri > Atheriniformes > Telmatherinidae > Telmatherina > Telmatherina bonti. The sequence goes on from NC_136633.1 coordinate 7,764,558, forward strand.
TTCTCAGTCATACATTGTCCAAGCAGGATGAAACTCACAGGGCAGACTCAGTGGAGCTCTAGGAACTGGCCCTGTGAATCCCAGCAACATATGACTAACTGTGACCCAGAAATAGCCACTGTCCACAAGGCATCCCCGGGGCCCCATTCAAAGGGATTGGAACTGGACACCAATGGACAATTAAGCATACCATTGTCCCATTTTGTCTCCCTTGGTCCAGGAAGGCTGAAATTCACACAGGACACTCCATGTAGAATGCAGACAGTGTGGCAAAAGTTACAAGGAAATCAGACAAACTTGAAAATTTGGCCAGACGTTGACTACGTGGTCCTCAGAAGGGTCAAATTTTCAAAGTTCTCCAAAATGGACCAAACTCATACTGGAAGACAGAGACCCATAGCAGAGTCCAAGTGCCAAGTTTAGGGCCTGTAGAACAAACAGGAACCAGATGGGAGTGAGGTAAGAGAAAGGGTTGATTTCTGTCCACTTCTAATCCTTATACACTGGGGGCCAAGGAAGCCTTGTGGACAGTGGCTTTTTCTCTGTCATGGATTGTCCTAGGATGCTGATACTCACAGGACAGACTCAGTGGAGCTTTGTGGGGTTGCCCTGTGAATGCCAGCAACGTAGGACCTACCCTGACTGAGAAAAAGTCTCTGTCCACAAGGCATCCCCAGGCTCCGATGCTCAGGGATTGGAAGTGGTTGGAAATGGACTATTACCCTTCCCCTTCTCCCACCGTGTCCCCCTTTGCTCTAGAAGGCTTAAACTTTCAATTTCAAACTATTTTAGGACCCAGGACACATTGGTAAAGTGTGGCAAAGTTTGGAGAAAATTTCAATTTTAGCGGACATCCTCCACGTCCCATGCCCAGGAACAGTGCACCTTTCCTGGGAAAGTGTGAGGGGTTGGTCCTGGAGCCTTCCAGGGAGTACTGACAACATTTTTACCCAAACATGAGGCCTCCAATGGGGGGTTATGCATAGCTCCAGGGGGGTCTCAGACCTGTAGCTAGCCCATTTGAGATCACTTTTCTTGGGGCATCTGACTTCCACAGATGGCCCTGGAGGTCCATATTTTTTTATTGTTTTATTTTTTTTTTAACTTTGCTTGATTTTGCCCAAACTTTAGCCATGTCATACCTGTCCCAAATGAACCACCCTGTCCCATTTTAGGGCCTGTGGGACAAACAGGTACAAAAGTAAGGGTATGTGTCTAAAAGCGTCCACTAGCAATCCCTTACCATTATGGTCCAGGGACACTGTGTGGACAGGGGCCATTTCTCAGTCATACATTGTCCAAGCAGGATGAAACTCACAGGGCAGACTCAGTGGAGCTCTAGAAACTGGCCCTGTGAATCCCAGCAACATATGACTAACTGTGACCCAGAAATAGCCACTGTCCACAAGGCATCCCCGGGGCCCCATTCATAGGGATCGGAACTGGACACCAATGGACAATTACGCATACCATTGTCCCATTTTGTCTCCCTTGGTCCAGGAAGGCTGAAATTCACACAGGACACTCCATGTAGAATGCAGACAGTGTGGCAAAAGTTACAAGGAAATCAGACAAACTTGAAAATTTGGCCAGACGTTGACTACGTGGTCCTCAGAAGGGTCAAATTTTCAAAGTTCTCCAAAATGGACCAAACTCATACTGGAAGACAGAGACCCATAGCAGAGTCCAAGTGCCAAGTTTAGGGCCTGTAGAACAAACAGGAACCAGATGGGAGTGAGGTAAGAGAAAGGGTTGATTTCTGTCCACTTCTAATCCTTATACACTGGGGGCCAAGGAAGCCTTGTGGACAGTGGCTTTTTCTCTGTCATGGATTGTCCTAGGATGCTGATACTCACAGGACAGACTCAGTGGAGCTTTGTGGGGTTGCCCTGTGAATGCCAGCAACGTAGGACCTACCCTGACTGAGAAAAAGTCTCTGTCCACAAGGCATCCCCAGGCTCCGATGCTCAGGGATTGGAAGTGGTTGGAAATGGACTATTACCCTTCCCCTTCTCCCACCGTGTCCCCCTTTGCTCTAGAAGGCTTAAACTTTCAATTTCAAACTATTTTAGGACCCAGGACACATTGGTAAAGTGTGGCAAAGTTTGGAGAAAATTTCAATTTTAGCGGACATCCTCCACGTCCCATGCCCAGGAACAGTGCACCTTTCCTGGGAAAGTGTGAGGGGTTGGTCCTGGAGCCTTCCAGGGAGTACTGACAACATTTTTACCCAAACATGAGGCCTCCAATGGGGGGTTATGCATAGCTCCAGGGGGGTCTCAGACCTGTAGCTAGCCCATTTGAGATCACTTTTCTTGGGGCATCTGACTTCCACAGATGGCCCTGGAGGTCCATATTTTTTTTATTGTTTTATTTTTTTTTAACTTTGCTTGATTTTGCCCAAACTTTAGCCATGTCATACCTGTGTCAAATGAAGCACCCTGTCCCATTTTAGGGCCTGTGGGACAAACAGGGACAAAAGTAAGGGTATGTGTCTAAAAGCTTCCACTAGCAAACCCTTACCATTATGGTCCAGGGACACTGTGTGGACAGTGGCCATTTCTCAGTCATACATTGTCCAAGCAGGATGAAACTCACAGGGCAGACTCAGTGGAGCTCTAGGAACTGGCCCTGTGAATCCCAGCAACATATGACTAACTGTGACCCAGAAATAGCCACTGTCCACAAGGCATCCCCGGGGCCCCATTCAAAGGGATTGGAACTGGACACCAATGGACAATTAAGCATACCATTGTCCCATTTTGTCTCCCTTGGTCCAGGAAGGCTGAAATTCACACAGGACACTCCATGTAGAATGCAGACAGTGTGGCAAAAGTTACAAGGAAATCAGACAAACTTGAAAATTTGGCCAGACGTTGACTACGTGGTCCTCAGAAGGGTCAAATTTTCAAAGTTCTCCAAAATGGACCAAACTCATACTGGAAGACAGAGACCCATAGCAGAGTCCAAGTGCCAAGTTTAGGGCCTGTAGAACAAACAGGAACCAGATGGGAGTGAGGTAAGAGAAAGGGTTGATTTCTGTCCACTTCTAATCCTTATACACTGGGGGCCAAGGAAGCCTTGTGGACAGTGGCTTTTTCTCTGTCATGGATTGTCCTAGGATGCTGATACTCACAGGACAGACTCAGTGGAGCTTTGTGGGGTTGCCCTGTGAATGCCAGCAACGTAGGACCTACCCTGACTGAGAAAAAGTCTCTGTCCACAAGGCATCCCCAGGCTCCGATGCTCAGGGATTGGAAGTGGTTGGAAATGGACTATTACCCTTCCCCTTCTCCCACCGTGTCCCCCTTTGCTCTAGAAGGCTTAAACTTTCAATTTCAAACTATTTTAGGACCCAGGACACATTGGTAAAGTGTGGCAAAGTTTGGAGAAAATTTCAATTTTAGCGGACATCCTCCACGTCCCATGCCCAGGAACAGTGCACCTTTCCTGGGAAAGTGTGAGGGGTTGGTCCTGGAGCCTTCCAGGGAGTACTGACAACATTTTTACCCAAACATGAGGCCTCCAATGGGGGGTTATGCATAGCTCCAGGGGGGTCTCAGACCTGTAGCTAGCCCATTTGAGATCACTTTTCTTGGGGCATCTGACTTCCACAGATGGCCCTGGAGGTCCATATTTTTTTATTGTTTTATTTTTTTTTTAACTTTGCTTGATTTTGCCCAAACTTTAGCCATGTCATACCTGTCCCAAATGAAGCACCCTGTCCCATTTTAGGGCCTGTGGGACAAACAGGGACAAAAGTAAGGGTATGTGTCTAAAAGCGTCCACTAGCAATCCCTTACCATTATGATACCTGCCCCCAGCAGAGAGTGTCATCGATATCAAATGTATATCCACCCTTTGTCACTGTTTTGTTGTACAAAAAGAAAACTTCGTCTCGGGGTTATTTTTTGTATCTGTTTATATTTGACTATAATTCTATGTATTTTCAGTATTTGTGTTTATAAATTGTGATATTTAGAATATGGGCATTAAATAATTCACTTTAGTTTGAAAACACAATTTTTTTACCTTCCTACCACTGCCACCAGAGGGAGCTCATAAACTATCATTTTCACACAGTGCCAGTGGTCCCACAGTTTGGCATTAGAGCTGCTGATTACTGTCTTCATTGTGATACCTGCCCCCAGCAGAGAGTGTCATCGATATCAAATGTATATCCACCCTTTGTCACTGTTTTGTTGTAAACATTTGCTATGCTATGTCAAATTTGTGTAATTCATACTGCTATTTACTTGTTCACAAATAGTTAAACTATCTATCTATCTATCTATCTAGATAGCCCGATGCCGATGCACTCACTTTTATTGTGTATTTACAGTATATACAGTATATACATGTACAGCTTTTTCTTCAAAGTATATAAATCTAGCTGTCCAACCATGTGAGGTCAGCTCCCTCTCCAGAAAATGATTTTTTTCTCACTCCATAATCAAACGGCAGCTCTCCAGTCTTCCAGCAGCGTCCTCTCTTTGTCTCAGCAAACAATGATCAAGGCATGAAGAAGTATTCTGGCATTGTGATGCACCTTGGTTACAACTCCCCCATCATAGGCCCATTAGGAGGCCTTTGTCTGTGACGGGGGAGGTGAAACCCAGGTACATCCAAGCTAAAAAACAAGCTTAGTATGAGGATGAGAAAAATACCTTTCTGACCAGAACTAACCATGCCTAAAATATTTCAGCATTAAATTCTGATCAGGTTGGATCTTTGAGTCAATCAGACAAAAGTATCACATGTGATGCACTTTCCCCCAAATCCACATAATAACAAGACCACTTTGAAATTGACCCAAACCTCTGACTTTGCAACACAAGGTCACATTTTCCTCACTCTGTCTTTGTTTTAAAGCTCTGGTCATCAGTCAGCAGCAGACATGATCATGAAGTATTCAGCAGATTTCAGAATCTAAATGTTTTAAATGTAGTTTCTGGACCTGTCTGCTTAATGTGAGTGAACTGCTTCTTCCAGTAGGCATGGATGTGATTGGGTTTGTTTCAAATATGCTTTGTTTTTTACCACTCATTACTCAGATCAGAATTCTATTAGTGTAAATGCCTGCAACAGAGATGATAATCATCCCCTGAATGTTCATATTTGATTGAAAAGACATACACTTAATGTGTCTGCACTGGTTTATTGATGCCAGTTGATTCTTGATGAAGTGTGTATATGTGCAGTCATAGGATGATATGACTATGCTATTTATGTTATATGTGACTGCAAGAAAAATGTACCTGGAAGCAGATTGCAGCCTCAGAGAGATCAGTTTTATTACAGACTGAGCTGTTAATAGGAATGCACACAAGACAGAAAACTGGTTGGACTTTATTAACCACAAATAGGAAAAGTGAGGTTGTTTTCAGACCTTTGTGAGACAGGAAGGTCTGTTATATACTGACAGCTCTGTTCTGGTTTCTTCCTAACTATTTCTTAGAATACCACCAGAGGGTCCATTTCCTCTTCTATCTGGTCCAGTGTAATGATGTGGTGTCGGTGGCTCTTAGTGCCACAAGCAGCTTCATATTGAACAGATTCAATAGAAAAAAACAATAAACAGGCCAAACACAACTTGCTGCATGTCATTGTGTGATGATGGAGTCTTGCTGGTTGAGCATGGAGGTGGAGAATTTGATCATCAACTGCATGATGAAAATGATCCTCAAAATGACTGCTGGTTGACTGTCATTCTGGGGATTATTTACTCTTTGTCTCAGACTGATCTAAATTAGACATTGGAGAAGCTGACTGCCTTCAACATGAATCAGATCCGAAGCTCCGACGCTCACAGGACTCTTCATTCTGATCATCATCTCATTACCGCTGCTCCGGCCTTGATAGGAAAACTGGACAGCTTTTGTGCAGTTTGGCCTATATTATTAAAATACTGAACACAGACATATTAAAACTAATTATTATAAATAAGACTGATATTATATGAATATTTATTATTACATAAATAAAGGAGTGTAAAACACTTACGTTCCATCCTTTTTATTTCTCCTCTTTGTTCCTTTCCCCTGTCCCATGAAATCAGGCTGGTCAATCCTCCCCTTTCCAGCAGACTGGCTCCTCTGATCCATGTTCGTCCACCTTCCACCTCTGTGTTGATACATTAATTTAGCCATAATTTGTCCATCATATCAGTAGAAAACTACTGTTTTCCAGAGGTAGGACTGAAAACATCTTTAACAATAAAATATGGCAAATAGCAGCAGAGGTCTGACTTACTTGTTTTCCTCAGCCATTGCAAGAAGTTGAGAGAAGTTCAGGGTCCAGCAGCGTCCTCTCTGTTGGTCAACAATAATCAAAGCATGATGAATCACGGCCGTTTCCACGGTAAACTCCGGCATTGTGATGCACCTTGGTTACAACTCCCCCATCATAGGCCCATTAGGAGGCCTTTGTCTGTGACGGGGGAGGTGAAACCCAGGTACATCCAAGTTAAAAAACAAGCTTAGTATGAGGATGAGAAAAATACCTTTCTGACCAGAACTAACCATGCCTAAAATATTTCAGCATTAAATTCTGATCAGGTTGGATCTTTGAGTCAATCAGACAAAAGTATCACATGTGATGCACTTTCCCCCAAATCCACATAATAACAAGACCACTTTGAAATTGACCCAAACCTCTGACTTTGCAACACAAGGTCACATTTTCCTCACTCTGTCTTTGTTTTAAAGCTCTGGTCATGCCCTTTCAGAAAATGTCTCATTTATTAAAATCAGACCTTTCTGACCAGAACTAACCATGCCTAAAATCTTTCAGCATTAAATCCTGATCAGGTTTGATCTTTGAGTCAATCATACAAAACTGCATCACATGTGATACTTTTGTCTGATTGACTCAAAGATCCAACCTGATCAGAATTTAATGCTGAAATATTTTAGGCATGGTTAGTTCTGGTCAGAAAGGTATTTTTCTCATCCTCATACTAAGCTTGTTTTTTAACTTGGATGTACCTGGGTTTCACCTCCCCCGTCACAGACAAAGGCCTCCTAATGGGCCTATGATGGGGGAGGCGTAACCAAGGTGCATCACAATGCCAGAATTCTGTATAAAATGACCTGCTTCTTCATGCCTTGATCATTGTTTGCTGAGACACAGAGAGGACGCTGCTGGAAGACACTGCTGGACCCTGAACTTCTATCAACTTCTTGCAATGGCTGAGGAAAACAAGTAAGTCAGACCTCTGCTGCTATTTGCCATAATTTATTGTTAAAGATGTTTTCAGTACTACCTCTGGAAAACAGTAGTTTTCTGTACCTGAACAATGCGCTTTATCTTTGTGTTACAGGCAAGATCGTACATATGACCGCCGTGTGGTCTACTGCCTCAGGTGCTCAAAACCCACTGAGATGATTGCAACCCACCTCTCCAGGGTTTGCATGAAAAACAACACCCCAGAGGAACGCCAACAGGAGCTAGTGAAGGCAAAAGAGTCCACCAAAATCTGGACGCGTGATGGTAGGCTGTGGGACTACACAGACATCTGCCGCCTGTTTCCCCACGGTCTCTGTAGGCGGTCATTGGTCAAGGAGCTGAAGAGAAGAGGCTTTTTCGTGCTCAACTGCCCCCTGGACTTTGACCTGGAAGAGGAGGAGACAAGAGAAGCTGTTGCTGCCCGTCCTTCTACCTCTGCAGAGGACCCTCCTGCCTCTGCAGAGGAGCCTACTACCTCTGCTGCTCCACTTCCCACAGTTAAAGAGAGGGATTCTGGAAGCAGCCAGGCAGATGAAGAGGAGGACAGCCCCTCCAGTGACCCCACATGGCAACAGTGAGTCTTTTAACTTCCACACAGAAATGACTGAATCAGTGGTCTCCTTTTGTGAACTTGTATGAACTAAAGTTCTCTCTGCTTTCTCAGGTCAACTCCTCATTTCTCCTCAACCGTAAGGATGAGGATGCAGGAGGAAAACCTGTACTCCAAGTTTCCACCTGAGACCACGGAGCTGGAGAAATTTAAAGCCCATTTGGAATCTGTGCTACAGATTCCAGACTGCAAACAGGAAGTAGGTGTTTGTTTTGGTTTTTCCTTTCTTGCAGCCCAGACTGGTTTCTGCTGCTCTCTCTGCATGTTCATTTCAATATGAATGGAGGCCTCACTGAGTCACTGAATGCAGCCTGATGATGTTTTTATCTGACTGTGGTTCACAGGTTGACAATGTGTCCAGGATGCTGCGCTTCATGCAGCCCACAGGGAACCAGGTGAAGCTGGATTTTCTAAAGAGCACAGCACTTCTGGCCGAGTATTTTAATGCTCTGAAGAGGGTGGGTCAGTCTGCAGCCACCCGGATAAATTATGTTAAGAGCATGATCAAGTTCGTGAAATACCTGCGGCTGGAATATGGAGCATCCGACCCTGCGATGGTGCACATGTGCACCCATTACCTTGATTTCTTGGCTGTTCTTAGGAAACCAATTTCTAAGACACACAGCAAGGACCTTTGCAGTAAAAGGTGAGCATTTATCATTCCTAGTCCTTCCTTCTCCGTCTGCTGTTTTTAAAAGTTGGATAATAACTCAGCTTCTCCTTCTCACTGCTGTTCTGGTGCATCTTGTCTTTCAGGCACGACTACTTTGTTGGGCCAAAGACGTCAGTCTACAACTGCCAAAAAGTCCTCCGAGAGGCCAAGAAGGATGCACTGGGAGTTTATGGATGCCTCCTGAACGGTGACCCAGTCACAGATGAGGAGAAGACCCGCTACCGCTACTACTGTGAGGCCATCCTTCTCCTCGGTCATTTCCAGAGGCCAGGAGCGGTGGAGGGACTGACAGTAAGTACTTTTCCAGGCCAGGTTTTTCTCAGCATGCAGTGGACACCTTAAAACATTCCGACCATTAATGTGTTCATGGTTGTTTCTCAGGTCACAGAATGGCTCCAGAAGCTGGAGTGCAATGGGCGGGTCGTTGTGGCTGTGAAGTCCCACAAGACAGCCAACAGGCAGGTGGCTCCATTTGCCTTGACCCAGGAGGAAGCTGCTGTAAGTGACATCACTGTCCACAAATATGGACCAGAATTCATGTCCATTTCCTCCCTTTTCATTCATTTCTTCTACTCTTTGTCTCTGCAGATCATCGAGCAGTACTACCTCTCGGTCCGTTCGGATGCTCTCAGGAACTTGACCGACGACGATGGTGAGGGGCACAACAGACTTTTTCTGGCTAACAATGGCAGACCAGTTAAAAGTGCCACCAATGACCTCTGGCGCCTGCACGAACAGTGAGTTGACACATCTAAATGCACTTCTTCCTGGCATGAGATGCATAAAGTTGGAGCAATTTGAGTAGATGAACTGAAGATATTTCAATTTCTCTTTCATTACAGCTACAAGCTGCCAAACGTCACCAGCCAGGAGATCCGCCGTGCCATCGAAACAGAGGCAAACACTGTGCTGACGGACGAGCAGAAGACGGGCTTGGCGTATTATCTGGCTCACACAGATAAGGTGGCTAAAGACCACTATAGGATGCGGGAGCCAGAGAGTATCTCTAACATCGCCAACTTGGTCAATCTCTTTACACACAGGTAAATAAGGTGAAACATCTAGTATCTCCCAGCTGCTTAATGTTCAGTTTTTCACTCAAGTCTCTTCGTTCTACAGTTCTGATGACTCAGGAGATGACCAGCTTCGTCTTGCCACCAAAAGAGGAAGAGAAAAGGAGGAACGGTCATTTGACAAGTTCCAGGAACAGTTCCCGGTGACAATGGAGGGGAAACCTCCAAACAAAGTGAGGAGAACTGCAGCTGGCTTCGCTCCTGACAGATTTCTATATGACAAGTGGAGAGCTGTCCAGTTCAAGATGAGGGAGAAACATCTTCTCAGTAAGTGTCGAGACACCTCTTGTCAGATATTGGTGATGAGTAACTACACTTTTTGAACAAGAATTAATCCCAATCAATCTGGTCTATGTTACAGCTAAATGGTCCCGGCGCCCTCCGACCATCCAGAGCATCACAGCCACAATAGACAAAGAGAAGTGGCATTCAAATTGCCCTTCTGCCCAGGCCATCTTGGACAAATGGACTCCACCAGAGCAAGAAGATGTGGAGAACAGTGCACCGCTGATGAAGCTAGTAGCAAATCAGAAGTGGAAGCATCTGGCCATTGTGGAACCATCTCCAAAGGCTGGCGAGGGAAAAGGTAACGTTTCATTCCGGCCATATTAAAATTTTCCCTGCAGTTTTTATGCTTCAGTCAATCTTGGAATCCAACCATATGTGGTCATGATATTTAATTTTTTTTAAAAAAGGAGGAAAAATAACCAATTTTCTCAATTCTGACCTACAGGAGTGGTGACCACCAAGTCATTTACCAAAAATGCAGTCATCTGTGACTACCATGGTGAGCTCATTTCTGGTGCGGAGGGGAGGAAGAGGATGAGTGACAGGAACAATGTCATGGGCAACTCGTTCTTCTTTAAGGCTGGCGGTATTGATATGTGTATTGATGCCAACAATGCCCCTTGCTCATGTCACCCTAATACAGAGACTTTTGGCAGGCTCATCAATCATTCCAGAAAAAATGCAAATGTTAGGCCTGTTCACTGCCTTATGCAGTTCTCAGAAGGACCACAAAATGTCATTTTGTTTAAGGCTACGAGAGACCTATGTGTAAACGAAGAGCTGCTGTTTGATTAAGGAGTGAGAAAAAAATCATTTTCTGGAGAGGGAGCTGACCTCACATGGTTGGACAGCTAGATATTCTTTTGAAGAAAAAGCTGTGAATGTACATACTGTATATACTGTAAATACACAATAAAAAGGAACATTTGATCGCAAATCTTTTTTGGTCATTTTGGTATATTTCTACTTGAATTAGATGCTATAGGACACCTTTAAAACTTTAAAAGGATAAGGAATGATGAATATATGGCCTGGTGTTGCAAAGTTAGAGCTTTGGTTGAATTTGAAAGTGGTCTTGTTACCATGTGGATTTGGGGGAAACTGGGGTGCAGTTAAAAAATGAATAACTCTGCAAAACAAGGTCACATTTTCCTCACTCTGTCTTTGTTTTAAAGCTCTGGTCATGCCCTTTCAGAAAATGTCTCATTTATTAAAATCAGACTTACCTGTCCAGAACTAACCATGCCTAAAATCTTTCAGCATTAAATCCCATCAGGTTGGATCTTTGAGTCAATCAGACAAAAGCATCACGTGTGATGCAGTTTCCCCCAAATCCACACGGCAACAAGACCACTTTGAAATTTAACCTAAGCTCTAACTTTGCAACACCAGGTCATATATTCATCATTCCCTATTTCTTTTAAAGCTCTGGTCATGCCCTTTCAGAAAATGGTTCATTTATTAAAATCAGACCTTCCTGGCCAGAGCTACACCTGGGAATGTCATGTAAACCTACCTGTGTGCAGTTTCCAAAATTGTCCACATTAAAAATTTAATAACTCTGCAAAACAAGGTCACATTTTCCTCACTCTGTCTTTGTTTTAAAGCTCTGGTCATGCCCTTTCAGAAAGGGCATGACCCTTTTCAGGGAGTACAGACAACATTTTTACCCAAAAATGAGGCCTCCAATGGGGGGTTATGCATAGCTCCAGGGGGGTCTCAGACCTGTAGCTAGCCCATTTGAGATCACTTTTCTTGGGGCATCTGACTTCCACAGATGGCCCTGGAGGTCCATATTTTTATTTATTTATTTTTTTTTAACCTTGTTTGATTTTGCCCAAACTTTAGCCATGTCATACCTGTCCCAAATGAAGCACCCTGTCCCATTTTAGGGCCTGTGGGACAAACAGGGACAAAAGTAAGGGTATGTGTCTAGAAGCGTCCACTAGCAATCCCTTACCATTATGGTCCTGGGACACTTTGTGGACAGTGGCCATTTCTCAGGTATACATTGTCCAAGCAGGATGAAACTCACAGGGCAGACTCAGTGGAGCTCTAGAAACTGGCCCTGTGAATCCCAGCAACATATGACTAACTGTGACCCAGAAATAGCCACTGTCCACAAGGCATCCCCGGGGCCCCATTCATAGGGATCGGAACTGGACACCAATGGACAATTACGCATACCATTGTCCCATTTTGTCTCCCTTGGTCCAGGAAGGCTGAAATTCACACAGGACACTCCATGTAGAATGCAGACAGTGTGGCAAAAGTTACAAGGAAATCAGACCAACTTGAAAATTTGGCCAGAAGTTGACTACGTGGTCCTCAGAAGGGTCAAATTTTCAAAGTTCTCCAAAATGGACCAAACTCATACTGGAAGACAGAGACCCATAGCAGAGTCCAAGTGCCAAGTTTAGGGCCTGTAGAACAAACAGGAACCAGATGGGAGTGAGGTAAGAGAAAGGGTTGATTTCTGTCCATTTCTAATCCTTATACACTGGGGGCCAAGGAAGCCTTGTGGACAGTGGCTTTTTCTCTGTCATGGATTGTCCTAGGATGCTGATACTCACAGGACAGACTCAGTGGAGCTTTGTGGGGTTGCCCTGTGAATGCCAGCAACGTAGGACCTACCCTGACTGAGAAAAAGTCTCTGTCCACAAGGCATCCCCAGGCTCCAATGCTCAGGGATTGGAAGTGGTTGGAAATGGACTATTACCCTTCCCCTTCTCCCACCGTGTCCCCCTTTGCTCTAGAAGGCTTAAACTTTCAATTTCAAACTATTTTAGGACCCAGGACACATTGGTAAAGTGTGGCAAAGTTTGGAGAAAATTTCAATTTTAGCGGACATCCTCCACGTCCCATGCCCAGGAACAGTGCACCTTTCCTGGGAAAGTGTGAGGGGTTGGTCCTGGAGCCTTCCAGGGAGTACTGACAACATTTTTACCCAAACATGAGGCCTCCAATGGGGGGTTATGCATAGCTCCAGGGGGGTCTCAGACCTGTAGCTAGCCCATTTGAGATCACTTTTCTTGGGGCATCTGACTTCCACAGATGGCCCTGGAGGTCCATATTTTTTTATTGTTTTATTTTTTTTTTAACTTTGCTTGATTTTGCCCAAACTTTAGCCATGTCATACCTGTCCCAAATGAACCACCCTGTCCCATTTTAGGGCCTGTGGGACAAACAGGTACAAAAGTAAGGGTATGTGTCTAAAAGCGTCCACTAGCAATCCCTTACCATTATGGTCCAGGGACACTGTGTGGACAGTGGCCATTTCTCAGTCATACATTGTCCAAGCAGGATGAAACTCACAGGGCAGACTCAGTGGAGCTCTAGAAACTGGCCCTGTGAATCCCAGCAACATATGACTAACTGTGACCCAGAAATAGCCACTGTCCACAAGGCATCCCCGGGGCCCCATTCATAGGGATCGGAACTGGACACCAATGGACAATTACGCATACCATTGTCCCATTTTGTCTCCCTTGGTCCAGGAAGGCTGAAATTCACACAGGACACTCCATGTAGAATGCAGACAGTGTGGCAAAAGTTACAAGGAATTCAGACCAACTTGAAAATTTGGCCAGACGTTGACTACGTGGTCCTCAGAAGGGTCAAATTTTCAAAGTTCTCCAAAATGGACCAAACTCATACTGGAAGACAGAGACACATAGCAGAGTCCAAGTGCCAAGTTTAGGGCCTGTAGAACAAACAGGAACCAGATGGGAGTGAGGTAAGAGAAAGGGTTGATTTCTGTCCACTTCTAATCCTTATACACTGGGGGCCAAGGAAGCCTTGTGGACAGTGGCTTTTTCTCTGTCATGGATTGTCCTAGGATGCTGATACTCACAGGACAGACTCAGTGGAGCTTTGTGGGGTTGCCCTGTGAATGCCAGCAACGTAGGACCTACCCTGACTGAGAAAAAGTCTCTGTCCACAAGGCATCCCCAGGCTCCGATGCTCAGGGATTGGAAGTGGTTGGAAATGGACTATTACCCTTCCCCTTCTCCCACCGTGTCCCCCTTTGCTCTAGAAGGCTTAAACTTTCAATTTCAAACTATTTTAGGACCCAGGACACATTGGTAAAGTGTGGCAAAGTTTGGAGAAAATTTCAATTTTAGCGGACATCCTCCACGTCCCATGCCCAGGAACAGTGCACCTTTCCTGGGAAAGTGTGAGGGGTTGGTCCTGGAGCCTTCCAGGGAGTACTGACAACATTTTTACCCAAACATGAGGCCTCCAATGGGGGGTTATGCATAGCTCCAGGGGGGTCTCAGACCTGTAGCTAGCCCATTTGAGATCACTTTTCTTGGGGCATCTGACTTCCACAGATGGCCCTGGAGGTCCATATTTTTTTATTGTTTTATTTTTTTTTAACTTTGCTTGATTTTGCCCAAACTTTAGCCATGTCATACCTGTCCCAAATGAACCACCCTGTCCCATTTTAGGGCCTGTGGGACAAACAGGTACAAAAGTAAGGGTATGTGTCTAAAAGCGTCCACTAGCAATCCCTTACCATTATGGTCCAGGGACACTGTGTGGACAGGGGCCATTTCTCAGTCATACATTGTCCAAGCAGGATGAAACTCACAGGGCAGACTCAGTGGAGCTCTAGAAACTGGCCCTGTGAATCCCAGCAACATATGACTAACTGTGACCCAGAAATAGCCACTGTCCACAAGGCATCCCCGGGGCCCCATTCATAGGGATCGGAACTGGACACCAATGGACAATTACGCATACCATTGTCCCATTTTGTCTCCCTTGGTCCAGGAAGGCTGAAATTCACACAGGACACTCCATGTAGAATGCAGACAGTGTGGCAAAAGTTACAAGGAAATCAGACAAACTTGAAAATTTGGCCAGACGTTGACTACGTGGTCCTCAGAAGGGTCAAATTTTCAAAGTTCTCCAAAATGGACCAAACTCATACTGGAAGACAGAGACCCATAGCAGAGTCCAAGTGCCAAGTTTAGGGCCTGTAGAACAAACAGGAACCAGATGGGAGTGAGGTAAGAGAAAGGGTTGATTTCTGTCCACTTCTAATCCTTATACACTGGGGGCCAAGGAAGCCTTGTGGACAGTGGCTTTTTCTCTGTCATGGATTGTCCTAGGATGCTGATACTCACAGGACAGACTCAGTGGAGCTTTGTAGGGTTGCCCTGTGAATGCCAGCAACGTAGGACCTACCCTGACTGAGAAAAAGTCTCTGTCCACAAGGCATCCCCAGGCTCCGATGCTCAGGGATTGGAAGTGGTTGGAAATGGACTATTACCCTTCCCCTTCTCCCACCGTGTCCCCCTTTGCTCTAGAAGGCTTAAACTTTCAATTTCAAACTATTTTAGGACCCAGGACACATTGGTAAAGTGTGGCAAAGTTTGGAGAAAATTTCAATTTTAGCGGACATCCTCCACGTCCCATGCCCAGGAACAGTGCACCTTTCCTGGGAAAGTGTGAGGGGTTGGTCCTGGAGCCTTCCAGGGAGTACTGACAACATTTTTACCCAAACATGAGGCCTCCAATGGGGGGTTATGCATAGCTCCAGGGGGGTCTCAGACCTGTAGCTAGCCCATTTGAGATCACTTTTCTTGGGGCATCTGACTTCCACAGATGGCCCTGGAGGTCCATATTTTTTTATTGTTTTATTTTTTTTTTAACTTTGCTTGATTTTGCCCAAACTTTAGCCATGTCATACCTGTCCCAAATGAACCACCCTGTCCCATTTTAGGGCCTGTGGGACAAACAGGTACAAAAGTAAGGGTATGTGTCTAAAAGCGTCCACTAGCAATCCCTTACCATTATGGTCCAGGGACACTGTGTGGACAGTGGCCATTTCTCAGTCATACATTGTCCAAGCAGGATGAAACTCACAGGGCAGACTCAGTGGAGCTCTAGAAACTGGCCCTGTGAATCCCAGCAACATATGACTAACTGTGACCCAGAAATAGCCACTGTCCACAAGGCATCCCCGGGGCCCCATTCATAGGGATCGGAACTGGACACGAATGGACAATTACGCATACCATTGTCCCATTTTGTCTCCCTTGGTCCAGGAAGGCTGAAATTCACACAGGACACTCCATGTAGAATGCAGACAGTGTGGCAAAAGTTACAAGGAATTCAGACCAACTTGAAAATTTGGCCAGACGTTGACTACGTGGTCCTCAGAAGGGTCAAATTTTCAAAGTTCTCCAAAATGGACCAAACTCATACTGGAAGACAGAGACACATAGCAGAGTCCAAGTGCCAAGTTTAGGGCCTGTAGAACAAACAGGAACCAGATGGGAGTGAGGTAAGAGAAAGGGTTGATTTCTGTCCACTTCTAATCCTTATACACTGGGGGCCAAGGAAGCCTTGTGGACAGTGGCTTTTTCTCTGTCATGGATTGTCCTAGGATGCTGATACTCACAGGACAGACTCAGTGGAGCTTTGTGGGGTTGCCCTGTGAATGCCAGCAACGTAGGACCTACCCTGACTGAGAAAAAGTCTCTGTCCACAAGGCATCCCCAGGCTCCGATGCTCAGGGATTGGAAGTGGTTGGAAATGGACTATTACCCTTCCCCTTCTCCCACCGTGTCCCCCTTTGCTCTAGAAGGCTTAAACTTTCAATTTCAAACTATTTTAGGACCCAGGACACATTGGTAAAGTGTGGCAAAGTTTGGAGAAAATTTCAATTTTAGCGGACATCCTCCACGTCCCATGCCCAGGAACAGTGCACCTTTCCTGGGAAAGTGTGAGGGGTTGGTCCTGGAGCCTTCCAGGGAGTACTGACAACATTTTTACCCAAACATGAGGCCTCCAATGGGGGGTTATGCATAGCTCCAGGGGGGTCTCAGACCTGTAGCTAGCCCATTTGAGATCACTTTTCTTGGGGCATCTGACTTCCACAGATGGCCCTGGAGGTCCATATTTTTTTATTGTTTTATTTTTTTTTAACTTTGCTTGATTTTGCCCAAACTTTAGCCATGTCATACCTGTCCCAAATGAACCACCCTGTCCCATTTTAGGGCCTGTGGGACAAACAGGTACAAAAGTAAGGGTATGTGTCTAAAAGCGTCCACTAGCAATCCCTTACCATTATGGTCCAGGGACACTGTGTGGACAGGGGCCATTTCTCAGTCATACATTGTCCAAGCAGGATGAAACTCACAGGGCAGACTCAGTGGAGCTCTAGAAACTGGCCCTGTGAATCCCAGCAACATATGACTAACTGTGACCCAGAAATAGCCACTGTCCACAAGGCATCCCCGGGGCCCCATTCATAGGGATCGGAACTGGACACCAATGGACAATTACGCATACCATTGTCCCATTTTGTCTCCCTTGGTCCAGGAAGGCTGAAATTCACACAGGACACTCCATGTAGAATGCAGACAGTGTGGCAAAAGTTACAAGGAAATCAGACCAACTTGAAAATTTGGCCAGACGTTGACTACGTGGTCCTCAGAAGGGTCAAATTTTCAAAGTTCTCCAAAATGGACCAAACTCATACTGGAAGACAGAGACCCATAGCAGAGTCCAAGTGCCAAGTTTAGGGCCTGTAGAACAAACAGGAACCAGATGGGAGTGAGGTAAGAGAAAGGGTTGATTTCTGTCCACTTCTAATCCTTATACACTGGGGGCCAAGGAAGCCTTGTGGACAGTGGCTTTTTCTCTGTCATGGATTGTCCTAGGATGCTGATACTCACAGGACAGACTCAGTGGAGCTTTGTAGGGTTGCCCTGTGAATGCCAGCAACGTAGGACCTACCCTGACTGAGAAAAAGTCTCTGTCCACAAGGCATCCCCAGGCTCCGATGCTCAGGGATTGGAAGTGGTTGGAAATGGACTATTACCCTTCCCCTTCTCCCACCGTGTCCCCCTTTGCTCTAGAAGGCTTAAACTTTCAATTTCAAACTATTTTAGGACCCAGGACACATTGGTAAAGTGTGGCAAAGTTTGGAGAAAATTTCAATTTTAGCGGACATCCTCCACGTCCCATGCCCAGGAACAGTGCACCTTTCCTGGGAAAGTGTGAGGGGTTGGTCCTGGAGCCTTCCAGGGAGTACTGACAACATTTTTACCCAAACATGAGGCCTCCAATGGGGGGTTATGCATAGCTCCAGGGGGGTCTCAGACCTGTAGCTAGCCCATTTGAGATCACTTTTCTTGGGGCATCTGACTTCCACAGATGGCCCTGGAGGTCCATATTTTTTTTATTGTTTTATTTTTTTTTAACTTTGCTTGATTTTGCCCAAACTTTAGCCATGTCATACCTGTGTCAAATGAAGCACCCTGTCCCATTTTAGGGCCTGTGGGACAAACAGGGACAAAAGTAAGGGTATGTGTCTAAAAGCTTCCACTAGCAAACCCTTACCATTATGGTCCAGGGACACTGTGTGGACAGTGGCCATTTCTCAGTCATACATTGTCCAAGCAGGATGAAACTCACAGGGCAGACTCAGTGGAGCTCTAGGAACTGGCCCTGTGAATCCCAGCAACATATGACTAACTGTGACCCAGAAATAGCCACTGTCCACAAGGCATCCCCGGGGCCCCATTCAAAGGGATTGGAACTGGACACCAATGGACAATTAAGCATACCATTGTCCCATTTTGTCTCCCTTGGTCCAGGAAGGCTGAAATTCACACAGGACACTCCATGTAGAATGCAGACAGTGTGGCAAAAGTTACAAGGAAATCAGACAAACTTGAAAATTTGGCCAGACGTTGACTACGTGGTCCTCAGAAGGGTCAAATTTTCAAAGTTCTCCAAAATGGACCAAACTCATACTGGAAGACAGAGACCCATAGCAGAGTCCAAGTGCCAAGTTTAGGGCCTGTAGAACAAACAGGAACCAGATGGGAGTGAGGTAAGAGAAAGGGTTGATTTCTGTCCACTTCTAATCCTTATACACTGGGGGCCAAGGAAGCCTTGTGGACAGTGGCTTTTTCTCTGTCATGGATTGTCCTAGGATGCTGATACTCACAGGACAGACTCAGTGGAGCTTTGTGGGGTTGCCCTGTGAATGCCAGCAACGTAGGACCTACCCTGACTGAGAAAAAGTCTCTGTCCACAAGGCATCCCCAGGCTCCGATGCTCAGGGATTGGAAGTGGTTGGAAATGGACTATTACCCTTCCCCTTCTCCCACCGTGTCCCCCTTTGCTCTAGAAGGCTTAAACTTTCAATTTCAAACTATTTTAGGACCCAGGACACATTGGTAAAGTGTGGCAAAGTTTGGAGAAAATTTCAATTTTAGCGGACATCCTCCACGTCCCATGCCCAGGAACAGTGCACCTTTCCTGGGAAAGTGTGAGGGGTTGGTCCTGGAGCCTTCCAGGGAGTACTGACAACATTTTTACCCAAACATGAGGCCTCCAATGGGGGGTTATGCATAGCTCCAGGGGGGTCTCAGACCTGTAGCTAGCCCATTTGAGATCACTTTTCTTGGGGCATCTGACTTCCACAGATGGCCCTGGAGGTCCATATTTTTTTATTGTTTTATTTTTTTTTAACTTTGCTTGATTTTGCCCAAACTTTAGCCATGTCATACCTGTCCCAAATGAAGCACCCTGTCCCATTTTAGGGCCTGTGGGACAAACAGGTACAAAAGTAAGGGTATGTGTCTAAAAGCGTCCACTAGCAATCCCTTACCATTATGGTCCAGGGACACTGTGTGGACAGGGGCCATTTCTCAGTCATACATTGTCCAAGCAGGATGAAACTCACAGGGCAGACTCAGTGGAGCTCTAGAAACTGGCCCTGTGAATCCCAGCAACATATGACTAACTGTGACCCAGAAATAGCCACTGTCCACAAGGCATCCCCGGGGCCCCATTCATAGGGATCGGAACTGGACACCAATGGACAATTACGCATACCATTGTCCCATTTTGTCTCCCTTGGTCCAGGAAGGCTGAAATTCACACAGGACACTCCATGTAGAATGCAGACAGTGTGGCAAAAGTTACAAGGAAATCAGACAAACTTGAAAATTTGGCCAGACGTTGACTACGTGGTCCTCAGAAGGGTCAAATTTTCAAAGTTCTCCAAAATGGACCAAACTCATACTGGAAGACAGAGACCCATAGCAGAGTCCAAGTGCCAAGTTTAGGGCCTGTAGAACAAACAGGAACCAGATGGGAGTGAGGTAAGAGAAAGGGTTGATTTCTGTCCACTTCTAATCCTTATACACTGGGGGCCAAGGAAGCCTTGTGGACAGTGGCTTTTTCTCTGTCATGGATTGTCCTAGGATGCTGATACTCACAGGACAGACTCAGTGGAGCTTTGTGGGGTTGCCCTGTGAATGCCAGCAACGTAGGACCTACCCTGACTGAGAAAAAGTCTCTGTCCACAAGGCATCCCCAGGCTCCGATGCTCAGGGAATGGAAGTGGTTGGAAATGGACTATTACCCTTCCCCTTCTCCCACCGTGTCCCCCTTTGCTCTAGAAGGCTTAAACTTTCAATTTCAAACTATTTTAGGACCCAGGACACATTGGTAAAGTGTGGCAAAGTTTGGAGAAAATTTCAATTTTAGCGGACATCCTCCACGTCCCATGCCCAGGAACAGTGCACCTTTCCTGGGAAAGTGTGAGGGGTTGGTCCTGGAGCCTTCCAGGGAGTACTGACAACATTTTTACCCAAACATGAGGCCTCCAATGGGGGGTTATGCATAGCTCCAGGGGGGTCTCAGACCTGTAGCTAGCCCATTTGAGATCACTTTTCTTGGGGCATCTGACTTCCACAGATGGCCCTGGAGGTCCATATTTTTTTATTGTTTTATTTTTTTTTAACTTTGCTTGATTTTGCCCAAACTTTAGCCATGTCATACCTGTCCCAAATGAAGCACCCTGTCCCATTTTAGGGCCTGTGGGACAAACAGGGACAAAAGTAAGGGTATGTGTCTAAAAGCGTCCACTAGCAATCCCTTACCATTATGATACCTGCCCCCAGCAGAGAGTGTCATCGATATCAAATGTATATCCACCCTTTGTCACTGTTTTGTTGTACAAAAAGAAAACTTCGTCTCGGGGTTATTTTTTGTATCTGTTTATATTTGACTATAATTCTATGTATTTTCAGTATTTGTGTTTATAAATTGTGATATTTAGAATATGGGCATTAAATAATTCACTTTAGTTTGAAAACACAATTTTTTTACCTTCCTACCACTGCCACCAGAGGGAGCTCATAAACTATCATTTTCACACAGTGCCAGTGGTCCCACAGTTTGGCATTAGAGCTGCTGATTACTGTCTTCATTGTGATACCTGCCCCCAGCAGAGAGTGTCATCGATATCAAATGTATATCCACCCTTTGTCACTGTTTTGTTGTAAACATTTGCTATGCTATGTCAAATTTGTGTAATTCATACTGCTATTTACTTGTTCACAAATAGTTAAACTATCTATCTATCTATCTATCTAGATAGCCCGATGCCGATGCACTCACTTTTATTGTGTATTTACAGTATATACAGTATATACATGTACAGCTTTTTCTTCAAAGTATATAAATCTAGCTGTCCAACCATGTGAGGTCAGCTCCCTCTCCAGAAAATGATTTTTTTCTCACTCCATAATCAAACGGCAGCTCTCCAGTCTTCCAGCAGCGTCCTCTCTTTGTCTCAGCAAACAATGATCAAGGCATGAAGAAGTATTCTGGCATTGTGATGCACCTTGGTTACAACTCCCCCATCATAGGCCCATTAGGAGGCCTTTGTCTGTGACGGGGGAGGTGAAACCCAGGTACATCCAAGCTAAAAAACAAGCTTAGTATGAGGATGAGAAAAATACCTTTCTGACCAGAACTAACCATGCCTAAAATATTTCAGCATTAAATTCTGATCAGGTTGGATCTTTGAGTCAATCAGACAAAAGTATCACATGTGATGCACTTTCCCCCAAATCCACATAATAACAAGACCACTTTGAAATTGACCCAAACCTCTGACTTTGCAACACAAGGTCACATTTTCCTCACTCTGTCTTTGTTTTAAAGCTCTGGTCATCAGTCAGCAGCAGACATGATCATGAAGTATTCAGCAGATTTCAGAATCTAAATGTTTTAAATGTAGTTTCTGGACCTGTCTGCTTAATGTGAGTGAACTGCTTCTTCCAGTAGGCATGGATGTGATTGGGTTTGTTTCAAATATGCTTTGTTTTTTACCACTCATTACTCAGATCAGAATTCTATTAGTGTAAATGCCTGCAACAGAGATGATAATCATCCCCTGAATGTTCATATTTGATTGAAAAGACATACACTTAATGTGTCTGCACTGGTTTATTGATGCCAGTTGATTCTTGATGAAGTGTGTATATGTGCAGTCATAGGATGATATGACTATGCTATTTATGTTATATGTGACTGCAAGAAAAATGTACCTGGAAGCAGATTGCAGCCTCAGAGAGATCAGTTTTATTACAGACTGAGCTGTTAATAGGAATGCACACAAGACAGAAAACTGGTTGGACTTTATTAACCACAAATAGGAAAAGTGAGGTTGTTTTCAGACCTTTGTGAGACAGGAAGGTCTGTTATATACTGACAGCTCTGTTCTGGTTTCTTCCTAACTATTTCTTAGAATACCACCAGAGGGTCCATTTCCTCTTCTATCTGGTCCAGTGTAATGATGTGGTGTCGGTGGCTCTTAGTGCCACAAGCAGCTTCATATTGAACAGATTCAATAGAAAAAAACAATAAACAGGCCAAACACAACTTGCTGCATGTCATTGTGTGATGATGGAGTCTTGCTGGTTGAGCATGGAGGTGGAGAATTTGATCATCAACTGCATGATGAAAATGATCCTCAAAATGACTGCTGGTTGACTGTCATTCTGGGGATTATTTACTCTTTGTCTCAGACTGATCTAAATTAGACATTGGAGAAGCTGACTGCCTTCAACATGAATCAGATCCGAAGCTCCGACGCTCACAGGACTCTTCATTCTGATCATCATCTCATTACCGCTGCTCCGGCCTTGATAGGAAAACTGGACAGCTTTTGTGCAGTTTGGCCTATATTATTAAAATACTGAACACAGACATATTAAAACTAATTATTATAAATAAGACTGATATTATATGAATATTTATTATTACATAAATAAAGGAGTGTAAAACACTTACGTTCCATCCTTTTTATTTCTCCTCTTTGTTCCTTTCCCCTGTCCCATGAAATCAGGCTGGTCAATCCTCCCCTTTCCAGCAGACTGGCTCCTCTGATCCATGTTCGTCCACCTTCCACCTCTGTGTTGATACATTAATTTAGCCATAATTTGTCCATCATATCAGTAGAAAACTACTGTTTTCCAGAGGTAGGACTGAAAACATCTTTAACAATAAAATATGGCAAATAGCAGCAGAGGTCTGACTTACTTGTTTTCCTCAGCCATTGCAAGAAGTTGAGAGAAGTTCAGGGTCCAGCAGCGTCCTCTCTGTTGGTCAACAATAATCAAAGCATGATGAATCACGGCCGTTTCCACGGTAAACTCCGGCATTGTGATGCACCTTGGTTACAACTCCCCCATCATAGGCCCATTAGGAGGCCTTTGTCTGTGACGGGGGAGGTGAAACCCAGGTACATCCAAGTTAAAAAACAAGCTTAGTATGAGGATGAGAAAAATACCTTTCTGACCAGAACTAACCATGCCTAAAATATTTCTGCATTAAATTCTGATCAGGTTGGATCTTTGAGTCAATCAGACAAAAGTATCACATGTGATGCACTTTCCCCCAAATCCACATAATAACAAGACCACTTTGAAATTGACCCAAACCTCTGACTTTGCAACACAAGGTCACATTTTCCTCACTCTGTCTTTGTTTTAAAGCTCTGGTCATGCCCTTTCAGAAAATGTCTCATTTATTAAAATCAGACCTTTCTGACCAGAACTAACCATGCCTAAAATCTTTCAGCATTAAATCCTGATCAGGTTTGATCTTTGAGTCAATCATACAAAACTGCATCACATGTGATACTTTTGTCTGATTGACTCAAAGATCCAACCTGATCAGAATTTAATGCTGAAATATTTTAGGCATGGTTAGTTCTGGTCAGAAAGGTATTTTTCTCATCCTCATACTAAGCTTGTTTTTTAACTTGGATGTACCTGGGTTTCACCTCCCCCGTCACAGACAAAGGCCTCCTAATGGGCCTATGATGGGGGAGGCGTAACCAAGGTGCATCACAATGCCAGAATTCTGTATAAAATGACCTGCTTCTTCATGCCTTGATCATTGTTTGCTGAGACACAGAGAGGACGCTGCTGGAAGACACTGCTGGACCCTGAACTTCTATCAACTTCTTGCAATGGCTGAGGAAAACAAGTAAGTCAGACCTCTGCTGCTATTTGCCATAATTTATTGTTAAAGATGTTTTCAGTCCTACCTCTGGAAAACAGTAGTTTTCTGTACCTGAACAATGCGCTTTATCTTTGTGTTACAGGCAAGATCGTACATATGACCGCCGTGTGGTCTACTGCCTCAGGTGCTCAAAACCCACTGAGATGATTGCAACCCACCTCTCCAGGGTTTGCATGAAAAACAACACCCCAGAGGAACGCCAACAGGAGCTAGTGAAGGCAAAAGAGTCCACCAAAATCTGGACGCGTGATGGTAGGCTGTGGGACTACACAGACATCTGCCGCCTGTTTCCCCACGGTCTCTGTAGGCGGTCATTGGTCAAGGAGCTGAAGAGAAGAGGCTTTTTCGTGCTCAACTGCCCCCTGGACTTTGACCTGGAAGAGGAGGAGACAAGAGAAGCTGTTGCTGCCCGTCCTTCTACCTCTGCAGAGGACCCTCCTGCCTCTGCAGAGGAGCCTACTACCTCTGCTGCTCCACTTCCCACAGTTAAAGAGAGGGATTCTGGAAGCAGCCAGGCAGATGAAGAGGAGGACAGCCCCTCCAGTGACCCCACATGGCAACAGTGAGTCTTTTAACTTCCACACAGAAATGACTGAATCAGTGGTCTCCTTTTGTGAACTTGTATGAACTAAAGTTCTCTCTGCTTTCTCAGGTCAACTCCTCATTTCTCCTCAACCGTAAGGATGAGGATGCAGGAGGAAAACCTGTACTCCAAGTTTCCACCTGAGACCACGGAGCTGGAGAAATTTAAAGCCCATTTGGAATCTGTGCTACAGATTCCAGACTGCAAACAGGAAGTAGGTGTTTGTTTTGGTTTTTCCTTTCTTGCAGCCCAGACTGGTTTCTGCTGCTCTCTCTGCATGTTCATTTCAATATGAATGGAGGCCTCACTGAGTCACTGAATGCAGCCTGATGATGTTTTTATCTGACTGTGGTTCACAGGTTGACAATGTGTCCAGGATGCTGCGCTTCATGCAGCCCACAGGGAACCAGGTGAAGCTGGATTTTCTAAAGAGCACAGCACTTCTGGCCGAGTATTTTAATGCTCTGAAGAGGGTGGGTCAGTCTGCAGCCACCCGGATAAATTATGTTAAGAGCATGATCAAGTTCGTGAAATACCTGCGGCTGGAATATGGAGCATCCGACCCTGCGATGGTGCACATGTGCACCCATTACCTTGATTTCTTGGCTGTTCTTAGGAAACCAATTTCTAAGACACACAGCAAGGACCTTTGCAGTAAAAGGTGAGCATTTATCATTCCTAGTCCTTCCTTCTCCGTCTGCTGTTTTTAAAAGTTGGATAATAACTCAGCTTCTCCTTCTCACTGCTGTTCTGGTGCATCTTGTCTTTCAGGCACGACTACTTTGTTGGGCCAAAGACGTCAGTCTACAACTGCCAAAAAGTCCTCCGAGAGGCCAAGAAGGATGCACTGGGAGTTTATGGATGCCTCCTGAACGGTGACCCAGTCACAGATGAGGAGAAGACCCGCTACCGCTACTACTGTGAGGCCATCCTTCTCCTCGGTCATTTCCAGAGGCCAGGAGCGGTGGAGGGACTGACAGTAAGTACTTTTCCAGGCCAGGTTTTTCTCAGCATGCAGTGGACACCTTAAAACATTCCGACCATTAATGTGTTCATGGTTGTTTCTCAGGTCACAGAATGGCTCCAGAAGCTGGAGTGCAATGGGCGGGTCGTTGTGGCTGTGAAGTCCCACAAGACAGCCAACAGGCAGGTGGCTCCATTTGCCTTGACCCAGGAGGAAGCTGCTGTAAGTGACATCACTGTCCACAAATATGGACCAGAATTCATGTCCATTTCCTCCCTTTTCATTCATTTCTTCTACTCTTTGTCTCTGCAGATCATCGAGCAGTACTACCTCTCGGTCCGTTCGGATGCTCTCAGGAACTTGACCGACGACGATGGTGAGGGGCACAACAGACTTTTTCTGGCTAACAATGGCAGACCAGTTAAAAGTGCCACCAATGACCTCTGGCGCCTGCACGAACAGTGAGTTGACACATCTAAATGCACTTCTTCCTGGCATGAGATGCATAAAGTTGGAGCAATTTGAGTAGATGAACTGAAGATATTTCAATTTCTCTTTCATTACAGCTACAAGCTGCCAAACGTCACCAGCCAGGAGATCCGCCGTGCCATCGAAACAGAGGCAAACACTGTGCTGACGGACGAGCAGAAGACGGGCTTGGCGTATTATCTGGCTCACACAGATAAGGTGGCTAAAGACCACTATAGGATGCGGGAGCCAGAGAGTATCTCTAACATCGCCAACTTGGTCAATCTCTTTACACACAGGTAAATAAGGTGAAACATCTAGTATCTCCCAGCTGCTTAATGTTCAGTTTTTCACTCAAGTCTCTTCGTTCTACAGTTCTGATGACTCAGGAGATGACCAGCTTCGTCTTGCCACCAAAAGAGGAAGAGAAAAGGAGGAACTGTCATTTGACAAGTTCCAGGAACAGTTCCCGGTGACAATGGAGGGGAAACCTCCAAACAAAGTGAGGAGAACTGCAGCTGGCTTCGCTCCTGACAGATTTCTATATGACAAGTGGAGAGCTGTCCAGTTCAAGATGAGGGAGAAACATCTTCTCAGTAAGTGTCGAGACACCTCTTGTCAGATATTGGTGATGAGTAACTACACTTTTTGAACAAGAATTAATCCCAATCAATCTGGTCTATGTTACAGCTAAATGGTCCCGGCGCCCTCCGACCATCCAGAGCATCACAGCCACAATAGACAAAGAGAAGTGGCATTCAAATTGCCCTTCTGCCCAGGCCATCTTGGACAAATGGACTCCACCAGAGCAAGAAGATGTGGAGAACAGTGCGCCGCTGATGAAGCTAGTAGCAAATCAGAAGTGGAAGCATCTGGCCATTGTGGAACCATCTCCAAAGGCTGGCGAGGGAAAAGGTAACGTTTCATTCCGGCCATATTAAAATTTTCCCTGCAGTTTTTATGCTTCAGTCAATCTTGGAATCCAACCATATGTGGTCATGATATTTAATTTTTTTTTAAAAAAGGAGGAAAAATAACCAATTTTCTCAATTCTGACCTACAGGAGTGGTGACCACCAAGTCATTTACCAAAAATGCAGTCATCTGTGACTACCATGGTGAGCTCATTTCTGGTGCGGAGGGGAGGAAGAGGATGAGTGACAGGAACAATGTCATGGGCAACTCGTTCTTCTTTAAGGCTGGCGGTATTGATATGTGTATTGATGCCAACAATGCCCCTTGCTCATGTCACCCTAATACAGAGACTTTTGGCAGGCTCATCAATCATTCCAGAAAAAATGCAAATGTTAGGCCTGTTCACTGCCTTATGCAGTTCTCAGAAGGACCACAAAATGTCATTTTGTTTAAGGCTACGAGAGACCTATGTGTAAACGAAGAGCTGCTGTTTGATTAAGGAGTGAGAAAAAAATCATTTTCTGGAGAGGGAGCTGACCTCACATGGTTGGACAGCTAGATATTCTTTTGAAGAAAAAGCTGTGAATGTACATACTGTATATACTGTAAATACACAATAAAAAGGAACATTTGATCGCAAATCTTTTTTGGTCATTTTGGTATATTTCTACTTGAATTAGATGCTATAGGACACCTTTAAAACTTTAAAAGGATAAGGAATGATGAATATATGGCCTGGTGTTGCAAAGTTAGAGCTTTGGTTGAATTTGAAAGTGGTCTTGTTACCATGTGGATTTGGGGGAAACTGGGGTGCAGTTAAAAAATGAATAACTCTGCAAAACAAGGTCACATTTTCCTCACTCTGTCTTTGTTTTAAAGCTCTGGTCATGCCCTTTCAGAAAATGTCTCATTTATTAAAATCAGACTTACCTGTCCAGAACTAACCATGCCTAAAATCTTTCAGCATTAAATCCCATCAGGTTGGATCTTTGAGTCAATCAGACAAAAGCATCACGTGTGATGCAGTTTCCCCCAAATCCACACGGCAACAAGACCACTTTGAAATTTAACCTAAGCTCTAACTTTGCAACACCAGGTCATATATTCATCATTCCCTATTTCTTTTAAAGCTCTGGTCATGCCCTTTCAGAAAATGGTTCATTTATTAAAATCAGACCTTCCTGGCCAGAGCTACACCTGGGAATGTCATGTAAACCTACCTGTGTGCAGTTTCCAAAATTGTCCACATTAAAAAATTAATAACTCTGCAAAACAAGGTCACATTTTCCTCACTCTGTCTTTGTTTTAAAGCTCTGGACATGCCCTTTCAGAAAGGGCATGACCCTTTTCAGGGAGTACTGACAACATTTTTACCCAAAAATGAGGCCTCCAATGGGGGGTTATGCATAGCTCCAGGGGGGTCTCAGACCTGTAGCTAGCCCATTTGAGATCACTTTTCTTGGGGCATCTGACTTCCACAGATGGCCCTGGAGGTCCATATTTTTATTTATTTATTTTTTTTTAACCTTGTTTGATTTTGCCCAAACTTTAGCCATGTCATACCTGTCCCAAATGAAGCACCCTGTCCCATTTTAGGGCCTGTGGGACAGACAGGGACAAAAGTAAGGGAATGTGTCTAAGAGCGTCCACTAGCAATCCCTTACCATTATGGTCCTGGGACACTTTGTGGACAGTTTTTCTGATTTTGCCCAAACTTTAGCCATGTCATACCTGTCTCAAATGAAGCACCCTGTCCCATTTTAGGGCCTGTGGGACAAACAGGGACAAAAGTAAGGGTATGTGTCTAGAAGCGTCCACTAGCAATCCCTTACCATTATGGTCCAGGGACACTTTGTGGACAGTGGCCATTTCTCAGTCATACATTGTCCAAGCAGGATGAAACTCACAGGGCAGACTCAGTGGAGCTCTAGAAACTGGCCCTGTGAATCCCAGCAACATATCACTAACTGTGACCCAGAAATAGCCACTGTCCACAAGGCATCTCCGGGGCCCCATTCATAGGGATTGGAACTGGACACCAATGGACAATTAAGCATACCATTGTCCCATTTTGTCTCCCTTGGTCCAGGAAGGCTGAAATTCACACAGGACACTCCATGTAGGATGCAGACAGCGTGGCCAAAGTTACAAGGAAATCAGACCAACTTGAAAATTTGGCCAGAAGTTGACTACATGGTCCTCAGAAGGGTCAAATTTTCAAAGTTCTCCAAAATGGACCAAACTCATACTGGAAGACAGAGACCCATAGCAGAGTCCAAGTGCCAAGTTTAGGGCCTGTAGAACAAACAGGAACCAGATGGGAGTGAGGTAAGAGAAAGGGTTGATTTCTGTCCACTTCTAATCCTTATACACTGGGGGCCAAGGAAGCCTTGTGGACAGTGGCTTTTTCTCTGTCATGGATTGTCCTAGGATGCTGATACTCACAGGACAGACTCAGTGGAGCTTTGTGGGGTTGCCCTGTGAATGCCAGCAACGTAGGACCTACCCTGACTGAGAAAAAGTCTCTGTCCACAAGGCATCCCCAGGCTCCGATGCTCAGGGATTGGAAGTGGTTGGAAATGGACTATTACCCTTCCCCTTCTCCCACCGTGTCCCCCTTTGCTCTAGAAGGCTTAAACTTTCAATTTCAAACTATTTTAGGACCCAGGACACATTGGTAAAGTGTGGCAAAGTTTGGAGAAAATTTCAATTTTAGCGGACATCCTCCACGTCCCATGCCCAGGAACAGTGCACCTTTCCTGGGAAAGTGTGAGGGGTTGGTCCTGGAGCCTTCCAGGGAGTACTGACAACATTTTTACCCAAACATGAGGCCTCCAATGGGGGGTTATGCATAGCTCCAGGGGGGTCTCAGACCTGTAGCTAGCCCATTTGAGATCACTTTTCTTGGGGCATCTGACTTCCACAGATGGCCCTGGAGGTCCATATTTTTTTATTGTTTTATTTTTTTTTAACTTTGCTTGATTTTGCCCAAACTTTAGCCATGTCATACCTGTCCCAAATGAACCACCCTGTCCCATTTTAGGGCCTGTGGGACAAACAGGTACAAAAGTAAGGGTATGTGTCTAAAAGCGTCCACTAGCAATCCCTTACCATTATGGTCCAGGGACACTGTGTGGACAGTGGCCATTTCTCAGGTATACATTGTCCAAGCAGGATGAAACTCACAGGGCAGACTCAGTGGAGCTCTAGAAACTGGCCCTGTGAATCCCAGCAACATATGACTAACTGTGACCCAGAAATAGCCACTGTCCACAAGGCATCCCCGGGGCCCCATTCATAGGGATCGGAACTGGACACGAATGGACAATTACGCATACCATTGTCCCATTTTGTCTCCCTTGGTCCAGGAAGGCTGAAATTCACACAGGACACTCCATGTAGGATGCAGACAGCGTGGCCAAAGTTACAAGGAAATCAGACCAACTTGAAAATTTGGCCAGAAGTTGACTACATGGTCCTCAGAAGGGTCAAATTTTCAAAGTTCTCCAAAATGGACCAAACTCATACTGGAAGACAGAGACCCATAGCAGAGTCCAAGTGCCAAGTTTAGGGCCTGTAGAACAAACAGGAACCAGATGGGAGTGAGGTAAGAGAAAGGGTTGATTTCTGTCCACTTCTAATCCTTATACACTGGGGGCCAAGGAAGCCTTGTGGACAGTGGCTTTTTCTCTGTCATGGATTGTCCTAGGATGCTGATACTCACAGGACAGACTCAGTGGAGCTTTGTGGGGTTGCCCTGTGAATGCCAGCAACGTAGGACCTACCCTGACTGAGAAAAAGTCTCTGTCCACAAGGCATCCCCAGGCTCCGATGCTCAGGGATTGGAAGTGGTTGGAAATGGACTATTACCCTTCCCCTTCTCCCACCGTGTCCCCCTTTGCTCTAGAAGGCTTAAACTTTCAATTTCAAACTATTTTAGGACCCAGGACACATTGGTAAAGTGTGGCAAAGTTTGGAGAAAATTTCAATTTTAGCGGACATCCTCCACGTCCCATGCCCAGGAACAGTGCACCTTTCCTGGGAAAGTGTGAGGGGTTGGTCCTGGAGCCTTCCAGGGAGTACTGACAACATTTTTACCCAAACATGAGGCCTCCAATGGGGGGTTATGCATAGCTCCAGGGGGGTCTCAGACCTGTAGCTAGCCCATTTGAGATCACTTTTCTTGGGGCATCTGACTTCCACAGATGGCCCTGGAGGTCCATATTTTTTTATTGTTTTATTTTTTTTTTAACTTTGCTTGATTTTGCCCAAACTTTAGCCATGTCATACCTGTCCCAAATGAAGCACCCTGTCCCATTTTAGGGCCTGTGGGACAAACAGGTACAAAAGTAAGGGTATGTGTCTAAAAGCGTCCACTAGCAATCCCTTACCATTATGGTCCAGGGACACTGTGTGGACAGTGGCCATTTCTCAGTCATACATTGTCCAAGCAGGATGAAACTCACAGGGCAGACTCAGTGGAGCTCTAGAAACTGGCCCTGTGAATCCCAGCAACATATGACTAACTGTGACCCAGAAATAGCCACTGTCCACAAGGCATCCCCGGGGCCCCATTCATAGGGATCGGAACTGGACACCAATGGACAATTACGCATACCATTGTCCCATTTTGTCTCCCTTGGTCCAGGAAGGCTGAAATTCACACAGGACACTCCATGTAGAATGCAGACAGTGTGGCAAAAGTTACAAGGAAATCAGACCAACTTGAAAATTTGGCCAGACGTTGACTACGTGGTCCTCAGAAGGGTCAAATTTTCAAAGTTCTCCAAAATGGACCAAACTCATACTGGAAGACAGAGACCCATAGCAGAGTCCAAGTGCCAAGTTTAGGGCCTGTAGAACAAACAGGAACCAGATGGGAGTGAGGTAAGAGAAAGGGTTGATTTCTGTCCACTTCTAATCCTTATACACTGGGGGCCAAGGAAGCCTTGTGGACAGTGGCTTTTTCTCTGTCATGGATTGTCCTAGGATGCTGATACTCACAGGACAGACTCAGTGGAGCTTTGTGGGGTTGCCCTGTGAATGCCAGCAACGTAGGACCTACCCTGACTGAGAAAAAGTCTCTGTCCACAAGGCATCCCCAGGCTCCGATGCTCAGGGATTGGAAGTGGTTGGAAATGGACTATTACCCTTCCCCTTCTCCCACCGTGTCCCCCTTTGCTCTAGAAGGCTTAAACTTTCAATTTCAAACTATTTTAGGACCCAGGACACATTGGTAAAGTGTGGCAAAGTTTGGAGAAAATTTCAATTTTAGCGGACATCCTCCACGTCCCATGCCCAGGAACAGTGCACCTTTCCTGGGAAAGTGTGAGGGGTTGGTCCTGGAGCCTTCCAGGGAGTACTGACAACATTTTTACCCAAACATGAGGCCTCCAATGGGGGGTTATGCATAGCTCCAGGGGGGTCTCAGACCTGTAGCTAGCCCATTTGAGAGCACTTTTCTTGGGGCATCTGACTTCCACAGATGGCCCTGGAGGTCCATATTTTTTTATTGTTTTATTTTTTTTTAACTTTGCTTGATTTTGCCCAAACTTTAGCCATGTCATACCTGTCCCAAATGAAGCACCCTGTCCCATTTTAGGGCCTGTGGGACAAACAGGGACAAAAGTAAGGGTATGTGTCTAAAAGCGTCCACTAGCAATCCCTTACCATTATGATACCTGCCCCCAGCAGAGAGTGTCATCGATATCAAATGTATATCCACCCTTTGTCACTGTTTTGTTGTACAAAAAGAAAACTTCGTCTCGGGGTTATTTTTTGTATCTGTTTATATTTGACTATAATTCTATGTATTTTCAGTATTTGTGTTTATAAATTGTGATATTTAGAATATGGGCATTAAATAATTCACTTTAGTTTGAAAACACAATTTTTTTACCTTCCTACCACTGCCACCAGAGGGAGCTCATAAACTATCATTTTCACACAGTGCCAGTGGTCCCACAGTTTGGCATTAGAGCTGCTGATTACTGTCTTCATTGTGATACCTGCCCCCAGCAGAGAGTGTCATCGATATCAAATGTATATCCACCCTTTGTCACTGTTTTGTTGTAAACATTTGCTATGCTATGTCAAATTTGTGTAATTCATACTGCTATTTACTTGTTCACAAATAGTTAAACTATCTATCTATCTATCTATCTAGATAGCCCGATGCCGATGCACTCTCTTTTATTGTGTATTTACAGTATATACAGTATATACATGTACAGCTTTTTCTTCAAAGTATATAAATCTAGCTGTCCAACCATGTGAGGTCAGCTCCCTCTCCAGAAAATGATTTTTTTCTCACTCCATAATCAAACGGCAGCTCTCCAGTCTTCCAGCAGCGTCCTCTCTTTGTCTCAGCAAACAATGATCAAGGCATGAAGAAGTATTCTGGCATTGTGATGCACCTTGGTTACAACTCCCCCATCATAGGCCCATTAGGAGGCCTTTGTCTGTGACGGGGGAGGTGAAACCCAGGTACATCCAAGCTAAAAAACAAGCTTAGTATGAGGATGAGAAAAATACCTTTCTGACCAGAACTAACCATGCCTAAAATATTTCAGCATTAAATTCTGATCAGGTTGGATCTTTGAGTCAATCAGACAAAAGTATCACATGTGATGCACTTTCCCCCAAATCCACATAATAACAAGACCACTTTGAAATTGACCCAAACCTCTGACTTTGCAACACAAGGTCACATTTTCCTCACTCTGTCTTTGTTTTAAAGCTCTGGTCATCAGTCAGCAGCAGACATGATCATGAAGTATTCAGCAGATTTCAGAATCTAAATGTTTTAAATGTAGTTTCTGGACCTGTCTGCTTAATGTGAGTGAACTGCTTCTTCCAGTAGGCATGGATGGGATTGGGTTTGTTTCAAATATGCTTTGTTTTTTACCACTCATTACTCAGATCAGAATTCTATTAGTGTAAATGCCTGCAACAGAGATGATAATCATCCCCTGAATGTTCATATTTGATTGAAAAGACATACACTTAATGTGTCTGCACTGGTTTATTGATGCCAGTTGATTCTTGATGAAGTGTGTATATGTGCAGTCATAGGATGATATGACTATGCTATTTATGTTATATGTGACTGCAAGAAAAATGTACCTGGAAGCAGATTGCAGCCTCAGAGAGATCAGTTTTATTACAGACTGAGCTGTTAATAGGAATGCACACAAGACAGAAAACTGGTTGGACTTTATTAACCACAAATAGGAAAAGTGAGGTTGTTTTCAGACCTTTGTGAGACAGGAAGGTCTGTTATATACTGACAGCTCTGTTCTGGTTTCTTCCTAACTATTTCTTAGAATACCACCAGAGGGTCCATTTCCTCTTCTATCTGGTCCAGTGTAATGATGTGGTGTCGGTGGCTCTTAGTGCCACAAGCAGCTTCATATTGAACAGATTCAATAGAAAAAAACAATAAACAGGCCAAACACAACTTGCTGCATGTCATTGTGTGATGATGGAGTCTTGCTGGTTGAGCATGGAGGTGGAGAATTTGATCATCAACTGCATGATGAAAATGATCCTCAAAATGACTGCTGGTTGACTGTCATTCTGGGGATTATTTACTCTTTGTCTCAGACTGATCTAAATTAGACATTGGAGAAGCTGACTGCCTTCAACATGAATCAGATCCGAAGCTCCGACGCTCACAGGACTCTTCATTCTGATCATCATCTCATTACCGCTGCTCCGGCCTTGATAGGAAAACTGGACAGCTTTTGTGCAGTTTGGCCTATATTATTAAAATACTGAACACAGACATATTAAAACTAATTATTATAAATAAGACTGATATTATATGAATATTTATTATTACATAAATAAAGGAGTGTAAAACACTTACGTTCCATCCTTTTTATTTCTCCTCTTTGTTCCTTTCCCCTGTCCCATGAAATCAGGCTGGTCAATCCTCCCCTTTCCAGCAGACTGGCTCCTCTGATCCATGTTCGTCCACCTTCCACCTCTGTGTTGATACATTAATTTAGCCATAATTTGTCCATCATATCAGTAGAAAACTACTGTTTTCCAGAGGTAGGACTGAAAACATCTTTAACAATAAAATATGGCAAATAGCAGCAGAGGTCTGACTTACTTGTTTTCCTCAGCCATTGCAAGAAGTTGAGAGAAGTTCAGGGTCCAGCAGCGTCCTCTCTGTTGGTCAACAATAATCAAAGCATGATGAATCACGGCCGTTTCCACGGTAAACTCCGGCATTGTGATGCACCTTGGTTACAACTCCCCCATCATAGGCCCATTAGGAGGCCTTTGTCTGTGACGGGGGAGGTGAAACCCAGGTACATCCAAGTTAAAAAACAAGCTTAGTATGAGGATGAGAAAAATACCTTTCTGACCAGAACTAACCATGCCTAAAATATTTCAGCATTAAATTCTGATCAGGTTGGATCTTTGAGTCAATCAGACAAAAGTATCACATGTGATGCACTTTCCCCCAAATCCACATAATAACAAGACCACTTTGAAATTGACCCAAACCTCTGACTTTGCAACACAAGGTCACATTTTCCTCACTCTGTCTTTGTTTTAAAGCTCTGGTCATGCCCTTTCAGAAAATGTCTCATTTATTAAAATCAGACCTTTCTGACCAGAACTAACCATGCCTAAAATCTTTCAGCATTAAATCCTGATCAGGTTTGATCTTTGAGTCAATCATACAAAACTGCATCACATGTGATACTTTTGTCTGATTGACTCAAAGATCCAACCTGATCAGAATTTAATGCTGAAATATTTTAGGCATGGTTAGTTCTGGTCAGAAAGGTATTTTTCTCATCCTCATACTAAGCTTGTTTTTTAACTTGGATGTACCTGGGTTTCACCTCCCCCGTCACAGACAAAGGCCTCCTAATGGGCCTATGATGGGGGAGGCGTAACCAAGGTGCATCACAATGCCAGAATTCTGTATAAAATGACCTGCTTCTTCATGCCTTGATCATTGTTTGCTGAGACACAGAGAGGACGCTGCTGGAAGACACTGCTGGACCCTGAACTTCTATCAACTTCTTGCAATGGCTGAGGAAAACAAGTAAGTCAGACCTCTGCTGCTATTTGCCATAATTTATTGTTAAAGATGTTTTCAGTCCTACCTCTGGAAAACAGTAGTTTTCTGTACCTGAACAATGCGCTTTATCTTTGTGTTACAGGCAAGATCGTACATATGACCGCCGTGTGGTCTACTGCCTCAGGTGCTCAAAACCCACTGAGATGATTGCAACCCACCTCTCCAGGGTTTGCATGAAAAACAACACCCCAGAGGAACGCCAACAGGAGCTAGTGAAGGCAAAAGAGTCCACCAAAATCTGGACGCGTGATGGTAGGCTGTGGGACTACGCAGACATCTGCCGCCTGTTTCCCCACGGTCTCTGTAGGCGGTCATTGGTCAAGGAGCTGAAGAGAAGAGGCTTTTTCGTGCTCAACTGCCCCCTGGACTTTGACCTGGAAGAGGAGGAGACAAGAGAAGCTGTTGCTGCCCGTCCTTCTACCTCTGCAGAGGACCCTCCTGCCTCTGCAGAGGAGCCTACTACCTCTGCTGCTCCACTTCCCACAGTTAAAGAGAGGGATTCTGGAAGCAGCCAGGCAGATGAAGAGGAGGACAGCCCCTCCAGTGACCCCACATGGCAACAGTGAGTCTTTTAACTTCCACACAGAAATGACTGAATCAGTGGTCTCCTTTTGTGAACTTGTATGAACTAAAGTTCTCTCTGCTTTCTCAGGTCAACTCCTCATTTCTCCTCAACCGTAAGGATGAGGATGCAGGAGGAAAACCTGTACTCCAAGTTTCCACCTGAGACCACGGAGCTGGAGAAATTTAAAGCCCATTTGGAATCTGTGCTACAGATTCCAGACTGCAAACAGGAAGTAGGTGTTTGTTTTGGTTTTTCCTTTCTTGCAGCCCAGACTGGTTTCTGCTGCTCTCTCTGCATGTTCATTTCAATATGAATGGAGGCCTCACTGAGTCACTGAATGCAGCCTGATGATGTTTTTATTTGACTGTGGTTCACAGGTTGACAATGTGTCCAGGATGCTGCGCTTCATGCAGCCCACAGGGAACCAGGTGAAGCTGGATTTTCTAAAGAGCACAGCACTTCTGGCCGAGTATTTTAATGCTCTGAAGAGGGTGGGTCAGTCTGCAGCCACCCGGATAAATTATGTTAAGAGCATGATCAAGTTCGTGAAATACCTGCGGCTGGAATATGGAGCATCCGACCCTGCGATGGTGCACATGTGCACCCATTACCTTGATTTCTTGGCTGTTCTTAGGAAACCAATTTCTAAGACACACAGCAAGGACCTTTGCAGTAAAAGGTGAGCATTTATCATTCCTAGTCCTTCCTTCTCCGTCTGCTGTTTTTAAAAGTTGGATAATAACTCAGCTTCTCCTTCTCACTGCTGTTCTGGTGCATCTTGTCTTTCAGGCACGACTACTTTGTTGGGCCAAAGACGTCAGTCTACAACTGCCAAAAAGTCCTCCGAGAGGCCAAGAAGGATGCACTGGGAGTTTATGGATGCCTCCTGAACGGTGACCCAGTCACAGATGAGGAGAAGACCCGCTACCGCTACTACTGTGAGGCCATCCTTCTCCTCGGTCATTTCCAGAGGCCAGGAGCGGTGGAGGGACTGACAGTAAGTACTTTTCCAGGCCAGGTTTTTCTCAGCATGCAGTGGACACCTTAAAACATTCCGACCATTAATGTGTTCATGGTTGTTTCTCAGGTCACAGAATGGCTCCAGAAGCTGGAGTGCAATGGGCGGGTCGTTGTGGCTGTGAAGTCCCACAAGACAGCCAACAGGCAGGTGGCTCCATTTGCCTTGACCCAGGAGGAAGCTGCTGTAAGTGACATCACTGTCCACAAATATGGACCAGAATTCATGTCCATTTCCTCCCTTTTCATTCATTTCTTCTACTCTTTGTCTCTGCAGATCATCGAGCAGTACTACCTCTCGGTCCGTTCGGATGCTCTCAGGAACTTGACCGACGACGATGGTGAGGGGCACAACAGACTTTTTCTGGCTAACAATGGCAGACCAGTTAAAAGTGCCACCAATGACCTCTGGCGCCTGCACGAACAGTGAGTTGACACATCTAAATGCACTTCTTCCTGGCATGAGATGCATAAAGTTGGAGCAATTTGAGTAGATGAACTGAAGATATTTCAATTTCTCTTTCATTACAGCTACAAGCTGCCAAACGTCACCAGCCAGGAGATCCGCCGTGCCATCGAAACAGAGGCAAACACTGTGCTGACGGACGAGCAGAAGACGGGCTTGGCGTATTATCTGGCTCACACAGATAAGGTGGCTAAAGACCACTATAGGATGCGGGAGCCAGAGAGTATCTCTAACATCGCCAACTTGGTCAATCTCTTTACACACAGGTAAATAAGGTGAAACATCTAGTATCTCCCAGCTGCTTAATGTTCAGTTTTTCACTCAAGTCTCTTCGTTCTACAGTTCTGATGACTCAGGAGATGACCAGCTTCGTCTTGCCACCAAAAGAGGAAGAGAAAAGGAGGAACTGTCATTTGACAAGTTCCAGGAACAGTTCCCGGTGACAATGGAGGGGAAACCTCCAAACAAAGTGAGGAGAACTGCAGCTGGCTTCGCTCCTGACAGATTTCTATATGACAAGTGGAGAGCTGTCCAGTTCAAGATGAGGGAGAAACATCTTCTCAGTAAGTGTCGAGACACCTCTTGTCAGATATTGGTGATGAGTAACTACACTTTTTGAACAAGAATTAATCCCAATCAATCTGGTCTATGTTACAGCTAAATGGTCCCGGCGCCCTCCGACCATCCAGAGCATCACAGCCACAATAGACAAAGAGAAGTGGCATTCAAATTGCCCTTCTGCCCAGGCCATCTTGGACAAATGGACTCCACCAGAGCAAGAAGATGTGGAGAACAGTGCGCCGCTGATGAAGCTAGTAGCAAATCAGAAGTGGAAGCATCTGGCCATTGTGGAACCATCTCCAAAGGCTGGCGAGGGAAAAGGTAACGTTTCATTCCGGCCATATTAAAATTTTCCCTGCAGTTTTTATGCTTCAGTCAATCTTGGAATCCAACCATATGTGGTCATGATATTTAATTTTTTTAAAAAAAAGGAGGAAAAATAACCAATTTTCTCAATTCTGACCTTCAGGAGTGGTGACCACCAAGTCATTTACCAAAAATGCAGTCATCTGTGACTACCATGGTGAGCTCATTTCTGGTGCGGAGGGGAGGAAGAGGATGAGTGACAGGAACAATGTCATGGGCAACTCGTTCTTCTTTAAGGCTGGCGGTATTGATATGTGTATTGATGCCAACAATGCCCCTTGCTCATGTCACCCTAATACAGAGACTTTTGGCAGGCTCATCAATCATTCCAGAAAAAATGCAAATGTTAGGCCTGTTCACTGCCTTATGCAGTTCTCAGAAGGACCACAAAATGTCATTTTGTTTAAGGCTACGAGAGACCTATGTGTAAACGAAGAGCTGCTGTTTGATTAAGGAGTGAGAAAAAAATCATTTTCTGGAGAGGGAGCTGACCTCACATGGTTGGACAGCTAGATATTCTTTTGAAGAAAAAGCTGTGAATGTACATACTGTGTATATACTGTAAATACACAATAAAAAGGAACATTTGATCGCAAATCTTTTTTGGTCATTTTGGTATATTTCTACTTGAATTAGATGCTATAGGACACCTTTAAAACTTTAAAAGGATAAGGAATGATGAATATATGGCCTGGTGTTGCAAAGTTAGAGCTTTGGTTGAATTTGAAAGTGGTCTTGTTACCATGTGGATTTGGGGGAAACTGGGGTGCAGTTAAAAAATGAATAACTCTGCAAAACAAGGTCACATTTTCCTCACTCTGTCTTTGTTTTAAAGCTCTGGTCATGCCCTTTCAGAAAATGTCTCATTTATTAAAATCAGACTTACCTGTCCAGAACTAACCATGCCTAAAATCTTTCAGCATTAAATCCCATCAGGTTGGATCTTTGAGTCAATCAGACAAAAGCATCACGTGTGATGCAGTTTCCCCCAAATCCACACGGCAACAAGACCACTTTGAAATTTAACCTAAGCTCTAACTTTGCAACACCAGGTCATATATTCATCATTCCCTATTTCTTTTAAAGCTCTGGTCATGCCCTTTCAGAAAATGGTTCATTTATTAAAATCAGACCTTCCTGGCCAGAGCTACACCTGGGAATGTCATGTAAACCTACCTGTGTGCAGTTTCCAAAATTGTCCACATTAAAAAATTAATAACTCTGCAAAACAAGGTCACATTTTCCTCACTCTGTCTTTGTTTTAAAGCTCTGGACATGCCCTTTCAGAAAGGGCATGACCCTTTTCAGGGAGTACTGACAACATTTTTACCCAAAAATGAGGCCTCCAATGGGGGGTTATGCATAGCTCCAGGGGGGTCTCAGACCTGTAGCTAGCCCATTTGAGATCACTTTTCTTGGGGCATCTGACTTCCACAGATGGCCCTGGAGGTCCATATTTTTATTTATTTTTTTTTTTTTAACCTTGTTTGATTTTGCCCAAACTTTAGCCATGTCATACCTGTCCCAAATGAAGCACCCTGTCCCATTTTAGGGCCTGTGGGACAGACAGGGACAAAAGTAAGGGAATGTGTCTAAGAGCGTCCACTAGCAATCCCTTACCATTATGGTCCTGGGACACTTTGTGGACAGTTTTTCTGATTTTGCCCAAACTTTAGCCATGTCATACCTGTCTCAAATGAAGCACCCTGTCCCATTTTAGGGCCTGTGGGACAAACAGGGACAAAAGTAAGGGTATGTGTCTAGAAGCGTCCACTAGCAATCCCTTACCATTATGGTCCAGGGACACTTTGTGGACAGTGGCCATTTCTCAGTCATACATTGTCCAAGCAGGATGAAACTCACAGGGCAGACTCAGTGGAGCTCTAGAAACTGGCCCTGTGAATCCCAGCAACATATCACTAACTGTGACCCAGAAATAGCCACTGTCCACAAGGCATCTCCGGGGC
Source organism: Telmatherina bonti (assembly GCF_933228915.1). Taxonomy (NCBI): domain Eukaryota; kingdom Metazoa; phylum Chordata; class Actinopteri; order Atheriniformes; family Telmatherinidae; genus Telmatherina; species Telmatherina bonti. Next base: position 7,805,758 of record NC_136633.1, read on the forward strand.
CCCATTCATAGGGATTGGAACTGGACACCAATGGACAATTAAGCATACCATTGTCCCATTTTGTCTCCCTTGGTCCAGGAAGGCTGAAATTCACACAGGACACTCCATGTAGGATGCAGACAGCGTGGCCAAAGTTACAAGGAAATCAGACAAACTTGAAAATTTGGCCAGAAGTTGACTACATGGTCCTCAGAAGGGTCAAATTTTCAAAGTTCTCCAAAATGGACCAAACTCATACTGGAAGACAGAGACCCATAGCAGAGTCCAAGTGCCAAGTTTAGGGCCTGTAGAACAAACAGGAACCAGATGGGAGTGAGGTAAGAGAAAGGGTTGATTTCTGTCCACTTCTAATCCTTATACACTGGGGGCCAAGGAAGCCTTGTGGACAGTGGCTTTTTCTCTGTCATGGATTGTCCTAGGATGCTGATACTCACAGGACAGACTCAGTGGAGCTTTGTGGGGTTGCCCTGTGAATGCCAGCAACGTAGGACCTACCCTGACTGAGAAAAAGTCTCTGTCCACAAGGCATCCCCAGGCTCCGATGCTCAGGGATTGGAAGTGGTTGGAAATGGACTATTACCCTTCCCCTTCTCCCACCGTGTCCCCCTTTGCTCTAGAAGGCTTAAACTTTCAATTTCAAACTATTTTAGGACCCAGGACACATTGGTAAAGTGTGGCAAAGTTTGGAGAAAATTTCAATTTTAGCGGACATCCTCCACGTCCCATGCCCAGGAACAGTGCACCTTTCCTGGGAAAGTGTGAGGGGTTGGTCCTGGAGCCTTCCAGGGAGTACTGACAACATTTTTACCCAAACATGAGGCCTCCAATGGGGGGTTATGCATAGCTCCAGGGGGGTCTCAGACCTGTAGCTAGCCCATTTGAGATCACTTTTCTTGGGGCATCTGACTTCCACAGATGGCCCTGGAGGTCCATATTCTTTTATTGTTTTATTTTTTTTTAACTTTGCTTGATTTTGCCCAAACTTTAGCCATGTCATACCTGTCCCAAATGAACCACCCTGTCCCATTTTAGGGCCTGTGGGACAAACAGGTACAAAAGTAAGGGTATGTGTCTAAAAGCGTCCACTAGCAATCCCTTACCATTATGGTCCAGGGACACTTTGTGGACAGTGGCCATTTCTCAGGTATACATTGTCCAAGCAGGATGAAACTCACAGGGCAGACTCAGTGGAGCTCTAGAAACTGGCCCTGTGAATCCCAGCAACATATGACTAACTGTGACCCAGAAATAGCCACTGTCCACAAGGCATCCCCGGGGCCCCATTCATAGGGATCGGAACTGGACACCAATGGACAATTACGCATACCATTGTCCCATTTTGTCTCCCTTGGTCCAGGAAGGCTGAAATTCACACAGGACACTCCATGTAGAATGCAGACAGTGTGGCAAAAGTTACAAGGAAATCAGACCAACTTGAAAATTTGGCCAGACGTTGACTACGTGGTCCTCAGAAGGGTCAAATTTTCAAAGTTCTCCAAAATGGACCAAACTCATACTGGAAGACAGAGACCCATAGCAGAGTCCAAGTGCCAAGTTTAGGGCCTGTAGAACAAACAGGAACCAGATGGGAGTGAGGTAAGAGAAAGGGTTGATTTCTGTCCACTTCTAATCCTTATACACTGGGGGCCAAGGAAGCCTTGTGGACAGTGGCTTTTTCTCTGTCATGGATTGTCCTAGGATGCTGATACTCACAGGACAGACTCAGTGGAGCTTTGTGGGGTTGCCCTGTGAATGCCAGCAACGTAGGACCTACCCTGACTGAGAAAAAGTCTCTGTCCACAAGGCATCCCCAGGCTCCAATGCTCAGGGATTGGAAGTGGTTGGAAATGGACTATTACCCTTCCCCTTCTCCCACCGTGTCCCCCTTTGCTCTAGAAGGCTTAAACTTTCAATTTCAAACTATTTTAGGACCCAGGACACATTGGTAAAGTGTGGCAAAGTTTGGAGAAAATTTCAATTTTAGCGGACATCCTCCACGTCCCATGCCCAGGAACAGTGCACCTTTCCTGGGAAAGTGTGAGGGGTTGGTCCTGGAGCCTTCCAGGGAGTACTGACAACATTTTTACCCAAACATGAGGCCTCCAATGGGGGGTTATGCATAGCTCCAGGGGGGTCTCAGACCTGTAGCTAGCCCATTTGAGATCACTTTTCTTGGGGCATCTGACTTCCACAGATGGCCCTGGAGGTCCATATTTTTTTATTGTTTTATTTTTTTTTTTAACTTTGCTTGATTTTGCCCAAACTTTAGCCATGTCATACCTGTCTCAAATGAAGCACCCTGTCCCATTTTAGGGCCTGTGGGACAAACAGGGACAAAAGTAAGGGTATGTGTCTAAAAGCGTCCACTAGCAATCCCTTACCATTATGGTCCAGGGACACTGTGTGGACAGTGGCCATTTCTCAGTCATACATTGTCCAAGCAGGATGAAACTCACAGGGCAGACTCAGTGGAGCTCTAGAAACTGGCCCTGTGAATCCCAGCAACATATGACTAACTGTGACCCAGAAATAGCCACTGTCCACAAGGCATCCCCGGGGCCCCATTCATAGGGATCGGAACTGGACACCAATGGACAATTACGCATACCATTGTCCCATTTTGTCTCCCTTGGTCCAGGAAGGCTGAAATTCACACAGGACACTCCATGTAGAATGCAGACAGTGTGGCAAAAGTTACAAGGAAATCAGACAAACTTGAAAATTTGGCCAGACGTTGACTACGTGGTCCTCAGAAGGGTCAAATTTTCAAAGTTCTCCAAAATGGACCAAACTCATACTGGAAGACAGAGACCCATAGCAGAGTCCAAGTGCCAAGTTTAGGGCCTGTAGAACAAACAGGAACCAGATGGGAGTGAGGTAAGAGAAAGGGTTGATTTCTGTCCACTTCTAATCCTTATACACTGGGGGCCAAGGAAGCCTTGTGGACAGTGGCTTTTTCTCTGTCATGGATTGTCCTAGGATGCTGATACTCACAGGACAGACTCAGTGGAGCTTTGTGGGGTTGCCCTGTGAATGCCAGCAACGTAGGACCTACCCTGACTGAGAAAAAGTCTCTGTCCACAAGGCATCCCCAGGCTCCAATGCTCAGGGATTGGAAGTGGTTGGAAATGGACTATTACCCTTCCCCTTCTCCCACCGTGTCCCCCTTTGCTCTAGAAGGCTTAAACTTTCAATTTCAAACTATTTTAGGACCCAGGACACATTGGTAAAGTGTGGCAAAGTTTGGAGAAAATTTCAATTTTAGGGGACATCCTCCACGTCCCATACCCAGGAACAGTGCACCTTTCCTGTGAAAGTGTGAGGGGTTGGTCCTGGAGCCTTCCAGGGAGTACTGACAACATTTTTACCCAAAAATGAGGCCTCCAATGGGGGGTTATGCATAGCTCCAGGGGGGTCTCATACCTGTAGCTAGCCCATTTGAGATCACTTTTCTTGGGGCATCTGACTTCCACAGATGGCCCTGGAGGTCCATATTTTTTTATTGTTTTATTTTTTTTTAAAACTTTGCTTGATTTTGCCCAAACTTTAGCCATGTCATACCTGTGTCAAATGAAGCACCCTGTCCCATTTTAGGGCCTGTGGGACAAACAGGGACAAAAGTAAGGGTATGTGTCTAAAAGCGTCCACTAGCAATCCCTTACCATTATGGTCCAGGGACACTGTGTGGACAGTGGCCATTTCTCAGTCATACATTGTCCAAGCAGGATGAAACTCACAGGGCAGACTCAGTGGAGCTCTAGAAACTGGCCCTGTGAATCCCAGCAACATATGACTAACTGTGACCCAGAAATAGCCACTGTCCACAAGGCATCCCCGGGGCCCCATTCATAGGGATCGGAACTGGACACCAATGGACAATTACGCATACCATTGTCCCATTTTGTCTCCCTTGGTCCAGGAAGGCTGAAATTCACACAGGACACTCCATGTAGAATGCAGACAGTGTGGCAAAAGTTACAAGGAAATCAGACAAACTTGAAAATTTGGCCAGACGTTGATTACGTGGTCCTCAGAAGGGTCAAATTTTCAAAGTTCTCCAAAATGGACCAAACTCATACTGGAAGACAGAGACCCATAGCAGAGTCCAAGTGCCAAGTTTAGGGCCTGTAGAACAAAACAGGAACCAGATGGGAGTGAGGTAAGAGAAAGGGTTGATTTCTGTCCACTTCTAATCCTTATACACTGGGGGCCAAGGAAGCCTTGTGGACAGTGGCTTTTTCTCTGTCATGGATTGTCCTAGGATGCTGATACTCACAGGACAGACTCAGTGGAGCTTTGTGGGGTTGCCCTGTGAATGCCAGCAACGTAGGACCTACCCTGACTGAGAAAAAGTCTCTGTCCACAAGGCATCCCCAGGCTCCAATGCTCAGGGATTGGAAGTGGTTGGAAATGGACTATTACCCTTCCCCTTCTCCCACCGTGTCCCCCTTTGCTCTAGAAGGCTTAAACTTTCAATTTCAAACTATTTTAGGACCCAGGACACATTGGTAAAGTGTGGCAAAGTTTGGAGAAAATTTCAATTTTAGGGGACATCCTCCACGTCCCATACCCAGGAACAGTGCACCTTTCCTGGGAAAGTGTGAGGGGTTGGTCCTGGAGCCTTCCAGGGAGTACTGACAACATTTTTACCCAAACATGAGGCCTCCAATGGGGGGTTATGCATAGCTCCAGGGGGGGTCTCAGACCTGTAGCTAGCCCATTTGAGATCACTTTTCTTGGGGCATCTGACTTCCACAGATGGCCCTGGAGGTCCATATTTTTTTATTGTTTTATTTTTTTTTTTAACTTTGCTTGATTTTGCCCAAACTTTAGCCATGTCATACCTGTGTCAAATGAAGCACCCTGTCCCATTTTAGGGCCTGTGGGACAAACAGGGACAAAAGTAAGGGTATGTGTCTAAAAGCGTCCACTAGCAATCCCTTACCATTATGGTCCAGGGACACTGTGTGGACAGTGGCCATTTCTCAGTCATACATTGTCCAAGCAGGATGAAACTCACAGGGCAGACTCAGTGGAGCTCTAGAAACTGGCCCTGTGAATCCCAGCAACATATGACTAACTGTGACCCAGAAATAGCCACTGTCCACAAGGCATCCCCGGGGCCCCATTCATAGGGATCGGAACTGGACACCAATGGACAATTACGCATACCATTGTCCCATTTTGTCTCCCTTGGTCCAGGAAGGCTGAAATTCACACAGGACACTCCATGTAGAATGCAGACAGTGTGGCAAAAGTTACAAGGAAATCAGACAAACTTGAAAATTTGGCCAGACGTTGACTACGTGGTCCTCAGAAGGGTCAAATTTTCAAAGTTCTCCAAAATGGACCAAACTCATACTGGAAGACAGAGACCCATAGCAGAGTCCAAGTGCCAAGTTTAGGGCCTGTAGAACAAACAGGAACCAGATGGGAGTGAGGTAAGAGAAAGGGTTGATTTCTGTCCACTTCTAATCCTTATACACTGGGGGCCAAGGAAGCCTTGTGGACAGTGGCTTTTTCTCTGTCATGGATTGTCCTAGGATGCTGATACTCACAGGACAGACTCGGTGGAGCTTTGTGGGGTTGCCCTGTGAATGCCAGCAACGTAGGACCTACCCTGACTGAGAAAAAGTCTCTGTCCACAAGGCATCCCCAGGCTCCAATGCTCAGGGATTGGAAGTGGTTGGAAATGGACTATTACCCTTCCCCTTCTCCCACCGTGTCCCCCTTTGGTCTAGAAGGCTTAAACTTTCAATTTCAAACTATTTTAGGACCCAGGACACATTGGTAAAGTGTGGCAAAGTTTGGAGAAAATTTCAATTTTAGCGGACATCCTCCACGTCCCATGCCCAGGAACAGTGCACCTTTCCTGGGAAAGTGTGAGGGGTTGGTCCTGGAGCCTTCCAGGGAGTACTGACAACATTTTTACCCAAACATGAGGCCTCCAATGGGGGGTTATGCATAGCTCCAGGGGGGTCTCAGACCTGTAGCTAGCCCATTTGAGATCACTTTTCTTGGGGCATCTGACTTCCACAGATGGCCCTGGAGGTCCATATTTTTTTATTGTTTTATTTTTTTTTAACTTTGCTTGATTTTGCCCAAACTTTAGCCATGTCATACCTGTGTCAAATGAACCACCCTGTCCCATTTTAGGGCCTGTGGGACAAACAGGGACAAAAGTAAGGGTATGTGTCTAAAAGCGTCCACTAGCAATCCCTTACCATTATGGTCCAGGGACACTGTGTGGACAGTGGCCATTTCTCAGTCATACATTGTCCAAGCAGGATGAAACTCACAGGGCAGACTCAGTGGAGCTCTAGAAACTGGCCCTGTGAATCCCAGCAACATATGACTAACTGTGACCCAGAAATAGCCACTGTCCACAAGGCATCCCCGGGGCCCCATTCAAAGGGATTGGAACTGGACACCAATGGACAATTACGCATACCATTGTCCCATTTTGTCTCCCTTGGTCCAGGAAGGCTGAAATTCACACAGGACACTCCATGTAGAATGCAGACAGTGTGGCAAAAGTTACAAGGAAATCAGACAAACTTGAAAATTTGGCCAGACGTTGACTACGTGGTCCTCAGAAGGGTCAAATTTTCAAAGTTCTCCAAAATGGACCAAACTCATACTGGAAGACAGAGACCCATAGCAGAGTCCAAGTGCCAAGTTTAGGGCCTGTAGAACAAACAGGAACCAGATGGGAGTGAGGTAAGAGAAAGGGTTGATTTCTGTCCACTTCTAATCCTTATACACTGGGGGCCAAGGAAGCCTTGTGGACAGTGGCTTTTTCTCTGTCATGGATTGTCCTAGGATGCTGATACTCACAGGACAGACTCAGTGGAGCTTTGTGGGGTTGCCCTGTGAATGCCAGCAACGTAGGACCTACCCTGACTGAGAAAAAGTCTCTGTCCACAAGGCATCCCCAGGCTCCGATGCTCAGGGATTGGAAGTGGTTGGAAATGGACTATTACCCTTCCCCTTCTCCCACCGTGTCCCCCTTTGCTCTAGAAGGCTTAAACTTTCAATTTCAAACTATTTTAGGACCCAGGACACATTGGTAAAGTGTGGCAAAGTTTGGAGAAAATTTCAATTTTAGCGGACATCCTCCACGTCCCATGCCCAGGAACAGTGCACCTTTCCTGGGAAAGTGTGAGGGGTTGGTCCTGGAGCCTTCCAGGGAGTACTGACAACATTTTTACCCAAACATGAGGCCTCCAATGGGGGGTTATGCATAGCTCCAGGGGGGTCTCAGACCTGTAGCTAGCCCATTTGAGATCACTTTTCTTGGGGCATCTGACTTCCACAGATGGCCCTGGAGGTCCATATTTTTTTATTGTTTTATTTTTTTTTAACTTTGCTTGATTTTGCCCAAACTTTAGCCATGTCATACCTGTGTCAAATGAACCACCCTGTCCCATTTTAGGGCCTGTGGGACAAACAGGGACAAAAGTAAGGGTATGTGTCTAAAAGCGTCCACTAGCAATCCCTTACCATTATGGTCCAGGGACACTGTGTGGACAGTGGCCATTTCTCAGTCATACATTGTCCAAGCAGGATGAAACTCACAGGGCAGACTCAGTGGAGCTCTAGAAACTGGCCCTGTGAATCCCAGCAACATATGACTAACTGTGACCCAGAAATAGCCACTGTCCACAAGGCATCCCCGGGGCCCCATTCAAAGGGATTGGAACTGGACACCAATGGACAATTACGCATACCATTGTCCCATTTTGTCTCCCTTGGTCCAGGAAGGCTGAAATTCACACAGGACACTCCATGTAGAATGCAGACAGTGTGGCAAAAGTTACAAGGAAATCAGACAAACTTGAAAATTTGGCCAGACGTTGACTACGTGGTCCTCAGAAGGGTCAAATTTTCAAAGTTCTCCAAAATGGACCAAACTCATACTGGAAGACAGAGACCCATAGCAGAGTCCAAGTGCCAAGTTTAGGGCCTGTAGAACAAACAGGAACCAGATGGGAGTGAGGTAAGAGAAAGGGTTGATTTCTGTCCACTTCTAATCCTTATACACTGGGGGCCAAGGAAGCCTTGTGGACAGTGGCTTTTTCTCTGTCATGGATTGTCCTAGGATGCTGATACTCACAGGACAGACTCAGTGGAGCTTTGTGGGGTTGCCCTGTGAATGCCAGCAACGTAGGACCTACCCTGACTGAGAAAAAGTCTCTGTCCACAAGGCATCCCCAGGCTCCGATGCTCAGGGATTGGAAGTGGTTGGAAATGGACTATTACCCTTCCCCTTCTCCCACCGTGTCCCCCTTTGCTCTAGAAGGCTTAAACTTTCAATTTCAAACTATTTTAGGACCCAGGACACATTGGTAAAGTGTGGCAAAGTTTGGAGAAAATTTCAATTTTAGGGGACATCCTCCACGTCCCATGCCCAGGAACAGTGCACCTTTCCTGGGAAAGTGTGAGGGGTTGGTCCTGGAGCCTTCCAGGGAGTACTGACAACATTTTTACCCAAACATGAGGCCTCCAATGGGGGGTTATGCATAGCTCCAGGGGGGTCTCAGACCTGTAGCTAGCCCATTTGAGATCACTTTTCTTGGGGCATCTGACTTCCACAGATGGCCCTGGAGGTCCATATTTTTTTATTGTTTTATTTTTTTTTTAACTTTGCTTGATTTTGCCCAAACTTTAGCCATGTCATACCTGTCCCAAATGAACCACCCTGTCCCATTTTAGGGCCTGTGGGACAAACAGGTACAAAAGTAAGGGTATGTGTCTAAAAGCGTCCACTAGCAATCCCTTACCATTATGGTCCAGGGACACTTTGTGGACAGCGGCCATTTCTCAGTCATACATTGTCCAAGCAGGATGAAACTCACAGGGCAGACTCAGTGGAGCTCTAGAAACTGGCCCTGTGAATCCCAGCAACATATGACTAACTGTGACCCAGAAATAGCCACTGTCCACAAGGCATCCCCGGGGCCCCATTCATAGGGATCGGAACTGGACACCAATGGACAATTACGCATACCATTGTCCCATTTTGTCTCCCTTGGTCCAGGAAGGCTGAAATTCACACAGGACACTCCATGTAGAATGCAGACAGTGTGGCAAAAGTTACATGGAATTCAGACAAACTTGAAAATTTGGCCAGACGTTGACTACGTGGTCCTCAGAAGGGTCAAATTTTCAAAGTTCTCCAAAATGGACCAAACTCATACTGGAAGACAGAGACCCATAGCAGAGTCCAAGTGCCAAGTTTAGGGCCTGTAGAACAAACAGGAACCAGATGGGAGTGAGGTAAGAGAAAGGGTTGATTTCTGTCCACTTCTAATCCTTATACACTGGGGGCCAAGGAAGCCTTGTGGACAGTGGCTTTTTCTCTGTCATGGATTGTCCTAGGATGCTGATACTCACAGGACAGACTCAGTGGAGCTTTGTGGGGTTGCCCTGTGAATGCCAGCAACGTAGGACCTACCCTGACTGAGAAAAAGTCTCTGTCCACAAGGCATCCCCAGGCTCCGATGCTCAGGGAATGGAAGTGGTTGGAAATGGACTATTACCCTTCCCCTTCTCCCACCGTGTCCCCCTTTGCTCTAGAAGGCTTAAACTTTCAATTTCAAACTATTTTAGGACCCAGGACACATTGGTAAAGTGTGGCAAAGTTTGGAGAAAATTTCAATTTTAGCGGACATCCTCCACGTCCCATGCCCAGGAACAGTGCACCTTTCCTGGGAAAGTGTGAGGGGTTGGTCCTGGAGCCTTCCAGGGAGTACTGACAACATTTTTACCCAAACATGAGGCCTCCAATGGGGGGTTATGCATAGCTCCAGGGGGGTCTCAGACCTGTAGCTAGCCCATTTGAGATCACTTTTCTTGGGGCATCTGACTTCCACAGATGGCCCTGGAGGTCCATATTTTTTTATTGTTTTATTTTTTTTTAACTTTGCTTGATTTTGCCCAAACTTTAGCCATGTCATACCTGTCCCAAATGAAGCACCCTGTCCCATTTTAGGGCCTGTGGGACAAACAGGGACAAAAGTAAGGGTATGTGTCTAAAAGCTTCCACTAGCAAACCCTTACCATTATGGTCCAGGGACACTGTGTGGACAGTGGCCATTTCTCAGTCATACATTGTCCAAGCAGGATGAAACTCACAGGGCAGACTCAGTGGAGCTCTAGAAACTGGCCCTGTGAATCCCAGCAACATATGACTAACTGTGACCCAGAAATAGCCACTGTCCACAAGGCATCCCCGGGGCCCCATTCAAAGGGATTGTAACTGGACACCAATGGACAATTAAGCATACCATTGTCCCATTTTGTCTCCCTTGGTCCAGGAAGGCTGAAATTCACACAGGACACTCCATGTAGAATGCAGACAGTGTGGCAAAAGTTACAAGGAAATCAGACAAACTTGAAAATTTGGCCAGACGTTGACTACGTGGTCCTCAGAAGGGTCAAATTTTCAAAGTTCTCCAAAATGGACCAAACTCATACTGGAAGACAGAGACCCATAGCAGAGTCCAAGTGCCAAGTTTAGGGCCTGTAGAACAAACAGGAACCAGATGGGAGTGAGGTAAGAGAAAGGGTTGATTTCTGTCCACTTCTAATCCTTATACACTGGGGGCCAAGGAAGCCTTGTGGACAGTGGCTATTCCTTTGTCATGGATTGTCCTAGGATGCTGATACTCACAGGACAGACTCAGTGGAGCTTTGTGGGGTTGCCCTGTGAATGCCAGCAACGTAGGACCTACCCTGACTGAGAAAAAGTCTCTGTCCACAAGGCATCCCCAGGCTCCGATGCTCAGGGATTGGAAGTGGTTGGAAATGGACTATTACCCTTCCCCTTCTCCCACCGTGTCCCCCTTTGCTCTAGAAGGCTTAAACTTTCAATTTCAAACTATTTTAGGACCCAGGACACATTGGTAAAGTGTGGCAAAGTTTGGAGAAAATTTCAATTTTAGCGGACATCCTCCACGTCCCATGCCCAGGAACCGTGCACCTTTCCTGGGAAAGTGTGAGGGGTTGGTCCTGGAGCCTTCCAGGGAGTACTGACAACATTTTTACCCAAACATGAGGCCTCCAATGGGGGGTTATGCATAGCTCCAGGGGGGTCTCAGACCTGTAGCTAGCCCATTTGAGATCACTTTTCTTGGGGCATCTGACTTCCACAGATGGCCCTGGAGGTCCATATTTTTTTATTGTTTTATTTTTTTTTTAACTTTGCTTGATTTTGCCCAAACTTTAGCCATGTCATACCTGTCCCAAATGAACCACCCTGTCCCATTTTAGGGCCTGTGGGACAAACAGGTACAAAAGTAAGGGTATGTGTCTAAAAGCGTCCACTAGCAATCCCTTACCATTATGGTCCAGGGACACTTTGTGGACAGCGGCCATTTCTCAGTCATACATTGTCCAAGCAGGATGAAACTCACAGGGCAGACTCAGTGGAGCTCTAGAAACTGGCCCTGTGAATCCCAGCAACATATGACTAACTGTGACCCAGAAATAGCCACTGTCCACAAGGCATCCCCGGGGCCCCATTCATAGGGATCGGAACTGGACACCAATGGACAATTACGCATACCATTGTCCCATTTTGTCTCCCTTGGTCCAGGAAGGCTGAAATTCACACAGGACACTCCATGTAGAATGCAGACAGTGTGGCAAAAGTTACAAGGAAATCAGACAAACTTGAAAATTTGGCCAGACGTTGACTACGTGGTCCTCAGAAGGGTCAAATTTTCAAAGTTCTCCAAAATGGACCAAACTCATACTGGAAGACAGAGACCCATAGCAGAGTCCAAGTGCCAAGTTTAGGGCCTGTAGAACAAACAGGAACCAGATGGGAGTGAGGTAAGAGAAAGGGTTGATTTCTGTCCACTTCTAATCCTTATACACTGGGGGCCAAGGAAGCCTTGTGGACAGTGGCTTTTTCTCTGTCATGGATTGTCCTAGGATGCTGATACTCACAGGACAGACTCAGTGGAGCTTTGTGGGGTTGCCCTGTGAATGCCAGCAACGTAGGACCTACCCTGACTGAGAAAAAGTCTCTGTCCACAAGGCATCCCCAGGCTCCGATGCTCAGGGATTGGAAGTGGTTGGAAATGGACTATTACCCTTCCCCTTCTCCCACCGTGTCCCCCTTTGCTCTAGAAGGCTTAAACTTTCAATTTCAAACTATTTTAGGACCCAGGACACATTGGTAAAGTGTGGCAAAGTTTGGAGAAAATTTCAATTTTAGCGGACATCCTCCACGTCCCATGCCCAGGAACAGTGCACCTTTCCTGGGAAAGTGTGAGGGGTTGGTCCTGGAGCCTTCCAGGGAGTACTGACAACATTTTTACCCAAACATGAGGCCTCCAATGGGGGGTTATGCATAGCTCCAGGGGGGTCTCAGACCTGTAGCTAGCCCATTTGAGATCACTTTTCTTGGGGCATCTGACTTCCACAGATGGCCCTGGAGGTCCATATTTTTTTATTGTTTTATTTTTTTTTAACTTTGCTTGATTTTGCCCAAACTTTAGCCATGTCATACCTGTCCCAAATGAACCACCCTGTCCCATTTTAGGGCCTGTGGGACAAACAGGGACAAAAGTAAGGGTATGTGTCTAAAAGCGTCCACTAGCAATCCCTTACCATTATGGTCCAGGGACACTGTGTGGACAGTGGCCATTTCTCAGTCATACATTGTCCAAGCAGGATGAAACTCACAGGGCAGACTCAGTGGAGCTCTAGAAACTGGCCCTGTGAATCCCAGCAACATATGACTAACTGTGACCCAGAAATAGCCACTGTCCACAAGGCATCCCCGGGGCCCCATTCATAGGGATCGGAACTGGACACCAATGGACAATTACGCATACCATTGTCCCATTTTGTCTCCCTTGGTCCAGGAAGGCTGAAATTCACACAGGACACTCCATGTAGAATGCAGACAGTGTGGCAAAAGTTACAAGGAAATCAGACAAACTTGAAAATTTGGCCAGACGTTGACTACGTGGTCCTCAGAAGGGTCAAATTTTCAAAGTTCTCCAAAATGGACCAAACTCATACTGGAAGACAGAGACCCATAGCAGAGTCCAAGTGCCAAGTTTAGGGCCTGTAGAACAAACAGGAACCAGATGGGAGTGAGGTAAGAGAAAGGGTTGATTTCTGTCCACTTCTAATCCTTATACACTGGGGGCCAAGGAAGCCTTGTGGACAGTGGCTTTTTCTCTGTCATGGATTGTCCTAGGATGCTGATACTCACAGGACAGACTCAGTGGAGCTTTGTGGGGTTGCCCTGTGAATGCCAGCAACGTAGGACCTACCCTGACTGAGAAAAAGTCTCTGTCCACAAGGCATCCCCAGGCTCCAATGCTCAGGGATTGGAAGTGGTTGGAAATGGACTATTACCCTTCCCCTTCTCCCACCGTGTCCCCCTTTGCTCTAGAAGGCTTAAACTTTCAATTTCAAACTATTTTAGGACCCAGGACACATTGGTAAAGTGTGGCAAAGTTTGGAGAAAATTTCAATTTTAGCGGACATCCTCCACGTCCCATGCCCAGGAACAGTGCACCTTTCCTGGGAAAGTGTGAGGGGTTGGTCCTGGAGCCTTCCAGGGAGTACTGACAACATTTTTACCCAAACATGAGGCCTCCAATGGGGGGTTATGCATAGCTCCAGGGGGGTCTCAGACCTGTAGCTAGCCCATTTGAGATCACTTTTCTTGGGGCATCTGACTTCCACAGATGGCCCTGGAGGTCCATATTTTTTTATTGTTTTATTTTTTTTTTTAACTTTGCTTGATTTTGCCCAAACTTTAGCCATGTCATACCTGTCTCAAATGAAGCACCCTGTCCCATTTTAGGGCCTGTGGGACAAACAGGGACAAAAGTAAGGGTATGTGTCTAAAAGCGTCCACTAGCAATCCCTTACCATTATGGTCCAGGGACACTGTGTGGACAGTGGCCATTTCTCAGTCATACATTGTCCAAGCAGGATGAAACTCACAGGGCAGACTCAGTGGAGCTCTAGAAACTGGCCCTGTGAATCCCAGCAACATATGACTAACTGTGACCCAGAAATAGCCACTGTCCACAAGGCATCCCCGGGGCCCCATTCATAGGGATCGGAACTGGACACCAATGGACAATTACGCATACCATTGTCCCATTTTGTCTCCCTTGGTCCAGGAAGGCTGAAATTCACACAGGACACTCCATGTAGAATGCAGACAGTGTGGCAAAAGTTACAAGGAAATCAGACAAACTTGAAAATTTGGCCAGACGTTGACTACGTGGTCCTCAGAAGGGTCAAATTTTCAAAGTTCTCCAAAATGGACCAAACTCATACTGGAAGACAGAGACCCATAGCAGAGTCCAAGTGCCAAGTTTAGGGCCTGTAGAACAAACAGGAACCAGATGGGAGTGAGGTAAGAGAAAGGGTTGATTTCTGTCCACTTCTAATCCTTATACACTGGGGGCCAAGGAAGCCTTGTGGACAGTGGCTTTTTCTCTGTCATGGATTGTCCTAGGATGCTGATACTCACAGGACAGACTCAGTGGAGCTTTGTGGGGTTGCCCTGTGAATGCCAGCAACGTAGGACCTACCCTGACTGAGAAAAAGTCTCTGTCCACAAGGCATCCCCAGGCTCCAATGCTCAGGGATTGGAAGTGGTTGGAAATGGACTATTACCCTTCCCCTTCTCCCACCGTGTCCCCCTTTGCTCTAGAAGGCTTAAACTTTCAATTTCAAACTATTTTAGGACCCAGGACACATTGGTAAAGTGTGGCAAAGTTTGGAGAAAATTTCAATTTTAGGGGACATCCTCCACGTCCCATACCCAGGAACAGTGCACCTTTCCTGTGAAAGTGTGAGGGGTTGGTCCTGGAGCCTTCCAGGGAGTACTGACAACATTTTTACCCAAAAATGAGGCCTCCAATGGGGGGTTATGCATAGCTCCAGGGGGGTCTCATACCTGTAGCTAGCCCATTTGAGATCACTTTTCTTGGGGCATCTGACTTCCACAGATGGCCCTGGAGGTCCATATTTTTTTATTGTTTTATTTTTTTTTAAAACTTTGCTTGATTTTGCCCAAACTTTAGCCATGTCATACCTGTGTCAAATGAAGCACCCTGTCCCATTTTAGGGCCTGTGGGACAAACAGGGACAAAAGTAAGGGTATGTGTCTAAAAGCGTCCACTAGCAATCCCTTACCATTATGGTCCAGGGACACTGTGTGGACAGTGGCCATTTCTCAGTCATACATTGTTCAAGCAGGATGAAACTCACAGGGCAGACTCAGTGGAGCTCTAGAAACTGGCCCTGTGAATCCCAGCAACATATGACTAACTGTGACCCAGAAATAGCCACTGTCCACAAGGCATCCCCGGGGCCCCATTCATAGGGATCGGAACTGGACACCAATGGACAATTACGCATACCATTGTCCCATTTTGTCTCCCTTGGTCCAGGAAGGCTGAAATTCACACAGGACACTCCATGTAGAATGCAGACAGTGTGGCAAAAGTTACAAGGAAATCAGACAAACTTGAAAATTTGGCCAGACGTTGATTACGTGGTCCTCAGAAGGGTCAAATTTTCAAAGTTCTCCAAAATGGACCAAACTCATACTGGAAGACAGAGACCCATAGCAGAGTCCAAGTGCCAAGTTTAGGGCCTGTAGAACAAACAGGAACCAGATGGGAGTGAGGTAAGAGAAAGGGTTGATTTCTGTCCACTTCTAATCCTTATACACTGGGGGCCAAGGAAGCCTTGTGGACAGTGGCTTTTTCTCTGTCATGGATTGTCCTAGGATGCTGATACTCACAGGACAGACTCAGTGGAGCTTTGTGGGGTTGCCCTGTGAATGCCAGCAACGTAGGACCTACCCTGACTGAGAAAAAGTCTCTGTCCACAAGGCATCCCCAGGCTCCAATGCTCAGGGATTGGAAGTGGTTGGAAATGGACTATTACCCTTCCCCTTCTCCCACCGTGTCCCCCTTTGCTCTAGAAGGCTTAAACTTTCAATTTCAAACTATTTTAGGACCCAGGACACATTGGTAAAGTGTGGCAAAGTTTGGAGAAAATTTCAATTTTAGGGGACATCCTCCACGTCCCATACCCAGGAACAGTGCACCTTTCCTGGGAAAGTGTGAGGGGTTGGTCCTGGAGCCTTCCAGGGAGTACTGACAACATTTTTACCCAAACATGAGGCCTCCAATGGGGGGTTATGCATAGCTCCAGGGGGGGTCTCAGACCTGTAGCTAGCCCATTTGAGATCACTTTTCTTGGGGCATCTGACTTCCACAGATGGCCCTGGAGGTCCATATTTTTTTATTGTTTTATTTTTTTTTTTAACTTTGCTTGATTTTGCCCAAACTTTAGCCATGTCATACCTGTGTCAAATGAAGCACCCTGTCCCATTTTAGGGCCTGTGGGACAAACAGGGACAAAAGTAAGGGTATGTGTCTAAAAGCGTCCACTAGCAATCCCTTACCATTATGGTCCAGGGACACTGTGTGGACAGTGGCCATTTCTCAGTCATACATTGTCCAAGCAGGATGAAACTCACAGGGCAGACTCAGTGGAGCTCTAGAAACTGGCCCTGTGAATCCCAGCAACATATGACTAACTGTGACCCAGAAATAGCCACTGTCCACAAGGCATCCCCGGGGCCCCATTCATAGGGATCGGAACTGGACACCAATGGACAATTACGCATACCATTGTCCCATTTTGTCTCCCTTGGTCCAGGAAGGCTGAAATTCACACAGGACACTCCATGTAGAATGCAGACAGTGTGGCAAAAGTTACAAGGAAATCAGACAAACTTGAAAATTTGGCCAGACGTTGACTACGTGGTCCTCAGAAGGGTCAAATTTTCAAAGTTCTCCAAAATGGACCAAACTCATACTGGAAGACAGAGACCCATAGCAGAGTCCAAGTGCCAAGTTTAGGGCCTGTAGAACAAACAGGAACCAGATGGGAGTGAGGTAAGAGAAAGGGTTGATTTCTGTCCACTTCTAATCCTTATACACTGGGGGCCAAGGAAGCCTTGTGGACAGTGGCTTTTTCTCTGTCATGGATTGTCCTAGGATGCTGATACTCACAGGACAGACTCGGTGGAGCTTTGTGGGGTTGCCCTGTGAATGCCAGCAACGTAGGACCTACCCTGACTGAGAAAAAGTCTCTGTCCACAAGGCATCCCCAGGCTCCAATGCTCAGGGATTGGAAGTGGTTGGAAATGGACTATTACCCTTCCCCTTCTCCCACCGTGTCCCCCTTTGCTCTAGAAGGCTTAAACTTTCAATTTCAAACTATTTTAGGACCCAGGACACATTGGTAAAGTGTGGCAAAGTTTGGAGAAAATTTCAATTTTAGCGGACATCCTCCACGTCCCATGCCCAGGAACAGTGCACCTTTCCTGGGAAAGTGTGAGGGGTTGGTCCTGGAGCCTTCCAGGGAGTACTGACAACATTTTTACCCAAACATGAGGCCTCCAATGGGGGGTTATGCATAGCTCCAGGGGGGTCTCAGACCTGTAGCTAGCCCATTTGAGATCACTTTTCTTGGGGCATCTGACTTCCACAGATGGCCCTGGAGGTCCATATTTTTTTATTGTTTTATTTTTTTTTAACTTTGCTTGATTTTGCCCAAACTTTAGCCATGTCATACCTGTCTCAAATGAAGCACCCTGTCCCATTTTAGGGCCTGTGGGACAAACAGGGACAAAAGTAAGGGTATGTGTCTAAAAGCGTCCACTAGCAATCCCTTACCATTATGGTCCAGGGACACTGTGTGGACAGTGGCCATTTCTCAGTCATACATTGTCCAAGCAGGATGAAACTCACAGGGCAGACTCAGTGGAGCTCTAGAAACTGGCCCTGTGAATCCCAGCAACATATGACTAACTGTGACCCAGAAATAGCCACTGTCCACAAGGCATCCCCGGGGCCCCATTCAAAGGGATTGGAACTGGACACCAATGGACAATTACGCATACCATTGTCCCATTTTGTCTCCCTTGGTCCAGGAAGGCTGAAATTCACACAGGACACTCCATGTAGAATGCAGACAGTGTGGCAAAAGTTACAAGGAAATCAGACAAACTTGAAAATTTGGCCAGACGTTGACTACGTGGTCCTCAGAAGGGTCAAATTTTCAAAGTTCTCCAAAATGGACCAAACTCATACTGGAAGACAGAGACCCATAGCAGAGTCCAAGTGCCAAGTTTAGGGCCTGTAGAACAAACAGGAACCAGATGGGAGTGAGGTAAGAGAAAGGGTTGATTTCTGTCCACTTCTAATCCTTATACACTGGGGGCCAAGGAAGCCTTGTGGACAGTGGCTTTTTCTCTGTCATGGATTGTCCTAGGATGATGATACTCACAGGACAGACTCAGTGGAGCTTTGTGGGGTTGCCCTGTGAATGCCAGCAACGTAGGACCTACCCTGACTGAGAAAAAGTCTCTGTCCACAAGGCATCCCCAGGCTCCGATGCTCAGGGATTGGAAGTGGTTGGAAATGGACTATTACCCTTCCCCTTCTCCCACCGTGTCCCCCTTTGCTCTAGAAGGCTTAAACTTTCAATTTCAAACTATTTTAGGACCCAGGACACATTGGTAAAGTGTGGCAAAGTTTGGAGAAAATTTCAATTTTAGCGGACATCCTCCACGTCCCATGCCCAGGAACAGTGCACCTTTCCTGGGAAAGTGTGAGGGGTTGGTCCTGGAGCCTTCCAGGGAGTACTGACAACATTTTTACCCAAACATGAGGCCTCCAATGGGGGGTTATGCATAGCTCCAGGGGGGTCTCAGACCTGTAGCTAGCCCATTTGAGATCACTTTTCTTGGGGCATCTGACTTCCACAGATGGCCCTGGAGGTCCATATTTTTTTATTGTTTTATTTTTTTTTTTAACTTTGCTTGATTTTGCCCAAACTTTAGCCATGTCATACCTGTCTCAAATGAAGCACCCTGTCCCATTTTAGGGCCTGTGGGACAAACAGGGACAAAAGTAAGGGTATGTGTCTAAAAGCGTCCACTAGCAATCCCTTACCATTATGGTCCAGGGACACTGTGTGGACAGTGGCCATTTCTCAGTCATACATTGTCCAAGCAGGATGAAACTCACAGGGCAGACTCAGTGGAGCTCTAGAAACTGGCCCTGTGAATCCCAGCAACATATGACTAACTGTGACCCAGAAATAGCCACTGTCCACAAGGCATCCCCGGGGCCCCATTCATAGGGATCGGAACTGGACACCAATGGACAATTACGCATACCATTGTCCCATTTTGTCTCCCTTGGTCCAGGAAGGCTGAAATTCACACAGGACACTCCATGTAGAATGCAGACAGTGTGGCAAAAGTTACAAGGAAATCAGACAAACTTGAAAATTTGGCCAGACGTTGACTACGTGGTCCTCAGAAGGGTCAAATTTTCAAAGTTCTCCAAAATGGACCAAACTCATACTGGAAGACAGAGACCCATAGCAGAGTCCAAGTGCCAAGTTTAGGGCCTGTAGAACAAACAGGAACCAGATGGGAGTGAGGTAAGAGAAAGGGTTGATTTCTGTCCACTTCTAATCCTTATACACTGGGGGCCAAGGAAGCCTTGTGGACAGTGGCTTTTTCTCTGTCATGGATTGTCCTAGGATGCTGATACTCACAGGACAGACTCAGTGGAGCTTTGTGGGGTTGCCCTGTGAATGCCAGCAACGTAGGACCTACCCTGACTGAGAAAAAGTCTCTGTCCACAAGGCATCCCCAGGCTCCAATGCTCAGGGATTGGAAGTGGTTGGAAATGGACTATTACCCTTCCCCTTCTCCCACCGTGTCCCCCTTTGCTCTAGAAGGCTTAAACTTTCAATTTCAAACTATTTTAGGACCCAGGACACATTGGTAAAGTGTGGCAAAGTTTGGAGAAAATTTCAATTTTAGGGGACATCCTCCACGTCCCATACCCAGGAACAGTGCACCTTTCCTGTGAAAGTGTGAGGGGTTGGTCCTGGAGCCTTCCAGGGAGTACTGACAACATTTTTACCCAAAAATGAGGCCTCCAATGGGGGGTTATGCATAGCTCCAGGGGGGTCTCATACCTGTAGCTAGCCCATTTGAGATCACTTTTCTTGGGGCATCTGACTTCCACAGATGGCCCTGGAGGTCCATATTTTTTTATTGTTTTATTTTTTTTTAAAACTTTGCTTGATTTTGCCCAAACTTTAGCCATGTCATACCTGTGTCAAATGAAGCACCCTGTCCCATTTTAGGGCCTGTGGGACAAACAGGGACAAAAGTAAGGGTATGTGTCTAAAAGCGTCCACTAGCAATCCCTTACCATTATGGTCCAGGGACACTGTGTGGACAGTGGCCATTTCTCAGTCATACATTGTCCAAGCAGGATGAAACTCACAGGGCAGACTCAGTGGAGCTCTAGAAACTGGCCCTGTGAATCCCAGCAACATATGACTAACTGTGACCCAGAAATAGCCACTGTCCACAAGGCATCCCCGGGGCCCCATTCATAGGGATCGGAACTGGACACCAATGGACAATTACGCATACCATTGTCCCATTTTGTCTCCCTTGGTCCAGGAAGGCTGAAATTCACACAGGACACTCCATGTAGAATGCAGACAGTGTGGCAAAAGTTACAAGGAAATCAGACAAACTTGAAAATTTGGCCAGACGTTGATTACGTGGTCCTCAGAAGGGTCAAATTTTCAAAGTTCTCCAAAATGGACCAAACTCATACTGGAAGACAGAGACCCATAGCAGAGTCCAAGTGCCAAGTTTAGGGCCTGTAGAACAAAACAGGAACCAGATGGGAGTGAGGTAAGAGAAAGGGTTGATTTCTGTCCACTTCTAATCCTTATACACTGGGGGCCAAGGAAGCCTTGTGGACAGTGGCTTTTTCTCTGTCATGGATTGTCCTAGGATGCTGATACTCACAGGACAGACTCAGTGGAGCTTTGTGGGGTTGCCCTGTGAATGCCAGCAACGTAGGACCTACCCTGACTGAGAAAAAGTCTCTGTCCACAAGGCATCCCCAGGCTCCAATGCTCAGGGATTGGAAGTGGTTGGAAATGGACTATTACCCTTCCCCTTCTCCCACCGTGTCCCCCTTTGCTCTAGAAGGCTTAAACTTTCAATTTCAAACTATTTTAGGACCCAGGACACATTGGTAAAGTGTGGCAAAGTTTGGAGAAAATTTCAATTTTAGGGGACATCCTCCACGTCCCATACCCAGGAACAGTGCACCTTTCCTGGGAAAGTGTGAGGGGTTGGTCCTGGAGCCTTCCAGGGAGTACTGACAACATTTTTACCCAAACATGAGGCCTCCAATGGGGGGTTATGCATAGCTCCAGGGGGGGTCTCAGACCTGTAGCTAGCCCATTTGAGATCACTTTTCTTGGGGCATCTGACTTCCACAGATGGCCCTGGAGGTCCATATTTTTTTATTGTTTTATTTTTTTTTTTAACTTTGCTTGATTTTGCCCAAACTTTAGCCATGTCATACCTGTGTCAAATGAAGCACCCTGTCCCATTTTAGGGCCTGTGGGACAAACAGGGACAAAAGTAAGGGTATGTGTCTAAAAGCGTCCACTAGCAATCCCTTACCATTATGGTCCAGGGACACTGTGTGGACAGTGGCCATTTCTCAGTCATACATTGTCCAAGCAGGATGAAACTCACAGGGCAGACTCAGTGGAGCTCTAGAAACTGGCCCTGTGAATCCCAGCAACATATGACTAACTGTGACCCAGAAATAGCCACTGTCCACAAGGCATCCCCGGGGCCCCATTCATAGGGATCGGAACTGGACACCAATGGACAATTACGCATACCATTGTCCCATTTTGTCTCCCTTGGTCCAGGAAGGCTGAAATTCACACAGGACACTCCATGTAGAATGCAGACAGTGTGGCAAAAGTTACAAGGAAATCAGACAAACTTGAAAATTTGGCCAGACGTTGACTACGTGGTCCTCAGAAGGGTCAAATTTTCAAAGTTCTCCAAAATGGACCAAACTCATACTGGAAGACAGAGACCCATAGCAGAGTCCAAGTGCCAAGTTTAGGGCCTGTAGAACAAACAGGAACCAGATGGGAGTGAGGTAAGAGAAAGGGTTGATTTCTGTCCACTTCTAATCCTTATACACTGGGGGCCAAGGAAGCCTTGTGGACAGTGGCTTTTTCTCTGTCATGGATTGTCCTAGGATGCTGATACTCACAGGACAGACTCGGTGGAGCTTTGTGGGGTTGCCCTGTGAATGCCAGCAACGTAGGACCTACCCTGACTGAGAAAAAGTCTCTGTCCACAAGGCATCCCCAGGCTCCAATGCTCAGGGATTGGAAGTGGTTGGAAATGGACTATTACCCTTCCCCTTCTCCCACCGTGTCCCCCTTTGGTCTAGAAGGCTTAAACTTTCAATTTCAAACTATTTTAGGACCCAGGACACATTGGTAAAGTGTGGCAAAGTTTGGAGAAAATTTCAATTTTAGCGGACATCCTCCACGTCCCATGCCCAGGAACAGTGCACCTTTCCTGGGAAAGTGTGAGGGGTTGGTCCTGGAGCCTTCCAGGGAGTACTGACAACATTTTTACCCAAACATGAGGCCTCCAATGGGGGGTTATGCATAGCTCCAGGGGGGTCTCAGACCTGTAGCTAGCCCATTTGAGATCACTTTTCTTGGGGCATCTGACTTCCACAGATGGCCCTGGAGGTCCATATTTTTTTATTGTTTTATTTTTTTTTAACTTTGCTTGATTTTGCCCAAACTTTAGCCATGTCATACCTGTGTCAAATGAACCACCCTGTCCCATTTTAGGGCCTGTGGGACAAACAGGGACAAAAGTAAGGGTATGTGTCTAAAAGCGTCCACTAGCAATCCCTTACCATTATGGTCCAGGGACACTGTGTGGACAGTGGCCATTTCTCAGTCATACATTGTCCAAGCAGGATGAAACTCACAGGGCAGACTCAGTGGAGCTCTAGAAACTGGCCCTGTGAATCCCAGCAACATATGACTAACTGTGACCCAGAAATAGCCACTGTCCACAAGGCATCCCCGGGGCCCCATTCAAAGGGATTGGAACTGGACACCAATGGACAATTACGCATACCATTGTCCCATTTTGTCTCCCTTGGTCCAGGAAGGCTGAAATTCACACAGGACACTCCATGTAGAATGCAGACAGTGTGGCAAAAGTTACAAGGAAATCAGACAAACTTGAAAATTTGGCCAGACGTTGACTACGTGGTCCTCAGAAGGGTCAAATTTTCAAAGTTCTCCAAAATGGACCAAACTCATACTGGAAGACAGAGACCCATAGCAGAGTCCAAGTGCCAAGTTTAGGGCCTGTAGAACAAACAGGAACCAGATGGGAGTGAGGTAAGAGAAAGGGTTGATTTCTGTCCACTTCTAATCCTTATACACTGGGGGCCAAGGAAGCCTTGTGGACAGTGGCTTTTTCTCTGTCATGGATTGTCCTAGGATGCTGATACTCACAGGACAGACTCAGTGGAGCTTTGTGGGGTTGCCCTGTGAATGCCAGCAACGTAGGACCTACCCTGACTGAGAAAAAGTCTCTGTCCACAAGGCATCCCCAGGCTCCGATGCTCAGGGATTGGAAGTGGTTGGAAATGGACTATTACCCTTCCCCTTCTCCCACCGTGTCCCCCTTTGCTCTAGAAGGCTTAAACTTTCAATTTCAAACTATTTTAGGACCCAGGACACATTGGTAAAGTGTGGCAAAGTTTGGAGAAAATTTCAATTTTAGCGGACATCCTCCACGTCCCATGCCCAGGAACAGTGCACCTTTCCTGGGAAAGTGTGAGGGGTTGGTCCTGGAGCCTTCCAGGGAGTACTGACAACATTTTTACCCAAACATGAGGCCTCCAATGGGGGGTTATGCATAGCTCCAGGGGGGTCTCAGACCTGTAGCTAGCCCATTTGAGATCACTTTTCTTGGGGCATCTGACTTCCACAGATGGCCCTGGAGGTCCATATTTTTTTATTGTTTTATTTTTTTTTAACTTTGCTTGATTTTGCCCAAACTTTAGCCATGTCATACCTGTGTCAAATGAACCACCCTGTCCCATTTTAGGGCCTGTGGGACAAACAGGGACAAAAGTAAGGGTATGTGTCTAAAAGCGTCCACTAGCAATCCCTTACCATTATGGTCCAGGGACACTGTGTGGACAGTGGCCATTTCTCAGTCATACATTGTCCAAGCAGGATGAAACTCACAGGGCAGACTCAGTGGAGCTCTAGAAACTGGCCCTGTGAATCCCAGCAACATATGACTAACTGTGACCCAGAAATAGCCACTGTCCACAAGGCATCCCCGGGGCCCCATTCATAGGGATCGGAACTGGACACCAATGGACAATTACGCATACCATTGTCCCATTTTGTCTCCCTTGGTCCAGGAAGGCTGAAATTCACACAGGACACTCCATGTAGAATGCAGACAGTGTGGCAAAAGTTACAAGGAAATCAGACAAACTTGAAAATTTGGCCAGACGTTGACTACGTGGTCCTCAGAAGGGTCAAATTTTCAAAGTTCTCCAAAATGGACCAAACTCATACTGGAAGACAGAGACCCATAGCAGAGTCCAAGTGCCAAGTTTAGGGCCTGTAGAACAAACAGGAACCAGATGGGAGTGAGGTAAGAGAAAGGGTTGATTTCTGTCCACTTCTAATCCTTATACACTGGGGGCCAAGGAAGCCTTGTGGACAGTGGCTTTTTCTCTGTCATGGATTGTCCTAGGATGCTGATACTCACAGGACAGACTCGGTGGAGCTTTGTGGGGTTGCCCTGTGAATGCCAGCAACGTAGGACCTACCCTGACTGAGAAAAAGTCTCTGTCCACAAGGCATCCCCAGGCTCCAATGCTCAGGGATTGGAAGTGGTTGGAAATGGACTATTACCCTTCCCCTTCTCCCACCGTGTCCCCCTTTGCTCTAGAAGGCTTAAACTTTCAATTTCAAACTATTTTAGGACCCAGGACACATTGGTAAAGTGTGGCAAAGTTTGGAGAAAATTTCAATTTTAGCGGACATCCTCCACGTCCCATGCCCAGGAACAGTGCACCTTTCCTGGGAAAGTGTGAGGGGTTGGTCCTGGAGCCTTCCAGGGAGTACTGACAACATTTTTACCCAAACATGAGGCCTCCAATGGGGGGTTATGCATAGCTCCAGGGGGGTCTCAGACCTGTAGCTAGCCCATTTGAGATCACTTTTCTTGGGGCATCTGACTTCCACAGATGGCCCTGGAGGTCCATATTTTTTTATTGTTTTATTTTTTTTTAACTTTGCTTGATTTTGCCCAAACTTTAGCCATGTCATACCTGTGTCAAATGAACCACCCTGTCCCATTTTAGGGCCTGTGGGACAAACAGGGACAAAAGTAAGGGTATGTGTCTAAAAGCGTCCACTAGCAATCCCTTACCATTATGGTCCAGGGACACTGTGTGGACAGTGGCCATTTCTCAGTCATACATTGTCCAAGCAGGATGAAACTCACAGGGCAGACTCAGTGGAGCTCTAGAAACTGGCCCTGTGAATCCCAGCAACATATGACTAACTGTGACCCAGAAATAGCCACTGTCCACAAGGCATCCCCGGGGCCCCATTCAAAGGGATTGGAACTGGACACCAATGGACAATTACGCATACCATTGTCCCATTTTGTCTCCCTTGGTCCAGGAAGGCTGAAATTCACACAGGACACTCCATGTAGAATGCAGACAGTGTGGCAAAAGTTACAAGGAAATCAGACAAACTTGAAAATTTGGCCAGACGTTGACTACGTGGTCCTCAGAAGGGTCAAATTTTCAAAGTTCTCCAAAATGGACCAAACTCATACTGGAAGACAGAGACCCATAGCAGAGTCCAAGTGCCAAGTTTAGGGCCTGTAGAACAAACAGGAACCAGATGGGAGTGAGGTAAGAGAAAGGGTTGATTTCTGTCCACTTCTAATCCTTATACACTGGGGGCCAAGGAAGCCTTGTGGACAGTGGCTTTTTCTCTGTCATGGATTGTCCTAGGATGCTGATACTCACAGGACAGACTCAGTGGAGCTTTGTGGGGTTGCCCTGTGAATGCCAGCAACGTAGGACCTACCCTGACTGAGAAAAAGTCTCTGTCCACAAGGCATCCCCAGGCTCCGATGCTCAGGGATTGGAAGTGGTTGGAAATGGACTATTACCCTTCCCCTTCTCCCACCGTGTCCCCCTTTGGTCTAGAAGGCTTAAACTTTCAATTTCAAACTATTTTAGGACCCAGGACACATTGGTAAAGTGTGGCAAAGTTTGGAGAAAATTTCAATTTTAGCGGACATCCTCCACGTCCCATGCCCAGGAACAGTGCACCTTTCCTGGGAAAGTGTGAGGGGTTGGTCCTGGAGCCTTCCAGGGAGTACTGACAACATTTTTACCCAAACATGAGGCCTCCAATGGGGGGTTATGCATAGCTCCAGGGGGGTCTCAGACCTGTAGCTAGCCCATTTGAGATCACTTTTCTTGGGGCATCTGACTTCCACAGATGGCCCTGGAGGTCCATATTTTTTTATTGTTTTATTTTTTTTTAACTTTGCTTGATTTTGCCCAAACTTTAGCCATGTCATACCTGTCCCAAATGAACCACCCTGTCCCATTTTAGGGCCTGTGGGACAAACAGGGACAAAAGTAAGGGTATGTGTCTAAAAGCGTCCACTAGCAATCCCTTACCATTATGGTCCAGGGACACTGTGTGGACAGTGGCCATTTCTCAGTCATACATTGTCCAAGCAGGATGAAACTCACAGGGCAGACTCAGTGGAGCTCTAGAAACTGGCCCTGTGAATCCCAGCAACATATGACTAACTGTGACCCAGAAATAGCCACTGTCCACAAGGCATCCCCGGGGCCCCATTCATAGGGATCGGAACTGGACACCAATGGACAATTACGCATACCATTGTCCCATTTTGTCTCCCTTGGTCCAGGAAGGCTGAAATTCACACAGGACACTCCATGTAGAATGCAGACAGTGTGGCAAAAGTTACAAGGAAATCAGACAAACTTGAAAATTTGGCCAGACGTTGACTACGTGGTCCTCAGAAGGGTCAAATTTTCAAAGTTCTCCAAAATGGACCAAACTCATACTGGAAGACAGAGACCCATAGCAGAGTCCAAGTGCCAAGTTTAGGGCCTGTAGAACAAACAGGAACCAGATGGGAGTGAGGTAAGAGAAAGGGTTGATTTCTGTCCACTTCTAATCCTTATACACTGGGGGCCAAGGAAGCCTTGTGGACAGTGGCTTTTTCTCTGTCATGGATTGTCCTAGGATGCTGATACTCACAGGACAGACTCGGTGGAGCTTTGTGGGGTTGCCCTGTGAATGCCAGCAACGTAGGACCTACCCTGACTGAGAAAAAGTCTCTGTCCACAAGGCATCCCCAGGCTCCAATGCTCAGGGATTGGAAGTGGTTGGAAATGGACTATTACCCTTCCCCTTCTCCCACCGTGTCCCCCTTTGCTCTAGAAGGCTTAAACTTTCAATTTCAAACTATTTTAGGACCCAGGACACATTGGTAAAGTGTGGCAAAGTTTGGAGAAAATTTCAATTTTAGCGGACATCCTCCACGTCCCATGCCCAGGAACAGTGCACCTTTCCTGGGAAAGTGTGAGGGGTTGGTCCTGGAGCCTTCCAGGGAGTACTGACAACATTTTTACCCAAACATGAGGCCTCCAATGGGGGGTTATGCATAGCTCCAGGGGGGTCTCAGACCTGTAGCTAGCCCATTTGAGATCACTTTTCTTGGGGCATCTGACTTCCACAGATGGCCCTGGAGGTCCATATTTTTTTATTGTTTTATTTTTTTTTAACTTTGCTTGATTTTGCCCAAACTTTAGCCATGTCATACCTGTGTCAAATGAAGCACCCTGTCCCATTTTAGGGCCTGTGGGACAAACAGGGACAAAAGTAAGGGTATGTGTCTAAAAGCGTCCACTAGCAATCCCTTACCATTATGGTCCAGGGACACTGTGTGGACAGTGGCCATTTCTCAGTCATACATTGTCCAAGCAGGATGAAACTCACAGGGCAGACTCAGTGGAGCTCTAGAAACTGGCCCTGTGAATCCCAGCAACATATGACTAACTGTGACCCAGAAATAGCCACTGTCCACAAGGCATCCCCGGGGCCCCATTCAAAGGGATTGGAACTGGACACCAATGGACAATTGCGCATACCATTGTCCCATTTTGTCTCCCTTGGTCCAGGAAGGCTGAAATTCACACAGGACACTCCATGTAGAATGCAGACAGTGTGGCAAAAGTTACAAGGAAATCAGACAAACTTGAAAATTTGGCCAGACGTTGACTACGTGGTCCTCAGAAGGGTCAAATTTTCAAAGTTCTCCAAAATGGACCAAACTCATACTGGAAGACAGAGACCCATAGCAGAGTCCAAGTGCCAAGTTTAGGGCCTGTAGAACAAACAGGAACCAGATGGGAGTGAGGTAAGAGAAAGGGTTGATTTCTGTCCACTTCTAATCCTTATACACTGGGGGCCAAGGAAGCCTTGTGGACAGTGGCTTTTTCTCTGTCATGGATTGTCCTAGGATGCTGATACTCACAGGACAGACTCAGTGGAGCTTTGTGGGGTTGCCCTGTGAATGCCAGCAACGTAGGACCTACCCTGACTGAGAAAAAGTCTCTGTCCACAAGGCATCCCCAGGCTCCGATGCTCAGGGATTGGAAGTGGTTGGAAATGGACTATTACCCTTCCCCTTCTCCCACCGTGTCCCCCTTTGCTCTAGAAGGCTTAAACTTTCAATTTCAAACTATTTTAGGACCCAGGACACATTGGTAAAGTGTGGCAAAGTTTGGAGAAAATTTCAATTTTAGCGGACATCCTCCACGTCCCATGCCCAGGAACAGTGCACCTTTCCTGGGAAAGTGTGAGGGGTTGGTCCTGGAGCCTTCCAGGGAGTACTGACAACATTTTTACCCAAACATGAGGCCTCCAATGGGGGGTTATGCATAGCTCCAGGGGGGTCTCAGACCTGTAGCTAGCCCATTTGAGATCACTTTTCTTGGGGCATCTGACTTCCACAGATGGCCCTGGAGGTCCATATTTTTTTATTGTTTTATTTTTTTTTAAAACTTTGCTTGATTTTGCCCAAACTTTAGCCATGTCATACCTGTGTCAAATGAAGCACCCTGTCCCATTTTAGGGCCTGTGGGACAAACAGGGACAAAAGTAAGGGTATGTGTCTAAAAGCGTCCACTAGCAATCCCTTACCATTATGGTCCAGGGACACTGTGTGGACAGTGGCCATTTCTCAGTCATACATTGTCCAAGCAGGATGAAACTCACAGGGCAGACTCAGTGGAGCTCTAGAAACTGGCCCTGTGAATCCCAGCAACATATGACTAACTGTGACCCAGAAATAGCCACTGTCCACAAGGCATCCCCGGGGCCCCATTCAAAGGGATTGGAACTGGACACCAATGGACAATTACGCATACCATTGTCCCATTTTGTCTCCCTTGGTCCAGGAAGGCTGAAATTCACACAGGACACTCCATGTAGAATGCAGACAGTGTGGCAAAAGTTACAAGGAAATCAGACAAACTTGAAAATTTGGCCAGACGTTGACTACGTGGTCCTCAGAAGGGTCAAATTTTCAAAGTTCTCCAAAATGGACCAAACTCATACTGGAAGACAGAGACCCATAGCAGAGTCCAAGTGCCAAGTTTAGGGCCTGTAGAACAAACAGGAACCAGATGGGAGTGAGGTAAGAGAAAGGGTTGATTTCTGTCCACTTCTAATCCTTATACACTGGGGGCCAAGGAAGCCTTGTGGACAGTGGCTTTTTCTCTGTCATGGATTGTCCTAGGATGCTGATACTCACAGGACAGACTCAGTGGAGCTTTGTGGGGTTGCCCTGTGAATGCCAGCAACGTAGGACCTACCCTGACTGAGAAAAAGTCTCTGTCCACAAGGCATCCCCAGGCTCCGATGCTCAGGGATTGGAAGTGGTTGGAAATGGACTATTACCCTTCCCCTTCTCCCACCGTGTCCCCCTTTGCTCTAGAAGGCTTAAACTTTCAATTTCAAACTATTTTAGGACCCAGGACACATTGGTAAAGTGTGGCAAAGTTTGGAGAAAATTTCAATTTTAGCGGACATCCTCCACGTCCCATGCCCAGGAACAGTGCACCTTTCCTGGGAAAGTGTGAGGGGTTGGTCCTGGAGCCTTCCAGGGAGTACTGACAACATTTTTACCCAAACATGAGGCCTCCAATGGGGGGTTATGCATAGCTCCAGGGGGGTCTCAGACCTGTAGCTAGCCCATTTGAGATCACTTTTCTTGGGGCATCTGACTTCCACAGATGGCCCTGGAGGTCCATATTTTTTTATTGTTTTATTTTTTTTTTTAACTTTGCTTGATTTTGCCCAAACTTTAGCCATGTCATACCTGTCTCAAATGAAGCACCCTGTCCCATTTTAGGGCCTGTGGGACAAACAGGGACAAAAGTAAGGGTATGTGTCTAAAAGCGTCCACTAGCAATCCCTTACCATTATGGTCCAGGGACACTGTGTGGACAGTGGCCATTTCTCAGTCATACATTGTCCAAGCAGGATGAAACTCACAGGGCAGACTCAGTGGAGCTCTAGAAACTGGCCCTGTGAATCCCAGCAACATATGACTAACTGTGACCCAGAAATAGCCACTGTCCACAAGGCATCCCCGGGGCCCCATTCATAGGGATCGGAACTGGACACCAATGGACAATTACGCATACCATTGTCCCATTTTGTCTCCCTTGGTCCAGGAAGGCTGAAATTCACACAGGACACTCCATGTAGAATGCAGACAGTGTGGCAAAAGTTACAAGGAAATCAGACAAACTTGAAAATTTGGCCAGACGTTGACTACGTGGTCCTCAGAAGGGTCAAATTTTCAAAGTTCTCCAAAATGGACCAAACTCATACTGGAAGACAGAGACCCATAGCAGAGTCCAAGTGCCAAGTTTAGGGCCTGTAGAACAAACAGGAACCAGATGGGAGTGAGGTAAGAGAAAGGGTTGATTTCTGTCCACTTCTAATCCTTATACACTGGGGGCCAAGGAAGCCTTGTGGACAGTGGCTTTTTCTCTGTCATGGATTGTCCTAGGATGCTGATACTCACAGGACAGACTCAGTGGAGCTTTGTGGGGTTGCCCTGTGAATGCCAGCAACGTAGGACCTACCCTGACTGAGAAAAAGTCTCTGTCCACAAGGCATCCCCAGGCTCCAATGCTCAGGGATTGGAAGTGGTTGGAAATGGACTATTACCCTTCCCCTTCTCCCACCGTGTCCCCCTTTGCTCTAGAAGGCTTAAACTTTCAATTTCAAACTATTTTAGGACCCAGGACACATTGGTAAAGTGTGGCAAAGTTTGGAGAAAATTTCAATTTTAGCGGACATCCTCCACGTCCCATGCCCAGGAACAGTGCACCTTTCCTGGGAAAGTGTGAGGGGTTGGTCCTGGAGCCTTCCAGGGAGTACTGACAACATTTTTACCCAAACATGAGGCCTCCAATGGGGGGTTATGCATAGCTCCAGGGGGGTCTCAGACCTGTAGCTAGCCCATTTGAGATCACTTTTCTTGGGGCATCTGACTTCCACAGATGGCCCTGGAGGTCCATATTTTTTTATTGTTTTATTTTTTTTTAACTTTGCTTGATTTTGCCCAAACTTTAGCCATGTCATACCTGTGTCAAATGAAGCACCCTGTCCCATTTTAGGGCCTGTGGGACAAACAGGGACAAAAGTAAGGGTATGTGTCTAAAAGCGTCCACTAGCAATCCCTTACCATTATGGTCCAGGGACACTGTGTGGACAGTGGCCATTTCTCAGTCATACATTGTCCAAGCAGGATGAAACTCACAGGGCAGACTCAGTGGAGCTCTAGAAACTGGCCCTGTGAATCCCAGCAACATATGACTAACTGTGACCCAGAAATAGCCACTGTCCACAAGGCATCCCCGGGGCCCCATTCAAAGGGATTGGAACTGGACACCAATGGACAATTACGCATACCATTGTCCCATTTTGTCTCCCTTGGTCCAGGAAGGCTGAAATTCACACAGGACACTCCATGTAGAATGCAGACAGTGTGGCAAAAGTTACAAGGAAATCAGACAAACTTGAAAATTTGGCCAGACGTTGACTACGTGGTCCTCAGAAGGGTCAAATTTTCAAAGTTCTCCAAAATGGACCAAACTCATACTGGAAGACAGAGACCCATAGCAGAGTCCAAGTGCCAAGTTTAGGGCCTGTAGAACAAACAGGAACCAGATGGGAGTGAGGTAAGAGAAAGGGTTGATTTCTGTCCACTTCTAATCCTTATACACTGGGGGCCAAGGAAGCCTTGTGGACAGTGGCTTTTTCTCTGTCATGGATTGTCCTAGGATGCTGATACTCACAGGACAGACTCAGTGGAGCTTTGTGGGGTTGCCCTGTGAATGCCAGCAACGTAGGACCTACCCTGACTGAGAAAAAGTCTCTGTCCACAAGGCATCCCCAGGCTCCGATGCTCAGGGATTGGAAGTGGTTGGAAATGGACTATTACCCTTCCCCTTCTCCCACCGTGTCCCCCTTTGCTCTAGAAGGCTTAAACTTTCAATTTCAAACTATTTTAGGACCCAGGACACATTGGTAAAGTGTGGCAAAGTTTGGAGAAAATTTCAATTTTAGCGGACATCCTCCACGTCCCATGCCCAGGAACAGTGCACCTTTCCTGGGAAAGTGTGAGGGGTTGGTCCTGGAGCCTTCCAGGGAGTACTGACAACATTTTTACCCAAACATGAGGCCTCCAATGGGGGGTTATGCATAGCTCCAGGGGGGTCTCAGACCTGTAGCTAGCCCATTTGAGATCACTTTTCTTGGGGCATCTGACTTCCACAGATGGCCCTGGAGGTCCATATTTTTTTATTGTTTTATTTTTTTTTAACTTTGCTTGATTTTGCCCAAACTTTAGCCATGTCATACCTGTCCCAAATGAACCACCCTGTCCCATTTTAGGGCCTGTGGGACAAACAGGGACAAAAGTAAGGGTATGTGTCTAAAAGCGTCCACTAGCAATCCCTTACCATTATGGTCCAGGGACACTGTGTGGACAGTGGCCATTTCTCAGTCATACATTGTCCAAGCAGGATGAAACTCACAGGGCAGACTCAGTGGAGCTCTAGAAACTGGCCCTGTGAATCCCAGCAACATATGACTAACTGTGACCCAGAAATAGCCACTGTCCACAAGGCATCCCCGGGGCCCCATTCAAAGGGATTGGAACTGGACACCAATGGACAATTACGCATACCATTGTCCCATTTTGTCTCCCTTGGTCCAGGAAGGCTGAAATTCACACAGGACACTCCATGTAGAATGCAGACAGTGTGGCAAAAGTTACAAGGAAATCAGACAAACTTGAAAATTTGGCCAGACGTTGACTACGTACGTGGTCCTCAGAAGGGTCAAATTTTCAAAGTTCTCCAAAATGGACCAAACTCATACTGGAAGACAGAGACCCATAGCAGAGTCCAAGTGCCAAGTTTAGGGCCTGTAGAACAAACAGGAACCAGATGGGAGTGAGGTAAGAGAAAGGGTTGATTTCTGTCCACTTCTAATCCTTATACACTGGGGGCCAAGGAAGCCTTGTGGACAGTGGCTTTTTCTCTGTCATGGATTGTCCTAGGATGCTGATACTCACAGGACAGACTCAGTGGAGCTTTGTGGGGTTGCCCTGTGAATGCCAGCAACGTAGGACCTACCCTGACTGAGAAAAAGTCTCTGTCCACAAGGCATCCCCAGGCTCCGATGCTCAGGGATTGGAAGTGGTTGGAAATGGACTATTACCCTTCCCCTTCTCCCACCGTGTCCCCCTTTGCTCTAGAAGGCTTAAACTTTCAATTTCAAACTATTTTAGGACCCAGGACACATTGGTAAAGTGTGGCAAAGTTTGGAGAAAATTTCAATTTTAGCGGACATCCTCCACGTCCCATGCCCAGGAACAGTGCACCTTTCCTGGGAAAGTGTGAGGGGTTGGTCCTGGAGCCTTCCAGGGAGTACTGACAACATTTTTACCCAAACATGAGGCCTCCAATGGGGGGTTATGCATAGCTCCAGGGGGGTCTCAGACCTGTAGCTAGCCCATTTGAGATCACTTTTCTTGGGGCATCTGACTTCCACAGATGGCCCTGGAGGTCCATATTTTTTTATTGTTTTATTTTTTTTTAACTTTGCTTGATTTTGCCCAAACTTTAGCCATGTCATACCTGTCCCAAATGAACCACCCTGTCCCATTTTAGGGCCTGTGGGACAAACAGGTACAAAAGTAAGGGTATGTGTCTAAAAGCGTCCACTAGCAATCCCTTACCATTATGGTCCAGGGACACTTTGTGGACAGCGGACATTTCTCAGTCATACATTGTCCAAGCAGGATGAAACTCACAGGGCAGACTCAGTGGAGCTCTAGAAACTGGCCCTGTGAATCCCAGCAACATATGACTAACTGTGACCCAGAAATAGCCACTGTCCACAAGGCATCCCCGGGGCCCCATTCATAGGGATCGGAACTGGACACCAATGGACAATTACGCATACCATTGTCCCATTTTGTCTCCCTTGGTCCAGGAAGGCTGAAATTCACACAGGACACTCCATGTAGAATGCAGACAGTGTGGCAAAAGTTACAAGGAAATCAGACAAACTTGAAAATTTGGCCAGACGTTGACTACGTGGTCCTCAGAAGGGTCAAATTTTCAAAGTTCTCCAAAATGGACCAAACTCATACTGGAAGACAGAGACCCATAGCAGAGTCCAAGTGCCAAGTTTAGGGCCTGTAGAACAAACAGGAACCAGATGGGAGTGAGGTAAGAGAAAGGGTTGATTTCTGTCCACTTCTAATCCTTATACACTGGGGGCCAAGGAAGCCTTGTGGACAGTGGCTTTTTCTCTGTCATGGATTGTCCTAGGATGCTGATACTCACAGGACAGACTCAGTGGAGCTTTGTGGGGTTGCCCTGTGAATGCCAGCAACGTAGGACCTACCCTGACTGAGAAAAAGTCTCTGTCCACAAGGCATCCCCAGGAACAGTGCACCTTTCCTGGGAAAGTGTGAGGGGTTGGTCCTGGAGCCTTCCAGGGAGTACTGACAACATTTTTACCCAAACATGAGGCCTCCAATGGGGGGTTATGCATAGCTCCAGGGGGGTCTCAGACCTGTAGCTAGCCCATTTGAGATCACTTTTCTTGGGGCATCTGACTTCCACAGATGGCCCTGGAGGTCCATATTTTTTTATTGTTTTATTTTTTTTTTTAACTTTGCTTGATTTTGCCCAAACTTTAGCCATGTCATACCTGTCTCAAATGAAGCACCCTGTCCCATTTTAGGGCCTGTGGGACAAACAGGGACAAAAGTAAGGGTATGTGTCTAAAAGCGTCCACTAGCAATCCCTTACCATTATGGTCCAGGGACACTGTGTGGACAGTGGCCATTTCTCAGTCATACATTGTCCAAGCAGGATGAAACTCACAGGGCAGACTCAGTGGAGCTCTAGAAACTGGCCCTGTGAATCCCAGCAACATATGACTAACTGTGACCCAGAAATAGCCACTGTCCACAAGGCATCCCCGGGGCCCCATTCATAGGGATCGGAACTGGACACCAATGGACAATTACGCATACCATTGTCCCATTTTGTCTCCCTTGGTCCAGGAAGGCTGAAATTCACACAGGACACTCCATGTAGAATGCAGACAGTGTGGCAAAAGTTACAAGGAAATCAGACAAACTTGAAAATTTGGCCAGACGTTGACTACGTGGTCCTCAGAAGGGTCAAATTTTCAAAGTTCTCCAAAATGGACCAAACTCATACTGGAAGACAGAGACCCATAGCAGAGTCCAAGTGCCAAGTTTAGGGCCTGTAGAACAAACAGGAACCAGATGGGAGTGAGGTAAGAGAAAGGGTTGATTTATGTCCACTTCTAATCCTTATACACTGGGGGCCAAGGAAGCCTTGTGGACAGTGGCTTTTTCTCTGTCATGGATTGTCCTAGGATGCTGATACTCACAGGACAGACTCAGTGGAGCTTTGTGGGGTTGCCCTGTGAATGCCAGCAACGTAGGACCTACCCTGACTGAGAAAAAGTCTCTGTCCACAAGGCATCCCCAGGCTCCAATGCTCAGGGATTGGAAGTGGTTGGAAATGGACTATTACCCTTCCCCTTCTCCCACCGTGTCCCCCTTTGCTCTAGAAGGCTTAAACTTTCAATTTCAAACTATTTTAGGACCCAGGACACATTGGTAAAGTGTGGCAAAGTTTGGAGAAAATTTCAATTTTAGGGGACATCCTCCACGTCCCATACCCAGGAACAGTGCACCTTTCCTGTGAAAGTGTGAGGGGTTGGTCCTGGAGCCTTCCAGGGAGTACTGACAACATTTTTACCCAAAAATGAGGCCTCCAATGGGGGGTTATGCATAGCTCCAGGGGGGTCTCAGACCTGTAGCTAGCCCATTTGAGATCACTTTTCTTGGGGCATCTGACTTCCACAGATGGCCCTGGAGGTCCATATTTTTTTATTGTTTTATTTTTTTTTTAAAACTTTGCTTGATTTTGCCCAAACTTTAGCCATGTCATACCTGTGTCAAATGAAGCACCCTGTCCCATTTTAGGGCCTGTGGGACAAACAGGGACAAAAGTAAGGGTATGTGTCTAAAAGCGTCCACTAGCAATCCCTTACCATTATGGTCCAGGGACACTGTGTGGACAGTGGCCATTTCTCAGTCATACATTGTCCAAGCAGGATGAAACTCACAGGGCAGACTCAGTGGAGCTCTAGAAACTGGCCCTGTGAATCCCAGCAACATATGACTAACTGTGACCCAGAAATAGCCACTGTCCACAAGGCATCCCCGGGGCCCCATTCAAAGGGATCGGAACTGGACACCAATGGACAATTACGCATACCATTGTCCCATTTTGTCTCCCTTGGTCCAGGAAGGCTGAAATTCACACAGGACACTCCATGTAGAATGCAGACAGTGTGGCAAAAGTTACAAGGAAATCAGACAAACTTGAAAATTTGGCCAGACGTTGACTACGTGGTCCTCAGAAGGGTCAAATTTTCAAAGTTCTCCAAAATGGACCAAACTCATACTGGAAGACAGAGACCCATAGCAGAGTCCAAGTGCCAAGTTTAGGGCCTGTAGAACAAACAGGAACCAGATGGGAGTGAGGTAAGAGAAAGGGTTGATTTCTGTCCACTTCTAATCCTTATACACTGGGGGCCAAGGAAGCCTTGTGGACAGTGGCTTTTTCTCTGTCATGGATTGTCCTAGGATGCTGATACTCACAGGACAGACTCAGTGGAGCTTTGTGGGGTTGCCCTGTGAATGCCAGCAACGTAGGACCTACCCTGACTGAGAAAAAGTCTCTGTCCACAAGGCATCCCCAGGCTCCGATGCTCAGGGATTGGAAGTGGTTGGAAATGGACTATTACCCTTCCCCTTCTCCCACCGTGTCCCCCTTTGCTCTAGAAGGCTTAAACTTTCAATTTCAAACTATTTTAGGACCCAGGACACATTGGTAAAGTGTGGCAAAGTTTGGAGAAAATTTCAATTTTAGCGGACATCCTCCACGTCCCATGCCCAGGAACAGTGCACCTTTCCTGGGAAAGTGTGAGGGGTTGGTCCTGGAGCCTTCCAGGGAGTACTGACAACATTTTTACCCAAACATGAGGCCTCCAATGGGGGGTTATGCATAGCTCCAGGGGGGTCTCAGACCTGTAGCTAGCCCATTTGAGATCACTTTTCTTGGGGCATCTGACTTCCACAGATGGCCCTGGAGGTCCATATTTTTTTATTGTTTTATTTTTTTTTTTAACTTTGCTTGATTTTGCCCAAACTTTAGCCATGTCATACCTGTCTCAAATGAAGCACCCTGTCCCATTTTAGGGCCTGTGGGACAAACAGGGACAAAAGTAAGGGTATGTGTCTAAAAGCGTCCACTAGCAATCCCTTACCATTATGGTCCAGGGACACTGTGTGGACAGTGGCCATTTCTCAGTCATACATTGTCCAAGCAGGATGAAACTCACAGGGCAGACTCAGTGGAGCTCTAGAAACTGGCCCTGTGAATCCCAGCAACATATGACTAACTGTGACCCAGAAATAGCCACTGTCCACAAGGCATCCCCGGGGCCCCATTCATAGGGATCGGAACTGGACACCAATGGACAATTACGCATACCATTGTCCCATTTTGTCTCCCTTGGTCCAGGAAGGCTGAAATTCACACAGGACACTCCATGTAGAATGCAGACAGTGTGGCAAAAGTTACAAGGAAATCAGACAAACTTGAAAATTTGGCCAGACGTTGACTACGTGGTCCTCAGAAGGGTCAAATTTTCAAAGTTCTCCAAAATGGACCAAACTCATACTGGAAGACAGAGACCCATAGCAGAGTCCAAGTGCCAAGTTTAGGGCCTGTAGAACAAACAGGAACCAGATGGGAGTGAGGTAAGAGAAAGGGTTGATTTCTGTCCACTTCTAATCCTTATACACTGGGGGCCAAGGAAGCCTTGTGGACAGTGGCTTTTTCTCTGTCATGGATTGTCCTAGGATGCTGATACTCACAGGACAGACTCAGTGGAGCTTTGTGGGGTTGCCCTGTGAATGCCAGCAACGTAGGACCTACCCTGACTGAGAAAAAGTCTCTGTCCACAAGGCATCCCCAGGAACAGTGCACCTTTCCTGGGAAAGTGTGAGGGGTTGGTCCTGGAGCCTTCCAGGGAGTACTGACAACATTTTTACCCAAACATGAGGCCTCCAATGGGGGGTTATGCATAGCTCCAGGGGGGTCTCAGACCTGTAGCTAGCCCATTTGAGATCACTTTTCTTGGGGCATCTGACTTCCACAGATGGCCCTGGAGGTCCATATTTTTTTATTGTTTTATTTTTTTTTTTAACTTTGCTTGATTTTGCCCAAACTTTAGCCATGTCATACCTGTCTCAAATGAAGCACCCTGTCCCATTTTAGGGCCTGTGGGACAAACAGGGACAAAAGTAAGGGTATGTGTCTAAAAGCGTCCACTAGCAATCCCTTACCATTATGGTCCAGGGACACTGTGTGGACAGTGGCCATTTCTCAGTCATACATTGTCCAAGCAGGATGAAACTCACAGGGCAGACTCAGTGGAGCTCTAGAAACTGGCCCTGTGAATCCCAGCAACATATGACTAACTGTGACCCAGAAATAGCCACTGTCCACAAGGCATCCCCGGGGCCCCATTCATAGGGATCGGAACTGGACACCAATGGACAATTACGCATACCATTGTCCCATTTTGTCTCCCTTGGTCCAGGAAGGCTGAAATTCACACAGGACACTCCATGTAGAATGCAGACAGTGTGGCAAAAGTTACAAGGAAATCAGACAAACTTGAAAATTTGGCCAGACGTTGACTACGTGGTCCTCAGAAGGGTCAAATTTTCAAAGTTCTCCAAAATGGACCAAACTCATACTGGAAGACAGAGACCCATAGCAGAGTCCAAGTGCCAAGTTTAGGGCCTGTAGAACAAACAGGAACCAGATGGGAGTGAGGTAAGAGAAAGGGTTGATTTATGTCCACTTCTAATCCTTATACACTGGGGGCCAAGGAAGCCTTGTGGACAGTGGCTTTTTCTCTGTCATGGATTGTCCTAGGATGCTGATACTCACAGGACAGACTCAGTGGAGCTTTGTGGGGTTGCCCTGTGAATGCCAGCAACGTAGGACCTACCCTGACTGAGAAAAAGTCTCTGTCCACAAGGCATCCCCAGGCTCCAATGCTCAGGGATTGGAAGTGGTTGGAAATGGACTATTACCCTTCCCCTTCTCCCACCGTGTCCCCCTTTGCTCTAGAAGGCTTAAACTTTCAATTTCAAACTATTTTAGGACCCAGGACACATTGGTAAAGTGTGGCAAAGTTTGGAGAAAATTTCAATTTTAGGGGACATCCTCCACGTCCCATACCCAGGAACAGTGCACCTTTCCTGTGAAAGTGTGAGGGGTTGGTCCTGGAGCCTTCCAGGGAGTACTGACAACATTTTTACCCAAAAATGAGGCCTCCAATGGGGGGTTATGCATAGCTCCAGGGGGGTCTCAGACCTGTAGCTAGCCCATTTGAGATCACTTTTCTTGGGGCATCTGACTTCCACAGATGGCCCTGGAGGTCCATATTTTTTTATTGTTTTATTTTTTTTTTAAAACTTTGCTTGATTTTGCCCAAACTTTAGCCATGTCATACCTGTGTCAAATGAAGCACCCTGTCCCATTTTAGGGCCTGTGGGACAAACAGGGACAAAAGTAAGGGTATGTGTCTAAAAGCGTCCACTAGCAATCCCTTACCATTATGGTCCAGGGACACTGTGTGGACAGTGGCCATTTCTCAGTCATACATTGTCCAAGCAGGATGAAACTCACAGGGCAGACTCAGTGGAGCTCTAGAAACTGGCCCTGTGAATCCCAGCAACATATGACTAACTGTGACCCAGAAATAGCCACTGTCCACAAGGCATCCCCGGGGCCCCATTCAAAGGGATCGGAACTGGACACCAATGGACAATTACGCATACCATTGTCCCATTTTGTCTCCCTTGGTCCAGGAAGGCTGAAATTCACACAGGACACTCCATGTAGAATGCAGACAGTGTGGCAAAAGTTACAAGGAAATCAGACAAACTTGAAAATTTGGCCAGACGTTGACTACGTGGTCCTCAGAAGGGTCAAATTTTCAAAGTTCTCCAAAATGGACCAAACTCATACTGGAAGACAGAGACCCATAGCAGAGTCCAAGTGCCAAGTTTAGGGCCTGTAGAACAAACAGGAACCAGATGGGAGTGAGGTAAGAGAAAGGGTTGATTTCTGTCCACTTCTAATCCTTATACACTGGGGGCCAAGGAAGCCTTGTGGACAGTGGCTTTTTCTCTGTCATGGATTGTCCTAGGATGCTGATACTCACAGGACAGACTCAGTGGAGCTTTGTGGGGTTGCCCTGTGAATGCCAGCAACGTAGGACCTACCCTGACTGAGAAAAAGTCTCTGTCCACAAGGCATCCCCAGGCTCCGATGCTCAGGGATTGGAAGTGGTTGGAAATGGACTATTACCCTTCCCCTTCTCCCACCGTGTCCCCCTTTGCTCTAGAAGGCTTAAACTTTCAATTTCAAACTATTTTAGGACCCAGGACACATTGGTAAAGTGTGGCAAAGTTTGGAGAAAATTTCAATTTTAGCGGACATCCTCCACGTCCCATGCCCAGGAACAGTGCACCTTTCCTGGGAAAGTGTGAGGGGTTGGTCCTGGAGCCTTCCAGGGAGTACTGACAACATTTTTACCCAAACATGAGGCCTCCAATGGGGGGTTATGCATAGCTCCAGGGGGGTCTCAGACCTGTAGCTAGCCCATTTGAGATCACTTTTCTTGGGGCATCTGACTTCCACAGATGGCCCTGGAGGTCCATATTTTTTTATTGTTTTATTTTTTTTTTTAACTTTGCTTGATTTTGCCCAAACTTTAGCCATGTCATACCTGTCTCAAATGAAGCACCCTGTCCCATTTTAGGGCCTGTGGGACAAACAGGGACAAAAGTAAGGGTATGTGTCTAAAAGCGTCCACTAGCAATCCCTTACCATTATGGTCCAGGGACACTGTGTGGACAGTGGCCATTTCTCAGTCATACATTGTCCAAGCAGGATGAAACTCACAGGGCAGACTCAGTGGAGCTCTAGAAACTGGCCCTGTGAATCCCAGCAACATATGACTAACTGTGACCCAGAAATAGCCACTGTCCACAAGGCATCCCCGGGGCCCCATTCATAGGGATCGGAACTGGACACCAATGGACAATTACGCATACCATTGTCCCATTTTGTCTCCCTTGGTCCAGGAAGGCTGAAATTCACACAGGACACTCCATGTAGAATGCAGACAGTGTGGCAAAAGTTACAAGGAAATCAGACAAACTTGAAAATTTGGCCAGACGTTGACTACGTGGTCCTCAGAAGGGTCAAATTTTCAAAGTTCTCCAAAATGGACCAAACTCATACTGGAAGACAGAGACCCATAGCAGAGTCCAAGTGCCAAGTTTAGGGCCTGTAGAACAAACAGGAACCAGATGGGAGTGAGGTAAGAGAAAGGGTTGATTTCTGTCCACTTCTAATCCTTATACACTGGGGGCCAAGGAAGCCTTGTGGACAGTGGCTTTTTCTCTGTCATGGATTGTCCTAGGATGCTGATACTCACAGGACAGACTCAGTGGAGCTTTGTGGGGTTGCCCTGTGAATGCCAGCAACGTAGGACCTACCCTGACTGAGAAAAAGTCTCTGTCCACAAGGCATCCCCAGGAACAGTGCACCTTTCCTGGGAAAGTGTGAGGGGTTGGTCCTGGAGCCTTCCAGGGAGTACTGACAACATTTTTACCCAAACATGAGGCCTCCAATGGGGGGTTATGCATAGCTCCAGGGGGGTCTCAGACCTGTAGCTAGCCCATTTGAGATCACTTTTCTTGGGGCATCTGACTTCCACAGATGGCCCTGGAGGTCCATATTTTTTTATTGTTTTATTTTTTTTTTTAACTTTGCTTGATTTTGCCCAAACTTTAGCCATGTCATACCTGTCTCAAATGAAGCACCCTGTCCCATTTTAGGGCCTGTGGGACAAACAGGGACAAAAGTAAGGGTATGTGTCTAAAAGCGTCCACTAGCAATCCCTTACCATTATGGTCCAGGGACACTGTGTGGACAGTGGCCATTTCTCAGTCATACATTGTCCAAGCAGGATGAAACTCACAGGGCAGACTCAGTGGAGCTCTAGAAACTGGCCCTGTGAATCCCAGCAACATATGACTAACTGTGACCCAGAAATAGCCACTGTCCACAAGGCATCCCCGGGGCCCCATTCATAGGGATCGGAACTGGACACCAATGGACAATTACGCATACCATTGTCCCATTTTGTCTCCCTTGGTCCAGGAAGGCTGAAATTCACACAGGACACTCCATGTAGAATGCAGACAGTGTGGCAAAAGTTACAAGGAAATCAGACAAACTTGAAAATTTGGCCAGACGTTGACTACGTGGTCCTCAGAAGGGTCAAATTTTCAAAGTTCTCCAAAATGGACCAAACTCATACTGGAAGACAGAGACCCATAGCAGAGTCCAAGTGCCAAGTTTAGGGCCTGTAGAACAAACAGGAACCAGATGGGAGTGAGGTAAGAGAAAGGGTTGATTTATGTCCACTTCTAATCCTTATACACTGGGGGCCAAGGAAGCCTTGTGGACAGTGGCTTTTTCTCTGTCATGGATTGTCCTAGGATGCTGATACTCACAGGACAGACTCAGTGGAGCTTTGTGGGGTTGCCCTGTGAATGCCAGCAACGTAGGACCTACCCTGACTGAGAAAAAGTCTCTGTCCACAAGGCATCCCCAGGCTCCAATGCTCAGGGATTGGAAGTGGTTGGAAATGGACTATTACCCTTCCCCTTCTCCCACCGTGTCCCCCTTTGCTCTAGAAGGCTTAAACTTTCAATTTCAAACTATTTTAGGACCCAGGACACATTGGTAAAGTGTGGCAAAGTTTGGAGAAAATTTCAATTTTAGGGGACATCCTCCACGTCCCATACCCAGGAACAGTGCACCTTTCCTGTGAAAGTGTGAGGGGTTGGTCCTGGAGCCTTCCAGGGAGTACTGACAACATTTT
The DNA here is from genome assembly GCF_933228915.1 of Telmatherina bonti. Lineage (NCBI taxonomy): Eukaryota > Metazoa > Chordata > Actinopteri > Atheriniformes > Telmatherinidae > Telmatherina > Telmatherina bonti. The sequence continues at coordinate 7,849,507 of NC_136633.1, forward strand.
TACCCAAAAATGAGGCCTCCAATGGGGGGTTATGCATAGCTCCAGGGGGGTCTCAGACCTGTAGCTAGCCCATTTGAGATCACTTTTCTTGGGGCATCTGACTTCCACAGATGGCCCTGGAGGTCCATATTTTTTTATTGTTTTATTTTTTTTTTAAAACTTTGCTTGATTTTGCCCAAACTTTAGCCATGTCATACCTGTGTCAAATGAAGCACCCTGTCCCATTTTAGGGCCTGTGGGACAAACAGGGACAAAAGTAAGGGTATGTGTCTAAAAGCGTCCACTAGCAATCCCTTACCATTATGGTCCAGGGACACTGTGTGGACAGTGGCCATTTCTCAGTCATACATTGTCCAAGCAGGATGAAACTCACAGGGCAGACTCAGTGGAGCTCTAGAAACTGGCCCTGTGAATCCCAGCAACATATGACTAACTGTGACCCAGAAATAGCCACTGTCCACAAGGCATCCCCGGGGCCCCATTCAAAGGGATCGGAACTGGACACCAATGGACAATTACGCATACCATTGTCCCATTTTGTCTCCCTTGGTCCAGGAAGGCTGAAATTCACACAGGACACTCCATGTAGAATGCAGACAGTGTGGCAAAAGTTACAAGGAAATCAGACAAACTTGAAAATTTGGCCAGACGTTGACTACGTGGTCCTCAGAAGGGTCAAATTTTCAAAGTTCTCCAAAATGGACCAAACTCATACTGGAAGACAGAGACCCATAGCAGAGTCCAAGTGCCAAGTTTAGGGCCTGTAGAACAAACAGGAACCAGATGGGAGTGAGGTAAGAGAAAGGGTTGATTTCTGTCCACTTCTAATCCTTATACACTGGGGGCCAAGGAAGCCTTGTGGACAGTGGCTTTTTCTCTGTCATGGATTGTCCTAGGATGCTGATACTCACAGGACAGACTCAGTGGAGCTTTGTGGGGTTGCCCTGTGAATGCCAGCAACGTAGGACCTACCCTGACTGAGAAAAAGTCTCTGTCCACAAGGCATCCCCAGGCTCCGATGCTCAGGGATTGGAAGTGGTTGGAAATGGACTATTACCCTTCCCCTTCTCCCACCGTGTCCCCCTTTGCTCTAGAAGGCTTAAACTTTCAATTTCAAACTATTTTAGGACCCAGGACACATTGGTAAAGTGTGGCAAAGTTTGGAGAAAATTTCAATTTTAGCGGACATCCTCCACGTCCCATGCCCAGGAACAGTGCACCTTTCCTGGGAAAGTGTGAGGGGTTGGTCCTGGAGCCTTCCAGGGAGTACTGACAACATTTTTACCCAAACATGAGGCCTCCAATGGGGGGTTATGCATAGCTCCAGGGGGGTCTCAGACCTGTAGCTAGCCCATTTGAGATCACTTTTCTTGGGGCATCTGACTTCCACAGATGGCCCTGGAGGTCCATATTTTTTTATTGTTTTATTTTTTTTTTTAACTTTGCTTGATTTTGCCCAAACTTTAGCCATGTCATACCTGTCTCAAATGAAGCACCCTGTCCCATTTTAGGGCCTGTGGGACAAACAGGGACAAAAGTAAGGGTATGTGTCTAAAAGCGTCCACTAGCAATCCCTTACCATTATGGTCCAGGGACACTGTGTGGACAGTGGCCATTTCTCAGTCATACATTGTCCAAGCAGGATGAAACTCACAGGGCAGACTCAGTGGAGCTCTAGAAACTGGCCCTGTGAATCCCAGCAACATATGACTAACTGTGACCCAGAAATAGCCACTGTCCACAAGGCATCCCCGGGGCCCCATTCATAGGGATCGGAACTGGACACCAATGGACAATTACGCATACCATTGTCCCATTTTGTCTCCCTTGGTCCAGGAAGGCTGAAATTCACACAGGACACTCCATGTAGAATGCAGACAGTGTGGCAAAAGTTACAAGGAAATCAGACAAACTTGAAAATTTGGCCAGACGTTGACTACGTGGTCCTCAGAAGGGTCAAATTTTCAAAGTTCTCCAAAATGGACCAAACTCATACTGGAAGACAGAGACCCATAGCAGAGTCCAAGTGCCAAGTTTAGGGCCTGTAGAACAAACAGGAACCAGATGGGAGTGAGGTAAGAGAAAGGGTTGATTTCTGTCCACTTCTAATCCTTATACACTGGGGGCCAAGGAAGCCTTGTGGACAGTGGCTTTTTCTCTGTCATGGATTGTCCTAGGATGCTGATACTCACAGGACAGACTCAGTGGAGCTTTGTGGGGTTGCCCTGTGAATGCCAGCAACGTAGGACCTACCCTGACTGAGAAAAAGTCTCTGTCCACAAGGCATCCCCAGGCTCCAATGCTCAGGGATTGGAAGTGGTTGGAAATGGACTATTACCCTTCCCCTTCTCCCACCGTGTCCCCCTTTGCTCTAGAAGGCTTAAACTTTCAATTTCAAACTATTTTAGGACCCAGGACACATTGGTAAAGTGTGGCAAAGTTTGGAGAAAATTTCAATTTTAGCGGACATCCTCCACGTCCCATACCCAGGAACAGTGCACCTTTCCTGTGAAAGTGTGAGGGGTTGGTCCTGGAGCCTTCCAGGGAGTACTGACAACATTTTTACCCAAAAATGAGGCCTCCAATGGGGGGTTATGCATAGCTCCAGGGGGGTCTCAGACCTGTAGCTAGCCCATTTGAGATCACTTTTCTTGGGGCATCTGACTTCCACAGATGGCCCTGGAGGTCCATATTTTTTTATTGTTTTATTTTTTTTTTTTTAAACTTTGCTTGATTTTGCCCAAACTTTAGCCATGTCATACCTGTGTCAAATGAAGCACCCTGTCCCATTTTAGGGCCTGTGGGACAAACAGGGACAAAAGTAAGGGTATGTGTCTAAAAGCGTCCACTAGCAATCCCTTACCATTATGGTCCAGGGACACTGTGTGGACAGTGGCCATTTCTCAGTCATACATTGTCCAAGCAGGATGAAACTCACAGGGCAGACTCAGTGGAGCTCTAGAAACTGGCCCTGTGAATCCCAGCAACATATGACTAACTGTGACCCAGAAATAGCCACTGTCCACAAGGCATCCCCGGGGCCCCATTCATAGGGATCGGAACTGGACACCAATGGACAATTACGCATACCATTGTCCCATTTTGTCTCCCTTGGTCCAGGAAGGCTGAAATTCACACAGGACACTCCATGTAGAATGCAGACAGTGTGGCAAAAGTTACAAGGAAATCAGACAAACTTGAAAATTTGGCCAGACGTTGACTACGTGGTCCTCAGAAGGGTCAAATTTTCAAAGTTCTCCAAAATGGACCAAACTCATACTGGAAGACAGAGACCCATAGCAGAGTCCAAGTGCCAAGTTTAGGGCCTGTAGAACAAACAGGAACCAGATGGGAGTGAGGTAAGAGAAAGGGTTGATTTCTGTCCACTTCTAATCCTTATACACTGGGGGCCAAGGAAGCCTTGTGGACAGTGGCTTTTTCTCTGTCATGGATTGTCCTAGGATGCTGATACTCACAGGACAGACTCAGTGGAGCTTTGTGGGGTTGCCCTGTGAATGCCAGCAACGTAGGACCTACCCTGACTGAGAAAAAGTCTCTGTCCACAAGGCATCCCCAGGCTCCGATGCTCAGGGATTGGAAGTGGTTGGAAATGGACTATTACCCTTCCCCTTCTCCCACCGTGTCCCCCTTTGCTCTAGAAGGCTTAAACTTTCAATTTCAAACTATTTTAGGACCCAGGACACATTGGTAAAGTGTGGCAAAGTTTGGAGAAAATTTCAATTTTAGCGGACATCCTCCACGTCCCATGCCCAGGAACAGTGCACCTTTCCTGGGAAAGTGTGAGGGGTTGGTCCTGGAGCCTTCCAGGGAGTACTGACAACATTTTTACCCAAACATGAGGCCTCCAATGGGGGGTTATGCATAGCTCCAGGGGGGTCTCAGACCTGTAGCTAGCCCATTTGAGATCACTTTTCTTGGGGCATCTGACTTCCACAGATGGCCCTGGAGGTCCATATTTTTTTATTGTTTTATTTTTTTTTTAACTTTGCTTGATTTTGCCCAAACTTTAGCCATGTCATACCTGTGTCAAATGAAGCACCCTGTCCCATTTTAGGGCCTGTGGGACAAACAGGGACAAAAGTAAGGGTATGTGTCTAAAAGCGTCCACTAGCAATCCCTTACCATTATGGTCCAGGGACACTGTGTGGACAGTGGCCATTTCTCAGTCATACATTGTCCAAGCAGGATGAAACTCACAGGGCAGACTCAGTGGAGCTCTAGAAACTGGCCCTGTGAATCCCAGCAACATATGACTAACTGTGACCCAGAAATAGCCACTGTCCACAAGGCATCCCCGGGGCCCCATTCATAGGGATCGGAACTGGACACCAATGGAAAATTACGCATACCATTGTCCCATTTTGTCTCCCTTGGTCCAGGAAGGCTGAAATTCACACAGGACACTCCATGTAGAATGCAGACAGTGTGGCAAAAGTTACAAGGAAATCAGACAAACTTGAAAATTTGGCCAGACGTTGACTACGTGGTCCTCAGAAGGGTCAAATTTTCAAAGTTCTCCAAAATGGACCAAACTCATACTGGAAGACAGAGACCCATAGCAGAGTCCAAGTGCCAAGTTTAGGGCCTGTAGAACAAACAGGAACCAGATGGGAGTGAGGTAAGAGAAAGGGTTGATTTCTGTCCACTTCTAATCCTTATACACTGGGGGCCAAGGAAGCCTTGTGGACAGTGGCTTTTTCTCTGTCATGGATTGTCCTAGGATGCTGATACTCACAGGACAGACTCAGTGGAGCTTTGTGGGGTTGCCCTGTGAATGCCAGCAACGTAGGACCTACCCTGACTGAGAAAAAGTCTCTGTCCACAAGGCATCCCCAGGCTCCAATGCTCAGGGATTGGAAGTGGTTGGAAATGGACTATTACCCTTCCCCTTCTCCCACCGTGTCCCCCTTTGCTCTAGAAGGCTTAAACTTTCAATTTCAAACTATTTTAGGACCCAGGACACATTGGTAAAGTGTGGCAAAGTTTGGAGAAAATTTCAATTTTAGGGGACATCCTCCACGTCCCATACCCAGGAACAGTGCACCTTTCCTGGGAAAGTGTGAGGGGTTGGTCCTGGAGCCTTCCAGGGAGTACTGACAACATTTTTACCCAAAAATGAGGCCTCCAATGGGGGGTTATGCATAGCTCCAGGGGGGTCTCATACCTGTAGCTAGCCCATTTGAGATCACTTTTCTTGGGGCATCTGACTTCCACAGATGGCCCTGGAGGTCCATATTTTTTTATTGTTTTATTTTTTTTTAAAACTTTGCTTGATTTTGCCCAAACTTTAGCCATGTCATACCTGTGTCAAATGAAGCACCCTGTCCCATTTTAGGGCCTGTGGGACAAACAGGGACAAAAGTAAGGGTATGTGTCTAAAAGCGTCCACTAGCAATCCCTTACCATTATGGTCCAGGGACACTGTGTGGACAGTGGCCATTTCTCAGTCATACATTGTCCAAGCAGGATGAAACTCACAGGGCAGACTCAGTGGAGCTCTAGAAACTGGCCCTGTGAATCCCAGCAACATATGACTAACTGTGACCCAGAAATAGCCACTGTCCACAAGGCATCCCCGGGGCCCCATTCATAGGGATCGGAACTGGACACCAATGGACAATTACGCATACCATTGTCCCATTTTGTCTCCCTTGGTCCAGGAAGGCTGAAATTCACACAGGACACTCCATGTAGAATGCAGACAGTGTGGCAAAAGTTACAAGGAAATCAGACAAACTTGAAAATTTGGCCAGACGTTGATTACGTGGTCCTCAGAAGGGTCAAATTTTCAAAGTTCTCCAAAATGGACCAAACTCATACTGGAAGACAGAGACCCATAGCAGAGTCCAAGTGCCAAGTTTAGGGCCTGTAGAACAAACAGGAACCAGATGGGAGTGAGGTAAGAGAAAGGGTTGATTTCTGTCCACTTCTAATCCTTATACACTGGGGGCCAAGGAAGCCTTGTGGACAGTGGCTTTTTCTCTGTCATGGATTGTCCTAGGATGCTGATACTCACAGGACAGACTCAGTGGAGCTTTGTGGGGTTGCCCTGTGAATGCCAGCAACGTAGGACCTACCCTGACTGAGAAAAAGTCTCTGTCCACAAGGCATCCCCAGGCTCCAATGCTCAGGGATTGGAAGTGGTTGGAAATGGACTATTACCCTTCCCCTTCTCCCACCGTGTCCCCCTTTGCTCTAGAAGGCTTAAACTTTCAATTTCAAACTATTTTAGGACCCAGGACACATTGGTAAAGTGTGGCAAAGTTTGGAGAAAATTTCAATTTTAGGGGACATCCTCCACGTCCCATACCCAGGAACAGTGCACCTTTCCTGGGAAAGTGTGAGGGGTTGGTCCTGGAGCCTTCCAGGGAGTACTGACAACATTTTTACCCAAACATGAGGCCTCCAATGGGGGGTTATGCATAGCTCCAGGGGGGGTCTCAGACCTGTAGCTAGCCCATTTGAGATCACTTTTCTTGGGGCATCTGACTTCCACAGATGGCCCTGGAGGTCCATATTTTTTTATTGTTTTATTTTTTTTTTTAACTTTGCTTGATTTTGCCCAAACTTTAGCCATGTCATACCTGTGTCAAATGAAGCACCCTGTCCCATTTTAGGGCCTGTGGGACAAACAGGGACAAAAGTAAGGGTATGTGTCTAAAAGCGTCCACTAGCAATCCCTTACCATTATGGTCCAGGGACACTGTGTGGACAGTGGCCATTTCTCAGTCATACATTGTCCAAGCAGGATGAAACTCACAGGGCAGACTCAGTGGAGCTCTAGAAACTGGCCCTGTGAATCCCAGCAACATATGACTAACTGTGACCCAGAAATAGCCACTGTCCACAAGGCATCCCCGGGGCCCCATTCATAGGGATCGGAACTGGACACCAATGGACAATTACGCATACCATTGTCCCATTTTGTCTCCCTTGGTCCAGGAAGGCTGAAATTCACACAGGACACTCCATGTAGAATGCAGACAGTGTGGCAAAAGTTACAAGGAAATCAGACAAACTTGAAAATTTGGCCAGACGTTGACTACGTGGTCCTCAGAAGGGTCAAATTTTCAAAGTTCTCCAAAATGGACCAAACTCATACTGGAAGACAGAGACCCATAGCAGAGTCCAAGTGCCAAGTTTAGGGCCTGTAGAACAAACAGGAACCAGATGGGAGTGAGGTAAGAGAAAGGGTTGATTTCTGTCCACTTCTAATCCTTATACACTGGGGGCCAAGGAAGCCTTGTGGACAGTGGCTTTTTCTCTGTCATGGATTGTCCTAGGATGCTGATACTCACAGGACAGACTCGGTGGAGCTTTGTGGGGTTGCCCTGTGAATGCCAGCAATGTAGGACCTACCCTGACTGAGAAAAAGTCTCTGTCCACAAGGCATCCCCAGGCTCCAATGCTCAGGGATTGGAAGTGGTTGGAAATGGACTATTACCCTTCCCCTTCTCCCACCGTGTCCCCCTTTGGTCTAGAAGGCTTAAACTTTCAATTTCAAACTATTTTAGGACCCAGGACACATTGGTAAAGTGTGGCAAAGTTTGGAGAAAATTTCAATTTTAGCGGACATCCTCCACGTCCCATGCCCAGGAACAGTGCACCTTTCCTGGGAAAGTGTGAGGGGTTGGTCCTGGAGCCTTCCAGGGAGTACTGACAACATTTTTACCCAAACATGAGGCCTCCAATGGGGGGTTATGCATAGCTCCAGGGGGGTCTCAGACCTGTAGCTAGCCCATTTGAGATCACTTTTCTTGGGGCATCTGACTTCCACAGATGGCCCTGGAGGTCCATATTTTTTTATTGTTTTATTTTTTTTTAACTTTGCTTGATTTTGCCCAAACTTTAGCCATGTCATACCTGTGTCAAATGAACCACCCTGTCCCATTTTAGGGCCTGTGGGACAAACAGGGACAAAAGTAAGGGTATGTGTCTAAAAGCGTCCACTAGCAATCCCTTACCATTATGGTCCAGGGACACTGTGTGGACAGTGGCCATTTCTCAGTCATACATTGTCCAAGCAGGATGAAACTCACAGGGCAGACTCAGTGGAGCTCTAGAAACTGGCCCTGTGAATCCCAGCAACATATGACTAACTGTGACCCAGAAATAGCCACTGTCCACAAGGCATCCCCGGGGCCCCATTCAAAGGGATTGGAACTGGACACCAATGGACAATTACGCATACCATTGTCCCATTTTGTCTCCCTTGGTCCAGGAAGGCTGAAATTCACACAGGACACTCCATGTAGAATGCAGACAGTGTGGCAAAAGTTACAAGGAAATCAGACAAACTTGAAAATTTGGCCAGACGTTGACTACGTGGTCCTCAGAAGGGTCAAATTTTCAAAGTTCTCCAAAATGGACCAAACTCATACTGGAAGACAGAGACCCATAGCAGAGTCCAAGTGCCAAGTTTAGGGCCTGTAGAACAAACAGGAACCAGATGGGAGTGAGGTAAGAGAAAGGGTTGATTTCTGTCCACTTCTAATCCTTATACACTGGGGGCCAAGGAAGCCTTGTGGACAGTGGCTTTTTCTCTGTCATGGATTGTCCTAGGATGCTGATACTCACAGGACAGACTCAGTGGAGCTTTGTGGGGTTGCCCTGTGAATGCCAGCAACGTAGGACCTACCCTGACTGAGAAAAAGTCTCTGTCCACAAGGCATCCCCAGGCTCCGATGCTCAGGGATTGGAAGTGGTTGGAAATGGACTATTACCCTTCCCCTTCTCCCACCGTGTCCCCCTTTGCTCTAGAAGGCTTAAACTTTCAATTTCAAACTATTTTAGGACCCAGGACACATTGGTAAAGTGTGGCAAAGTTTGGAGAAAATTTCAATTTTAGCGGACATCCTCCACGTCCCATGCCCAGGAACAGTGCACCTTTCCTGGGAAAGTGTGAGGGGTTGGTCCTGGAGCCTTCCAGGGAGTACTGACAACATTTTTACCCAAACATGAGGCCTCCAATGGGGGGTTATGCATAGCTCCAGGGGGGTCTCAGACCTGTAGCTAGCCCATTTGAGATCACTTTTCTTGGGGCATCTGACTTCCACAGATGGCCCTGGAGGTCCATATTTTTTTATTGTTTTATTTTTTTTTAACTTTGCTTGATTTTGCCCAAACTTTAGCCATGTCATACCTGTGTCAAATGAACCACCCTGTCCCATTTTAGGGCCTGTGGGACAAACAGGGACAAAAGTAAGGGTATGTGTCTAAAAGCGTCCACTAGCAATCCCTTACCATTATGGTCCAGGGACACTGTGTGGACAGTGGCCATTTCTCAGTCATACATTGTCCAAGCAGGATGAAACTCACAGGGCAGACTCAGTGGAGCTCTAGAAACTGGCCCTGTGAATCCCAGCAACATATGACTAACTGTGACCCAGAAATAGCCACTGTCCACAAGGCATCCCCGGGGCCCCATTCATAGGGATCGGAACTGGACACCAATGGACAATTACGCATACCATTGTCCCATTTTGTCTCCCTTGGTCCAGGAAGGCTGAAATTCACACAGGACACTCCATGTAGAATGCAGACAGTGTGGCAAAAGTTACAAGGAAATCAGACAAACTTGAAAATTTGGCCAGACGTTGACTACGTGGTCCTCAGAAGGGTCAAATTTTCAAAGTTCTCCAAAATGGACCAAACTCATACTGGAAGACAGAGACCCATAGCAGAGTCCAAGTGCCAAGTTTAGGGCCTGTAGAACAAACAGGAACCAGATGGGAGTGAGGTAAGAGAAAGGGTTGATTTCTGTCCACTTCTAATCCTTATACACTGGGGGCCAAGGAAGCCTTGTGGACAGTGGCTTTTTCTCTGTCATGGATTGTCCTAGGATGCTGATACTCACAGGACAGACTCGGTGGAGCTTTGTGGGGTTGCCCTGTGAATGCCAGCAACGTAGGACCTACCCTGACTGAGAAAAAGTCTCTGTCCACAAGGCATCCCCAGGCTCCAATGCTCAGGGATTGGAAGTGGTTGGAAATGGACTATTACCCTTCCCCTTCTCCCACCGTGTCCCCCTTTGCTCTAGAAGGCTTAAACTTTCAATTTCAAACTATTTTAGGACCCAGGACACATTGGTAAAGTGTGGCAAAGTTTGGAGAAAATTTCAATTTTAGCGGACATCCTCCACGTCCCATGCCCAGGAACAGTGCACCTTTCCTGGGAAAGTGTGAGGGGTTGGTCCTGGAGCCTTCCAGGGAGTACTGACAACATTTTTACCCAAACATGAGGCCTCCAATGGGGGGTTATGCATAGCTCCAGGGGGGTCTCAGACCTGTAGCTAGCCCATTTGAGATCACTTTTCTTGGGGCATCTGACTTCCACAGATGGCCCTGGAGGTCCATATTTTTTTATTGTTTTATTTTTTTTTAACTTTGCTTGATTTTGCCCAAACTTTAGCCATGTCATACCTGTGTCAAATGAAGCACCCTGTCCCATTTTAGGGCCTGTGGGACAAACAGGGACAAAAGTAAGGGTATGTGTCTAAAAGCGTCCACTAGCAATCCCTTACCATTATGGTCCAGGGACACTGTGTGGACAGTGGCCATTTCTCAGTCATACATTGTCCAAGCAGGATGAAACTCACAGGGCAGACTCAGTGGAGCTCTAGAAACTGGCCCTGTGAATCCCAGCAACATATGACTAACTGTGACCCAGAAATAGCCACTGTCCACAAGGCATCCCCGGGGCCCCATTCAAAGGGATTGGAACTGGACACCAATGGACAATTACGCATACCATTGTCCCATTTTGTCTCCCTTGGTCCAGGAAGGCTGAAATTCACACAGGACACTCCATGTAGAATGCAGACAGTGTGGCAAAAGTTACAAGGAAATCAGACAAACTTGAAAATTTGGCCAGACGTTGACTACGTACGTGGTCCTCAGAAGGGTCAAATTTTCAAAGTTCTCCAAAATGGACCAAACTCATACTGGAAGACAGAGACCCATAGCAGAGTCCAAGTGCCAAGTTTAGGGCCTGTAGAACAAACAGGAACCAGATGGGAGTGAGGTAAGAGAAAGGGTTGATTTCTGTCCACTTCTAATCCTTATACACTGGGGGCCAAGGAAGCCTTGTGGACAGTGGCTTTTTCTCTGTCATGGATTGTCCTAGGATGCTGATACTCACAGGACAGACTCAGTGGAGCTTTGTGGGGTTGCCCTGTGAATGCCAGCAACGTAGGACCTACCCTGACTGAGAAAAAGTCTCTGTCCACAAGGCATCCCCAGGCTCCGATGCTCAGGGATTGGAAGTGGTTGGAAATGGACTATTACCCTTCCCCTTCTCCCACCGTGTCCCCCTTTGCTCTAGAAGGCTTAAACTTTCAATTTCAAACTATTTTAGGACCCAGGACACATTGGTAAAGTGTGGCAAAGTTTGGAGAAAATTTCAATTTTAGCGGACATCCTCCACGTCCCATGCCCAGGAACAGTGCACCTTTCCTGGGAAAGTGTGAGGGGTTGGTCCTGGAGCCTTCCAGGGAGTACTGACAACATTTTTACCCAAACATGAGGCCTCCAATGGGGGGTTATGCATAGCTCCAGGGGGGTCTCAGACCTGTAGCTAGCCCATTTGAGATCACTTTTCTTGGGGCATCTGACTTCCACAGATGGCCCTGGAGGTCCATATTTTTTTATTGTTTTATTTTTTTTTAACTTTGCTTGATTTTGCCCAAACTTTAGCCATGTCATACCTGTCCCAAATGAACCACCCTGTCCCATTTTAGGGCCTGTGGGACAAACAGGTACAAAAGTAAGGGTATGTGTCTAAAAGCGTCCACTAGCAATCCCTTACCATTATGGTCCAGGGACACTTTGTGGACAGCGGACATTTCTCAGTCATACATTGTCCAAGCAGGATGAAACTCACAGGGCAGACTCAGTGGAGCTCTAGAAACTGGCCCTGTGAATCCCAGCAACATATGACTAACTGTGACCCAGAAATAGCCACTGTCCACAAGGCATCCCCGGGGCCCCATTCATAGGGATCGGAACTGGACACCAATGGACAATTACGCATACCATTGTCCCATTTTGTCTCCCTTGGTCCAGGAAGGCTGAAATTCACACAGGACACTCCATGTAGAATGCAGACAGTGTGGCAAAAGTTACAAGGAAATCAGACAAACTTGAAAATTTGGCCAGACGTTGACTACGTGGTCCTCAGAAGGGTCAAATTTTCAAAGTTCTCCAAAATGGACCAAACTCATACTGGAAGACAGAGACCCATAGCAGAGTCCAAGTGCCAAGTTTAGGGCCTGTAGAACAAACAGGAACCAGATGGGAGTGAGGTAAGAGAAAGGGTTGATTTCTGTCCACTTCTAATCCTTATACACTGGGGGCCAAGGAAGCCTTGTGGACAGTGGCTTTTTCTCTGTCATGGATTGTCCTAGGATGCTGATACTCACAGGACAGACTCAGTGGAGCTTTGTGGGGTTGCCCTGTGAATGCCAGCAACGTAGGACCTACCCTGACTGAGAAAAAGTCTCTGTCCACAAGGCATCCCCAGGAACAGTGCACCTTTCCTGGGAAAGTGTGAGGGGTTGGTCCTGGAGCCTTCCAGGGAGTACTGACAACATTTTTACCCAAACATGAGGCCTCCAATGGGGGGTTATGCATAGCTCCAGGGGGGTCTCAGACCTGTAGCTAGCCCATTTGAGATCACTTTTCTTGGGGCATCTGACTTCCACAGATGGCCCTGGAGGTCCATATTTTTTTATTGTTTTATTTTTTTTTTTAACTTTGCTTGATTTTGCCCAAACTTTAGCCATGTCATACCTGTCTCAAATGAAGCACCCTGTCCCATTTTAGGGCCTGTGGGACAAACAGGGACAAAAGTAAGGGTATGTGTCTAAAAGCGTCCACTAGCAATCCCTTACCATTATGGTCCAGGGACACTGTGTGGACAGTGGCCATTTCTCAGTCATACATTGTCCAAGCAGGATGAAACTCACAGGGCAGACTCAGTGGAGCTCTAGAAACTGGCCCTGTGAATCCCAGCAACATATGACTAACTGTGACCCAGAAATAGCCACTGTCCACAAGGCATCCCCGGGGCCCCATTCATAGGGATCGGAACTGGACACCAATGGACAATTACGCATACCATTGTCCCATTTTGTCTCCCTTGGTCCAGGAAGGCTGAAATTCACACAGGACACTCCATGTAGAATGCAGACAGTGTGGCAAAAGTTACAAGGAAATCAGACAAACTTGAAAATTTGGCCAGACGTTGACTACGTGGTCCTCAGAAGGGTCAAATTTTCAAAGTTCTCCAAAATGGACCAAACTCATACTGGAAGACAGAGACCCATAGCAGAGTCCAAGTGCCAAGTTTAGGGCCTGTAGAACAAACAGGAACCAGATGGGAGTGAGGTAAGAGAAAGGGTTGATTTCTGTCCACTTCTAATCCTTATACACTGGGGGCCAAGGAAGCCTTGTGGACAGTGGCTTTTTCTCTGTCATGGATTGTCCTAGGATGCTGATACTCACAGGACAGACTCAGTGGAGCTTTGTGGGGTTGCCCTGTGAATGCCAGCAACGTAGGACCTACCCTGACTGAGAAAAAGTCTCTGTCCACAAGGCATCCCCAGGCTCCAATGCTCAGGGATTGGAAGTGGTTGGAAATGGACTATTACCCTTCCCCTTCTCCCACCGTGTCCCCCTTTGCTCTAGAAGGCTTAAACTTTCAATTTCAAACTATTTTAGGACCCAGGACACATTGGTAAAGTGTGGCAAAGTTTGGAGAAAATTTCAATTTTAGGGGACATCCTCCACGTCCCATACCCAGGAACAGTGCACCTTTCCTGGGAAAGTGTGAGGGGTTGGTCCTGGAGCCTTCCAGGGAGTACTGACAACATTTTTACCCAAAAATGAGGCCTCCAATGGGGGGTTATGCATAGCTCCAGGGGGGTCTCAGACCTGTAGCTAGCCCATTTGAGATCACTTTTCTTGGGGCATCTGACTTCCACAGATGGCCCTGGAGGTCCATATTTTTTTATTGTTTTATTTTTTTTTTAAAACTTTGCTTGATTTTGCCCAAACTTTAGCCATGTCATACCTGTGTCAAATGAAGCACCCTGTCCCATTTTAGGGCCTGTGGGACAAACAGGGACAAAAGTAAGGGTATGTGTCTAAAAGCGTCCACTAGCAATCCCTTACCATTATGGTCCAGGGACACTGTGTGGACAGTGGCCATTTCTCAGTCATACATTGTCCAAGCAGGATGAAACTCACAGGGCAGACTCAGTGGAGCTCTAGAAACTGGCCCTGTGAATCCCAGCAACATATGACTAACTGTGACCCAGAAATAGCCACTGTCCACAAGGCATCCCCGGGGCCCCATTCAAAGGGATCGGAACTGGACACCAATGGACAATTACGCATACCATTGTCCCATTTTGTCTCCCTTGGTCCAGGAAGGCTGAAATTCACACAGGACACTCCATGTAGAATGCAGACAGTGTGGCAAAAGTTACAAGGAAATCAGACAAACTTGAAAATTTGGCCAGACGTTGACTACGTACGTGGTCCTCAGAAGGGTCAAATTTTCAAAGTTCTCCAAAATGGACCAAACTCATACTGGAAGACAGAGACCCATAGCAGAGTCCAAGTGCCAAGTTTAGGGCCTGTAGAACAAACAGGAACCAGATGGGAGTGAGGTAAGAGAAAGGGTTGATTTCTGTCCACTTCTAATCCTTATACACTGGGGGCCAAGGAAGCCTTGTGGACAGTGGCTTTTTCTCTGTCATGGATTGTCCTAGGATGCTGATACTCACAGGACAGACTCAGTGGAGCTTTGTGGGGTTGCCCTGTGAATGCCAGCAACGTAGGACCTACCCTGACTGAGAAAAAGTCTCTGTCCACAAGGCATCCCCAGGCTCCGATGCTCAGGGATTGGAAGTGGTTGGAAATGGACTATTACCCTTCCCCTTCTCCCACCGTGTCCCCCTTTGCTCTAGAAGGCTTAAACTTTCAATTTCAAACTATTTTAGGACCCAGGACACATTGGTAAAGTGTGGCAAAGTTTGGAGAAAATTTCAATTTTAGCGGACATCCTCCACGTCCCATGCCCAGGAACAGTGCACCTTTCCTGGGAAAGTGTGAGGGGTTGGTCCTGGAGCCTTCCAGGGAGTACTGACAACATTTTTACCCAAACATGAGGCCTCCAATGGGGGGTTATGCATAGCTCCAGGGGGGTCTCAGACCTGTAGCTAGCCCATTTGAGATCACTTTTCTTGGGGCATCTGACTTCCACAGATGGCCCTGGAGGTCCATATTTTTTTATTGTTTTATTTTTTTTTTTAACTTTGCTTGATTTTGCCCAAACTTTAGCCATGTCATACCTGTGTCAAATGAAGCACCCTGTCCCATTTTAGGGCCTGTGGGACAAACAGGGACAAAAGTAAGGGTATGTGTCTAAAAGCGTCCACTAGCAATCCCTTACCATTATGGTCCAGGGACACTGTGTGGACAGTGGCCATTTCTCAGTCATACATTGTCCAAGCAGGATGAAACTCACAGGGCAGACTCAGTGGAGCTCTAGAAACTGGCCCTGTGAATCCCAGCAACATATGACTAACTGTGACCCAGAAATAGCCACTGTCCACAAGGCATCCCCGGGGCCCCATTCAAAGGGATTGGAACTGGACACCAATGGACAATTACGCATACCATTGTCCCATTTTGTCTCCCTTGGTCCAGGAAGGCTGAAATTCACACAGGACACTCCATGTAGAATGCAGACAGTGTGGCAAAAGTTACAAGGAAATCAGACAAACTTGAAAATTTGGCCAGACGTTGACTACGTACGTGGTCCTCAGAAGGGTCAAATTTTCAAAGTTCTCCAAAATGGACCAAACTCATACTGGAAGACAGAGACCCATAGCAGAGTCCAAGTGCCAAGTTTAGGGCCTGTAGAACAAACAGGAACCAGATGGGAGTGAGGTAAGAGAAAGGGTTGATTTCTGTCCACTTCTAATCCTTATACACTGGGGGCCAAGGAAGCCTTGTGGACAGTGGCTTTTTCTCTGTCATGGATTGTCCTAGGATGCTGATACTCACAGGACAGACTCAGTGGAGCTTTGTGGGGTTGCCCTGTGAATGCCAGCAACGTAGGACCTACCCTGACTGAGAAAAAGTCTCTGTCCACAAGGCATCCCCAGGCTCCGATGCTCAGGGATTGGAAGTGGTTGGAAATGGACTATTACCCTTCCCCTTCTCCCACCGTGTCCCCCTTTGCTCTAGAAGGCTTAAACTTTCAATTTCAAACTATTTTAGGACCCAGGACACATTGGTAAAGTGTGGCAAAGTTTGGAGAAAATTTCAATTTTAGCGGACATCCTCCACGTCCCATGCCCAGGAACAGTGCACCTTTCCTGGGAAAGTGTGAGGGGTTGGTCCTGGAGCCTTCCAGGGAGTACTGACAACATTTTTACCCAAACATGAGGCCTCCAATGGGGGGTTATGCATAGCTCCAGGGGGGTCTCAGACCTGTAGCTAGCCCATTTGAGATCACTTTTCTTGGGGCATCTGACTTCCACAGATGGCCCTGGAGGTCCATATTTTTTTATTGTTTTATTTTTTTTTAACTTTGCTTGATTTTGCCCAAACTTTAGCCATGTCATACCTGTCCCAAATGAACCACCCTGTCCCATTTTAGGGCCTGTGGGACAAACAGGTACAAAAGTAAGGGTATGTGTCTAAAAGCGTCCACTAGCAATCCCTTACCATTATGGTCCAGGGACACTTTGTGGACAGCGGACATTTCTCAGTCATACATTGTCCAAGCAGGATGAAACTCACAGGGCAGACTCAGTGGAGCTCTAGAAACTGGCCCTGTGAATCCCAGCAACATATGACTAACTGTGACCCAGAAATAGCCACTGTCCACAAGGCATCCCCGGGGCCCCATTCATAGGGATCGGAACTGGACACCAATGGACAATTACGCATACCATTGTCCCATTTTGTCTCCCTTGGTCCAGGAAGGCTGAAATTCACACAGGACACTCCATGTAGAATGCAGACAGTGTGGCAAAAGTTACAAGGAAATCAGACAAACTTGAAAATTTGGCCAGACGTTGACTACGTGGTCCTCAGAAGGGTCAAATTTTCAAAGTTCTCCAAAATGGACCAAACTCATACTGGAAGACAGAGACCCATAGCAGAGTCCAAGTGCCAAGTTTAGGGCCTGTAGAACAAACAGGAACCAGATGGGAGTGAGGTAAGAGAAAGGGTTGATTTCTGTCCACTTCTAATCCTTATACACTGGGGGCCAAGGAAGCCTTGTGGACAGTGGCTTTTTCTCTGTCATGGATTGTCCTAGGATGCTGATACTCACAGGACAGACTCAGTGGAGCTTTGTGGGGTTGCCCTGTGAATGCCAGCAACGTAGGACCTACCCTGACTGAGAAAAAGTCTCTGTCCACAAGGCATCCCCAGGAACAGTGCACCTTTCCTGGGAAAGTGTGAGGGGTTGGTCCTGGAGCCTTCCAGGGAGTACTGACAACATTTTTACCCAAACATGAGGCCTCCAATGGGGGGTTATGCATAGCTCCAGGGGGGTCTCAGACCTGTAGCTAGCCCATTTGAGATCACTTTTCTTGGGGCATCTGACTTCCACAGATGGCCCTGGAGGTCCATATTTTTTTATTGTTTTATTTTTTTTTTTAACTTTGCTTGATTTTGCCCAAACTTTAGCCATGTCATACCTGTCTCAAATGAAGCACCCTGTCCCATTTTAGGGCCTGTGGGACAAACAGGGACAAAAGTAAGGGTATGTGTCTAAAAGCGTCCACTAGCAATCCCTTACCATTATGGTCCAGGGACACTGTGTGGACAGTGGCCATTTCTCAGTCATACATTGTCCAAGCAGGATGAAACTCACAGGGCAGACTCAGTGGAGCTCTAGAAACTGGCCCTGTGAATCCCAGCAACATATGACTAACTGTGACCCAGAAATAGCCACTGTCCACAAGGCATCCCCGGGGCCCCATTCATAGGGATCGGAACTGGACACCAATGGACAATTACGCATACCATTGTCCCATTTTGTCTCCCTTGGTCCAGGAAGGCTGAAATTCACACAGGACACTCCATGTAGAATGCAGACAGTGTGGCAAAAGTTACAAGGAAATCAGACAAACTTGAAAATTTGGCCAGACGTTGACTACGTGGTCCTCAGAAGGGTCAAATTTTCAAAGTTCTCCAAAATGGACCAAACTCATACTGGAAGACAGAGACCCATAGCAGAGTCCAAGTGCCAAGTTTAGGGCCTGTAGAACAAACAGGAACCAGATGGGAGTGAGGTAAGAGAAAGGGTTGATTTCTGTCCACTTCTAATCCTTATACACTGGGGGCCAAGGAAGCCTTGTGGACAGTGGCTTTTTCTCTGTCATGGATTGTCCTAGGATGCTGATACTCACAGGACAGACTCAGTGGAGCTTTGTGGGGTTGCCCTGTGAATGCCAGCAACGTAGGACCTACCCTGACTGAGAAAAAGTCTCTGTCCACAAGGCATCCCCAGGCTCCAATGCTCAGGGATTGGAAGTGGTTGGAAATGGACTATTACCCTTCCCCTTCTCCCACCGTGTCCCCCTTTGCTCTAGAAGGCTTAAACTTTCAATTTCAAACTATTTTAGGACCCAGGACACATTGGTAAAGTGTGGCAAAGTTTGGAGAAAATTTCAATTTTAGGGGACATCCTCCACGTCCCATACCCAGGAACAGTGCACCTTTCCTGGGAAAGTGTGAGGGGTTGGTCCTGGAGCCTTCCAGGGAGTACTGACAACATTTTTACCCAAAAATGAGGCCTCCAATGGGGGGTTATGCATAGCTCCAGGGGGGTCTCAGACCTGTAGCTAGCCCATTTGAGATCACTTTTCTTGGGGCATCTGACTTCCACAGATGGCCCTGGAGGTCCATATTTTTTTATTGTTTTATTTTTTTTTTAAAACTTTGCTTGATTTTGCCCAAACTTTAGCCATGTCATACCTGTGTCAAATGAAGCACCCTGTCCCATTTTAGGGCCTGTGGGACAAACAGGGACAAAAGTAAGGGTATGTGTCTAAAAGCGTCCACTAGCAATCCCTTACCATTATGGTCCAGGGACACTGTGTGGACAGTGGCCATTTCTCAGTCATACATTGTCCAAGCAGGATGAAACTCACAGGGCAGACTCAGTGGAGCTCTAGAAACTGGCCCTGTGAATCCCAGCAACATATGACTAACTGTGACCCAGAAATAGCCACTGTCCACAAGGCATCCCCGGGGCCCCATTCAAAGGGATCGGAACTGGACACCAATGGACAATTACGCATACCATTGTCCCATTTTGTCTCCCTTGGTCCAGGAAGGCTGAAATTCACACAGGACACTCCATGTAGAATGCAGACAGTGTGGCAAAAGTTACAAGGAAATCAGACAAACTTGAAAATTTGGCCAGACGTTGACTACGTACGTGGTCCTCAGAAGGGTCAAATTTTCAAAGTTCTCCAAAATGGACCAAACTCATACTGGAAGACAGAGACCCATAGCAGAGTCCAAGTGCCAAGTTTAGGGCCTGTAGAACAAACAGGAACCAGATGGGAGTGAGGTAAGAGAAAGGGTTGATTTCTGTCCACTTCTAATCCTTATACACTGGGGGCCAAGGAAGCCTTGTGGACAGTGGCTTTTTCTCTGTCATGGATTGTCCTAGGATGCTGATACTCACAGGACAGACTCAGTGGAGCTTTGTGGGGTTGCCCTGTGAATGCCAGCAACGTAGGACCTACCCTGACTGAGAAAAAGTCTCTGTCCACAAGGCATCCCCAGGCTCCGATGCTCAGGGATTGGAAGTGGTTGGAAATGGACTATTACCCTTCCCCTTCTCCCACCGTGTCCCCCTTTGCTCTAGAAGGCTTAAACTTTCAATTTCAAACTATTTTAGGACCCAGGACACATTGGTAAAGTGTGGCAAAGTTTGGAGAAAATTTCAATTTTAGCGGACATCCTCCACGTCCCATGCCCAGGAACAGTGCACCTTTCCTGGGAAAGTGTGAGGGGTTGGTCCTGGAGCCTTCCAGGGAGTACTGACAACATTTTTACCCAAACATGAGGCCTCCAATGGGGGGTTATGCATAGCTCCAGGGGGGTCTCAGACCTGTAGCTAGCCCATTTGAGATCACTTTTCTTGGGGCATCTGACTTCCACAGATGGCCCTGGAGGTCCATATTTTTTTATTGTTTTATTTTTTTTTTTAACTTTGCTTGATTTTGCCCAAACTTTAGCCATGTCATACCTGTGTCAAATGAAGCACCCTGTCCCATTTTAGGGCCTGTGGGACAAACAGGGACAAAAGTAAGGGTATGTGTCTAAAAGCGTCCACTAGCAATCCCTTACCATTATGGTCCAGGGACACTGTGTGGACAGTGGCCATTTCTCAGTCATACATTGTCCAAGCAGGATGAAACTCACAGGGCAGACTCAGTGGAGCTCTAGAAACTGGCCCTGTGAATCCCAGCAACATATGACTAACTGTGACCCAGAAATAGCCACTGTCCACAAGGCATCCCCGGGGCCCCATTCATAGGGATCGGAACTGGACACCAATGGACAATTACGCATACCATTGTCCCATTTTGTCTCCCTTGGTCCAGGAAGGCTGAAATTCACACAGGACACTCCATGTAGAATGCAGACAGTGTGGCAAAAGTTACAAGGAAATCAGACAAACTTGAAAATTTGGCCAGACGTTGACTACGTGGTCCTCAGAAGGGTCAAATTTTCAAAGTTCTCCAAAATGGACCAAACTCATACTGGAAGACAGAGACCCATAGCAGAGTCCAAGTGCCAAGTTTAGGGCCTGTAGAACAAACAGGAACCAGATGGGAGTGAGGTAAGAGAAAGGGTTGATTTCTGTCCACTTCTAATCCTTATACACTGGGGGCCAAGGAAGCCTTGTGGACAGTGGCTTTTTCTCTGTCATGGATTGTCCTAGGATGCTGATACTCACAGGACAGACTCAGTGGAGCTTTGTGGGGTTGCCCTGTGAATGCCAGCAACGTAGGACCTACCCTGACTGAGAAAAAGTCTCTGTCCACAAGGCATCCCCAGGCTCCAATGCTCAGGGATTGGAAGTGGTTGGAAATGGACTATTACCCTTCCCCTTCTCCCACCGTGTCCCCCTTTGCTCTAGAAGGCTTAAACTTTCAATTTCAAACTATTTTAGGACCCAGGACACATTGGTAAAGTGTGGCAAAGTTTGGAGAAAATTTCAATTTTAGGGGACATCCTCCACGTCCCATGCCCAGGAACAGTGCACCTTTCCTGGGAAAGTGTGAGGGGTTGGTCCTGGAGCCTTCCAGGGAGTACTGACAACATTTTTACCCAAAAATGAGGCCTCCAATGGGGGGTTATGCATAGCTCCAGGGGGGTCTCAGACCTGTAGCTAGCCCATTTGAGATCACTTTTCTTGGGGCATCTGACTTCCACAGATGGCCCTGGAGGTCCATATTTTTTTATTGTTTTATTTTTTTTTTTAACTTTGCTTGATTTTGCCCAAACTTTAGCCATGTCATACCTGTCTCAAATGAAGCACCCTGTCCCATTTTAGGGCCTGTGGGACAAACAGGGACAAAAGTAAGGGTATGTGTCTAAAAGCGTCCACTAGCAATCCCTTACCATTATGGTCCAGGGACACTGTGTGGACAGTGGCCATTTCTCAGTCATACATTGTCCAAGCAGGATGAAACTCACAGGGCAGACTCAGTGGAGCTCTAGAAACTGGCCCTGTGAATCCCAGCAACATATGACTAACTGTGACCCAGAAATAGCCACTGTCCACAAGGCATCCCCGGGGCCCCATTCATAGGGATCGGAACTGGACACCAATGGACAATTACGCATACCATTGTCCCATTTTGTCTCCCTTGGTCCAGGAAGGCTGAAATTCACACAGGACACTCCATGTAGAATGCAGACAGTGTGGCAAAAGTTACAAGGAAATCAGACAAACTTGAAAATTTGGCCAGACGTTGACTACGTGGTCCTCAGAAGGGTCAAATTTTCAAAGTTCTCCAAAATGGACCAAACTCATACTGGAAGACAGAGACCCATAGCAGAGTCCAAGTGCCAAGTTTAGGGCCTGTAGAACAAACAGGAACCAGATGGGAGTGAGGTAAGAGAAAGGGTTGATTTCTGTCCACTTCTAATCCTTATACACTGGGGGCCAAGGAAGCCTTGTGGACAGTGGCTTTTTCTCTGTCATGGATTGTCCTAGGATGCTGATACTCACAGGACAGACTCGGTGGAGCTTTGTGGGGTTGCCCTGTGAATGCCAGCAACGTAGGACCTACCCTGACTGAGAAAAAGTCTCTGTCCACAAGGCATCCCCAGGCTCCAATGCTCAGGGATTGGAAGTGTTTGGAAATGGACTATTACCCTTCCCCTTCTCCCACCGTGTCCCCCTTTGCTCTAGAAGGCTTAAACTTTCAATTTCAAACTATTTTAGGACCCAGGACACATTGGTAAAGTGTGGCAAAGTTTGGAGAAAATTTCAATTTTAGCGGACATCCTCCACGTCCCATGCCCAGGAACAGTGCACCTTTCCTGGGAAAGTGTGAGGGGTTGGTCCTGGAGCCTTCCAGGGAGTACTGACAACATTTTTACCCAAACATGAGGCCTCCAATGGGGGGTTATGCATAGCTCCAGGGGGGTCTCAGACCTGTAGCTAGCCCATTTGAGATCACTTTTCTTGGGGCATCTGACTTCCACAGATGGCCCTGGAGGTCCATATTTTTTTATTGTTTTATTTTTTTTTTTAACTTTGCTTGATTTTGCCCAAACTTTAGCCATGTCATACCTGTCTCAAATGAAGCACCCTGTCCCATTTTAGGGCCTGTGGGACAAACAGGGACAAAAGTAAGGGTATGTGTCTAAAAGCGTCCACTAGCAATCCCTTACCATTATGGTCCAGGGACACTGTGTGGACAGTGGCCATTTCTCAGTCATACATTGTCCAAGCAGGATGAAACTCACAGGGCAGACTCAGTGGAGCTCTAGAAACTGGCCCTGTGAATCCCAGCAACATATGACTAACTGTGACCCAGAAATAGCCACTGTCCACAAGGCATCCCCGGGGCCCCATTCATAGGGATCGGAACTGGACACCAATGGACAATTACGCATACCATTGTCCCATTTTGTCTCCCTTGGTCCAGGAAGGCTGAAATTCACACAGGACACTCCATGTAGAATGCAGACAGTGTGGCAAAAGTTACAAGGAAATCAGACAAACTTGAAAATTTGGCCAGACGTTGACTACGTGGTCCTCAGAAGGGTCAAATTTTCAAAGTTCTCCAAAATGGACCAAACTCATACTGGAAGACAGAGACCCATAGCAGAGTCCAAGTGCCAAGTTTAGGGCCTGTAGAACAAACAGGAACCAGATGGGAGTGAGGTAAGAGAAAGGGTTGATTTCTGTCCACTTCTAATCCTTATACACTGGGGGCCAAGGAAGCCTTGTGGACAGTGGCTTTTTCTCTGTCATGGATTGTCCTAGGATGCTGATACTCACAGGACAGACTCAGTGGAGCTTTGTGGGGTTGCCCTGTGAATGCCAGCAACGTAGGACCTACCCTGACTGAGAAAAAGTCTCTGTCCACAAGGCATCCCCAGGCTCCAATGCTCAGGGATTGGAAGTGGTTGGAAATGGACTATTACCCTTCCCCTTCTCCCACCGTGTCCCCCTTTGCTCTAGAAGGCTTAAACTTTCAATTTCAAACTATTTTAGGACCCAGGACACATTGGTAAAGTGTGGCAAAGTTTGGAGAAAATTTCAATTTTAGGGGACATCCTCCACGTCCCATGCCCAGGAACAGTGCACCTTTCCTGGGAAAGTGTGAGGGGTTGGTCCTGGAGCCTTCCAGGGAGTACTGACAACATTTTTACCCAAAAATGAGGCCTCCAATGGGGGGTTATGCATAGCTCCAGGGGGGTCTCAGACCTGTAGCTAGCCCATTTGAGATCACTTTTCTTGGGGCATCTGACTTCCACAGATGGCCCTGGAGGTCCATATTTTTTTATTGTTTTATTTTTTTTTTTAACTTTGCTTGATTTTGCCCAAACTTTAGCCATGTCATACCTGTCTCAAATGAAGCACCCTGTCCCATTTTAGGGCCTGTGGGACAAACAGGGACAAAAGTAAGGGTATGTGTCTAAAAGCGTCCACTAGCAATCCCTTACCATTATGGTCCAGGGACACTGTGTGGACAGTGGCCATTTCTCAGTCATACATTGTCCAAGCAGGATGAAACTCACAGGGCAGACTCAGTGGAGCTCTAGAAACTGGCCCTGTGAATCCCAGCAACATATGACTAACTGTGACCCAGAAATAGCCACTGTCCACAAGGCATCCCCGGGGCCCCATTCATAGGGATCGGAACTGGACACCAATGGACAATTACGCATACCATTGTCCCATTTTGTCTCCCTTGGTCCAGGAAGGCTGAAATTCACACAGGACACTCCATGTAGAATGCAGACAGTGTGGCAAAAGTTACAAGGAAATCAGACAAACTTGAAAATTTGGCCAGACGTTGACTACGTGGTCCTCAGAAGGGTCAAATTTTCAAAGTTCTCCAAAATGGACCAAACTCATACTGGAAGACAGAGACCCATAGCAGAGTCCAAGTGCCAAGTTTAGGGCCTGTAGAACAAACAGGAACCAGATGGGAGTGAGGTAAGAGAAAGGGTTGATTTCTGTCCACTTCTAATCCTTATACACTGGGGGCCAAGGAAGCCTTGTGGACAGTGGCTTTTTCTCTGTCATGGATTGTCCTAGGATGCTGATACTCACAGGACAGACTCGGTGGAGCTTTGTGGGGTTGCCCTGTGAATGCCAGCAACGTAGGACCTACCCTGACTGAGAAAAAGTCTCTGTCCACAAGGCATCCCCAGGCTCCAATGCTCAGGGATTGGAAGTGTTTGGAAATGGACTATTACCCTTCCCCTTCTCCCACCGTGTCCCCCTTTGCTCTAGAAGGCTTAAACTTTCAATTTCAAACTATTTTAGGACCCAGGACACATTGGTAAAGTGTGGCAAAGTTTGGAGAAAATTTCAATTTTAGCGGACATCCTCCACGTCCCATGCACAGGAACAGTGCACCTTTCCTGGGAAAGTGTGAGGGGTTGGTCCTGGAGCCTTCCAGGGAGTACTGACAACATTTTTACCCAAACATGAGGCCTCCAATGGGGGGTTATGCATAGCTCCAGGGGGGTCTCAGACCTGTAGCTAGCCCATTTGAGATCACTTTTCTTGGGGCATCTGACTTCCACAGATGGCCCTGGAGGTCCATATTTTTTTATTGTTTTTTTTTTTTTTTTAACTTTGCTTGATTTTGCCCAAACTTTAGCCATGTCATACCTGTGTCAAATGAAGCACCCTGTCCCATTTTAGGGCCTGTGGGACAAACAGGGACAAAAGTAAGGGTATGTGTCTAAAAGCGTCCACTAGCAATCCCTTACCATTATGGTCCAGGGACACTGTGTGGACAGTGGCCATTTCTCAGTCATACATTGTCCAAGCAGGATGAAACTCACAGGGCAGACTCAGTGGAGCTCTAGAAACTGGCCCTGTGAATCCCAGCAACATATGACTAACTGTGACCCAGAAATAGCCACTGTCCACAAGGCATCCCCGGGGCCCCATTCATAGGGATCGGAACTGGACACCAATGGACAATTACGCATACCATTGTCCCATTTTGTCTCCCTTGGTCCAGGAAGGCTGAAATTCACACAGGACACTCCATGTAGAATGCAGACAGTGTGGCAAAAGTTACAAGGAAATCAGACAAACTTGAAAATTTGGCCAGACGTTGACTACGTGGTCCTCAGAAGGGTCAAATTTTCAAAGTTCTCCAAAATGGACCAAACTCATACTGGAAGACAGAGACCCATAGCAGAGTCCAAGTGCCAAGTTTAGGGCCTGTAGAACAAACAGGAACCAGATGGGAGTGAGGTAAGAGAAAGGGTTGATTTCTGTCCACTTCTAATCCTTATACACTGGGGGCCAAGGAAGCCTTGTGGACAGTGGCTTTTTCTCTGTCATGGATTGTCCTAGGATGCTGATACTCACAGGACAGACTCAGTGGAGCTTTGTGGGGTTGCCCTGTGAATGCCAGCAACGTAGGACCTACCCTGACTGAGAAAAAGTCTCTGTCCACAAGGCATCCCCAGGCTCCAATGCTCAGGGATTGGAAGTGGTTGGAAATGGACTATTACCCTTCCCCTTCTCCCACCGTGTCCCCCTTTGCTCTAGAAGGCTTAAACTTTCAATTTCAAACTATTTTAGGACCCAGGACACATTGGTAAAGTGTGGCAAAGTTTGGAGAAAATTTCAATTTTAGGGGACATCCTCCACGTCCCATACCCAGGAACAGTGCACCTTTCCTGGGAAAGTGTGAGGGGTTGGTCCTGGAGCCTTCCAGGGAGTACTGACAACATTTTTACCCAAAAATGAGGCCTCCAATGGGGGGTTATGCATAGCTCCAGGGGGGTCTCAGACCTGTAGCTAGCCCATTTGAGATCACTTTTCTTGGGGCATCTGACTTCCACAGATGGCCCTGGAGGTCCATATTTTTTTATTGTTTTATTTTTTTTTTAACTTTGCTTGATTTTGCCCAAACTTTAGCCATGTCATACCTGTGTCAAATGAAGCACCCTGTCCCATTTTAGGGCCTGTGGGACAAACAGGGACAAAAGTAAGGGTATGTGTCTAAAAGCGTCCACTAGCAATCCCTTACCATTATGGTCCAGGGACACTGTGTGGACAGTGGCCATTTCTCAGTCATACATTGTCCAAGCAGGATGAAACTCACAGGGCAGACTCAGTGGAGCTCTAGAAACTGGCCCTGTGAATCCCAGCAACATATGACTAACTGTGACCCAGAAATAGCCACTGTCCACAAGGCATCCCCGGGGCCCCATTCATAGGGATCGGAACTGGACACCAATGGACAATTACGCATACCATTGTCCCATTTTGTCTCCCTTGGTCCAGGAAGGCTGAAATTCACACAGGACACTCCATGTAGAATGCAGACAGTGTGGCAAAAGTTACAAGGAAATCAGACAAACTTGAAAATTTGGCCAGACGTTGATTACGTGGTCCTCAGAAGGGTCAAATTTTCAAAGTTCTCCAAAATGGACCAAACTCATACTGGAAGACAGAGACCCATAGCAGAGTCCAAGTGCCAAGTTTAGGGCCTGTAGAACAAACAGGAACCAGATGGGAGTGAGGTAAGAGAAAGGGTTGATTTCTGTCCACTTCTAATCCTTATACACTGGGGGCCAAGGAAGCCTTGTGGACAGTGGCTTTTTCTCTGTCATGGATTGTCCTAGGATGCTGATACTCACAGGACAGACTCAGTGGAGCTTTGTGGGGTTGCCCTGTGAATGCCAGCAACGTAGGACCTACCCTGACTGAGAAAAAGTCTCTGTCCACAAGGCATCCCCAGGCTCCAATGCTCAGGGATTGGAAGTGGTTGGAAATGGACTATTACCCTTCCCCTTCTCCCACCGTGTCCCCCTTTGCTCTAGAAGGCTTAAACTTTCAATTTCAAACTATTTTAGGACCCAGGACACATTGGTAAAGTGTGGCAAAGTTTGGAGAAAATTTCAATTTTAGGGGACATCCTCCACGTCCCATACCCAGGAACAGTGCACCTTTCCTGGGAAAGTGTGAGGGGTTGGTCCTGGAGCCTTCCAGGGAGTACTGACAACATTTTTACCCAAACATGAGGCCTCCAATGGGGGGTTATGCATAGCTCCAGGGGGGTCTCAGACCTGTAGCTAGCCCATTTGAGATCACTTTTCTTGGGGCATCTGACTTCCACAGATGGCCCTGGAGGTCCATATTTTTTTATTGTTTTATTTTTTTTTTTAACTTTGCTTGATTTTGCCCAAACTTTAGCCATGTCATACCTGTGTCAAATGAAGCACCCTGTCCCATTTTAGGGCCTGTGGGACAAACAGGGACAAAAGTAAGGGTATGTGTCTAAAAGCGTCCACTAGCAATCCCTTACCATTATGGTCCAGGGACACTGTGTGGACAGTGGCCATTTCTCAGTCATACATTGTCCAAGCAGGATGAAACTCACAGGGCAGACTCAGTGGAGCTCTAGAAACTGGCCCTGTGAATCCCAGCAACATATGACTAACTGTGACCCAGAAATAGCCACTGTCCACAAGGCATCCCCGGGGCCCCATTCATAGGGATCGGAACTGGACACCAATGGACAATTACGCATACCATTGTCCCATTTTGTCTCCCTTGGTCCAGGAAGGCTGAAATTCACACAGGACACTCCATGTAGAATGCAGACAGTGTGGCAAAAGTTACAAGGAAATCAGACAAACTTGAAAATTTGGCCAGACGTTGACTACGTGGTCCTCAGAAGGGTCAAATTTTCAAAGTTCTCCAAAATGGACCAAACTCATACTGGAAGACAGAGACCCATAGCAGAGTCCAAGTGCCAAGTTTAGGGCCTGTAGAACAAACAGGAACCAGATGGGAGTGAGGTAAGAGAAAGGGTTGATTTCTGTCCACTTCTAATCCTTATACACTGGGGGCCAAGGAAGCCTTGTGGACAGTGGCTTTTTCTCTGTCATGGATTGTCCTAGGATGCTGATACTCACAGGACAGACTCGGTGGAGCTTTGTGGGGTTGCCCTGTGAATGCCAGCAACGTAGGACCTACCCTGACTGAGAAAAAGTCTCTGTCCACAAGGCATCCCCAGGCTCCAATGCTCAGGGATTGGAAGTGGTTGGAAATGGACTATTACCCTTCCCCTTCTCCCACCGTGTCCCCCTTTGCTCTAGAAGGCTTAAACTTTCAATTTCAAACTATTTTAGGACCCAGGACACATTGGTAAAGTGTGGCAAAGTTTGGAGAAAATTTCAATTTTAGGGGACATCCTCCACGTCCCATACCCAGGAACAGTGCACCTTTCCTGGGAAAGTGTGAGGGGTTGGTCCTGGAGCCTTCCAGGGAGTACTGACAACATTTTTACCCAAAAATGAGGCCTCCAATGGGGGGTTATGCATAGCTCCAGGGGGGTCTCAGACCTGTAGCTAGCCCATTTGAGATCACTTTTCTTGGGGCATCTGACTTCCACAGATGGCCCTGGAGGTCCATATTTTTTTATTGTTTTATTTTTTTTTAAAACTTTGCTTGATTTTGCCCAAACTTTAGCCATGTCATACCTGTCTCAAATGAAGCACCCTGTCCCATTTTAGGGCCTGTGGGACAAACAGGGACAAAAGTAAGGGTATGTGTCTAAAAGCGTCCACTAGCAATCCCTTACCATTATGGTCCAGGGACACTGTGTGGACAGTGGCCATTTCTCAGTCATACATTGTCCAAGCAGGATGAAACTCACAGGGCAGACTCAGTGGAGCTCTAGAAACTGGCCCTGTGAATCCCAGCAACATATGACTAACTGTGACCCAGAAATAGCCACTGTCCACAAGGCATCCCCGGGGCCCCATTCATAGGGATCGGAACTGGACACCAATGGACAATTACGCATACCATTGTCCCATTTTGTCTCCCTTGGTCCAGGAAGGCTGAAATTCACACAGGACACTCCATGTAGAATGCAGACAGTGTGGCAAAAGTTACAAGGAAATCAGACAAACTTGAAAATTTGGCCAGACGTTGACTACGTGGTCCTCAGAAGGGTCAAATTTTCAAAGTTCTCCAAAATGGACCAAACTCATACTGGAAGACAGAGACCCATAGCAGAGTCCAAGTGCCAAGTTTAGGGCCTGTAGAACAAACAGGAACCAGATGGGAGTGAGGTAAGAGAAAGGGTTGATTTCTGTCCACTTCTAATCCTTATACACTGGGGGCCAAGGAAGCCTTGTGGACAGTGGCTTTTTCTCTGTCATGGATTGTCCTAGGATGCTGATACTCACAGGACAGACTCAGTGGAGCTTTGTGGGGTTGCCCTGTGAATGCCAGCAACGTAGGACCTACCCTGACTGAGAAAAAGTCTCTGTCCACAAGGCATCCCCAGGCTCCAATGCTCAGGGATTGGAAGTGGTTGGAAATGGACTATTACCCTTCCCCTTCTCCCACCGTGTCCCCCTTTGCTCTAGAAGGCTTAAACTTTCAATTTCAAACTATTTTAGGACCCAGGACACATTGGTAAAGTGTGGCAAAGTTTGGAGAAAATTTCAATTTTAGCGGACATCCTCCACGTCCCATGCCCAGGAACAGTGCACCTTTCCTGGGAAAGTGTGAGGGGTTGGTCCTGGAGCCTTCCAGGGAGTACTGACAACATTTTTACCCAAACATGAGGCCTCCAATGGGGGGTTATGCATAGCTCCAGGGGGTCTCAGACCTGTAGCTAGCCCATTTGAGATCACTTTTCTTGGGGCATCTGACTTCCACAGATGGCCCTGGAGGTCCATATTTTTTTATTGTTTTATTTTTTTTTTTAACTTTGCTTGATTTTGCCCAAACTTTAGCCATGTCATACCTGTCTCAAATGAAGCACCCTGTCCCATTTTAGGGCCTGTGGGACAAACAGGGACAAAAGTAAGGGTATGTGTCTAAAAGCGTCCACTAGCAATCCCTTACCATTATGGTCCAGGGACACTGTGTGGACAGTGGCCATTTCTCAGTCATACATTGTCCAAGCAGGATGAAACTCACAGGGCAGACTCAGTGGAGCTCTAGAAACTGGCCCTGTGAATCCCAGCAACATATGACTAACTGTGACCCAGAAATAGCCACTGTCCACAAGGCATCCCCGGGGCCCCATTCATAGGGATCGGAACTGGACACCAATGGACAATTACGCATACCATTGTCCCATTTTGTCTCCCTTGGTCCAGGAAGGCTGAAATTCACACAGGACACTCCATGTAGAATGCAGACAGTGTGGCAAAAGTTACAAGGAAATCAGACAAACTTGAAAATTTGGCCAGACGTTGACTACGTGGTCCTCAGAAGGGTCAAATTTTCAAAGTTCTCCAAAATGGACCAAACTCATACTGGAAGACAGAGACCCATAGCAGAGTCCAAGTGCCAAGTTTAGGGCCTGTAGAACAAACAGGAACCAGATGGGAGTGAGGTAAGAGAAAGGGTTGATTTCTGTCCACTTCTAATCCTTATACACTGGGGGCCAAGGAAGCCTTGTGGACAGTGGCTTTTTCTCTGTCATGGATTGTCCTAGGATGCTGATACTCACAGGACAGACTCAGTGGAGCTTTGTGGGGTTGCCCTGTGAATGCCAGCAACGTAGGACCTACCCTGACTGAGAAAAAGTCTCTGTCCACAAGGCATCCCCAGGCTCCGATGCTCAGGGATTGGAAGTGGTTGGAAATGGACTATTACCCTTCCCCTTCTCCCACCGTGTCCCCCTTTGCTCTAGAAGGCTTAAACTTTCAATTTCAAACTATTTTAGGACCCAGGACACATTGGTAAAGTGTGGCAAAGTTTGGAGAAAATTTCAATTTTAGCGGACATCCTCCACGTCCCATGCCCAGGAACAGTGCACCTTTCCTGGGAAAGTGTGAGGGGTTGGTCCTGGAGCCTTCCAGGGAGTACTGACAACATTTTTACCCAAACATGAGGCCTCCAATGGGGGGTTATGCATAGCTCCAGGGGGGTCTCAGACCTGTAGCTAGCCCATTTGAGATCACTTTTCTTGGGGCATCTGACTTCCACAGATGGCCCTGGAGGTCCATATTTTTTTATTGTTTTATTTTTTTTTTAACTTTGCTTGATTTTGCCCAAACTTTAGCCATGTCATACCTGTCCCAAATGAAGCACCCTGTCCCATTTTAGGGCCTGTGGGACAAACAGGGACAAAAGTAAGGGTATGTGTCTAAAAGCGTCCACTAGCAATCCCTTACCATTATGGTCCAGGGACACTGTGTGGACAGGGGCCATTTCTCAGTCATACATTGTCCAAGCAGGATGAAACTCACAGGGCAGACTCAGTGGAGCTCTAGAAACTGGCCCTGTGAATCCCAGCAACATATGACTAACTGTGACCCAGAAATAGCCACTGTCCACAAGGCATCCCCGGGGCCCCATTCATAGGGATCGGAACTGGACACCAATGGACAATTACGCATACCATTGTCCCATTTTGTCTCCCTTGGTCCAGGAAGGCTGAAATTCACACAGGACACTCCATGTAGAATGCAGACAGTGTGGCAAAAGTTACAAGGAAATCAGACAAACTTGAAAATTTGGCCAGACGTTGACTACGTGGTCCTCAGAAGGGTCAAATTTTCAAAGTTCTCCAAAATGGACCAAACTCATACTGGAAGACAGAGACCCATAGCAGAGTCCAAGTGCCAAGTTTAGGGCCTGTAGAACAAACAGGAACCAGATGGGAGTGAGGTAAGAGAAAGGGTTGATTTCTGTCCACTTCTAATCCTTATACACTGGGGGCCAAGGAAGCCTTGTGGACAGTGGCTTTTTCTCTGTCATGGATTGTCCTAGGATGCTGATACTCACAGGACAGACTCAGTGGAGCTTTGTGGGGTTGCCCTGTGAATGCCAGCAACGTAGGACCTACCCTGACTGAGAAAAAGTCTCTGTCCACAAGGCATCCCCAGGCTCCAATGCTCAGGGATTGGAAGTGGTTGGAAATGGACTATTACCCTTCCCCTTCTCCCACCGTGTCCCCCTTTGCTCTAGAAGGCTTAAACTTTCAATTTCAAACTATTTTAGGACCCAGGACACATTGGTAAAGTGTGGCAAAGTTTGGAGAAAATTTCAATTTTAGGGGACATCCTCCACGTCCCATACCCAGGAACAGTGCACCTTTCCTGTGAAAGTGTGAGGGGTTGGTCCTGGAGCCTTCCAGGGAGTACTGACAACATTTTTACCCAAAAATGAGGCCTCCAATGGGGGGTTATGCATAGCTCCAGGGGGGTCTCAGACCTGTAGCTAGCCCATTTGAGATCACTTTTCTTGGGGCATCTGACTTCCACAGATGGCCCTGGAGGTCCATATTTTTTTATTGTTTTATTTTTTTTTTTAACTTTGCTTGATTTTGCCCAAACTTTAGCCATGTCATACCTGTCTCAAATGAAGCACCCTGTCCCATTTTAGGGCCTGTGGGACAAACAGGGACAAAAGTAAGGGTATGTGTCTAAAAGCGTCCACTAGCAATCCCTTACCATTATGGTCCAGGGACACTGTGTGGACAGTGGCCATTTCTCAGTCATACATTGTCCAAGCAGGATGAAACTCACAGGGCAGACTCAGTGGAGCTCTAGAAACTGGCCCTGTGAATCCCAGCAACATATGACTAACTGTGACCCAGAAATAGCCACTGTCCACAAGGCATCCCCGGGGCCCCATTCATAGGGATCGGAACTGGACACCAATGGACAATTACGCATACCATTGTCCCATTTTGTCTCCCTTGGTCCAGGAAGGCTGAAATTCACACAGGACACTCCATGTAGAATGCAGACAGTGTGGCAAAAGTTACAAGGAAATCAGACAAACTTGAAAATTTGGCCAGACGTTGACTACGTGGTCCTCAGAAGGGTCAAATTTTCAAAGTTCTCCAAAATGGACCAAACTCATACTGGAAGACAGAGACCCATAGCAGAGTCCAAGTGCCAAGTTTAGGGCCTGTAGAACAAACAGGAACCAGATGGGAGTGAGGTAAGAGAAAGGGTTGATTTCTGTCCACTTCTAATCCTTATACACTGGGGGCCAAGGAAGCCTTGTGGACAGTGGCTTTTTCTCTGTCATGGATTGTCCTAGGATGCTGATACTCACAGGACAGACTCAGTGGAGCTTTGTGGGGTTGCCCTGTGAATGCCAGCAACGTAGGACCTACCCTGACTGAGAAAAAGTCTCTGTCCACAAGGCATCCCCAGGCTCCAATGCTCAGGGATTGGAAGTGGTTGGAAATGGACTATTACCCTTCCCCTTCTCCCACCGTGTCCCCCTTTGCTCTAGAAGGCTTAAACTTTCAATTTCAAACTATTTTAGGACCCAGGACACATTGGTAAAGTGTGGCAAAGTTTGGAGAAAATTTCAATTTTAGCGGACATCCTCCACGTCCCATGCCCAGGAACAGTGCACCTTTCCTGGGAAAGTGTGAGGGGTTGGTCCTGGAGCCTTCCAGGGAGTACTGACAACATTTTTACCGAAAAATGAGGCCTCCAATGGGGGGTTATGCATAGCTCCAGGGGGGTCTCAGACCTGTAGCTAGCCCATTTGAGATCACTTTTCTTGGGGCATCTGACTTCCACAGATGGCCCTGGAGGTCCATATTTTTTTATTGTTTTATTTTTTTTTTTAACTTTGCTTGATTTTGCCCAAACTTTAGCCATGTCATACCTGTGTCAAATGAAGCACCCTGTCCCATTTTAGGGCCTGTGGGACAAACAGGGACAAAAGTAAGGGTATGTGTCTAAAAGCGTCCACTAGCAATCCCTTACCATTATGGTCCAGGGACACTGTGTGGACAGTGGCCATTTCTCAGTCATACATTGTCCAAGCAGGATGAAACTCACAGGGCAGACTCAGTGGAGCTCTAGAAACTGGCCCTGTGAATCCCAGCAACATATGACTAACTGTGACCCAGAAATAGCCACTGTCCACAAGGCATCCCCGGGGCCCCATTCATAGGGATCGGAACTGGACACCAATGGACAATTACGCATACCATTGTCCCATTTTGTCTCCCTTGGTCCAGGAAGGCTGAAATTCACACAGGACACTCCATGTAGAATGCAGACAGTGTGGCAAAAGTTACAAGGAAATCAGACAAACTTGAAAATTTGGCCAGACGTTGATTACGTGGTCCTCAGAAGGGTCAAATTTTCAAAGTTCTCCAAAATGGACCAAACTCATACTGGAAGACAGAGACCCATAGCAGAGTCCAAGTGCCAAGTTTAGGGCCTGTAGAACAAACAGGAACCAGATGGGAGTGAGGTAAGAGAAAGGGTTGATTTCTGTCCACTTCTAATCCTTATACACTGGGGGCCAAGGAAGCCTTGTGGACAGTGGCTTTTTCTCTGTCATGGATTGTCCTAGGATGCTGATACTCACAGGACAGACTCGGTGGAGCTTTGTGGGGTTGCCCTGTGAATGCCAGCAACGTAGGACCTACCCTGACTGAGAAAAAGTCTCTGTCCACAAGGCATCCCCAGGCTCCAATGCTCAGGGATTGGAAGTGGTTGGAAATGGACTATTACCCTTCCCCTTCTCCCACCGTGTCCCCCTTTGCTCTAGAAGGCTTAAACTTTCAATTTCAAACTATTTTAGGACCCAGGACACATTGGTAAAGTGTGGCAAAGTTTGGAGAAAATTTCAATTTTAGGGGACATCCTCCACGTCCCATACCCAGGAACAGTGCACCTTTCCTGGGAAAGTGTGAGGGGTTGGTCCTGGAGCCTTCCAGGGAGTACTGACAACATTTTTACCCAAACATGAGGCCTCCAATGGGGGGTTATGCATAGCTCCAGGGGGGTCTCAGACCTGTAGCTAGCCCATTTGAGATCACTTTTCTTGGGGCATCTGACTTCCACAGATGGCCCTGGAGGTCCATATTTTTTTATTGTTTTATTTTTTTTTTTTAACTTTGCTTGATTTTGCCCAAACTTTAGCCATGTCATACCTGTGTCAAATGAAGCACCCTGTCCCATTTTAGGGCCTGTGGGACAAATAGGGACAAAAGTAAGGGTATGTGTCTAAAAGCGTCCACTAGCAATCCCTTACCATTATGGTCCAGGGACACTGTGTGGACAGTGGCCATTTCTCAGTCATACATTGTCCAAGCAGGATGAAACTCACAGGGCAGACTCAGTGGAGCTCTAGAAACTGGCCCTGTGAATCCCAGCAACATATGACTAACTGTGACCCAGAAATAGCCACTGTCCACAAGGCATCCCCGGGGCCCCATTCATAGGGATCGGAACTGGACACCAATGGACAATTACGCATACCATTGTCCCATTTTGTCTCCCTTGGTCCAGGAAGGCTGAAATTCACACAGGACACTCCATGTAGAATGCAGACAGTGTGGCAAAAGTTACAAGGAAATCAGACAAACTTGAAAATTTGGCCAGACGTTGACTACGTGGTCCTCAGAAGGGTCAAATTTTCAAAGTTCTCCAAAATGGACCAAACTCATACTGGAAGACAGAGACCCATAGCAGAGTCCAAGTGCCAAGTTTAGGGCCTGTAGAACTAACAGGAACCAGATGGGAGTGAGGTAAGAGAAAGGGTTGATTTCTGTCCACTTCTAATCCTTATACACTGGGGGCCAAGGAAGCCTTGTGGACAGTGGCTTTTTCTCTGTCATGGATTGTCCTAGGATGCTGATACTCACAGGACAGACTCAGTGGAGCTTTGTGGGGTTGCCCTGTGAATGCCAGCAACGTAGGACCTACCCTGACTGAGAAAAAGTCTCTGTCCACAAGGCATCCCCAGGCTCCGATGCTCAGGGATTGGAAGTGGTTGGAAATGGACTATTACCCTTCCCCTTCTCCCACCGTGTCCCCCTTTGCTCTAGAAGGCTTAAACTTTCAATTTCAAACTATTTTAGGACCCAGGACACATTGGTAAAGTGTGGCAAAGTTTGGAGAAAATTTCAATTTTAGCGGACATCCTCCACGTCCCATGCCCAGGAACAGTGCACCTTTCCTGGGAAAGTGTGAGGGGTTGGTCCTGGAGCCTTCCAGGGAGTACTGACAACATTTTTACCCAAACATGAGGCCTCCAATGGGGGGTTATGCATAGCTCCAGGGGGGTCTCAGACCTGTAGCTAGCCCATTTGAGATCACTTTTCTTGGGGCATCTGACTTCCACAGATGGCCCTGGAGGTCCATATTTTTTTATTGTTTTATTTTTTTTTTAACTTTGCTTGATTTTTCCCAAACTTTAGCCATGTCATACCTGTCTCAAATGAAGCACCCTGTCCCATTTTAGGGCCTGTGGGACAAACAGGGACAAAAGTAAGGGTATGTGTCTAAAAGCGTCCACTAGCAATCCCTTACCATTATGGTCCAGGGACACTGTGTGGACAGTGGCCATTTCTCAGTCATACATTGTCCAAGCAGGATGAAACTCACAGGGCAGACTCAGTGGAGCTCTAGAAACTGGCCCTGTGAATCCCAGCAACATATGACTAACTGTGACCCAGAAATAGCCACTGTCCACAAGGCATCCCCGGGGCCCCATTCATAGGGATCGGAACTGGACACCAATGGACAATTACGCATACCATTGTCCCATTTTGTCTCCCTTGGTCCAGGAAGGCTGAAATTCACACAGGACACTCCATGTAGAATGCAGACAGTGTGGCAAAAGTTACAAGGAAATCAGACAAACTTGAAAATTTGGCCAGACGTTGATTACGTGGTCCTCAGAAGGGTCAAATTTTCAAAGTTCTCCAAAATGGACCAAATTCATACTGGAAGACAGAGACCCATAGCAGAGTCCAAGTGCCAAGTTTAGGGCCTGTAGAACAAACAGGAACCAGATGGGAGTGAGGTAAGAGAAAGGGTTGATTTCTGTCCACTTCTAATCCTTATACACTGGGGGCCAAGGAAGCCTTGTGGACAGTGGCTTTTTCTCTGTCATGGATTGTCCTAGGATGCTGATACTCACAGGACAGACTCGGTGGAGCTTTGTGGGGTTGCCCTGTGAATGCCAGCAACGTAGGACCTACCCTGACTGAGAAAAAGTCTCTGTCCACAAGGCATCCCCAGGCTCCAATGCTCAGGGATTGGAAGTGGTTGGAAATGGACTATTACCCTTCCCCTTCTCCCACCGTGTCCCCCTTTGCTCTAGAAGGCTTAAACTTTCAATTTCAAACTATTTTAGGACCCAGGACACATTGGTAAAGTGTGGCAAAGTTTGGAGAAAATTTCAATTTTAGGGGACATCCTCCACGTCCCATACCCAGGAACAGTGCACCTTTCCTGGGAAAGTGTGAGGGGTTGGTCCTGGAGCCTTCCAGGGAGTACTGACAACATTTTTACCCAAACATGAGGCCTCCAATGGGGGGTTATGCATAGCTCCAGGGGGGTCTCAGACCTGTAGCTAGCCCATTTGAGATCACTTTTCTTGGGGCATCTGACTTCCACAGATGGCCCTGGAGGTCCATATTTTTTTATTGTTTTATTTTTTTTTTTAACTTTGCTTGATTTTGCCCAAACTTTAGCCATGTCATACCTGTGTCAAATGAAGCACCCTGTCCCATTTTAGGGCCTGTGGGACAAACAGGGACAAAAGTAAGGGTATGTGTCTAAAAGCGTCCACTAGCAATCCCTTACCATTATGGTCCAGGGACACTGTGTGGACAGTGGCCATTTCTCAGTCATACATTGTCCAAGCAGGATGAAACTCACAGGGCAGACTCAGTGGAGCTCTAGAAACTGGCCCTGTGAATCCCAGCAACATATGACTAACTGTGACCCAGAAATAGCCACTGTCCACAAGGCATCCCCGGGGCCCCATTCATAGGGATCGGAACTGGACACCAATGGACAATTACGCATACCATTGTCCCATTTTGTCTCCCTTGGTCCAGGAAGGCTGAAATTCACACAGGACACTCCATGTAGAATGCAGACAGTGTGGCAAAAGTTACAAGGAAATCAGACAAACTTGAAAATTTGGCCAGACGTTGACTACGTGGTCCTCAGAAGGGTCAAATTTTCAAAGTTCTCCAAAATGGACCAAACTCATACTGGAAGACAGAGACCCATAGCAGAGTCCAAGTGCCAAGTTTAGGGCCTGTAGAACAAACAGGAACAAGATGGGAGTGAGGTAAGAGAAAGGGTTGATTTCTGTCCACTTCTAATCCTTATACACTGGGGGCCAAGGAAGCCTTGTGGACAGTGGCTTTTTCTCTGTCATGGATTGTCCTAGGATGCTGATACTCACAGGACAGACTCAGTGGAGCTTTGTGGGGTTGCCCTGTGAATGCCAGCAACGTAGGACCTACCCTGACTGAGAAAAAGTCTCTGTCCACAAGGCATCCCCAGGCTCCAATGCTCAGGGATTGGAAGTGGTTGGAAATGGACTATTACCCTTCCCCTTCTCCCACCGTGTCCCCCTTTGCTCTAGAAGGCTTAAACTTTCAATTTCAAACTATTTTAGGACCCAGGACACATTGGTAAAGTGTGGCAAAGTTTGGAGAAAATTTCAATTTTAGGGGACATCCTCCACGTCCCATACCCAGGAACAGTGCACCTTTCCTGTGAAAGTGTGAGGGGTTGGTCCTGGAGCCTTCCAGGGAGTACTGACAACATTTTTACCCAAAAATGAGGCCTCCAATGGGGGGTTATGCATAGCTCCAGGGGGGTCTCAGACCTGTAGCTAGCCCATTTGAGATCACTTTTCTTGGGGCATCTGACTTCCACAGATGGCCCTGGAGGTCCATATTTTTTTATTGTTTTATTTTTTTTTTTAACTTTGCTCGATTTTGCCCAAACTTTAGCCATGTCATACCTGTGTCAAATGAAGCACCCTGTCCCATTTTAGGGCCTGTGGGACAAACAGGGACAAAAGTAAGGGTATGTGTCTAAAAGCGTCCACTAGCAATCCCTTACCATTATGGTCCAGGGACACTGTGTGGACAGTGGCCATTTCTCAGTCATACATTGTCCAAGCAGGATGAAACTCACAGGGCAGACTCAGTGGAGCTCTAGAAACTGGCCCTGTGAATCCCAGCAACATATGACTAACTGTGACCCAGAAATAGCCACTGTCCACAAGGCATCCCCGGGGCCCCATTCATAGGGATCGGAACTGGACACCAATGGACAATTACGCATACCATTGTCCCATTTTGTCTCCCTTGGTCCAGGAAGGCTGAAATTCACACAGGACACTCCATGTAGAATGCAGACAGTGTGGCAAAAGTTACAAGTAAATCAGACAAACTTGAAAATTTGGCCAGACGTTGATTACGTGGTCCTCAGAAGGGTCAAATTTTCAAAGTTCTCCAAAATGGACCAAACTCATACTGGAAGACAGAGACCCATAGCAGAGTCCAAGTGCCAAGTTTAGGGCCTGTAGAACAAACAGGAACCAGATGGGAGTGAGGTAAGAGAAAGGGTTGATTTCTGTCCACTTCTAATCCTTATACACTGGGGGCCAAGGAAGCCTTGTGGACAGTGGCTTTTTCTCTGTCATGGATTGTCCTAGGATGCTGATACTCACAGGACAGACTCGGTGGAGCTTTGTGGGGTTGCCCTGTGAATGCCAGCAACGTAGGACCTACCCTGACTGAGAAAAAGTCTCTGTCCACAAGGCATCCCCAGGCTCCAATGCTCAGGGATTGGAAGTGGTTGGAAATGGACTATTACCCTTCCCCTTCTCCCACCGTGTCCCCCTTTGCTCTAGAAGGCTTAAACTTTCAATTTCAAACTATTTTAGGACCCAGGACACATTGGTAAAGTGTGGCAAAGTTTGGAGAAAATTTCAATTTTAGGGGACATCCTCCACGTCCCATACCCAGGAACAGTGCACCTTTCCTGGGAAAGTGTGAGGGGTTGGTCCTGGAGCCTTCCAGGGAGTACTGACAACATTTTTACCCAAAAATGAGGCCTCCAATGGGGGGTTATGCATAGCTCCAGGGGGGTCTCAGACCTGTAGCTAGCCCATTTGAGATCACTTTTCTTGGGGCATCTGACTTCCACAGATGGCCCTGGAGGTCCATATTTTTTTATTGTTTTATTTTTTTTTAAAACTTTGCTTGATTTTGCCCAAACTTTAGCCATGTCATACCTGTCTCAAATGAAGCACCCTGTCCCATTTTAGGGCCTGTGGGACAAACAGGGACAAAAGTAAGGGTATGTGTCTAAAAGCGTCCACTAGCAATCCCTTACCATTATGGTCCAGGGACACTGTGTGGACAGTGGCCATTTCTCAGTCATACATTGTCCAAGCAGGATGAAACTCACAGGGCAGACTCAGTGGAGCTCTAGAAACTGGCCCTGTGAATCCCAGCAACATATGACTAACTGTGACCCAGAAATAGCCACTGTCCACAAGGCATCCCCGGGGCCCCATTCATAGGGATCGGAACTGGACACCAATGGACAATTACGCATACCATTGTCCCATTTTGTCTCCCTTGGTCCAGGAAGGCTGAAATTCACACAGGACACTCCATGTAGAATGCAGACAGTGTGGCAAAAGTTACAAGGAAATCAGACAAACTTGAAAATTTGGCCAGACGTTGACTACGTGGTCCTCAGAAGGGTCAAATTTTCAAAGTTCTCCAAAATGGACCAAACTCATACTGGAAGACAGAGACCCATAGCAGAGTCCAAGTGCCAAGTTTAGGGCCTGTAGAACAAACAGGAACCAGATGGGAGTGAGGTAAGAGAAAGGGTTGATTTCTGTCCACTTCTAATCCTTATACACTGGGGGCCAAGGAAGCCTTGTGGACAGTGGCTTTTTCTCTGTCATGGATTGTCCTAGGATGCTGATACTCACAGGACAGACTCAGTGGAGCTTTGTGGGGTTGCCCTGTGAATGCCAGCAACGTAGGACCTACCCTGACTGAGAAAAAGTCTCTGTCCACAAGGCATCCCCAGGCTCCGATGCTCAGGGATTGGAAGTGGTTGGAAATGGACTATTACCCTTCCCCTTCTCCCACCGTGTCCCCCTTTGCTCTAGAAGGCTTAAACTTTCAATTTCAAACTATTTTAGGACCCAGGACACATTGGTAAAGTGTGGCAAAGTTTGGAGAAAATTTCAATTTTAGGGGACATCCTCCACGTCCCATACCCAGGAACAGTGCACCTTTCCTGGGAAAGTGTGAGGGGTTGGTCCTGGAGCCTTCCAGGGAGTACTGACAACATTTTTACCCAAACATGAGGCCTCCAATGGGGGGTTATGCATAGCTCCAGGGGGGTCTCAGACCTGTAGCTAGCCCATTTGAGATCACTTTTCTTGGGGCATCTGACTTCC
Source organism: Telmatherina bonti (assembly GCF_933228915.1). Lineage (NCBI taxonomy): Eukaryota > Metazoa > Chordata > Actinopteri > Atheriniformes > Telmatherinidae > Telmatherina > Telmatherina bonti. Next base: position 7,891,501 of record NC_136633.1, read on the forward strand.
ACAGATGGCCCTGGAGGTCCATATTTTTTTATTGTTTTATTTTTTTTTTTAACTTTGCTCGATTTTGCCCAAACTTTAGCCATGTCATACCTGTGTCAAATGAAGCACCCTGTCCCATTTTAGGGCCTGTGGGACAAACAGGGACAAAAGTAAGGGTATGTGTCTAAAAGCGTCCACTAGCAATCCCTTACCATTATGGTCCAGGGACACTGTGTGGACAGTGGCCATTTCTCAGTCATACATTGTCCAAGCAGGATGAAACTCACAGGGCAGACTCAGTGGAGCTCTAGAAACTGGCCCTGTGAATCCCAGCAACATATGACTAACTGTGACCCAGAAATAGCCACTGTCCACAAGGCATCCCCGGGGCCCCATTCATAGGGATCGGAACTGGACACCAATGGACAATTACGCATACCATTGTCCCATTTTGTCTCCCTTGGTCCAGGAAGGCTGAAATTCACACAGGACACTCCATGTAGAATGCAGACAGTGTGGCAAAAGTTACAAGGAAATCAGACAAACTTGAAAATTTGGCCAGACGTTGACTACGTGGTCCTCAGAAGGGTCAAATTTTCAAAGTTCTCCAAAATGGACCAAACTCATACTGGAAGACAGAGACCCATAGCAGAGTCCAAGTGCCAAGTTTAGGGCCTGTAGAACAAACAGGAACCAGATGGGAGTGAGGTAAGAGAAAGGGTTGATTTCTGTCCACTTCTAATCCTTATACACTGGGGGCCAAGGAAGCCTTGTGGACAGTGGCTTTTTCTCTGTCATGGATTGTCCTAGGATGCTGATACTCACAGGACAGACTCAGTGGAGCTTTGTGGGGTTGCCCTGTGAATGCCAGCAACGTAGGACCTACCCTGACTGAGAAAAAGTCTCTGTCCACAAGGCATCCCCAGGCTCCAATGCTCAGGGATTGGAAGTGGTTGGAAATGGACTATTACCCTTCCCCTTCTCCCACCGTGTCCCCCTTTGCTCTAGAAGGCTTAAACTTTCAATTTCAAACTATTTTAGGACCCAGGACACATTGGTAAAGTGTGGCAAAGTTTGGAGAAAATTTCAATTTTAGCGGACATCCTCCACGTCCCATGCCCAGGAACAGTGCACCTTTCCTGGGAAAGTGTGAGGGGTTGGTCCTGGAGCCTTCCAGGGAGTACTGACAACATTTTTACCCAAACATGAGGCCTCCAATGGGGGGTTATGCATAGCTCCAGGGGGGTCTCAGACCTGTAGCTAGCCCATTTGAGATCACTTTTCTTGGGGCATCTGACTTCCACAGATGGCCCTGGAGGTCCATATTTTTTTATTGTTTTATTTTTTTTTTTAACTTTGCTTGATTTTGCCCAAACTTTAGCCATGTCATACCTGTCTCAAATGAAGCACCCTGTCCCATTTTAGGGCCTGTGGGACAAACAGGGACAAAAGTAAGGGTATGTGTCTAAAAGCGTCCACTAGCAATCCCTTACCATTATGGTCCAGGGACACTGTGTGGACAGTGGCCATTTCTCAGTCATACATTGTCCAAGCAGGATGAAACTCACAGGGCAGACTCAGTGGAGCTCTAGAAACTGGCCCTGTGAATCCCAGCAACATATGACTAACTGTGACCCAGAAATAGCCACTGTCCACAAGGCATCCCCGGGGCCCCATTCATAGGGATCGGAACTGGACACCAATGGACAATTACGCATACCATTGTCCCATTTTGTCTCCCTTGGTCCAGGAAGGCTGAAATTCACACAGGGCACTCCATGTAGAATGCAGACAGTGTGGCAAAAGTTACAAGGAAATCAGACAAACTTGAAAATTTGGCCAGACGTTGACTACGTGGTCCTCAGAAGGGTCAAATTTTCAAAGTTCTCCAAAATGGACCAAACTCATACTGGAAGACAGAGACCCATAGCAGAGTCCAAGTGCCAAGTTTAGGGCCTGTAGAACAAACAGGAACCAGATGGGAGTGAGGTAAGAGAAAGGGTTGATTTCTGTCCACTTCTAATCCTTATACACTGGGGGCCAAGGAAGCCTTGTGGACAGTGGCTTTTTCTCTGTCATGGATTGTCCTAGGATGCTGATACTCACAGGACAGACTCAGTGGAGCTTTGTGGGGTTGCCCTGTGAATGCCAGCAACGTAGGACCTACCCTGACTGAGAAAAAGTCTCTGTCCACAAGGCATCCCCAGGCTCCGATGCTCAGGGATTGGAAGTGGTTGGAAATGGACTATTACCCTTCCCCTTCTCCCACCGTGTCCCCCTTTGCTCTAGAAGGCTTAAACTTTCAATTTCAAACTATTTTAGGACCCAGGACACATTGGTAAAGTGTGGCAAAGTTTGGAGAAAATTTCAATTTTAGCGGACATCCTCCACGTCCCATGCCCAGGAACAGTGCACCTTTCCTGGGAAAGTGTGAGGGGTTGGTCCTGGAGCCTTCCAGGGAGTACTGACAACATTTTTACCCAAACATGAGGCCTCCAATGGGGGGTTATGCATAGCTCCAGGGGGGTCTCAGACCTGTAGCTAGCCCATTTGAGATCACTTTTCTTGGGGCATCTGACTTCCACAGATGGCCCTGGAGGTCCATATTTTTTTATTGTTTTATTTTATTTTTTTAACTTTGCTTGATTTTGCCCAAACTTTAGCCATGTCATACCTGTGTCAAATGAAGCACCCTGTCCCATTTTAGGGCCTGTGGGACAAACAGGGACAAAAGTAAGGGTATGTGTCTAAAAGCGTCCACTAGCAATCCCTTACCATTATGGTCCAGGGACACTGTGTGGACAGTGGCCATTTCTCAGTCATACATTGTCCAAGCAGGATGAAACTCACAGGGCAGACTCAGTGGAGCTCTAGAAACTGGCCCTGTGAATCCCAGCAACATATGACTAACTGTGACCCAGAAATAGCCACTGTCCACAAGGCATCCCCGGGGCCCCATTCATAGGGATCGGAACTGGACACCAATGGACAATTACGCATACCATTGTCCCATTTTGTCTCCCTTGGTCCAGGAAGGCTGAAATTCACACAGGACACTCCATGTAGAATGCAGACAGTGTGGCAAAAGTTACAAGGAAATCAGACAAACTTGAAAATTTGGCCAGACGTTGATTACGTGGTCCTCAGAAGGGTCAAATTTTCAAAGTTCTCCAAAATGGACCAAACTCATACTGGAAGACAGAGACCCATAGCAGAGTCCAAGTGCCAAGTTTAGGGCCTGTAGAACAAACAGGAACCAGATGGGAGTGAGGTAAGAGAAAGGGTTGATTTCTGTCCACTTCTAATCCTTATACACTGGGGGCCAAGGAAGCCTTGTGGACAGTGGCTTTTTCTCTGTCATGGATTGTCCTAGGATGCTGATACTCACAGGACAGACTCGGTGGAGCTTTGTGGGGTTGCCCTGTGAATGCCAGCAACGTAGGACCTACCCTGACTGAGAAAAAGTCTCTGTCCACAAGGCATCCCCAGGCTCCAATGCTCAGGGATTGGAAGTGGTTGGAAATGGACTATTACCCTTCCCCTTCTCCCACCGTGTCCCCCTTTGCTCTAGAAGGCTTAAACTTTCAATTTCAAACTATTTTAGGACCCAGGACACATTGGTAAAGTGTGGCAAAGTTTGGAGAAAATTTCAATTTTAGGGGACATCCTCCACGTCCCATACCCAGGAACAGTGCACCTTTCCTGGGAAAGTGTGAGGGGTTGGTCCTGGAGCCTTCCAGGGAGTACTGACAACATTTTTACCCAAACATGAGGCCTCCAATGGGGGGTTATGCATAGCTCCAGGGGGGTCTCAGACCTGTAGCTAGCCCATTTGAGATCACTTTTCTTGGGGCATCTGACTTCCACAGATGGCCCTGGAGGTCCATATTTTTTTATTGTTTTATTTTTTTTTTTTAACTTTGCTTGATTTTGCCCAAACTTTAGCCATGTCATACCTGTGTCAAATGAAGCACCCTGTCCCATTTTAGGGCCTGTGGGACAAACAGGGACAAAAGTAAGGGTATGTGTCTAAAAGCGTCCACTAGCAATCCCTTACCATTATGGTCCAGGGACACTGTGTGGACAGTGGCCATTTCTCAGTCATACATTGTCCAAGCAGGATGAAACTCACAGGGCAGACTCAGTGGAGCTCTAGAAACTGGCCCTGTGAATCCCAGCAACATATGACTAACTGTGACCCAGAAATAGCCACTGTCCACAAGGCATCCCCGGGGCCCCATTCATAGGGATCGGAACTGGACACCAATGGACAATTACGCATACCATTGTCCCATTTTGTCTCCCTTGGTCCAGGAAGGCTGAAATTCACACAGGACACTCCATGTAGAATGCAGACAGTGTGGCAAAAGTTACAAGGAAATCAGACAAACTTGAAAATTTGGCCAGACGTTGACTACGTGGTCCTCAGAAGGGTCAAATTTTCAAAGTTCTCCAAAATGGACCAAACTCATACTGGAAGACAGAGACCCATAGCAGAGTCCAAGTGCCAAGTTTAGGGCCTGTAGAACAAACAGGAACAAGATGGGAGTGAGGTAAGAGAAAGGGTTGATTTCTGTCCACTTCTAATCCTTATACACTGGGGGCCAAGGAAGCCTTGTGGACAGTGGCTTTTTCTCTGTCATGGATTGTCCTAGGATGCTGATACTCACAGGACAGACTCAGTGGAGCTTTGTGGGGTTGCCCTGTGAATGCCAGCAACGTAGGACCTACCCTGACTGAGAAAAAGTCTCTGTCCACAAGGCATCCCCAGGCTCCAATGCTCAGGGATTGGAAGTGGTTGGAAATGGACTATTACCCTTCCCCTTCTCCCACCGTGTCCCCCTTTGCTCTAGAAGGCTTAAACTTTCAATTTCAAACTATTTTAGGACCCAGGACACATTGGTAAAGTGTGGCAAAGTTTGGAGAAAATTTCAATTTTAGGGGACATCCTCCACGTCCCATACCCAGGAACAGTGCACCTTTCCTGGGAAAGTGTGAGGGGTTGGTCCTGGAGCCTTCCAGGGAGTACTGACAACATTTTTACCCAAAAATGAGGCCTCCAATGGGGGGTTATGCATAGCTCCAGGGGGGTCTCAGACCTGTAGCTAGCCCATTTGAGATCACTTTTCTTGGGGCATCTGACTTCCACAGATGGCCCTGGAGGTCCATATTTTTTTATTGTTTTATTTTTTTTAAAAACTTTGCTTGATTTTGCCCAAACTTTAGCCATGTCATACCTGTGTCAAATGAAGCACCCTGTCCCATTTTAGGGCCTGTGGGACAAACAGGGACAAAAGTAAGGGTATGTGTCTAAAAGCGTCCACTAGCAATCCCTTACCATTATGGTCCAGGGACACTGTGTGGACAGTGGCCATTTCTCAGTCATACATTGTCCAAGCAGGATGAAACTCACAGGGCAGACTCAGTGGAGCTCTAGAAACTGGCCCTGTGAATCCCAGCAACATATGACTAACTGTGACCCAGAAATAGCCACTGTCCACAAGGCATCCCCGGGGCCCCATTCATAGGGATCGGAACTGGACACCAATGGACAATTACGCATACCATTGTCCCATTTTGTCTCCCTTGGTCCAGGAAGGCTGAAATTCACACAGGACACTCCATGTAGAATGCAGACAGTGTGGCAAAAGTTACAAGGAAATCAGACAAACTTGAAAATTTGGCCAGACGTTGACTACGTGGTCCTCAGAAGGGTCAAATTTTCAAAGTTCTCCAAAATGGACCAAACTCATACTGGAAGACAGAGACCCATAGCAGAGTCCAAGTGCCAAGTTTAGGGCCTGTAGAACAAACAGGAACAAGATGGGAGTGAGGTAAGAGAAAGGGTTGATTTCTGTCCACTTCTAATCCTTATACACTGGGGGCCAAGGAAGCCTTGTGGACAGTGGCTTTTTCTCTGTCATGGATTGTCCTAGGATGCTGATACTCACAGGACAGACTCAGTGGAGCTTTGTGGGGTTGCCCTGTGAATGCCAGCAACGTAGGACCTACCCTGACTGAGAAAAAGTCTCTGTCCACAAGGCATCCCCAGGCTCCAATGCTCAGGGATTGGAAGTGGTTGGAAATGGACTATTACCCTTCCCCTTCTCCCACCGTGTCCCCCTTTGCTCTAGAAGGCTTAAACTTTCAATTTCAAACTATTTTAGGACCCAGGACACATTGGTAAAGTGTGGCAAAGTTTGGAGAAAATTTCAATTTTAGGGGACATCCTCCACGTCCCATACCCAGGAACAGTGCACCTTTCCTGGGAAAGTGTGAGGGGTTGGTCCTGGAGCCTTCCAGGGAGTACTGACAACATTTTTACCCAAACATGAGGCCTCCAATGGGGGGTTATGCATAGCTCCAGGGGGGTCTCAGACCTGTAGCTAGCCCATTTGAGATCACTTTTCTTGGGGCATCTGACTTCCACAGATGGCCCTGGAGGTCCATATTTTTTTATTGTTTTATTTTTTTTTTTAACTTTGCTTGATTTTGCCCAAACTTTAGCCATGTCATACCTGTGTCAAATGAAGCACCCTGTCCCATTTTAGGGCCTGTGGGACAAACAGGGACAAAAGTAAGGGTATGTGTCTAAAAGCGTCCACTAGCAATCCCTTACCATTATGGTCCAGGGACACTGTGTGGACAGTGGCCATTTCTCAGTCATACATTGTCCAAGCAGGATGAAACTCACAGGGCAGACTCAGTGGAGCTCTAGAAACTGGCCCTGTGAATCCCAGCAACATATGACTAACTGTGACCCAGAAATAGCCACTGTCCACAAGGCATCCCCGGGGCCCCATTCATAGGGATCGGAACTGGACACCAATGGACAATTACGCATACCATTGTCCCATTTTGTCTCCCTTGGTCCAGGAAGGCTGAAATTCACACAGGACACTCCATGTAGAATGCAGACAGTGTGGCAAAAGTTACAAGTAAATCAGACAAACTTGAAAATTTGGCCAGACGTTGATTACGTGGTCCTCAGAAGGGTCAAATTTTCAAAGTTCTCCAAAATGGACCAAACTCATACTGGAAGACAGAGACCCATAGCAGAGTCCAAGTGCCAAGTTTAGGGCCTGTAGAACAAACAGGAACCAGATGGGAGTGAGGTAAGAGAAAGGGTTGATTTCTGTCCACTTCTAATCCTTATACACTGGGGGCCAAGGAAGCCTTGTGGACAGTGGCTTTTTCTCTGTCATGGATTGTCCTAGGATGCTGATACTCACAGGACAGACTCGGTGGAGCTTTGTGGGGTTGCCCTGTGAATGCCAGCAACGTAGGACCTACCCTGACTGAGAAAAAGTCTCTGTCCACAAGGCATCCCTAGGCTCCAATGCTCAGGGATTGGAAGTGGTTGGAAATGGACTATTACCCTTCCCCTTCTCCCACCGTGTCCCCCTTTGCTCTAGAAGGCTTAAACTTTCAATTTCAAACTATTTTAGGACCCAGGACACATTGGTAAAGTGTGGCAAAGTTTGGAGAAAATTTCAATTTTAGGGGACATCCTCCACGTCCCATACCCAGGAACAGTGCACCTTTCCTGGGAAAGTGTGAGGGGTTGGTCCTGGAGCCTTCCAGGGAGTACTGACAACATTTTTACCCAAACATGAGGCCTCCAATGGGGGGTTATGCAAAGCTCCAGGGGGGTCTCAGACCTGTAGCTAGCCCATTTGAGATCACTTTTCTTGGGGCATCTGACTTCCACAGATGGCCCTGGAGGTCCATATTTTTTTATTGTTTTATTTTTTTTTTTTAACTTTGCTTGATTTTGCCCAAACTTTAGCCATGTCATACCTGTGTCAAATGAAGCACCCTGTCCCATTTTAGGGCCTGTGGGACAAATAGGGACAAAAGTAAGGGTATGTGTCTAAAAGCGTCCACTAGCAATCCCTTACCATTATGGTCCAGGGACACTGTGTGGACAGTGGCCATTTCTCAGTCATACATTGTCCAAGCAGGATGAAACTCACAGGGCAGACTCAGTGGAGCTCTAGAAACTGGCCCTGTGAATCCCAGCAACATATGACTAACTGTGACCCAGAAATAGCCACTGTCCACAAGGCATCCCCGGGGCCCCATTCATAGGGATCGGAACTGGACACCAATGGACAATTACGCATACCATTGTCCCATTTTGTCTCCCTTGGTCCAGGAAGGCTGAAATTCACACAGGACACTCCATGTAGAATGCAGACAGTGTGGCAAAAGTTACAAGGAAATCAGACAAACTTGAAAATTTGGCCAGACGTTGACTACGTGGTCCTCAGAAGGGTCAAATTTTCAAAGTTCTCCAAAATGGACCAAACTCATACTGGAAGACAGAGACCCATAGCAGAGTCCAAGTGCCAAGTTTAGGGCCTGTAGAACAAACAGGAACCAGATGGGAGTGAGGTAAGAGAAAGGGTTGATTTCTGTCCACTTCTAATCCTTATACACTGGGGGCCAAGGAAGCCTTGTGGACAGTGGCTTTTTCTCTGTCATGGATTGTCCTAGGATGCTGATACTCACAGGACAGACTCAGTGGAGCTTTGTGGGGTTGCCCTGTGAATGCCAGCAACGTAGGACCTACCCTGACTGAGAAAAAGTCTCTGTCCACAAGGCATCCCCAGGCTCCGATGCTCAGGGATTGGAAGTGGTTGGAAATGGACTATTACCCTTCCCCTTCTCCCACCGTGTCCCCCTTTGCTCTAGAAGGCTTAAACTTTCAATTTCAAACTATTTTAGGACCCAGGACACATTGGTAAAGTGTGGCAAAGTTTGGAGAAAATTTCAATTTTAGGGGACATCCTCCACGTCCCATACCCAGGAACAGTGCACCTTTCCTGGGAAAGTGTGAGGGGTTGGTCCTGGAGCCTTCCAGGGAGTACTGACAACATTTTTACCCAAACATGAGGCCTCCAATGGGGGGTTATGCATAGCTCCAGGGGGGTCTCAGACCTGTAGCTAGCCCATTTGAGATCACTTTTCTTGGGGCATCTGACTTCCACAGATGGCCCTGGAGGTCCATATTTTTTTATTGTTTTATTTTTTTTTTTAACTTTGCTCGATTTTGCCCAAACTTTAGCCATGTCATACCTGTGTCAAATGAAGCACCCTGTCCCATTTTAGGGCCTGTGGGACAAACAGGGACAAAAGTAAGGGTATGTGTCTAAAAGCGTCCACTAGCAATCCCTTACCATTATGGTCCAGGGACACTGTGTGGACAGTGGCCATTTCTCAGTCATACATTGTCCAAGCAGGATGAAACTCACAGGGCAGACTCAGTGGAGCTCTAGAAACTGGCCCTGTGAATCCCAGCAACATATGACTAACTGTGACCCAGAAATAGCCACTGTCCACAAGGCATCCCCGGGGCCCCATTCATAGGGATCGGAACTGGACACCAATGGACAATTACGCATACCATTGTCCCATTTTGTCTCCCTTGGTCCAGGAAGGCTGAAATTCACACAGGACACTCCATGTAGAATGCAGACAGTGTGGCAAAAGTTACAAGGAAATCAGACAAACTTGAAAATTTGGCCAGACGTTGACTACGTGGTCCTCAGAAGGGTCAAATTTTCAAAGTTCTCCAAAATGGACCAAACTCATACTGGAAGACAGAGACCCATAGCAGAGTCCAAGTGCCAAGTTTAGGGCCTGTAGAACAAACAGGAACCAGATGGGAGTGAGGTAAGAGAAAGGGTTGATTTCTGTCCACTTCTAATCCTTATACACTGGGGGCCAAGGAAGCCTTGTGGACAGTGGCTTTTTCTCTGTCATGGATTGTCCTAGGATGCTGATACTCACAGGACAGACTCAGTGGAGCTTTGTGGGGTTGCCCTGTGAATGCCAGCAACGTAGGACCTACCCTGACTGAGAAAAAGTCTCTGTCCACAAGGCATCCCCAGGCTCCAATGCTCAGGGATTGGAAGTGGTTGGAAATGGACTATTACCCTTCCCCTTCTCCCACCGTGTCCCCCTTTGCTCTAGAAGGCTTAAACTTTCAATTTCAAACTATTTTAGGACCCAGGACACATTGGTAAAGTGTGGCAAAGTTTGGAGAAAATTTCAATTTTAGCGGACATCCTCCACGTCCCATGCCCAGGAACAGTGCACCTTTCCTGGGAAAGTGTGAGGGGTTGGTCCTGGAGCCTTCCAGGGAGTACTGACAACATTTTTACCCAAACATGAGGCCTCCAATGGGGGGTTATGCATAGCTCCAGGGGGGTCTCAGACCTGTAGCTAGCCCATTTGAGATCACTTTTCTTGGGGCATCTGACTTCCACAGATGGCCCTGGAGGTCCATATTTTTTTATTGTTTTATTTTTTTTTTTAACTTTGCTTGATTTTGCCCAAACTTTAGCCATGTCATACCTGTCTCAAATGAAGCACCCTGTCCCATTTTAGGGCCTGTGGGACAAACAGGGACAAAAGTAAGGGTATGTGTCTAAAAGCGTCCACTAGCAATCCCTTACCATTATGGTCCAGGGACACTGTGTGGACAGTGGCCATTTCTCAGTCATACATTGTCCAAGCAGGATGAAACTCACAGGGCAGACTCAGTGGAGCTCTAGAAACTGGCCCTGTGAATCCCAGCAACATATGACTAACTGTGACCCAGAAATAGCCACTGTCCACAAGGCATCCCCGGGGCCCCATTCATAGGGATCGGAACTGGACACCAATGGACAATTACGCATACCATTGTCCCATTTTGTCTCCCTTGGTCCAGGAAGGCTGAAATTCACACAGGACACTCCATGTAGAATGCAGACAGTGTGGCAAAAGTTACAAGTAAATCAGACAAACTTGAAAATTTGGCCAGACGTTGATTACGTGGTCCTCAGAAGGGTCAAATTTTCAAAGTTCTCCAAAATGGACCAAACTCATACTGGAAGACAGAGACCCATAGCAGAGTCCAAGTGCCAAGTTTAGGGCCTGTAGAACAAACAGGAACCAGATGGGAGTGAGGTAAGAGAAAGGGTTGATTTCTGTCCACTTCTAATCCTTATACACTGGGGGCCAAGGAAGCCTTGTGGACAGTGGCTTTTTCTCTGTCATGGATTGTCCTAGGATGCTGATACTCACAGGACAGACTCGGTGGAGCTTTGTGGGGTTGCCCTGTGAATGCCAGCAACGTAGGACCTACCCTGACTGAGAAAAAGTCTCTGTCCACAAGGCATCCCCAGGCTCCAATGCTCAGGGATTGGAAGTGGTTGGAAATGGACTATTACCCTTCCCCTTCTCCCACCGTGTCCCCCTTTGCTCTAGAAGGCTTAAACTTTCAATTTCAAACTATTTTAGGACCCAGGACACATTGGTAAAGTGTGGCAAAGTTTGGAGAAAATTTCAATTTTAGGGGACATCCTCCACGTCCCATACCCAGGAACAGTGCACCTTTCCTGGGAAAGTGTGAGGGGTTGGTCCTGGAGCCTTCCAGGGAGTACTGACAACATTTTTACCCAAAAATGAGGCCTCCAATGGGGGGTTATGCATAGCTCCAGGGGGGTCTCAGACCTGTAGCTAGCCCATTTGAGATCACTTTTCTTGGGGCATCTGACTTCCACAGATGGCCCTGGAGGTCCATATTTTTTTATTGTTTTATTTTTTTTTAAAACTTTGCTTGATTTTGCCCAAACTTTAGCCATGTCATACCTGTCTCAAATGAAGCACCCTGTCCCATTTTAGGGCCTGTGGGACAAACAGGGACAAAAGTAAGGGTATGTGTCTAAAAGCGTCCACTAGCAATCCCTTACCATTATGGTCCAGGGACACTGTGTGGACAGTGGCCATTTCTCAGTCATACATTGTCCAAGCAGGATGAAACTCACAGGGCAGACTCAGTGGAGCTCTAGAAACTGGCCCTGTGAATCCCAGCAACATATGACTAACTGTGACCCAGAAATAGCCACTGTCCACAAGGCATCCCCGGGGCCCCATTCATAGGGATCGGAACTGGACACCAATGGACAATTACGCATACCATTGTCCCATTTTGTCTCCCTTGGTCCAGGAAGGCTGAAATTCACACAGGACACTCCATGTAGAATGCAGACAGTGTGGCAAAAGTTACAAGGAAATCAGACAAACTTGAAAATTTGGCCAGACGTTGACTACGTGGTCCTCAGAAGGGTCAAATTTTCAAAGTTCTCCAAAATGGACCAAACTCATACTGGAAGACAGAGACCCATAGCAGAGTCCAAGTGCCAAGTTTAGGGCCTGTAGAACAAACAGGAACCAGATGGGAGTGAGGTAAGAGAAAGGGTTGATTTCTGTCCACTTCTAATCCTTATACACTGGGGGCCAAGGAAGCCTTGTGGACAGTGGCTTTTTCTCTGTCATGGATTGTCCTAGGATGCTGATACTCACAGGACAGACTCAGTGGAGCTTTGTGGGGTTGCCCTGTGAATGCCAGCAACGTAGGACCTACCCTGACTGAGAAAAAGTCTCTGTCCACAAGGCATCCCCAGGCTCCGATGCTCAGGGATTGGAAGTGGTTGGAAATGGACTATTACCCTTCCCCTTCTCCCACCGTGTCCCCCTTTGCTCTAGAAGGCTTAAACTTTCAATTTCAAACTATTTTAGGACCCAGGACACATTGGTAAAGTGTGGCAAAGTTTGGAGAAAATTTCAATTTTAGGGGACATCCTCCACGTCCCATACCCAGGAACAGTGCACCTTTCCTGGGAAAGTGTGAGGGGTTGGTCCTGGAGCCTTCCAGGGAGTACTGACAACATTTTTACCCAAACATGAGGCCTCCAATGGGGGGTTATGCATAGCTCCAGGGGGGTCTCAGACCTGTAGCTAGCCCATTTGAGATCACTTTTCTTGGGGCATCTGACTTCCACAGATGGCCCTGGAGGTCCATATTTTTTTATTGTTTTATTTTTTTTTTTAACTTTGCTCGATTTTGCCCAAACTTTAGCCATGTCATACCTGTGTCAAATGAAGCACCCTGTCCCATTTTAGGGCCTGTGGGACAAACAGGGACAAAAGTAAGGGTATGTGTCTAAAAGCGTCCACTAGCAATCCCTTACCATTATGGTCCAGGGACACTGTGTGGACAGTGGCCATTTCTCAGTCATACATTGTCCAAGCAGGATGAAACTCACAGGGCAGACTCAGTGGAGCTCTAGAAACTGGCCCTGTGAATCCCAGCAACATATGACTAACTGTGACCCAGAAATAGCCACTGTCCACAAGGCATCCCCGGGGCCCCATTCATAGGGATCGGAACTGGACACCAATGGACAATTACGCATACCATTGTCCCATTTTGTCTCCCTTGGTCCAGGAAGGCTGAAATTCACACAGGACACTCCATGTAGAATGCAGACAGTGTGGCAAAAGTTACAAGGAAATCAGACAAACTTGAAAATTTGGCCAGACGTTGACTACGTGGTCCTCAGAAGGGTCAAATTTTCAAAGTTCTCCAAAATGGACCAAACTCATACTGGAAGACAGAGACCCATAGCAGAGTCCAAGTGCCAAGTTTAGGGCCTGTAGAACAAACAGGAACCAGATGGGAGTGAGGTAAGAGAAAGGGTTGATTTCTGTCCACTTCTAATCCTTATACACTGGGGGCCAAGGAAGCCTTGTGGACAGTGGCTTTTTCTCTGTCATGGATTGTCCTAGGATGCTGATACTCACAGGACAGACTCAGTGGAGCTTTGTGGGGTTGCCCTGTGAATGCCAGCAACGTAGGACCTACCCTGACTGAGAAAAAGTCTCTGTCCACAAGGCATCCCCAGGCTCCAATGCTCAGGGATTGGAAGTGGTTGGAAATGGACTATTACCCTTCCCCTTCTCCCACCGTGTCCCCCTTTGCTCTAGAAGGCTTAAACTTTCAATTTCAAACTATTTTAGGACCCAGGACACATTGGTAAAGTGTGGCAAAGTTTGGAGAAAATTTCAATTTTAGCGGACATCCTCCACGTCCCATGCCCAGGAACAGTGCACCTTTCCTGGGAAAGTGTGAGGGGTTGGTCCTGGAGCCTTCCAGGGAGTACTGACAACATTTTTACCCAAACATGAGGCCTCCAATGGGGGGTTATGCATAGCTCCAGGGGGGTCTCAGACCTGTAGCTAGCCCATTTGAGATCACTTTTCTTGGGGCATCTGACTTCCACAGATGGCCCTGGAGGTCCATATTTTTTTATTGTTTTATTTTTTTTTTTTAACTTTGCTTGATTTTGCCCAAACTTTAGCCATGTCATACCTGTCTCAAATGAAGCACCCTGTCCCATTTTAGGGCCTGTGGGACAAACAGGGACAAAAGTAAGGGTATGTGTCTAAAAGCGTCCACTAGCAATCCCTTACCATTATGGTCCAGGGACACTGTGTGGACAGTGGCCATTTCTCAGTCATACATTGTCCAAGCAGGATGAAACTCACAGGGCAGACTCAGTGGAGCTCTAGAAACTGGCCCTGTGAATCCCAGCAACATATGACTAACTGTGACCCAGAAATAGCCACTGTCCACAAGGCATCCCCGGGGCCCCATTCATAGGGATCGGAACTGGACACCAATGGACAATTACGCATACCATTGTCCCATTTTGTCTCCCTTGGTCCAGGAAGGCTGAAATTCACACAGGGCACTCCATGTAGAATGCAGACAGTGTGGCAAAAGTTACAAGGAAATCAGACAAACTTGAAAATTTGGCCAGACGTTGACTACGTGGTCCTCAGAAGGGTCAAATTTTCAAAGTTCTCCAAAATGGACCAAACTCATACTGGAAGACAGAGACCCATAGCAGAGTCCAAGTGCCAAGTTTAGGGCCTGTAGAACAAACAGGAACCAGATGGGAGTGAGGTAAGAGAAAGGGTTGATTTCTGTCCACTTCTAATCCTTATACACTGGGGGCCAAGGAAGCCTTGTGGACAGTGGCTTTTTCTCTGTCATGGATTGTCCTAGGATGCTGATACTCACAGGACAGACTCAGTGGAGCTTTGTGGGGTTGCCCTGTGAATGCCAGCAACGTAGGACCTACCCTGACTGAGAAAAAGTCTCTGTCCACAAGGCATCCCCAGGCTCCGATGCTCAGGGATTGGAAGTGGTTGGAAATGGACTATTACCCTTCCCCTTCTCCCACCGTGTCCCCCTTTGCTCTAGAAGGCTTAAACTTTCAATTTCAAACTATTTTAGGACCCAGGACACATTGGTAAAGTGTGGCAAAGTTTGGAGAAAATTTCAATTTTAGCGGACATCCTCCACGTCCCATGCCCAGGAACAGTGCACCTTTCCTGGGAAAGTGTGAGGGGTTGGTCCTGGAGCCTTCCAGGGAGTACTGACAACATTTTTACCCAAACATGAGGCCTCCAATGGGGGGTTATGCATAGCTCCAGGGGGGTCTCAGACCTGTAGCTAGCCCATTTGAGATCACTTTTCTTGGGGCATCTGACTTCCACAGATGGCCCTGGAGGTCCATATTTTTTTATTGTTTTATTTTATTTTTTTAACTTTGCTTGATTTTGCCCAAACTTTAGCCATGTCATACCTGTGTCAAATGAAGCACCCTGTCCCATTTTAGGGCCTGTGGGACAAACAGGGACAAAAGTAAGGGTATGTGTCTAAAAGCGTCCACTAGCAATCCCTTACCATTATGGTCCAGGGACACTGTGTGGACAGTGGCCATTTCTCAGTCATACATTGTCCAAGCAGGATGAAACTCACAGGGCAGACTCAGTGGAGCTCTAGAAACTGGCCCTGTGAATCCCAGCAACATATGACTAACTGTGACCCAGAAATAGCCACTGTCCACAAGGCATCCCCGGGGCCCCATTCATAGGGATCGGAACTGGACACCAATGGACAATTACGCATACCATTGTCCCATTTTGTCTCCCTTGGTCCAGGAAGGCTGAAATTCACACAGGACACTCCATGTAGAATGCAGACAGTGTGGCAAAAGTTACAAGGAAATCAGACAAACTTGAAAATTTGGCCAGACGTTGATTACGTGGTCCTCAGAAGGGTCAAATTTTCAAAGTTCTCCAAAATGGACCAAACTCATACTGGAAGACAGAGACCCATAGCAGAGTCCAAGTGCCAAGTTTAGGGCCTGTAGAACAAACAGGAACCAGATGGGAGTGAGGTAAGAGAAAGGGTTGATTTCTGTCCACTTCTAATCCTTATACACTGGGGGCCAAGGAAGCCTTGTGGACAGTGGCTTTTTCTCTGTCATGGATTGTCCTAGGATGCTGATACTCACAGGACAGACTCGGTGGAGCTTTGTGGGGTTGCCCTGTGAATGCCAGCAACGTAGGACCTACCCTGACTGAGAAAAAGTCTCTGTCCACAAGGCATCCCCAGGCTCCAATGCTCAGGGATTGGAAGTGGTTGGAAATGGACTATTACCCTTCCCCTTCTCCCACCGTGTCCCCCTTTGCTCTAGAAGGCTTAAACTTTCAATTTCAAACTATTTTAGGACCCAGGACACATTGGTAAAGTGTGGCAAAGTTTGGAGAAAATTTCAATTTTAGGGGACATCCTCCACGTCCCATACCCAGGAACAGTGCACCTTTCCTGGGAAAGTGTGAGGGGTTGGTCCTGGAGCCTTCCAGGGAGTACTGACAACATTTTTACCCAAACATGAGGCCTCCAATGGGGGGTTATGCATAGCTCCAGGGGGGTCTCAGACCTGTAGCTAGCCCATTTGAGATCACTTTTCTTGGGGCATCTGACTTCCACAGATGGCCCTGGAGGTCCATATTTTTTTATTGTTTTATTTTTTTTTTTAACTTTGCTTGATTTTGCCCAAACTTTAGCCATGTCATACCTGTGTCAAATGAAGCACCCTGTCCCATTTTAGGGCCTGTGGGACAAACAGGGACAAAAGTAAGGGTATGTGTCTAAAAGCGTCCACTAGCAATCCCTTACCATTATGGTCCAGGGACACTGTGTGGACAGTGGCCATTTCTCAGTCATACATTGTCCAAGCAGGATGAAACTCACAGGGCAGACTCAGTGGAGCTCTAGAAACTGGCCCTGTGAATCCCAGCAACATATGACTAACTGTGACCCAGAAATAGCCACTGTCCACAAGGCATCCCCGGGGCCCCATTCATAGGGATCGGAACTGGACACCAATGGACAATTACGCATACCATTGTCCCATTTTGTCTCCCTTGGTCCAGGAAGGCTGAAATTCACACAGGGCACTCCATGTAGAATGCAGACAGTGTGGCAAAAGTTACAAGGAAATCAGACAAACTTGAAAATTTGGCCAGACGTTGACTACGTGGTCCTCAGAAGGGTCAAATTTTCAAAGTTCTCCAAAATGGACCAAACTCATACTGGAAGACAGAGACCCATAGCAGAGTCCAAGTGCCAAGTTTAGGGCCTGTAGAACAAACAGGAACCAGATGGGAGTGAGGTAAGAGAAAGGGTTGATTTCTGTCCACTTCTAATCCTTATACACTGGGGGCCAAGGAAGCCTTGTGGACAGTGGCTTTTTCTCTGTCATGGATTGTCCTAGGATGCTGATACTCACAGGACAGACTCAGTGGAGCTTTGTGGGGTTGCCCTGTGAATGCCAGCAACGTAGGACCTACCCTGACTGAGAAAAAGTCTCTGTCCACAAGGCATCCCCAGGCTCCAATGCTCAGGGATTGGAAGTGGTTGGAAATGGACTATTACCCTTCCCCTTCTCCCACCGTGTCCCCCTTTGCTCTAGAAGGCTTAAACTTTCAATTTCAAACTATTTTAGGACCCAGGACACATTGGTAAAGTGTGGCAAAGTTTGGAGAAAATTTCAATTTTAGGGGACATCCTCCACGTCCCATACCCAGGAACAGTGCACCTTTCCTGGGAAAGTGTGAGGGGTTGGTCCTGGAGCCTTCCAGGGAGTACTGACAACATTTTTACCCAAAAATGAGGCCTCCAATGGGGGGTTATGCATAGCTCCAGGGGGGTCTCAGACCTGTAGCTAGCCCATTTGAGATCACTTTTCTTGGGGCATCTGACTTCCACAGATGGCCCTGGAGGTCCATATTTTTTTATTGTTTTATTTTTTTTTAAAACTTTGCTTGATTTTGCCCAAACTTTAGCCATGTCATACCTGTCTCAAATGAAGCACCCTGTCCCATTTTAGGGCCTGTGGGACAAACAGGGACAAAAGTAAGGGTATGTGTCTAAAAGCGTCCACTAGCAATCCCTTACCATTATGGTCCAGGGACACTGTGTGGACAGTGGCCATTTCTCAGTCATACATTGTCCAAGCAGGATGAAACTCACAGGGCAGACTCAGTGGAGCTCTAGAAACTGGCCCTGTGAATCCCAGCAACATATGACTAACTGTGACCCAGAAATAGCCACTGTCCACAAGGCATCCCCGGGGCCCCATTCATAGGGATCGGAACTGGACACCAATGGACAATTACGCATACCATTGTCCCATTTTGTCTCCCTTGGTCCAGGAAGGCTGAAATTCACACAGGACACTCCATGTAGAATGCAGACAGTGTGGCAAAAGTTACAAGGAAATCAGACAAACTTGAAAATTTGGCCAGACGTTGACTACGTGGTCCTCAGAAGGGTCAAATTTTCAAAGTTCTCCAAAATGGACCAAACTCATACTGGAAGACAGAGACCCATAGCAGAGTCCAAGTGCCAAGTTTAGGGCCTGTAGAACAAACAGGAACAAGATGGGAGTGAGGTAAGAGAAAGGGTTGATTTCTGTCCACTTCTAATCCTTATACACTGGGGGCCAAGGAAGCCTTGTGGACAGTGGCTTTTTCTCTGTCATGGATTGTCCTAGGATGCTGATACTCACAGGACAGACTCAGTGGAGCTTTGTGGGGTTGCCCTGTGAATGCCAGCAACGTAGGACCTACCCTGACTGAGAAAAAGTCTCTGTCCACAAGGCATCCCCAGGCTCCAATGCTCAGGGATTGGAAGTGGTTGGAAATGGACTATTACCCTTCCCCTTCTCCCACCGTGTCCCCCTTTGCTCTAGAAGGCTTAAACTTTCAATTTCAAACTATTTTAGGACCCAGGACACATTGGTAAAGTGTGGCAAAGTTTGGAGAAAATTTCAATTTTAGGGGACATCCTCCACGTCCCATACCCAGGAACAGTGCACCTTTCCTGGGAAAGTGTGAGGGGTTGGTCCTGGAGCCTTCCAGGGAGTACTGACAACATTTTTACCCAAACATGAGGCCTCCAATGGGGGGTTATGCATAGCTCCAGGGGGGTCTCAGACCTGTAGCTAGCCCATTTGAGATCACTTTTCTTGGGGCATCTGACTTCCACAGATGGCCCTGGAGGTCCATATTTTTTTATTGTTTTATTTTTTTTTTAACTTTGCTTGATTTTGCCCAAACTTTAGCCATGTCATACCTGTCTCAAATGAAGCACCCTGTCCCATTTTAGGGCCTGTGGGACAAACAGGGACAAAAGTAAGGGTATGTGTCTAAAAGCGTCCACTAGCAATCCCTTACCATTATGGTCCAGGGACACTGTGTGGACAGTGGCCATTTCTCAGTCATACATTGTCCAAGCAGGATGAAACTCACAGGGCAGACTCAGTGGAGCTCTAGAAACTGGCCCTGTGAATCCCAGCAACATATGACTAACTGTGACCCAGAAATAGCCACTGTCCACAAGGCATCCCCAGGGCCCCATTCATAGGGATCGGAACTGGACACCAATGGACAATTACGCATACCATTGTCCCATTTTGTCTCCCTTGGTCCAGGAAGGCTGAAATTCACACAGGACACTCCATGTAGAATGCAGACAGTGTGGCAAAAGTTACAAGGAAATCAGACAAACTTGAAAATTTGGCCAGACGTTGACTACGTGGTCCTCAGAAGGGTCAAATTTTCAAAGTTCTCCAAAATGGACCAAACTCATACTGGAAGACAGAGACCCATAGCAGAGTCCAAGTGCCAAGTTTAGGGCCTGTAGAACAAACAGGAACCAGATGGGAGTGAGGTAAGAGAAAGGGTTGATTTCTGTCCACTTCTAATCCTTATACACTGGGGGCCAAGGAAGCCTTGTGGACAGTGGCTTTTTCTCTGTCATGGATTGTCCTAGGATGCTGATACTCACAGGACAGACTCGGTGGAGCTTTGTGGGGTTGCCCTGTGAATGCCAGCAACGTAGGACCTACCCTGACTGAGAAAAAGTCTCTGTCCACAAGGCATCCCCAGGCTCCAATGCTCAGGGATTGGAAGTGGTTGGAAATGGACTATTACCCTTCCCCTTCTCCCACCGTGTCCCCCTTTGCTCTAGAAGGCTTAAACTTTCAATTTCAAACTATTTTAGGACCCAGGACACATTGGTAAAGTGTGGCAAAGTTTGGAGAAAATTTCAATTTTAGCGGACATCCTCCACGTCCCATGCCCAGGAACAGTGCACCTTTCCTGGGAAAGTGTGAGGGGTTGGTCCTGGAGCCTTCCAGGGAGTACTGACAACATTTTTACCCAAACATGAGGCCTCCAATGGGGGGTTATGCATAGCTCCAGGGGGTCTCAGACCTGTAGCTAGCCCATTTGAGATCACTTTTCTTGGGGCATCTGACTTCCACAGATGGCCCTGGAGGTCCATATTTTTTTATTGTTTTATTTTTTTTTTTAACTTTGCTTGATTTTGCCCAAACTTTAGCCATGTCATACCTGTGTCAAATGAAGCACCCTGTCCCATTTTAGGGCCTGTGGGACAAACAGGGACAAAAGTAAGGGTATGTGTCTAAAAGCGTCCACTAGCAATCCCTTACCATTATGGTCCAGGGACACTGTGTGGACAGTGGCCATTTCTCAGTCATACATTGTCCAAGCAGGATGAAACTCACAGGGCAGACTCAGTGGAGCTCTAGAAACTGGCCCTGTGAATCCCAGCAACATATGACTAACTGTGACCCAGAAATAGCCACTGTCCACAAGGCATCCCCGGGGCCCCATTCATAGGGATCGGAACTGGACACCAATGGACAATTACGCATACCATTGTCCCATTTTGTCTCCCTTGGTCCAGGAAGGCTGAAATTCACACAGGACACTCCATGTAGAATGCAGACAGTGTGGCAAAAGTTACAAGGAAATCAGACAAACTTGAAAATTTGGCCAGACGTTGACTACGTGGTCCTCAGAAGGGTCAAATTTTCAAAGTTCTCCAAAATGGACCAAACTCATACTGGAAGACAGAGACCCATAGCAGAGTCCAAGTGCCAAGTTTAGGGCCTGTAGAACAAACAGGAACCAGATGGGAGTGAGGTAAGAGAAAGGGTTGATTTCTGTCCACTTCTAATCCTTATACACTGGGGGCCAAGGAAGCCTTGTGGACAGTGGCTTTTTCTCTGTCATGGATTGTCCTAGGATGCTGATACTCACAGGACAGACTCAGTGGAGCTTTGTGGGGTTGCCCTGTGAATGCCAGCAACGTAGGACCTACCCTGACTGAGAAAAAGTCTCTGTCCACAAGGCATCCCCAGGCTCCGATGCTCAGGGATTGGAAGTGGTTGGAAATGGACTATTACCCTTCCCCTTCTCCCACCGTGTCCCCCTTTGCTCTAGAAGGCTTAAACTTTCAATTTCAAACTATTTTAGGACCCAGGACACATTGGTAAAGTGTGGCAAAGTTTGGAGAAAATTTCAATTTTAGCGGACATCCTCCACGTCCCATGCCCAGGAACAGTGCACCTTTCCTGGGAAAGTGTGAGGGGTTGGTCCTGGAGCCTTCCAGGGAGTACTGACAACATTTTTACCCAAACATGAGGCCTCCAATGGGGGGTTATGCATAGCTCCAGGGGGGTCTCAGACCTGTAGCTAGCCCATTTGAGATCACTTTTCTTGGGGCATCTGACTTCCACAGATGGCCCTGGAGGTCCATATTTTTTTATTGTTTTATTTTTTTTTAACTTTGCTTGATTTTGCCCAAACTTTAGCCATGTCATACCTGTCCCAAATGAAGCACCCTGTCCCATTTTAGGGCCTGTGGGACAAACAGGTACAAAAGTAAGGGTATGTGTCTAAAAGCGTCCACTAGCAATCCCTTACCATTATGGTCCAGGGACACTGTGTGGACAGGGGCCATTTCTCAGTCATACAATGTCCAAGCAGGATGAAACTCACAGGGCAGACTCAGTGGAGCTCTAGAAACTGGCCCTGTGAATCCCAGCAACATATGACTAACTGTGACCCAGAAATAGCCACTGTCCACAAGGCATCCCCGGGGCCCCATTCATAGGGATCGGAACTGGACACCAATGGACAATTACGCATACCATTGTCCCATTTTGTATCCCTTGGTCCAGGAAGGCTGAAATTCACACAGGACACTCCATGTAGAATGCAGACAGTGTGGCAAAAGTTACAAGGAAATCAGACAAACTTGAAAATTTGGCCAGACGTTGACTACGTGGTCCTCAGAAGGGTCAAATTTTCAAAGTTCTCCAAAATGGACCAAACTCATACTGGAAGACAGAGACCCATAGCAGAGTCCAAGTGCCAAGTTTAGGGCCTGTAGAACAAACAGGAACCAGATGGGAGTGAGGTAAGAGAAAGGGTTGATTTCTGTCCACTTCTAATCCTTATACACTGGGGGCCAAGGAAGCCTTGTGGACAGTGGCTTTTTCTCTGTCATGGATTGTCCTAGGATGCTGATACTCACAGGACAGACTCAGTGGAGCTTTGTGGGGTTGCCCTGTGAATGCCAGCAACGTAGGACCTACCCTGACTGAGAAAAAGTCTCTGTCCACAAGGCATCCCCAGGCTCCGATGCTCAGGGATTGGAAGTGGTTGGAAATGGACTATTACCCTTCCCCTTCTCCCACCGTGTCCCCCTTTGCTCTAGAAGGCTTAAACTTTCAATTTCAAACTATTTTAGGACCCAGGACACATTGGTAAAGTGTGGCAAAGTTTGGAGAAAATTTCAATTTTAGCGGACATCCTCCACGTCCCATGCCCAGGAACAGTGCACCTTTCCTGGGAAAGTGTGAGGGGTTGGTCCTGGAGCCTTCCAGGGAGTACTGACAACATTTTTACCCAAACATGAGGCCTCCAATGGGGGGTTATGCATAGCTCCAGGGGGGTCTCAGACCTGTAGCTAGCCCATTTGAGATCACTTTTCTTGGGGCATCTGACTTCCACAGATGGCCCTGGAGGTCCATATTTTTTTATTGTTTTATTTTTTTTTAACTTTGCTTGATTTTGCCCAAACTTTAGCCATGTCATACCTGTCCCAAATGAAGCACCCTGTCCCAGTTTAGGGCCTGTGGGACAAACAGGGACAAAAGTAAGGGTATGTGTCTAAAAGCGTCCACTAGCAATCCCTTACCATTATGGTCCAGGGACACTGTGTGGACAGGGGCCATTTCTCAGTCATACAATGTCCAAGCAGGATGAAACTCACAGGGCAGACTCAGTGGAGCTCTAGAAACTGGCCCTGTGAATCCCAGCAACATATGACTAACTGTGACCCAGAAATAGCCACTGTCCACAAGGCATCCCCGGGGCCCCATTCATAGGGATCGGAACTGGACACCAATGGACAATTACGCATACCATTGTCCCATTTTGTCTCCCTTGGTCCAGGAAGGCTGAAATTCACACAGGACACTCCATGTAGAATGCAGACAGTGTGGCAAAAGTTACAAGGAAATCAGACAAACTTGAAAATTTGGCCAGACGTTGACTACGTGGTCCTCAGAAGGGTCAAATTTTCAAAGTTCTCCAAAATGGACCAAACTCATACTGGAAGACAGAGACCCATAGCAGAGTCCAAGTGCCAAGTTTAGGGCCTGTAGAACAAACAGGAACCAGATGGGAGTGAGGTAAGAGAAAGGGTTGATTTCTGTCCACTTCTAATCCTTATACACTGGGGGCCAAGGAAGCCTTGTGGACAGTGGCTTTTTCTCTGTCATGGATTGTCCTAGGATGCTGATACTCACAGGACAGACTCAGTGGAGCTTTGTGGGGTTGCCCTGTGAATGCCAGCAACGTAGGACCTACCCTGACTGAGGAAAAAGTCTCTGTCCACAAGGCATCCCCAGGCTCCGATGCTCAGGGATTGGAAGTGGTTGGAAATGGACTATTACCCTTCCCCTTCTCCCACCGTGTCCCCCTTTGCTCTAGAAGGCTTAAACTTTCAATTTCAAACTATTTTAGGACCCAGGACACATTGGTAAAGTGTGGCAAAGTTTGGAGAAAATTTCAATTTTAGCGGACATCCTCCACGTCCCATGCCCAGGAACAGTGCACCTTTCCTGGGAAAGTGTGAGGGGTTGGTCCTGGAGCCTTCCAGGGAGTACTGACAACATTTTTACCCAAACATGAGGCCTCCAATGGGGGGTTATGCATAGCTCCAGGGGGGTCTCAGACCTGTAGCTAGCCCATTTGAGATCACTTTTCTTGGGGCATCTGACTTCCACAGATGGCCCTGGAGGTCCATATTTTTTTATTGTTTTATTTTTTTTTAACTTTGCTTGATTTTGCCCAAACTTTAGCCATGTCATACCTGTCCCAAATGAACCACCCTGTCCCATTTTAGGGCCTGTGGGACAAACAGGTACAAAAGTAAGGGTATGTGTCTAAAAGCGTCCACTAGCAATCCCTTACCATTATGGTCCAGGGACACTTTGTGGACAGCGGCCATTTCTCAGTCATACATTGTCCAAGCAGGATGAAACTCACAGGGCAGACTCAGTGGAGCTCTAGAAACTGGCCCTGTGAATCCCAGCAACATATGACTAACTGTGACCCAGAAATAGCCACTGTCCACAAGGCATCCCCGGGGCCCCATTCATAGGGATCGGAACTGGACACCAATGGACAATTACGCATACCATTGTCCCATTTTGTCTCCCTTGGTCCAGGAAGGCTGAAATTCACACAGGACACTCCATGTAGAATGCAGACAGTGTGGCAAAAGTTACAAGGAAATCAGACAAACTTGAAAATTTGGCCAGACGTTGACTACGTGGTCCTCAGAAGGGTCAAATTTTCAAAGTTCTCCAAAATGGACCAAACTCATACTGGAAGACAGAGACCCATAGCAGAGTCCAAGTGCCAAGTTTAGGGCCTGTAGAACAAACAGGAACCAGATGGGAGTGAGGTAAGAGAAAGGGTTGATTTCTGTCCACTTCTAATCCTTATACACTGGGGGCCAAGGAAGCCTTGTGGACAGTGGCTTTTTCTCTGTCATGGATTGTCCTAGGATGCTGATACTCACAGGACAGACTCAGTGGAGCTTTGTGGGGTTGCCCTGTGAATGCCAGCAACGTAGGACCTACCCTGACTGAGAAAAAGTCTCTGTCCACAAGGCATCCCCAGGCTCCGATGCTCAGGGATTGGAAGTGGTTGGAAATGGACTATTACCCTTCCCCTTCTCCCACCGTGTCCCCCTTTGCTCTAGAAGGCTTAAACTTTCAATTTCAAACTATTTTAGGACCCAGGACACATTGGTAAAGTGTGGCAAAGTTTGGAGAAAATTTCAATTTTAGCGGACATCCTCCACGTCCCATGCCCAGGAACAGTGCACCTTTCCTGGGAAAGTGTGAGGGGTTGGTCCTGGAGCCTTCCAGGGAGTACTGACAACATTTTTACCCAAACATGAGGCCTCCAATGGGGGGTTATGCATAGCTCCAGGGGGGTCTCAGACCTGTAGCTAGCCCATTTGAGATCACTTTTCTTGGGGCATCTGACTTCCACAGATGGCCCTGGAGGTCCATATTTTTTTATTGTTTTATTTTATTTTTTTAACTTTGCTTGATTTTGCCCAAACTTTAGCCATGTCATACCTGTGTCAAATGAAGCACCCTGTCCCATTTTAGGGCCTGTGGGACAAACAGGGACAAAAGTAAGGGTATGTGTCTAAAAGCGTCCACTAGCAATCCCTTACCATTATGGTCCAGGGACACTGTGTGGACAGTGGCCATTTCTCAGTCATACATTGTCCAAGCAGGATGAAACTCACAGGGCAGACTCAGTGGAGCTCTAGAAACTGGCCCTGTGAATCCCAGCAACATATGACTAACTGTGACCCAGAAATAGCCACTGTCCACAAGGCATCCCCGGGGCCCCATTCATAGGGATCGGAACTGGACACCAATGGACAATTACGCATACCATTGTCCCATTTTGTCTCCCTTGGTCCAGGAAGGCTGAAATTCACACAGGACACTCCATGTAGAATGCAGACAGTGTGGCAAAAGTTACAAGGAAATCAGACAAACTTGAAAATTTGGCCAGACGTTGATTACGTGGTCCTCAGAAGGGTCAAATTTTCAAAGTTCTCCAAAATGGACCAAACTCATACTGGAAGACAGAGACCCATAGCAGAGTCCAAGTGCCAAGTTTAGGGCCTGTAGAACAAACAGGAACCAGATGGGAGTGAGGTAAGAGAAAGGGTTGATTTCTGTCCACTTCTAATCCTTATACACTGGGGGCCAAGGAAGCCTTGTGGACAGTGGCTTTTTCTCTGTCATGGATTGTCCTAGGATGCTGATACTCACAGGACAGACTCGGTGGAGCTTTGTGGGGTTGCCCTGTGAATGCCAGCAACGTAGGACCTACCCTGACTGAGAAAAAGTCTCTGTCCACAAGGCATCCCCAGGCTCCAATGCTCAGGGATTGGAAGTGGTTGGAAATGGACTATTACCCTTCCCCTTCTCCCACCGTGTCCCCCTTTGCTCTAGAAGGCTTAAACTTTCAATTTCAAACTATTTTAGGACCCAGGACACATTGGTAAAGTGTGGCAAAGTTTGGAGAAAATTTCAATTTTAGGGGACATCCTCCACGTCCCATACCCAGGAACAGTGCACCTTTCCTGGGAAAGTGTGAGGGGTTGGTCCTGGAGCCTTCCAGGGAGTACTGACAACATTTTTACCCAAACATGAGGCCTCCAATGGGGGGTTATGCATAGCTCCAGGGGGGTCTCAGACCTGTAGCTAGCCCATTTGAGATCACTTTTCTTGGGGCATCTGACTTCCACAGATGGCCCTGGAGGTCCATATTTTTTTATTGTTTTATTTTTTTTTTTAACTTTGCTTGATTTTGCCCAAACTTTAGCCATGTCATACCTGTGTCAAATGAAGCACCCTGTCCCATTTTAGGGCCTGTGGGACAAACAGGGACAAAAGTAAGGGTATGTGTCTAAAAGCGTCCACTAGCAATCCCTTACCATTATGGTCCAGGGACACTGTGTGGACAGTGGCCATTTCTCAGTCATACATTGTCCAAGCAGGATGAAACTCACAGGGCAGACTCAGTGGAGCTCTAGAAACTGGCCCTGTGAATCCCAGCAACATATGACTAACTGTGACCCAGAAATAGCCACTGTCCACAAGGCATCCCCGGGGCCCCATTCATAGGGATCGGAACTGGACACCAATGGACAATTACGCATACCATTGTCCCATTTTGTCTCCCTTGGTCCAGGAAGGCTGAAATTCACACAGGGCACTCCATGTAGAATGCAGACAGTGTGGCAAAAGTTACAAGGAAATCAGACAAACTTGAAAATTTGGCCAGACGTTGACTACGTGGTCCTCAGAAGGGTCAAATTTTCAAAGTTCTCCAAAATGGACCAAACTCATACTGGAAGACAGAGACCCATAGCAGAGTCCAAGTGCCAAGTTTAGGGCCTGTAGAACAAACAGGAACCAGATGGGAGTGAGGTAAGAGAAAGGGTTGATTTCTGTCCACTTCTAATCCTTATACACTGGGGGCCAAGGAAGCCTTGTGGACAGTGGCTTTTTCTCTGTCATGGATTGTCCTAGGATGCTGATACTCACAGGACAGACTCAGTGGAGCTTTGTGGGGTTGCCCTGTGAATGCCAGCAACGTAGGACCTACCCTGACTGAGAAAAAGTCTCTGTCCACAAGGCATCCCCAGGCTCCAATGCTCAGGGATTGGAAGTGGTTGGAAATGGACTATTACCCTTCCCCTTCTCCCACCGTGTCCCCCTTTGCTCTAGAAGGCTTAAACTTTCAATTTCAAACTATTTTAGGACCCAGGACACATTGGTAAAGTGTGGCAAAGTTTGGAGAAAATTTCAATTTTAGGGGACATCCTCCACGTCCCATACCCAGGAACAGTGCACCTTTCCTGGGAAAGTGTGAGGGGTTGGTCCTGGAGCCTTCCAGGGAGTACTGACAACATTTTTACCCAAAAATGAGGCCTCCAATGGGGGGTTATGCATAGCTCCAGGGGGGTCTCAGACCTGTAGCTAGCCCATTTGAGATCACTTTTCTTGGGGCATCTGACTTCCACAGATGGCCCTGGAGGTCCATATTTTTTTATTGTTTTATTTTTTTTTAAAACTTTGCTTGATTTTGCCCAAACTTTAGCCATGTCATACCTGTCTCAAATGAAGCACCCTGTCCCATTTTAGGGCCTGTGGGACAAACAGGGACAAAAGTAAGGGTATGTGTCTAAAAGCGTCCACTAGCAATCCCTTACCATTATGGTCCAGGGACACTGTGTGGACAGTGGCCATTTCTCAGTCATACATTGTCCAAGCAGGATGAAACTCACAGGGCAGACTCAGTGGAGCTCTAGAAACTGGCCCTGTGAATCCCAGCAACATATGACTAACTGTGACCCAGAAATAGCCACTGTCCACAAGGCATCCCCGGGGCCCCATTCATAGGGATCGGAACTGGACACCAATGGACAATTACGCATACCATTGTCCCATTTTGTCTCCCTTGGTCCAGGAAGGCTGAAATTCACACAGGACACTCCATGTAGAATGCAGACAGTGTGGCAAAAGTTACAAGGAAATCAGACAAACTTGAAAATTTGGCCAGACGTTGACTACGTGGTCCTCAGAAGGGTCAAATTTTCAAAGTTCTCCAAAATGGACCAAACTCATACTGGAAGACAGAGACCCATAGCAGAGTCCAAGTGCCAAGTTTAGGGCCTGTAGAACAAACAGGAACAAGATGGGAGTGAGGTAAGAGAAAGGGTTGATTTCTGTCCACTTCTAATCCTTATACACTGGGGGCCAAGGAAGCCTTGTGGACAGTGGCTTTTTCTCTGTCATGGATTGTCCTAGGATGCTGATACTCACAGGACAGACTCAGTGGAGCTTTGTGGGGTTGCCCTGTGAATGCCAGCAACGTAGGACCTACCCTGACTGAGAAAAAGTCTCTGTCCACAAGGCATCCCCAGGCTCCAATGCTCAGGGATTGGAAGTGGTTGGAAATGGACTATTACCCTTCCCCTTCTCCCACCGTGTCCCCCTTTGCTCTAGAAGGCTTAAACTTTCAATTTCAAACTATTTTAGGACCCAGGACACATTGGTAAAGTGTGGCAAAGTTTGGAGAAAATTTCAATTTTAGGGGACATCCTCCACGTCCCATACCCAGGAACAGTGCACCTTTCCTGGGAAAGTGTGAGGGGTTGGTCCTGGAGCCTTCCAGGGAGTACTGACAACATTTTTACCCAAACATGAGGCCTCCAATGGGGGGTTATGCATAGCTCCAGGGGGGTCTCAGACCTGTAGCTAGCCCATTTGAGATCACTTTTCTTGGGGCATCTGACTTCCACAGATGGCCCTGGAGGTCCATATTTTTTTATTGTTTTATTTTTTTTTTTAACTTTGCTTGATTTTGCCCAAACTTTAGCCATGTCATACCTGTGTCAAATGAAGCACCCTGTCCCATTTTAGGGCCTGTGGGACAAACAGGGACAAAAGTAAGGGTATGTGTCTAAAAGCGTCCACTAGCAATCCCTTACCATTATGGTCCAGGGACACTGTGTGGACAGTGGCCATTTCTCAGTCATACATTGTCCAAGCAGGATGAAACTCACAGGGCAGACTCAGTGGAGCTCTAGAAACTGGCCCTGTGAATCCCAGCAACATATGACTAACTGTGACCCAGAAATAGCCACTGTCCACAAGGCATCCCCGGGGCCCCATTCATAGGGATCGGAACTGGACACCAATGGACAATTACGCATACCATTGTCCCATTTTGTCTCCCTTGGTCCAGGAAGGCTGAAATTCACACAGGACACTCCATGTAGAATGCAGACAGTGTGGCAAAAGTTACAAGTAAATCAGACAAACTTGAAAATTTGGCCAGACGTTGATTACGTGGTCCTCAGAAGGGTCAAATTTTCAAAGTTCTCCAAAATGGACCAAACTCATACTGGAAGACAGAGACCCATAGCAGAGTCCAAGTGCCAAGTTTAGGGCCTGTAGAACAAACAGGAACCAGATGGGAGTGAGGTAAGAGAAAGGGTTGATTTCTGTCCACTTCTAATCCTTATACACTGGGGGCCAAGGAAGCCTTGTGGACAGTGGCTTTTTCTCTGTCATGGATTGTCCTAGGATGCTGATACTCACAGGACAGACTCGGTGGAGCTTTGTGGGGTTGCCCTGTGAATGCCAGCAACGTAGGACCTACCCTGACTGAGAAAAAGTCTCTGTCCACAAGGCATCCCTAGGCTCCAATGCTCAGGGATTGGAAGTGGTTGGAAATGGACTATTACCCTTCCCCTTCTCCCACCGTGTCCCCCTTTGCTCTAGAAGGCTTAAACTTTCAATTTCAAACTATTTTAGGACCCAGGACACATTGGTAAAGTGTGGCAAAGTTTGGAGAAAATTTCAATTTTAGGGGACATCCTCCACGTCCCATACCCAGGAACAGTGCACCTTTCCTGGGAAAGTGTGAGGGGTTGGTCCTGGAGCCTTCCAGGGAGTACTGACAACATTTTTACCCAAACATGAGGCCTCCAATGGGGGGTTATGCAAAGCTCCAGGGGGGTCTCAGACCTGTAGCTAGCCCATTTGAGATCACTTTTCTTGGGGCATCTGACTTCCACAGATGGCCCTGGAGGTCCATATTTTTTTATTGTTTTATTTTTTTTTTTTAACTTTGCTTGATTTTGCCCAAACTTTAGCCATGTCATACCTGTGTCAAATGAAGCACCCTGTCCCATTTTAGGGCCTGTGGGACAAATAGGGACAAAAGTAAGGGTATGTGTCTAAAAGCGTCCACTAGCAATCCCTTACCATTATGGTCCAGGGACACTGTGTGGACAGTGGCCATTTCTCAGTCATACATTGTCCAAGCAGGATGAAACTCACAGGGCAGACTCAGTGGAGCTCTAGAAACTGGCCCTGTGAATCCCAGCAACATATGACTAACTGTGACCCAGAAATAGCCACTGTCCACAAGGCATCCCCGGGGCCCCATTCATAGGGATCGGAACTGGACACCAATGGACAATTACGCATACCATTGTCCCATTTTGTCTCCCTTGGTCCAGGAAGGCTGAAATTCACACAGGACACTCCATGTAGAATGCAGACAGTGTGGCAAAAGTTACAAGGAAATCAGACAAACTTGAAAATTTGGCCAGACGTTGACTACGTGGTCCTCAGAAGGGTCAAATTTTCAAAGTTCTCCAAAATGGACCAAACTCATACTGGAAGACAGAGACCCATAGCAGAGTCCAAGTGCCAAGTTTAGGGCCTGTAGAACAAACAGGAACCAGATGGGAGTGAGGTAAGAGAAAGGGTTGATTTCTGTCCACTTCTAATCCTTATACACTGGGGGCCAAGGAAGCCTTGTGGACAGTGGCTTTTTCTCTGTCATGGATTGTCCTAGGATGCTGATACTCACAGGACAGACTCAGTGGAGCTTTGTGGGGTTGCCCTGTGAATGCCAGCAACGTAGGACCTACCCTGACTGAGAAAA
The DNA here is from genome assembly GCF_933228915.1 of Telmatherina bonti. Lineage (NCBI taxonomy): Eukaryota > Metazoa > Chordata > Actinopteri > Atheriniformes > Telmatherinidae > Telmatherina > Telmatherina bonti. The sequence continues at coordinate 7,923,124 of NC_136633.1, forward strand.
AGTCTCTGTCCACAAGGCATCCCCAGGCTCCGATGCTCAGGGATTGGAAGTGGTTGGAAATGGACTATTACCCTTCCCCTTCTCCCACCGTGTCCCCCTTTGCTCTAGAAGGCTTAAACTTTCAATTTCAAACTATTTTAGGACCCAGGACACATTGGTAAAGTGTGGCAAAGTTTGGAGAAAATTTCAATTTTAGCGGACATCCTCCACGTCCCATGCCCAGGAACAGTGCACCTTTCCTGGGAAAGTGTGAGGGGTTGGTCCTGGAGCCTTCCAGGGAGTACTGACAACATTTTTACCCAAACATGAGGCCTCCAATGGGGGGTTATGCATAGCTCCAGGGGGGTCTCAGACCTGTAGCTAGCCCATTTGAGATCACTTTTCTTGGGGCATCTGACTTCCACAGATGGCCCTGGAGGTCCATATTTTTTTATTGTTTTATTTTTTTTTTAACTTTGCTTGATTTTGCCCAAACTTTAGCCATGTCATACCTGTCTCAAATGAAGCACCCTGTCCCATTTTAGGGCCTGTGGGACAAACAGGGACAAAAGTAAGGGTATGTGTCTAAAAGCGTCCACTAGCAATCCCTTACCATTATGGTCCAGGGACACTGTGTGGACAGTGGCCATTTCTCAGTCATACATTGTCCAAGCAGGATGAAACTCACAGGGCAGACTCAGTGGAGCTCTAGAAACTGGCCCTGTGAATCCCAGCAACATATGACTAACTGTGACCCAGAAATAGCCACTGTCCACAAGGCATCCCCAGGGCCCCATTCATAGGGATCGGAACTGGACACCAATGGACAATTACGCATACCATTGTCCCATTTTGTCTCCCTTGGTCCAGGAAGGCTGAAATTCACACAGGACACTCCATGTAGAATGCAGACAGTGTGGCAAAAGTTACAAGGAAATCAGACAAACTTGAAAATTTGGCCAGACGTTGACTACGTGGTCCTCAGAAGGGTCAAATTTTCAAAGTTCTCCAAAATGGACCAAACTCATACTGGAAGACAGAGACCCATAGCAGAGTCCAAGTGCCAAGTTTAGGGCCTGTAGAACAAACAGGAACCAGATGGGAGTGAGGTAAGAGAAAGGGTTGATTTCTGTCCACTTCTAATCCTTATACACTGGGGGCCAAGGAAGCCTTGTGGACAGTGGCTTTTTCTCTGTCATGGATTGTCCTAGGATGCTGATACTCACAGGACAGACTCGGTGGAGCTTTGTGGGGTTGCCCTGTGAATGCCAGCAACGTAGGACCTACCCTGACTGAGAAAAAGTCTCTGTCCACAAGGCATCCCCAGGCTCCAATGCTCAGGGATTGGAAGTGGTTGGAAATGGACTATTACCCTTCCCCTTCTCCCACCGTGTCCCCCTTTGCTCTAGAAGGCTTAAACTTTCAATTTCAAACTATTTTAGGACCCAGGACACATTGGTAAAGTGTGGCAAAGTTTGGAGAAAATTTCAATTTTAGCGGACATCCTCCACGTCCCATGCCCAGGAACAGTGCACCTTTCCTGGGAAAGTGTGAGGGGTTGGTCCTGGAGCCTTCCAGGGAGTACTGACAACATTTTTACCCAAACATGAGGCCTCCAATGGGGGGTTATGCATAGCTCCAGGGGGGTCTCAGACCTGTAGCTAGCCCATTTGAGATCACTTTTCTTGGGGCATCTGACTTCCACAGATGGCCCTGGAGGTCCATATTTTTTTATTGTTTTATTTTTTTTTTAACTTTGCTTGATTTTGCCCAAACTTTAGCCATGTCATACCTGTCTCAAATGAAGCACCCTGTCCCATTTTAGGGCCTGTGGGACAAACAGGGACAAAAGTAAGGGTATGTGTCTAAAAGCGTCCACTAGCAATCCCTTACCATTATGGTCCAGGGACACTGTGTGGACAGTGGCCATTTCTCAGTCATACATTGTCCAAGCAGGATGAAACTCACAGGGCAGACTCAGTGGAGCTCTAGAAACTGGCCCTGTGAATCCCAGCAACATATGACTAACTGTGACCCAGAAATAGCCACTGTCCACAAGGCATCCCCAGGGCCCCATTCATAGGGATCGGAACTGGACACCAATGGACAATTACGCATACCATTGTCCCATTTTGTCTCCCTTGGTCCAGGAAGGCTGAAATTCACACAGGACACTCCATGTAGAATGCAGACAGTGTGGCAAAAGTTACAAGGAAATCAGACAAACTTGAAAATTTGGCCAGACGTTGACTACGTGGTCCTCAGAAGGGTCAAATTTTCAAAGTTCTCCAAAATGGACCAAACTCATACTGGAAGACAGAGACCCATAGCAGAGTCCAAGTGCCAAGTTTAGGGCCTGTAGAACAAACAGGAACCAGATGGGAGTGAGGTAAGAGAAAGGGTTGATTTCTGTCCACTTCTAATCCTTATACACTGGGGGCCAAGGAAGCCTTGTGGACAGTGGCTTTTTCTCTGTCATGGATTGTCCTAGGATGCTGATACTCACAGGACAGACTCGGTGGAGCTTTGTGGGGTTGCCCTGTGAATGCCAGCAACGTAGGACCTACCCTGACTGAGAAAAAGTCTCTGTCCACAAGGCATCCCCAGGCTCCAATGCTCAGGGATTGGAAGTGGTTGGAAATGGACTATTACCCTTCCCCTTCTCCCACCGTGTCCCCCTTTGCTCTAGAAGGCTTAAACTTTCAATTTCAAACTATTTTAGGACCCAGGACACATTGGTAAAGTGTGGCAAAGTTTGGAGAAAATTTCAATTTTAGCGGACATCCTCCACGTCCCATGCCCAGGAACAGTGCACCTTTCCTGGGAAAGTGTGAGGGGTTGGTCCTGGAGCCTTCCAGGGAGTACTGACAACATTTTTACCCAAACATGAGGCCTCCAATGGGGGGTTATGCATAGCTCCAGGGGGTCTCAGACCTGTAGCTAGCCCATTTGAGATCACTTTTCTTGGGGCATCTGACTTCCACAGATGGCCCTGGAGGTCCATATTTTTTTATTGTTTTATTTTTTTTTTTAACTTTGCTTGATTTTGCCCAAACTTTAGCCATGTCATACCTGTGTCAAATGAAGCACCCTGTCCCATTTTAGGGCCTGTGGGACAAACAGGGACAAAAGTAAGGGTATGTGTCTAAAAGCGTCCACTAGCAATCCCTTACCATTATGGTCCAGGGACACTGTGTGGACAGTGGCCATTTCTCAGTCATACATTGTCCAAGCAGGATGAAACTCACAGGGCAGACTCAGTGGAGCTCTAGAAACTGGCCCTGTGAATCCCAGCAACATATGACTAACTGTGACCCAGAAATAGCCACTGTCCACAAGGCATCCCCGGGGCCCCATTCATAGGGATCGGAACTGGACACCAATGGACAATTACGCATACCATTGTCCCATTTTGTCTCCCTTGGTCCAGGAAGGCTGAAATTCACACAGGACACTCCATGTAGAATGCAGACAGTGTGGCAAAAGTTACAAGGAAATCAGACAAACTTGAAAATTTGGCCAGACGTTGACTACGTGGTCCTCAGAAGGGTCAAATTTTCAAAGTTCTCCAAAATGGACCAAACTCATACTGGAAGACAGAGACCCATAGCAGAGTCCAAGTGCCAAGTTTAGGGCCTGTAGAACAAACAGGAACCAGATGGGAGTGAGGTAAGAGAAAGGGTTGATTTCTGTCCACTTCTAATCCTTATACACTGGGGGCCAAGGAAGCCTTGTGGACAGTGGCTTTTTCTCTGTCATGGATTGTCCTAGGATGCTGATACTCACAGGACAGACTCAGTGGAGCTTTGTGGGGTTGCCCTGTGAATGCCAGCAACGTAGGACCTACCCTGACTGAGAAAAAGTCTCTGTCCACAAGGCATCCCCAGGCTCCGATGCTCAGGGATTGGAAGTGGTTGGAAATGGACTATTACCCTTCCCCTTCTCCCACCGTGTCCCCCTTTGCTCTAGAAGGCTTAAACTTTCAATTTCAAACTATTTTAGGACCCAGGACACATTGGTAAAGTGTGGCAAAGTTTGGAGAAAATTTCAATTTTAGCGGACATCCTCCACGTCCCATGCCCAGGAACAGTGCACCTTTCCTGGGAAAGTGTGAGGGGTTGGTCCTGGAGCCTTCCAGGGAGTACTGACAACATTTTTACCCAAACATGAGGCCTCCAATGGGGGGTTATGCATAGCTCCAGGGGGGTCTCAGACCTGTAGCTAGCCCATTTGAGATCACTTTTCTTGGGGCATCTGACTTCCACAGATGGCCCTGGAGGTCCATATTTTTTTATTGTTTTATTTTTTTTTAACTTTGCTTGATTTTGCCCAAACTTTAGCCATGTCATACCTGTCCCAAATGAAGCACCCTGTCCCATTTTAGGGCCTGTGGGACAAACAGGTACAAAAGTAAGGGTATGTGTCTAAAAGCGTCCACTAGCAATCCCTTACCATTATGGTCCAGGGACACTGTGTGGACAGGGGCCATTTCTCAGTCATACAATGTCCAAGCAGGATGAAACTCACAGGGCAGACTCAGTGGAGCTCTAGAAACTGGCCCTGTGAATCCCAGCAACATATGACTAACTGTGACCCAGAAATAGCCACTGTCCACAAGGCATCCCCGGGGCCCCATTCATAGGGATCGGAACTGGACACCAATGGACAATTACGCATACCATTGTCCCATTTTGTCTCCCTTGGTCCAGGAAGGCTGAAATTCACACAGGACACTCCATGTAGAATGCAGACAGTGTGGCAAAAGTTACAAGGAAATCAGACAAACTTGAAAATTTGGCCAGACGTTGACTACGTGGTCCTCAGAAGGGTCAAATTTTCAAAGTTCTCCAAAATGGACCAAACTCATACTGGAAGACAGAGACCCATAGCAGAGTCCAAGTGCCAAGTTTAGGGCCTGTAGAACAAACAGGAACCAGATGGGAGTGAGGTAAGAGAAAGGGTTGATTTCTGTCCACTTCTAATCCTTATACACTGGGGGCCAAGGAAGCCTTGTGGACAGTGGCTTTTTCTCTGTCATGGATTGTCCTAGGATGCTGATACTCACAGGACAGACTCAGTGGAGCTTTGTGGGGTTGCCCTGTGAATGCCAGCAACGTAGGACCTACCCTGACTGAGAAAAAGTCTCTGTCCACAAGGCATCCCCAGGCTCCGATGCTCAGGGATTGGAAGTGGTTGGAAATGGACTATTACCCTTCCCCTTCTCCCACCGTGTCCCCCTTTGCTCTAGAAGGCTTAAACTTTCAATTTCAAACTATTTTAGGACCCAGGACACATTGGTAAAGTGTGGCAAAGTTTGGAGAAAATTTCAATTTTAGCGGACATCCTCCACGTCCCATGCCCAGGAACAGTGCACCTTTCCTGGGAAAGTGTGAGGGGTTGGTCCTGGAGCCTTCCAGGGAGTACTGACAACATTTTTACCCAAACATGAGGCCTCCAATGGGGGGTTATGCATAGCTCCAGGGGGGTCTCAGACCTGTAGCTAGCCCATTTGAGATCACTTTTCTTGGGGCATCTGACTTCCACAGATGGCCCTGGAGGTCCATATTTTTTTATTGTTTTATTTTTTTTTAACTTTGCTTGATTTTGCCCAAACTTTAGCCATGTCATACCTGTCCCAAATGAAGCACCCTGTCCCAGTTTAGGGCCTGTGGGACAAACAGGGACAAAAGTAAGGGTATGTGTCTAAAAGCGTCCACTAGCAATCCCTTACCATTATGGTCCAGGGACACTGTGTGGACAGGGGCCATTTCTCAGTCATACAATGTCCAAGCAGGATGAAACTCACAGGGCAGACTCAGTGGAGCTCTAGAAACTGGCCCTGTGAATCCCAGCAACATATGACTAACTGTGACCCAGAAATAGCCACTGTCCACAAGGCATCCCCGGGGCCCCATTCATAGGGATCGGAACTGGACACCAATGGACAATTACGCATACCATTGTCCCATTTTGTCTCCCTTGGTCCAGGAAGGCTGAAATTCACACAGGACACTCCATGTAGAATGCAGACAGTGTGGCAAAAGTTACAAGGAAATCAGACAAACTTGAAAATTTGGCCAGACGTTGACTACGTGGTCCTCAGAAGGGTCAAATTTTCAAAGTTCTCCAAAATGGACCAAACTCATACTGGAAGACAGAGACCCATAGCAGAGTCCAAGTGCCAAGTTTAGGGCCTGTAGAACAAACAGGAACCAGATGGGAGTGAGGTAAGAGAAAGGGTTGATTTCTGTCCACTTCTAATCCTTATACACTGGGGGCCAAGGAAGCCTTGTGGACAGTGGCTTTTTCTCTGTCATGGATTGTCCTAGGATGCTGATACTCACAGGACAGACTCAGTGGAGCTTTGTGGGGTTGCCCTGTGAATGCCAGCAACGTAGGACCTACCCTGACTGAGGAAAAAGTCTCTGTCCACAAGGCATCCCCAGGCTCCGATGCTCAGGGATTGGAAGTGGTTGGAAATGGACTATTACCCTTCCCCTTCTCCCACCGTGTCCCCCTTTGCTCTAGAAGGCTTAAACTTTCAATTTCAAACTATTTTAGGACCCAGGACACATTGGTAAAGTGTGGCAAAGTTTGGAGAAAATTTCAATTTTAGCGGACATCCTCCACGTCCCATGCCCAGGAACAGTGCACCTTTCCTGGGAAAGTGTGAGGGGTTGGTCCTGGAGCCTTCCAGGGAGTACTGACAACATTTTTACCCAAACATGAGGCCTCCAATGGGGGGTTATGCATAGCTCCAGGGGGGTCTCAGACCTGTAGCTAGCCCATTTGAGATCACTTTTCTTGGGGCATCTGACTTCCACAGATGGCCCTGGAGGTCCATATTTTTTTATTGTTTTATTTTTTTTTAACTTTGCTTGATTTTGCCCAAACTTTAGCCATGTCATACCTGTCCCAAATGAACCACCCTGTCCCATTTTAGGGCCTGTGGGACAAACAGGTACAAAAGTAAGGGTATGTGTCTAAAAGCGTCCACTAGCAATCCCTTACCATTATGGTCCAGGGACACTTTGTGGACAGCGGCCATTTCTCAGTCATACATTGTCCAAGCAGGATGAAACTCACAGGGCAGACTCAGTGGAGCTCTAGAAACTGGCCCTGTGAATCCCAGCAACATATGACTAACTGTGACCCAGAAATAGCCACTGTCCACAAGGCATCCCCGGGGCCCCATTCATAGGGATCGGAACTGGACACCAATGGACAATTACGCATACCATTGTCCCATTTTGTCTCCCTTGGTCCAGGAAGGCTGAAATTCACACAGGACACTCCATGTAGAATGCAGACAGTGTGGCAAAAGTTACAAGGAAATCAGACAAACTTGAAAATTTGGCCAGACGTTGACTACGTGGTCCTCAGAAGGGTCAAATTTTCAAAGTTCTCCAAAATGGACCAAACTCATACTGGAAGACAGAGACCCATAGCAGAGTCCAAGTGCCAAGTTTAGGGCCTGTAGAACAAACAGGAACCAGATGGGAGTGAGGTAAGAGAAAGGGTTGATTTCTGTCCACTTCTAATCCTTATACACTGGGGGCCAAGGAAGCCTTGTGGACAGTGGCTTTTTCTCTGTCATGGATTGTCCTAGGATGCTGATACTCACAGGACAGACTCAGTGGAGCTTTGTGGGGTTGCCCTGTGAATGCCAGCAACGTAGGACCTACCCTGACTGAGAAAAAGTCTCTGTCCACAAGGCATCCCCAGGCTCCAATGCTCAGGGATTGGAAGTGGTTGGAAATGGACTATTACCCTTCCCCTTCTCCCACCGTGTCCCCCTTTGCTCTAGAAGGCTTAAACTTTCAATTTCAAACTATTTTAGGACCCAGGACACATTGGTAAAGTGTGGCAAAGTTTGGAGAAAATTTCAATTTTAGCGGACATCCTCCACGTCCCATGCCCAGGAACGGTGCACCTTTCCTGGGAAAGTGTGAGGGGTTGGTCCTGGAGCCTTCCAGGGAGTACTGACAACATTTTTACCCAAACATGAGGCCTCCAATGGGGGGTTATGCATAGCTCCAGGGGGGTCTCAGACCTGTAGCTAGCCCATTTGAGATCACTTTTCTTGGGGCATCTGACTTCCACAGATGGCCCTGGAGGTCCATATTTTTTTATTGTTTTATTTTTTTTTTTAACTTTGCTTGATTTTGCCCAAACTTTAGCCATGTCATACCTGTGTCAAATGAAGCACCCTGTCCCATTTTAGGGCCTGTGGGACAAACAGGGACAAAAGTAAGGGTATGTGTCTAAAAGCGTCCACTAGCAATCCCTTACCATTATGGTCCAGGGACACTGTGTGGACAGTGGCCATTTCTCAGTCATACATTGTCCAAGCAGGATGAAACTCACAGGGCAGACTCAGTGGAGCTCTAGAAACTGGCCCTGTGAATCCCAGCAACATATGACTAACTGTGACCCAGAAATAGCCACTGTCCACAAGGCATCCCCGGGGCCCCATTCATAGGGATCGGAACTGGACACCAATGGACAATTACGCATACCATTGTCCCATTTTGTCTCCCTTGGTCCAGGAAGGCTGAAATTCACACAGGACACTCCATGTAGAATGCAGACAGTGTGGCAAAAGTTACAAGGAAATCAGACAAACTTGAAAATTTGGCCAGACGTTGACTACGTGGTCCTCAGAAGGGTCAAATTTTCAAAGTTCTCCAAAATGGACCAAACTCATACTGGAAGACAGAGACCCATAGCAGAGTCCAAGTGCCAAGTTTAGGGCCTGTAGAACAAACAGGAACCAGATGGGAGTGAGGTAAGAGAAAGGGTTGATTTCTGTCCACTTCTAATCCTTATACACTGGGGGCCAAGGAAGCCTTGTGGACAGTGGCTTTTTCTCTGTCATGGATTGTCCTAGGATGCTGATACTCACAGGACAGACTCAGTGGAGCTTTGTGGGGTTGCCCTGTGAATGCCAGCAACGTAGGACCTACCCTGACTGAGAAAAAGTCTCTGTCCACAAGGCATCCCCAGGCTCCAATGCTCAGGGATTGGAAGTGGTTGGAAATGGACTATTACCCTTCCCCTTCTCCCACCGTGTCCCCCTTTGCTCTAGAAGGCTTAAACTTTCAATTTCAAACTATTTTAGGACCCAGGACACATTGGTAAAGTGTGGCAAAGTTTGGAGAAAATTTCAATTTTAGGGGACATCCTCCACGTCCCATACCCAGGAACAGTGCACCTTTCCTGTGAAAGTGTGAGGGGTTGGTCCTGGAGCCTTCCAGGGAGTACTGACAACATTTTTACCCAAAAATGAGGCCTCCAATGGGGGGTTATGCATAGCTCCAGGGGGGTCTCAGACCTGTAGCTAGCCCATTTGAGATCACTTTTCTTGGGGCATCTGACTTCCACAGATGGCCCTGGAGGTCCATATTTTTTTATTGTTTTATTTTTTTTTTAACTTTGCTTGATTTTGCCCAAACTTTAGCCATGTCATACCTGTCTCAAATGAAGCACCCTGTCCCATTTTAGGGCCTGTGGGACAAACAGGGACAAAAGTAAGGGTATGTGTCTAAAAGCGTCCACTAGCAATCCCTTACCATTATGGTCCAGGGACACTGTGTGGACAGTGGCCATTTCTCAGTCATACATTGTCCAAGCAGGATGAAACTCACAGGGCAGACTCAGTGGAGCTCTAGAAACTGGCCCTGTGAATCCCAGCAACATATGACTAACTGTGACCCAGAAATAGCCACTGTCCACAAGGCATCCCCGGGGCCCCATTCATAGGGATCGGAACTGGACACCAATGGACAATTACGCATACCATTGTCCCATTTTGTCTCCCTTGGTCCAGGAAGGCTGAAATTCACACAGGACACTCCATGTAGAATGCAGACAGTGTGGCAAAAGTTACAAGGAAATCAGACAAACTTGAAAATTTGGCCAGACGTTGACTACGTGGTCCTCAGAAGGGTCAAATTTTCAAAGTTCTCCAAAATGGACCAAACTCATACTGGAAGACAGAGACCCATAGCAGAGTCCAAGTGCCAAGTTTAGGGCCTGTAGAACAAACAGGAACCAGATGGGAGTGAGGTAAGAGAAAGGGTTGATTTCTGTCCACTTCTAATCCTTATACACTGGGGGCCAAGGAAGCCTTGTGGACAGTGGCTTTTTCTCTGTCATGGATTGTCCTAGGATGCTGATACTCACAGGACAGACTCAGTGGAGCTTTGTGGGGTTGCCCTGTGAATGCCAGCAACGTAGGACCTACCCTGACTGAGAAAAAGTCTCTGTCCACAAGGCATCCCCAGGCTCCGATGCTCAGGGATTGGAAGTGGTTGGAAATGGACTATTACCCTTCCCCTTCTCCCACCGTGTCCCCCTTTGCTCTAGAAGGCTTAAACTTTCAATTTCAAACTATTTTAGGACCCAGGACACATTGGTAAAGTGTGGCAAAGTTTGGAGAAAATTTCAATTTTAGCGGACATCCTCCACGTCCCATGCCCAGGAACAGTGCACCTTTCCTGGGAAAGTGTGAGGGGTTGGTCCTGGAGCCTTCCAGGGAGTACTGACAACATTTTTACCCAAACATGAGGCCTCCAATGGGGGGTTATGCATAGCTCCAGGGGGGTCTCAGACCTGTAGCTAGCCCATTTGAGATCACTTTTCTTGGGGCATCTGACTTCCACAGATGGCCCTGGAGGTCCATATTTTTTTATTGTTTTATTTTTTTTTTAACTTTGCTTGATTTTGCCCAAACTTTAGCCATGTCATACCTGTCTCAAATGAAGCACCCTGTCCCATTTTAGGGCCTGTGGGACAAACAGGGACAAAAGTAAGGGTATGTGTCTAAAAGCGTCCACTAGCAATCCCTTACCATTATGGTCCAGGGACACTGTGTGGACAGTGGCCATTTCTCAGTCATACATTGTCCAAGCAGGATGAAACTCACAGGGCAGACTCAGTGGAGCTCTAGAAACTGGCCCTGTGAATCCCAGCAACATATGACTAACTGTGACCCAGAAATAGCCACTGTCCACAAGGCATCCCCAGGGCCCCATTCATAGGGATCGGAACTGGACACCAATGGACAATTACGCATACCATTGTCCCATTTTGTCTCCCTTGGTCCAGGAAGGCTGAAATTCACACAGGACACTCCATGTAGAATGCAGACAGTGTGGCAAAAGTTACAAGGAAATCAGACAAACTTGAAAATTTGGCCAGACGTTGACTACGTGGTCCTCAGAAGGGTCAAATTTTCAAAGTTCTCCAAAATGGACCAAACTCATACTGGAAGACAGAGACCCATAGCAGAGTCCAAGTGCCAAGTTTAGGGCCTGTAGAACAAACAGGAACCAGATGGGAGTGAGGTAAGAGAAAGGGTTGATTTCTGTCCACTTCTAATCCTTATACACTGGGGGCCAAGGAAGCCTTGTGGACAGTGGCTTTTTCTCTGTCATGGATTGTCCTAGGATGCTGATACTCACAGGACAGACTCGGTGGAGCTTTGTGGGGTTGCCCTGTGAATGCCAGCAACGTAGGACCTACCCTGACTGAGAAAAAGTCTCTGTCCACAAGGCATCCCCAGGCTCCAATGCTCAGGGATTGGAAGTGGTTGGAAATGGACTATTACCCTTCCCCTTCTCCCACCGTGTCCCCCTTTGCTCTAGAAGGCTTAAACTTTCAATTTCAAACTATTTTAGGACCCAGGACACATTGGTAAAGTGTGGCAAAGTTTGGAGAAAATTTCAATTTTAGCGGACATCCTCCACGTCCCATGCCCAGGAACAGTGCACCTTTCCTGGGAAAGTGTGAGGGGTTGGTCCTGGAGCCTTCCAGGGAGTACTGACAACATTTTTACCCAAACATGAGGCCTCCAATGGGGGGTTATGCATAGCTCCAGGGGGTCTCAGACCTGTAGCTAGCCCATTTGAGATCACTTTTCTTGGGGCATCTGACTTCCACAGATGGCCCTGGAGGTCCATATTTTTTTATTGTTTTATTTTTTTTTTTAACTTTGCTTGATTTTGCCCAAACTTTAGCCATGTCATACCTGTCTCAAATGAAGCACCCTGTCCCATTTTAGGGCCTGTGGGACAAACAGGGACAAAAGTAAGGGTATGTGTCTAAAAGCGTCCACTAGCAATCCCTTACCATTATGGTCCAGGGACACTGTGTGGACAGTGGCCATTTCTCAGTCATACATTGTCCAAGCAGGATGAAACTCACAGGGCAGACTCAGTGGAGCTCTAGAAACTGGCCCTGTGAATCCCAGCAACATATGACTAACTGTGACCCAGAAATAGCCACTGTCCACAAGGCATCCCCGGGGCCCCATTCATAGGGATCGGAACTGGACACCAATGGACAATTACGCATACCATTGTCCCATTTTGTCTCCCTTGGTCCAGGAAGGCTGAAATTCACACAGGACACTCCATGTAGAATGCAGACAGTGTGGCAAAAGTTACAAGGAAATCAGACAAACTTGAAAATTTGGCCAGACGTTGACTACGTGGTCCTCAGAAGGGTCAAATTTTCAAAGTTCTCCAAAATGGACCAAACTCATACTGGAAGACAGAGACCCATAGCAGAGTCCAAGTGCCAAGTTTAGGGCCTGTAGAACAAACAGGAACCAGATGGGAGTGAGGTAAGAGAAAGGGTTGATTTCTGTCCACTTCTAATCCTTATACACTGGGGGCCAAGGAAGCCTTGTGGACAGTGGCTTTTTCTCTGTCATGGATTGTCCTAGGATGCTGATACTCACAGGACAGACTCAGTGGAGCTTTGTGGGGTTGCCCTGTGAATGCCAGCAACGTAGGACCTACCCTGACTGAGAAAAAGTCTCTGTCCACAAGGCATCCCCAGGCTCCGATGCTCAGGGATTGGAAGTGGTTGGAAATGGACTATTACCCTTCCCCTTCTCCCACCGTGTCCCCCTTTGCTCTAGAAGGCTTAAACTTTCAATTTCAAACTATTTTAGGACCCAGGACACATTGGTAAAGTGTGGCAAAGTTTGGAGAAAATTTCAATTTTAGCGGACATCCTCCACGTCCCATGCCCAGGAACAGTGCACCTTTCCTGGGAAAGTGTGAGGGGTTGGTCCTGGAGCCTTCCAGGGAGTACTGACAACATTTTTACCCAAACATGAGGCCTCCAATGGGGGGTTATGCATAGCTCCAGGGGGGTCTCAGACCTGTAGCTAGCCCATTTGAGATCACTTTTCTTGGGGCATCTGACTTCCACAGATGGCCCTGGAGGTCCATATTTTTTTATTGTTTTATTTTTTTTTTAACTTTGCTTGATTTTGCCCAAACTTTAGCCATGTCATACCTGTCTCAAATGAAGCACCCTGTCCCATTTTAGGGCCTGTGGGACAAACAGGGACAAAAGTAAGGGTATGTGTCTAAAAGCGTCCACTAGCAATCCCTTACCATTATGGTCCAGGGACACTGTGTGGACAGTGGCCATTTCTCAGTCATACATTGTCCAAGCAGGATGAAACTCACAGGGCAGACTCAGTGGAGCTCTAGAAACTGGCCCTGTGAATCCCAGCAACATATGACTAACTGTGACCCAGAAATAGCCACTGTCCACAAGGCATCCCCAGGGCCCCATTCATAGGGATCGGAACTGGACACCAATGGACAATTACGCATACCATTGTCCCATTTTGTCTCCCTTGGTCCAGGAAGGCTGAAATTCACACAGGACACTCCATGTAGAATGCAGACAGTGTGGCAAAAGTTACAAGGAAATCAGACAAACTTGAAAATTTGGCCAGACGTTGACTACGTGGTCCTCAGAAGGGTCAAATTTTCAAAGTTCTCCAAAATGGACCAAACTCATACTGGAAGACAGAGACCCATAGCAGAGTCCAAGTGCCAAGTTTAGGGCCTGTAGAACAAACAGGAACCAGATGGGAGTGAGGTAAGAGAAAGGGTTGATTTCTGTCCACTTCTAATCCTTATACACTGGGGGCCAAGGAAGCCTTGTGGACAGTGGCTTTTTCTCTGTCATGGATTGTCCTAGGATGCTGATACTCACAGGACAGACTCGGTGGAGCTTTGTGGGGTTGCCCTGTGAATGCCAGCAACGTAGGACCTACCCTGACTGAGAAAAAGTCTCTGTCCACAAGGCATCCCCAGGCTCCAATGCTCAGGGATTGGAAGTGGTTGGAAATGGACTATTACCCTTCCCCTTCTCCCACCGTGTCCCCCTTTGCTCTAGAAGGCTTAAACTTTCAATTTCAAACTATTTTAGGACCCAGGACACATTGGTAAAGTGTGGCAAAGTTTGGAGAAAATTTCAATTTTAGCGGACATCCTCCACGTCCCATGCCCAGGAACAGTGCACCTTTCCTGGGAAAGTGTGAGGGGTTGGTCCTGGAGCCTTCCAGGGAGTACTGACAACATTTTTACCCAAACATGAGGCCTCCAATGGGGGGTTATGCATAGCTCCAGGGGGGTCTCAGACCTGTAGCTAGCCCATTTGAGATCACTTTTCTTGGGGCATCTGACTTCCACAGATGGCCCTGGAGGTCCATATTTTTTTATTGTTTTATTTTTTTTTTTAACTTTGCTTGATTTTGCCCAAACTTTAGCCATGTCATACCTGTCTCAAATGAAGCACCCTGTCCCATTTTAGGGCCTGTGGGACAAACAGGGACAAAAGTAAGGGTATGTGTCTAAAAGCGTCCACTAGCAATCCCTTACCATTATGGTCCAGGGACACTGTGTGGACAGTGGCCATTTCTCAGTCATACATTGTCCAAGCAGGATGAAACTCACAGGGCAGACTCAGTGGAGCTCTAGAAACTGGCCCTGTGAATCCCAGCAACATATGACTAACTGTGACCCAGAAATAGCCACTGTCCACAAGGCATCCCCGGGGCCCCATTCATAGGGATCGGAACTGGACACCAATGGACAATTACGCATACCATTGTCCCATTTTGTCTCCCTTGGTCCAGGAAGGCTGAAATTCACACAGGACACTCCATGTAGAATGCAGACAGTGTGGCAAAAGTTACAAGGAAATCAGACAAACTTGAAAATTTGGCCAGACGTTGACTACGTGGTCCTCAGAAGGGTCAAATTTTCAAAGTTCTCCAAAATGGACCAAACTCATACTGGAAGACAGAGACCCATAGCAGAGTCCAAGTGCCAAGTTTAGGGCCTGTAGAACAAACAGGAACCAGATGGGAGTGAGGTAAGAGAAAGGGTTGATTTCTGTCCACTTCTAATCCTTATACACTGGGGGCCAAGGAAGCCTTGTGGACAGTGGCTTTTTCTCTGTCATGGATTGTCCTAGGATGCTGATACTCACAGGACAGACTCAGTGGAGCTTTGTGGGGTTGCCCTGTGAATGCCAGCAACGTAGGACCTACCCTGACTGAGAAAAAGTCTCTGTCCACAAGGCATCCCCAGGCTCCGATGCTCAGGGATTGGAAGTGGTTGGAAATGGACTATTACCCTTCCCCTTCTCCCACCGTGTCCCCCTTTGCTCTAGAAGGCTTAAACTTTCAATTTCAAACTATTTTAGGACCCAGGACACATTGGTAAAGTGTGGCAAAGTTTGGAGAAAATTTCAATTTTAGCGGACATCCTCCACGTCCCATGCCCAGGAACAGTGCACCTTTCCTGGGAAAGTGTGAGGGGTTGGTCCTGGAGCCTTCCAGGGAGTACTGACAACATTTTTACCCAAACATGAGGCCTCCAATGGGGGGTTATGCATAGCTCCAGGGGGGTCTCAGACCTGTAGCTAGCCCATTTGAGATCACTTTTCTTGGGGCATCTGACTTCCACAGATGGCCCTGGAGGTCCATATTTTTTTATTGTTTTATTTTTTTTTAACTTTGCTTGATTTTGCCCAAACTTTAGCCATGTCATACCTGTCCCAAATGAAGCACCCTGTCCCATTTTAGGGCCTGTGGGACAAACAGGTACAAAAGTAAGGGTATGTGTCTAAAAGCGTCCACTAGCAATCCCTTACCATTATGGTCCAGGGACACTGTGTGGACAGGGGCCATTTCTCAGTCATACATTGTCCAAGCAGGATGAAACTCACAGGGCAGACTCAGTGGAGCTCTAGAAACTGGCCCTGTGAATCCCAGCAACATATGACTAACTGTGACCCAGAAATAGCCACTGTCCACAAGGCATCCCCGGGGCCCCATTCATAGGGATCGGAACTGGACACCAATGGACAATTACGCATACCATTGTCCCATTTTGTCTCCCTTGGTCCAGGAAGGCTGAAATTCACACAGGACACTCCATGTAGAATGCAGACAGTGTGGCAAAAGTTACAAGGAAATCAGACAAACTTGAAAATTTGGCCAGACGTTGACTACGTGGTCCTCAGAAGGGTCAAATTTTCAAAGTTCTCCAAAATGGACCAAACTCATACTGGAAGACAGAGACCCATAGCAGAGTCCAAGTGCCAAGTTTAGGGCCTGTAGAACAAACAGGAACCAGATGGGAGTGAGGTAAGAGAAAGGGTTGATTTCTGTCCACTTCTAATCCTTATACACTGGGGGCCAAGGAAGCCTTGTGGACAGTGGCTTTTTCTCTGTCATGGATTGTCCTAGGATGCTGATACTCACAGGACAGACTCAGTGGAGCTTTGTGGGGTTGCCCTGTGAATGCCAGCAACGTAGGACCTACCCTGACTGAGAAAAAGTCTCTGTCCACAAGGCATCCCCAGGCTCCGATGCTCAGGGATTGGAAGTGGTTGGAAATGGACTATTACCCTTCCCCTTCTCCCACCGTGTCCCCCTTTGCTCTAGAAGGCTTAAACTTTCAATTTCAAACTATTTTAGGACCCAGGACACATTGGTAAAGTGTGGCAAAGTTTGGAGAAAATTTCAATTTTAGCGGACATCCTCCACGTCCCATGCCCAGGAACAGTGCACCTTTCCTGGGAAAGTGTGAGGGGTTGGTCCTGGAGCCTTCCAGGGAGTACTGACAACATTTTTACCCAAACATGAGGCCTCCAATGGGGGGTTATGCATAGCTCCAGGGGGGTCTCAGACCTGTAGCTAGCCCATTTGAGATCACTTTTCTTGGGGCATCTGACTTCCACAGATGGCCCTGGAGGTCCATATTTTTTTATTGTTTTATTTTTTTTTTAACTTTGCTTGATTTTGCCCAAACTTTAGCCATGTCATACCTGTCTCAAATGAAGCACCCTGTCCCATTTTAGGGCCTGTGGGACAAACAGGGACAAAAGTAAGGGTATGTGTCTAAAAGCGTCCACTAGCAATCCCTTACCATTATGGTCCAGGGACACTGTGTGGACAGTGGCCATTTCTCAGTCATACATTGTCCAAGCAGGATGAAACTCACAGGGCAGACTCAGTGGAGCTCTAGAAACTGGCCCTGTGAATCCCAGCAACATATGACTAACTGTGACCCAGAAATAGCCACTGTCCACAAGGCATCCCCAGGGCCCCATTCATAGGGATCGGAACTGGACACCAATGGACAATTACGCATACCATTGTCCCATTTTGTCTCCCTTGGTCCAGGAAGGCTGAAATTCACACAGGACACTCCATGTAGAATGCAGACAGTGTGGCAAAAGTTACAAGGAAATCAGACAAACTTGAAAATTTGGCCAGACGTTGACTACGTGGTCCTCAGAAGGGTCAAATTTTCAAAGTTCTCCAAAATGGACCAAACTCATACTGGAAGACAGAGACCCATAGCAGAGTCCAAGTGCCAAGTTTAGGGCCTGTAGAACAAACAGGAACCAGATGGGAGTGAGGTAAGAGAAAGGGTTGATTTCTGTCCACTTCTAATCCTTATACACTGGGGGCCAAGGAAGCCTTGTGGACAGTGGCTTTTTCTCTGTCATGGATTGTCCTAGGATGCTGATACTCACAGGACAGACTCGGTGGAGCTTTGTGGGGTTGCCCTGTGAATGCCAGCAACGTAGGACCTACCCTGACTGAGAAAAAGTCTCTGTCCACAAGGCATCCCCAGGCTCCAATGCTCAGGGATTGGAAGTGGTTGGAAATGGACTATTACCCTTCCCCTTCTCCCACCGTGTCCCCCTTTGCTCTAGAAGGCTTAAACTTTCAATTTCAAACTATTTTAGGACCCAGGACACATTGGTAAAGTGTGGCAAAGTTTGGAGAAAATTTCAATTTTAGCGGACATCCTCCACGTCCCATGCCCAGGAACAGTGCACCTTTCCTGGGAAAGTGTGAGGGGTTGGTCCTGGAGCCTTCCAGGGAGTACTGACAACATTTTTACCCAAACATGAGGCCTCCAATGGGGGGTTATGCATAGCTCCAGGGGGTCTCAGACCTGTAGCTAGCCCATTTGAGATCACTTTTCTTGGGGCATCTGACTTCCACAGATGGCCCTGGAGGTCCATATTTTTTTATTGTTTTATTTTTTTTTTTTAACTTTGCTTGATTTTGCCCAAACTTTAGCCATGTCATACCTGTGTCAAATGAAGCACCCTGTCCCATTTTAGGGCCTGTGGGACAAATAGGGACAAAAGTAAGGGTATGTGTCTAAAAGCGTCCACTAGCAATCCCTTACCATTATGGTCCAGGGACACTGTGTGGACAGTGGCCATTTCTCAGTCATACATTGTCCAAGCAGGATGAAACTCACAGGGCAGACTCAGTGGAGCTCTAGAAACTGGCCCTGTGAATCCCAGCAACATATGACTAACTGTGACCCAGAAATAGCCACTGTCCACAAGGCATCCCCGGGGCCCCATTCATAGGGATCGGAACTGGACACCAATGGACAATTACGCATACCATTGTCCCATTTTGTCTCCCTTGGTCCAGGAAGGCTGAAATTCACACAGGACACTCCATGTAGAATGCAGACAGTGTGGCAAAAGTTACAAGGAAATCAGACAAACTTGAAAATTTGGCCAGACGTTGACTACGTGGTCCTCAGAAGGGTCAAATTTTCAAAGTTCTCCAAAATGGACCAAACTCATACTGGAAGACAGAGACCCATAGCAGAGTCCAAGTGCCAAGTTTAGGGCCTGTAGAACAAACAGGAACCAGATGGGAGTGAGGTAAGAGAAAGGGTTGATTTCTGTCCACTTCTAATCCTTATACACTGGGGGCCAAGGAAGCCTTGTGGACAGTGGCTTTTTCTCTGTCATGGATTGTCCTAGGATGCTGATACTCACAGGACAGACTCAGTGGAGCTTTGTGGGGTTGCCCTGTGAATGCCAGCAACGTAGGACCTACCCTGACTGAGAAAAAGTCTCTGTCCACAAGGCATCCCCAGGCTCCGATGCTCAGGGATTGGAAGTGGTTGGAAATGGACTATTACCCTTCCCCTTCTCCCACCGTGTCCCCCTTTGCTCTAGAAGGCTTAAACTTTCAATTTCAAACTATTTTAGGACCCAGGACACATTGGTAAAGTGTGGCAAAGTTTGGAGAAAATTTCAATTTTAGCGGACATCCTCCACGTCCCATGCCCAGGAACAGTGCACCTTTCCTGGGAAAGTGTGAGGGGTTGGTCCTGGAGCCTTCCAGGGAGTACTGACAACATTTTTACCCAAACATGAGGCCTCCAATGGGGGGTTATGCATAGCTCCAGGGGGGTCTCAGACCTGTAGCTAGCCCATTTGAGATCACTTTTCTTGGGGCATCTGACTTCCACAGATGGCCCTGGAGGTCCATATTTTTTTATTGTTTTATTTTTTTTTTAACTTTGCTTGATTTTGCCCAAACTTTAGCCATGTCATACCTGTCTCAAATGAAGCACCCTGTCCCATTTTAGGGCCTGTGGGACAAACAGGGACAAAAGTAAGGGTATGTGTCTAAAAGCGTCCACTAGCAATCCCTTACCATTATGGTCCAGGGACACTGTGTGGACAGTGGCCATTTCTCAGTCATACATTGTCCAAGCAGGATGAAACTCACAGGGCAGACTCAGTGGAGCTCTAGAAACTGGCCCTGTGAATCCCAGCAACATATGACTAACTGTGACCCAGAAATAGCCACTGTCCACAAGGCATCCCCAGGGCCCCATTCATAGGGATCGGAACTGGACACCAATGGACAATTACGCATACCATTGTCCCATTTTGTCTCCCTTGGTCCAGGAAGGCTGAAATTCACACAGGACACTCCATGTAGAATGCAGACAGTGTGGCAAAAGTTACAAGGAAATCAGACAAACTTGAAAATTTGGCCAGACGTTGACTACGTGGTCCTCAGAAGGGTCAAATTTTCAAAGTTCTCCAAAATGGACCAAACTCATACTGGAAGACAGAGACCCATAGCAGAGTCCAAGTGCCAAGTTTAGGGCCTGTAGAACAAACAGGAACCAGATGGGAGTGAGGTAAGAGAAAGGGTTGATTTCTGTCCACTTCTAATCCTTATACACTGGGGGCCAAGGAAGCCTTGTGGACAGTGGCTTTTTCTCTGTCATGGATTGTCCTAGGATGCTGATACTCACAGGACAGACTCGGTGGAGCTTTGTGGGGTTGCCCTGTGAATGCCAGCAACGTAGGACCTACCCTGACTGAGAAAAAGTCTCTGTCCACAAGGCATCCCCAGGCTCCAATGCTCAGGGATTGGAAGTGGTTGGAAATGGACTATTACCCTTCCCCTTCTCCCACCGTGTCCCCCTTTGCTCTAGAAGGCTTAAACTTTCAATTTCAAACTATTTTAGGACCCAGGACACATTGGTAAAGTGTGGCAAAGTTTGGAGAAAATTTCAATTTTAGCGGACATCCTCCACGTCCCATGCCCAGGAACAGTGCACCTTTCCTGGGAAAGTGTGAGGGGTTGGTCCTGGAGCCTTCCAGGGAGTACTGACAACATTTTTACCCAAACATGAGGCCTCCAATGGGGGGTTATGCATAGCTCCAGGGGGTCTCAGACCTGTAGCTAGCCCATTTGAGATCACTTTTCTTGGGGCATCTGACTTCCACAGATGGCCCTGGAGGTCCATATTTTTTTATTGTTTTATTTTTTTTTTTAACTTTGCTTGATTTTGCCCAAACTTTAGCCATGTCATACCTGTGTCAAATGAAGCACCCTGTCCCATTTTAGGGCCTGTGGGACAAACAGGGACAAAAGTAAGGGTATGTGTCTAAAAGCGTCCACTAGCAATCCCTTACCATTATGGTCCAGGGACACTGTGTGGACAGTGGCCATTTCTCAGTCATACATTGTCCAAGCAGGATGAAACTCACAGGGCAGACTCAGTGGAGCTCTAGAAACTGGCCCTGTGAATCCCAGCAACATATGACTAACTGTGACCCAGAAATAGCCACTGTCCACAAGGCATCCCCGGGGCCCCATTCATAGGGATCGGAACTGGACACCAATGGACAATTACGCATACCATTGTCCCATTTTGTCTCCCTTGGTCCAGGAAGGCTGAAATTCACACAGGACACTCCATGTAGAATGCAGACAGTGTGGCAAAAGTTACAAGGAAATCAGACAAACTTGAAAATTTGGCCAGACGTTGACTACGTGGTCCTCAGAAGGGTCAAATTTTCAAAGTTCTCCAAAATGGACCAAACTCATACTGGAAGACAGAGACCCATAGCAGAGTCCAAGTGCCAAGTTTAGGGCCTGTAGAACAAACAGGAACCAGATGGGAGTGAGGTAAGAGAAAGGGTTGATTTCTGTCCACTTCTAATCCTTATACACTGGGGGCCAAGGAAGCCTTGTGGACAGTGGCTTTTTCTCTGTCATGGATTGTCCTAGGATGCTGATACTCACAGGACAGACTCAGTGGAGCTTTGTGGGGTTGCCCTGTGAATGCCAGCAACGTAGGACCTACCCTGACTGAGAAAAAGTCTCTGTCCACAAGGCATCCCCAGGCTCCGATGCTCAGGGATTGGAAGTGGTTGGAAATGGACTATTACCCTTCCCCTTCTCCCACCGTGTCCCCCTTTGCTCTAGAAGGCTTAAACTTTCAATTTCAAACTATTTTAGGACCCAGGACACATTGGTAAAGTGTGGCAAAGTTTGGAGAAAATTTCAATTTTAGCGGACATCCTCCACGTCCCATGCCCAGGAACAGTGCACCTTTCCTGGGAAAGTGTGAGGGGTTGGTCCTGGAGCCTTCCAGGGAGTACTGACAACATTTTTACCCAAACATGAGGCCTCCAATGGGGGGTTATGCATAGCTCCAGGGGGGTCTCAGACCTGTAGCTAGCCCATTTGAGATCACTTTTCTTGGGGCATCTGACTTCCACAGATGGCCCTGGAGGTCCATATTTTTTTATTGTTTTATTTTTTTTTAACTTTGCTTGATTTTGCCCAAACTTTAGCCATGTCATACCTGTCCCAAATGAAGCACCCTGTCCCATTTTAGGGCCTGTGGGACAAACAGGTACAAAAGTAAGGGTATGTGTCTAAAAGCGTCCACTAGCAATCCCTTACCATTATGGTCCAGGGACACTGTGTGGACAGGGGCCATTTCTCAGTCATACAATGTCCAAGCAGGATGAAACTCACAGGGCAGACTCAGTGGAGCTCTAGAAACTGGCCCTGTGAATCCCAGCAACATATGACTAACTGTGACCCAGAAATAGCCACTGTCCACAAGGCATCCCCGGGGCCCCATTCATAGGGATCGGAACTGGACACCAATGGACAATTACGCATACCATTGTCCCATTTTGTCTCCCTTGGTCCAGGAAGGCTGAAATTCACACAGGACACTCCATGTAGAATGCAGACAGTGTGGCAAAAGTTACAAGGAAATCAGACAAACTTGAAAATTTGGCCAGACGTTGACTACGTGGTCCTCAGAAGGGTCAAATTTTCAAAGTTCTCCAAAATGGACCAAACTCATACTGGAAGACAGAGACCCATAGCAGAGTCCAAGTGCCAAGTTTAGGGCCTGTAGAACAAACAGGAACCAGATGGGAGTGAGGTAAGAGAAAGGGTTGATTTCTGTCCACTTCTAATCCTTATACACTGGGGGCCAAGGAAGCCTTGTGGACAGTGGCTTTTTCTCTGTCATGGATTGTCCTAGGATGCTGATACTCACAGGACAGACTCAGTGGAGCTTTGTGGGGTTGCCCTGTGAATGCCAGCAACGTAGGACCTACCCTGACTGAGAAAAAGTCTCTGTCCACAAGGCATCCCCAGGCTCCGATGCTCAGGGATTGGAAGTGGTTGGAAATGGACTATTACCCTTCCCCTTCTCCCACCGTGTCCCCCTTTGCTCTAGAAGGCTTAAACTTTCAATTTCAAACTATTTTAGGACCCAGGACACATTGGTAAAGTGTGGCAAAGTTTGGAGAAAATTTCAATTTTAGCGGACATCCTCCACGTCCCATGCCCAGGAACAGTGCACCTTTCCTGGGAAAGTGTGAGGGGTTGGTCCTGGAGCCTTCCAGGGAGTACTGACAACATTTTTACCCAAACATGAGGCCTCCAATGGGGGGTTATGCATAGCTCCAGGGGGGTCTCAGACCTGTAGCTAGCCCATTTGAGATCACTTTTCTTGGGGCATCTGACTTCCACAGATGGCCCTGGAGGTCCATATTTTTTTATTGTTTTATTTTTTTTTAACTTTGCTTGATTTTGCCCAAACTTTAGCCATGTCATACCTGTCCCAAATGAAGCACCCTGTCCCAGTTTAGGGCCTGTGGGACAAACAGGGACAAAAGTAAGGGTATGTGTCTAAAAGCGTCCACTAGCAATCCCTTACCATTATGGTCCAGGGACACTGTGTGGACAGGGGCCATTTCTCAGTCATACAATGTCCAAGCAGGATGAAACTCACAGGGCAGACTCAGTGGAGCTCTAGAAACTGGCCCTGTGAATCCCAGCAACATATGACTAACTGTGACCCAGAAATAGCCACTGTCCACAAGGCATCCCCGGGGCCCCATTCATAGGGATCGGAACTGGACACCAATGGACAATTACGCATACCATTGTCCCATTTTGTCTCCCTTGGTCCAGGAAGGCTGAAATTCACACAGGACACTCCATGTAGAATGCAGACAGTGTGGCAAAAGTTACAAGGAAATCAGACAAACTTGAAAATTTGGCCAGACGTTGACTACGTGGTCCTCAGAAGGGTCAAATTTTCAAAGTTCTCCAAAATGGACCAAACTCATACTGGAAGACAGAGACCCATAGCAGAGTCCAAGTGCCAAGTTTAGGGCCTGTAGAACAAACAGGAACCAGATGGGAGTGAGGTAAGAGAAAGGGTTGATTTCTGTCCACTTCTAATCCTTATACACTGGGGGCCAAGGAAGCCTTGTGGACAGTGGCTTTTTCTCTGTCATGGATTGTCCTAGGATGCTGATACTCACAGGACAGACTCAGTGGAGCTTTGTGGGGTTGCCCTGTGAATGCCAGCAACGTAGGACCTACCCTGACTGAGGAAAAAGTCTCTGTCCACAAGGCATCCCCAGGCTCCGATGCTCAGGGATTGGAAGTGGTTGGAAATGGACTATTACCCTTCCCCTTCTCCCACCGTGTCCCCCTTTGCTCTAGAAGGCTTAAACTTTCAATTTCAAACTATTTTAGGACCCAGGACACATTGGTAAAGTGTGGCAAAGTTTGGAGAAAATTTCAATTTTAGCGGACATCCTCCACGTCCCATGCCCAGGAACAGTGCACCTTTCCTGGGAAAGTGTGAGGGGTTGGTCCTGGAGCCTTCCAGGGAGTACTGACAACATTTTTACCCAAACATGAGGCCTCCAATGGGGGGTTATGCATAGCTCCAGGGGGGTCTCAGACCTGTAGCTAGCCCATTTGAGATCACTTTTCTTGGGGCATCTGACTTCCACAGATGGCCCTGGAGGTCCATATTTTTTTATTGTTTTATTTTTTTTTAACTTTGCTTGATTTTGCCCAAACTTTAGCCATGTCATACCTGTCCCAAATGAACCACCCTGTCCCATTTTAGGGCCTGTGGGACAAACAGGTACAAAAGTAAGGGTATGTGTCTAAAAGCGTCCACTAGCAATCCCTTACCATTATGGTCCAGGGACACTTTGTGGACAGCGGCCATTTCTCAGTCATACATTGTCCAAGCAGGATGAAACTCACAGGGCAGACTCAGTGGAGCTCTAGAAACTGGCCCTGTGAATCCCAGCAACATATGACTAACTGTGACCCAGAAATAGCCACTGTCCACAAGGCATCCCCGGGGCCCCATTCATAGGGATCGGAACTGGACACCAATGGACAATTACGCATACCATTGTCCCATTTTGTCTCCCTTGGTCCAGGAAGGCTGAAATTCACACAGGACACTCCATGTAGAATGCAGACAGTGTGGCAAAAGTTACAAGGAAATCAGACAAACTTGAAAATTTGGCCAGACGTTGACTACGTGGTCCTCAGAAGGGTCAAATTTTCAAAGTTCTCCAAAATGGACCAAACTCATACTGGAAGACAGAGACCCATAGCAGAGTCCAAGTGCCAAGTTTAGGGCCTGTAGAACAAACAGGAACCAGATGGGAGTGAGGTAAGAGAAAGGGTTGATTTCTGTCCACTTCTAATCCTTATACACTGGGGGCCAAGGAAGCCTTGTGGACAGTGGCTTTTTCTCTGTCATGGATTGTCCTAGGATGCTGATACTCACAGGACAGACTCAGTGGAGCTTTGTGGGGTTGCCCTGTGAATGCCAGCAACGTAGGACCTACCCTGACTGAGAAAAAGTCTCTGTCCACAAGGCATCCCCAGGCTCCGATGCTCAGGGATTGGAAGTGGTTGGAAATGGACTATTACCCTTCCCCTTCTCCCACCGTGTCCCCCTTTGCTCTAGAAGGCTTAAACTTTCAATTTCAAACTATTTTAGGACCCAGGACACATTGGTAAAGTGTGGCAAAGTTTGGAGAAAATTTCAATTTTAGCGGACATCCTCCACGTCCCATGCCCAGGAACAGTGCACCTTTCCTGGGAAAGTGTGAGGGGTTGGTCCTGGAGCCTTCCAGGGAGTACTGACAACATTTTTACCCAAACATGAGGCCTCCAATGGGGGGTTATGCATAGCTCCAGGGGGGTCTCAGACCTGTAGCTAGCCCATTTGAGATCACTTTTCTTGGGGCATCTGACTTCCACAGATGGCCCTGGAGGTCCATATTTTTTTATTGTTTTATTTTATTTTTTTAACTTTGCTTGATTTTGCCCAAACTTTAGCCATGTCATACCTGTGTCAAATGAAGCACCCTGTCCCATTTTAGGGCCTGTGGGACAAACAGGGACAAAAGTAAGGGTATGTGTCTAAAAGCGTCCACTAGCAATCCCTTACCATTATGGTCCAGGGACACTGTGTGGACAGTGGCCATTTCTCAGTCATACATTGTCCAAGCAGGATGAAACTCACAGGGCAGACTCAGTGGAGCTCTAGAAACTGGCCCTGTGAATCCCAGCAACATATGACTAACTGTGACCCAGAAATAGCCACTGTCCACAAGGCATCCCCGGGGCCCCATTCATAGGGATCGGAACTGGACACCAATGGACAATTACGCATACCATTGTCCCATTTTGTCTCCCTTGGTCCAGGAAGGCTGAAATTCACACAGGACACTCCATGTAGAATGCAGACAGTGTGGCAAAAGTTACAAGGAAATCAGACAAACTTGAAAATTTGGCCAGACGTTGATTACGTGGTCCTCAGAAGGGTCAAATTTTCAAAGTTCTCCAAAATGGACCAAACTCATACTGGAAGACAGAGACCCATAGCAGAGTCCAAGTGCCAAGTTTAGGGCCTGTAGAACAAACAGGAACCAGATGGGAGTGAGGTAAGAGAAAGGGTTGATTTCTGTCCACTTCTAATCCTTATACACTGGGGGCCAAGGAAGCCTTGTGGACAGTGGCTTTTTCTCTGTCATGGATTGTCCTAGGATGCTGATACTCACAGGACAGACTCGGTGGAGCTTTGTGGGGTTGCCCTGTGAATGCCAGCAACGTAGGACCTACCCTGACTGAGAAAAAGTCTCTGTCCACAAGGCATCCCCAGGCTCCAATGCTCAGGGATTGGAAGTGGTTGGAAATGGACTATTACCCTTCCCCTTCTCCCACCGTGTCCCCCTTTGCTCTAGAAGGCTTAAACTTTCAATTTCAAACTATTTTAGGACCCAGGACACATTGGTAAAGTGTGGCAAAGTTTGGAGAAAATTTCAATTTTAGGGGACATCCTCCACGTCCCATACCCAGGAACAGTGCACCTTTCCTGGGAAAGTGTGAGGGGTTGGTCCTGGAGCCTTCCAGGGAGTACTGACAACATTTTTACCCAAACATGAGGCCTCCAATGGGGGGTTATGCATAGCTCCAGGGGGGTCTCAGACCTGTAGCTAGCCCATTTGAGATCACTTTTCTTGGGGCATCTGACTTCCACAGATGGCCCTGGAGGTCCATATTTTTTTATTGTTTTATTTTTTTTTTTAACTTTGCTTGATTTTGCCCAAACTTTAGCCATGTCATACCTGTGTCAAATGAAGCACCCTGTCCCATTTTAGGGCCTGTGGGACAAACAGGGACAAAAGTAAGGGTATGTGTCTAAAAGCGTCCACTAGCAATCCCTTACCATTATGGTCCAGGGACACTGTGTGGACAGTGGCCATTTCTCAGTCATACATTGTCCAAGCAGGATGAAACTCACAGGGCAGACTCAGTGGAGCTCTAGAAACTGGCCCTGTGAATCCCAGCAACATATGACTAACTGTGACCCAGAAATAGCCACTGTCCACAAGGCATCCCCGGGGCCCCATTCATAGGGATCGGAACTGGACACCAATGGACAATTACGCATACCATTGTCCCATTTTGTCTCCCTTGGTCCAGGAAGGCTGAAATTCACACAGGGCACTCCATGTAGAATGCAGACAGTGTGGCAAAAGTTACAAGGAAATCAGACAAACTTGAAAATTTGGCCAGACGTTGACTACGTGGTCCTCAGAAGGGTCAAATTTTCAAAGTTCTCCAAAATGGACCAAACTCATACTGGAAGACAGAGACCCATAGCAGAGTCCAAGTGCCAAGTTTAGGGCCTGTAGAACAAACAGGAACCAGATGGGAGTGAGGTAAGAGAAAGGGTTGATTTCTGTCCACTTCTAATCCTTATACACTGGGGGCCAAGGAAGCCTTGTGGACAGTGGCTTTTTCTCTGTCATGGATTGTCCTAGGATGCTGATACTCACAGGACAGACTCAGTGGAGCTTTGTGGGGTTGCCCTGTGAATGCCAGCAACGTAGGACCTACCCTGACTGAGAAAAAGTCTCTGTCCACAAGGCATCCCCAGGCTCCAATGCTCAGGGATTGGAAGTGGTTGGAAATGGACTATTACCCTTCCCCTTCTCCCACCGTGTCCCCCTTTGCTCTAGAAGGCTTAAACTTTCAATTTCAAACTATTTTAGGACCCAGGACACATTGGTAAAGTGTGGCAAAGTTTGGAGAAAATTTCAATTTTAGGGGACATCCTCCACGTCCCATACCCAGGAACAGTGCACCTTTCCTGGGAAAGTGTGAGGGGTTGGTCCTGGAGCCTTCCAGGGAGTACTGACAACATTTTTACCCAAAAATGAGGCCTCCAATGGGGGGTTATGCATAGCTCCAGGGGGGTCTCAGACCTGTAGCTAGCCCATTTGAGATCACTTTTCTTGGGGCATCTGACTTCCACAGATGGCCCTGGAGGTCCATATTTTTTTATTGTTTTATTTTTTTTTAAAACTTTGCTTGATTTTGCCCAAACTTTAGCCATGTCATACCTGTCTCAAATGAAGCACCCTGTCCCATTTTAGGGCCTGTGGGACAAACAGGGACAAAAGTAAGGGTATGTGTCTAAAAGCGTCCACTAGCAATCCCTTACCATTATGGTCCAGGGACACTGTGTGGACAGTGGCCATTTCTCAGTCATACATTGTCCAAGCAGGATGAAACTCACAGGGCAGACTCAGTGGAGCTCTAGAAACTGGCCCTGTGAATCCCAGCAACATATGACTAACTGTGACCCAGAAATAGCCACTGTCCACAAGGCATCCCCGGGGCCCCATTCATAGGGATCGGAACTGGACACCAATGGACAATTACGCATACCATTGTCCCATTTTGTCTCCCTTGGTCCAGGAAGGCTGAAATTCACACAGGACACTCCATGTAGAATGCAGACAGTGTGGCAAAAGTTACAAGGAAATCAGACAAACTTGAAAATTTGGCCAGACGTTGACTACGTGGTCCTCAGAAGGGTCAAATTTTCAAAGTTCTCCAAAATGGACCAAACTCATACTGGAAGACAGAGACCCATAGCAGAGTCCAAGTGCCAAGTTTAGGGCCTGTAGAACAAACAGGAACAAGATGGGAGTGAGGTAAGAGAAAGGGTTGATTTCTGTCCACTTCTAATCCTTATACACTGGGGGCCAAGGAAGCCTTGTGGACAGTGGCTTTTTCTCTGTCATGGATTGTCCTAGGATGCTGATACTCACAGGACAGACTCAGTGGAGCTTTGTGGGGTTGCCCTGTGAATGCCAGCAACGTAGGACCTACCCTGACTGAGAAAAAGTCTCTGTCCACAAGGCATCCCCAGGCTCCAATGCTCAGGGATTGGAAGTGGTTGGAAATGGACTATTACCCTTCCCCTTCTCCCACCGTGTCCCCCTTTGCTCTAGAAGGCTTAAACTTTCAATTTCAAACTATTTTAGGACCCAGGACACATTGGTAAAGTGTGGCAAAGTTTGGAGAAAATTTCAATTTTAGGGGACATCCTCCACGTCCCATACCCAGGAACAGTGCACCTTTCCTGGGAAAGTGTGAGGGGTTGGTCCTGGAGCCTTCCAGGGAGTACTGACAACATTTTTACCCAAACATGAGGCCTCCAATGGGGGGTTATGCATAGCTCCAGGGGGGTCTCAGACCTGTAGCTAGCCCATTTGAGATCACTTTTCTTGGGGCATCTGACTTCCACAGATGGCCCTGGAGGTCCATATTTTTTTATTGTTTTATTTTTTTTTTTAACTTTGCTTGATTTTGCCCAAACTTTAGCCATGTCATACCTGTGTCAAATGAAGCACCCTGTCCCATTTTAGGGCCTGTGGGACAAACAGGGACAAAAGTAAGGGTATGTGTCTAAAAGCGTCCACTAGCAATCCCTTACCATTATGGTCCAGGGACACTGTGTGGACAGTGGCCATTTCTCAGTCATACATTGTCCAAGCAGGATGAAACTCACAGGGCAGACTCAGTGGAGCTCTAGAAACTGGCCCTGTGAATCCCAGCAACATATGACTAACTGTGACCCAGAAATAGCCACTGTCCACAAGGCATCCCCGGGGCCCCATTCATAGGGATCGGAACTGGACACCAATGGACAATTACGCATACCATTGTCCCATTTTGTCTCCCTTGGTCCAGGAAGGCTGAAATTCACACAGGACACTCCATGTAGAATGCAGACAGTGTGGCAAAAGTTACAAGTAAATCAGACAAACTTGAAAATTTGGCCAGACGTTGATTACGTGGTCCTCAGAAGGGTCAAATTTTCAAAGTTCTCCAAAATGGACCAAACTCATACTGGAAGACAGAGACCCATAGCAGAGTCCAAGTGCCAAGTTTAGGGCCTGTAGAACAAACAGGAACCAGATGGGAGTGAGGTAAGAGAAAGGGTTGATTTCTGTCCACTTCTAATCCTTATACACTGGGGGCCAAGGAAGCCTTGTGGACAGTGGCTTTTTCTCTGTCATGGATTGTCCTAGGATGCTGATACTCACAGGACAGACTCGGTGGAGCTTTGTGGGGTTGCCCTGTGAATGCCAGCAACGTAGGACCTACCCTGACTGAGAAAAAGTCTCTGTCCACAAGGCATCCCTAGGCTCCAATGCTCAGGGATTGGAAGTGGTTGGAAATGGACTATTACCCTTCCCCTTCTCCCACCGTGTCCCCCTTTGCTCTAGAAGGCTTAAACTTTCAATTTCAAACTATTTTAGGACCCAGGACACATTGGTAAAGTGTGGCAAAGTTTGGAGAAAATTTCAATTTTAGGGGACATCCTCCACGTCCCATACCCAGGAACAGTGCACCTTTCCTGGGAAAGTGTGAGGGGTTGGTCCTGGAGCCTTCCAGGGAGTACTGACAACATTTTTACCCAAACATGAGGCCTCCAATGGGGGGTTATGCAAAGCTCCAGGGGGGTCTCAGACCTGTAGCTAGCCCATTTGAGATCACTTTTCTTGGGGCATCTGACTTCCACAGATGGCCCTGGAGGTCCATATTTTTTTATTGTTTTATTTTTTTTTTTTAACTTTGCTTGATTTTGCCCAAACTTTAGCCATGTCATACCTGTGTCAAATGAAGCACCCTGTCCCATTTTAGGGCCTGTGGGACAAATAGGGACAAAAGTAAGGGTATGTGTCTAAAAGCGTCCACTAGCAATCCCTTACCATTATGGTCCAGGGACACTGTGTGGACAGTGGCCATTTCTCAGTCATACATTGTCCAAGCAGGATGAAACTCACAGGGCAGACTCAGTGGAGCTCTAGAAACTGGCCCTGTGAATCCCAGCAACATATGACTAACTGTGACCCAGAAATAGCCACTGTCCACAAGGCATCCCCGGGGCCCCATTCATAGGGATCGGAACTGGACACCAATGGACAATTACGCATACCATTGTCCCATTTTGTCTCCCTTGGTCCAGGAAGGCTGAAATTCACACAGGACACTCCATGTAGAATGCAGACAGTGTGGCAAAAGTTACAAGGAAATCAGACAAACTTGAAAATTTGGCCAGACGTTGACTACGTGGTCCTCAGAAGGGTCAAATTTTCAAAGTTCTCCAAAATGGACCAAACTCATACTGGAAGACAGAGACCCATAGCAGAGTCCAAGTGCCAAGTTTAGGGCCTGTAGAACAAACAGGAACCAGATGGGAGTGAGGTAAGAGAAAGGGTTGATTTCTGTCCACTTCTAATCCTTATACACTGGGGGCCAAGGAAGCCTTGTGGACAGTGGCTTTTTCTCTGTCATGGATTGTCCTAGGATGCTGATACTCACAGGACAGACTCAGTGGAGCTTTGTGGGGTTGCCCTGTGAATGCCAGCAACG
This sequence comes from Telmatherina bonti, assembly GCF_933228915.1. Classification (NCBI taxonomy): domain Eukaryota; kingdom Metazoa; phylum Chordata; class Actinopteri; order Atheriniformes; family Telmatherinidae; genus Telmatherina; species Telmatherina bonti. The sequence continues at coordinate 7,955,105 of NC_136633.1, forward strand.
TAGGACCTACCCTGACTGAGAAAAAGTCTCTGTCCACAAGGCATCCCCAGGCTCCGATGCTCAGGGATTGGAAGTGGTTGGAAATGGACTATTACCCTTCCCCTTCTCCCACCGTGTCCCCCTTTGCTCTAGAAGGCTTAAACTTTCAATTTCAAACTATTTTAGGACCCAGGACACATTGGTAAAGTGTGGCAAAGTTTGGAGAAAATTTCAATTTTAGCGGACATCCTCCACGTCCCATGCCCAGGAACAGTGCACCTTTCCTGGGAAAGTGTGAGGGGTTGGTCCTGGAGCCTTCCAGGGAGTACTGACAACATTTTTACCCAAACATGAGGCCTCCAATGGGGGGTTATGCATAGCTCCAGGGGGGTCTCAGACCTGTAGCTAGCCCATTTGAGATCACTTTTCTTGGGGCATCTGACTTCCACAGATGGCCCTGGAGGTCCATATTTTTTTATTGTTTTATTTTTTTTTTAACTTTGCTTGATTTTGCCCAAACTTTAGCCATGTCATACCTGTCTCAAATGAAGCACCCTGTCCCATTTTAGGGCCTGTGGGACAAACAGGGACAAAAGTAAGGGTATGTGTCTAAAAGCGTCCACTAGCAATCCCTTACCATTATGGTCCAGGGACACTGTGTGGACAGTGGCCATTTCTCAGTCATACATTGTCCAAGCAGGATGAAACTCACAGGGCAGACTCAGTGGAGCTCTAGAAACTGGCCCTGTGAATCCCAGCAACATATGACTAACTGTGACCCAGAAATAGCCACTGTCCACAAGGCATCCCCAGGGCCCCATTCATAGGGATCGGAACTGGACACCAATGGACAATTACGCATACCATTGTCCCATTTTGTCTCCCTTGGTCCAGGAAGGCTGAAATTCACACAGGACACTCCATGTAGAATGCAGACAGTGTGGCAAAAGTTACAAGGAAATCAGACAAACTTGAAAATTTGGCCAGACGTTGACTACGTGGTCCTCAGAAGGGTCAAATTTTCAAAGTTCTCCAAAATGGACCAAACTCATACTGGAAGACAGAGACCCATAGCAGAGTCCAAGTGCCAAGTTTAGGGCCTGTAGAACAAACAGGAACCAGATGGGAGTGAGGTAAGAGAAAGGGTTGATTTCTGTCCACTTCTAATCCTTATACACTGGGGGCCAAGGAAGCCTTGTGGACAGTGGCTTTTTCTCTGTCATGGATTGTCCTAGGATGCTGATACTCACAGGACAGACTCGGTGGAGCTTTGTGGGGTTGCCCTGTGAATGCCAGCAACGTAGGACCTACCCTGACTGAGAAAAAGTCTCTGTCCACAAGGCATCCCCAGGCTCCAATGCTCAGGGATTGGAAGTGGTTGGAAATGGACTATTACCCTTCCCCTTCTCCCACCGTGTCCCCCTTTGCTCTAGAAGGCTTAAACTTTCAATTTCAAACTATTTTAGGACCCAGGACACATTGGTAAAGTGTGGCAAAGTTTGGAGAAAATTTCAATTTTAGCGGACATCCTCCACGTCCCATGCCCAGGAACAGTGCACCTTTCCTGGGAAAGTGTGAGGGGTTGGTCCTGGAGCCTTCCAGGGAGTACTGACAACATTTTTACCCAAACATGAGGCCTCCAATGGGGGGTTATGCATAGCTCCAGGGGGTCTCAGACCTGTAGCTAGCCCATTTGAGATCACTTTTCTTGGGGCATCTGACTTCCACAGATGGCCCTGGAGGTCCATATTTTTTTATTGTTTTATTTTTTTTTTTAACTTTGCTTGATTTTGCCCAAACTTTAGCCATGTCATACCTGTGTCAAATGAAGCACCCTGTCCCATTTTAGGGCCTGTGGGACAAACAGGGACAAAAGTAAGGGTATGTGTCTAAAAGCGTCCACTAGCAATCCCTTACCATTATGGTCCAGGGACACTGTGTGGACAGTGGCCATTTCTCAGTCATACATTGTCCAAGCAGGATGAAACTCACAGGGCAGACTCAGTGGAGCTCTAGAAACTGGCCCTGTGAATCCCAGCAACATATGACTAACTGTGACCCAGAAATAGCCACTGTCCACAAGGCATCCCCGGGGCCCCATTCATAGGGATCGGAACTGGACACCAATGGACAATTACGCATACCATTGTCCCATTTTGTCTCCCTTGGTCCAGGAAGGCTGAAATTCACACAGGACACTCCATGTAGAATGCAGACAGTGTGGCAAAAGTTACAAGGAAATCAGACAAACTTGAAAATTTGGCCAGACGTTGACTACGTGGTCCTCAGAAGGGTCAAATTTTCAAAGTTCTCCAAAATGGACCAAACTCATACTGGAAGACAGAGACCCATAGCAGAGTCCAAGTGCCAAGTTTAGGGCCTGTAGAACAAACAGGAACCAGATGGGAGTGAGGTAAGAGAAAGGGTTGATTTCTGTCCACTTCTAATCCTTATACACTGGGGGCCAAGGAAGCCTTGTGGACAGTGGCTTTTTCTCTGTCATGGATTGTCCTAGGATGCTGATACTCACAGGACAGACTCAGTGGAGCTTTGTGGGGTTGCCCTGTGAATGCCAGCAACGTAGGACCTACCCTGACTGAGAAAAAGTCTCTGTCCACAAGGCATCCCCAGGCTCCGATGCTCAGGGATTGGAAGTGGTTGGAAATGGACTATTACCCTTCCCCTTCTCCCACCGTGTCCCCCTTTGCTCTAGAAGGCTTAAACTTTCAATTTCAAACTATTTTAGGACCCAGGACACATTGGTAAAGTGTGGCAAAGTTTGGAGAAAATTTCAATTTTAGCGGACATCCTCCACGTCCCATGCCCAGGAACAGTGCACCTTTCCTGGGAAAGTGTGAGGGGTTGGTCCTGGAGCCTTCCAGGGAGTACTGACAACATTTTTACCCAAACATGAGGCCTCCAATGGGGGGTTATGCATAGCTCCAGGGGGGTCTCAGACCTGTAGCTAGCCCATTTGAGATCACTTTTCTTGGGGCATCTGACTTCCACAGATGGCCCTGGAGGTCCATATTTTTTTATTGTTTTATTTTTTTTTAACTTTGCTTGATTTTGCCCAAACTTTAGCCATGTCATACCTGTCCCAAATGAAGCACCCTGTCCCATTTTAGGGCCTGTGGGACAAACAGGTACAAAAGTAAGGGTATGTGTCTAAAAGCGTCCACTAGCAATCCCTTACCATTATGGTCCAGGGACACTGTGTGGACAGGGGCCATTTCTCAGTCATACAATGTCCAAGCAGGATGAAACTCACAGGGCAGACTCAGTGGAGCTCTAGAAACTGGCCCTGTGAATCCCAGCAACATATGACTAACTGTGACCCAGAAATAGCCACTGTCCACAAGGCATCCCCGGGGCCCCATTCATAGGGATCGGAACTGGACACCAATGGACAATTACGCATACCATTGTCCCATTTTGTCTCCCTTGGTCCAGGAAGGCTGAAATTCACACAGGACACTCCATGTAGAATGCAGACAGTGTGGCAAAAGTTACAAGGAAATCAGACAAACTTGAAAATTTGGCCAGACGTTGACTACGTGGTCCTCAGAAGGGTCAAATTTTCAAAGTTCTCCAAAATGGACCAAACTCATACTGGAAGACAGAGACCCATAGCAGAGTCCAAGTGCCAAGTTTAGGGCCTGTAGAACAAACAGGAACCAGATGGGAGTGAGGTAAGAGAAAGGGTTGATTTCTGTCCACTTCTAATCCTTATACACTGGGGGCCAAGGAAGCCTTGTGGACAGTGGCTTTTTCTCTGTCATGGATTGTCCTAGGATGCTGATACTCACAGGACAGACTCAGTGGAGCTTTGTGGGGTTGCCCTGTGAATGCCAGCAACGTAGGACCTACCCTGACTGAGAAAAAGTCTCTGTCCACAAGGCATCCCCAGGCTCCGATGCTCAGGGATTGGAAGTGGTTGGAAATGGACTATTACCCTTCCCCTTCTCCCACCGTGTCCCCCTTTGCTCTAGAAGGCTTAAACTTTCAATTTCAAACTATTTTAGGACCCAGGACACATTGGTAAAGTGTGGCAAAGTTTGGAGAAAATTTCAATTTTAGCGGACATCCTCCACGTCCCATGCCCAGGAACAGTGCACCTTTCCTGGGAAAGTGTGAGGGGTTGGTCCTGGAGCCTTCCAGGGAGTACTGACAACATTTTTACCCAAACATGAGGCCTCCAATGGGGGGTTATGCATAGCTCCAGGGGGGTCTCAGACCTGTAGCTAGCCCATTTGAGATCACTTTTCTTGGGGCATCTGACTTCCACAGATGGCCCTGGAGGTCCATATTTTTTTATTGTTTTATTTTTTTTTAACTTTGCTTGATTTTGCCCAAACTTTAGCCATGTCATACCTGTCCCAAATGAAGCACCCTGTCCCAGTTTAGGGCCTGTGGGACAAACAGGGACAAAAGTAAGGGTATGTGTCTAAAAGCGTCCACTAGCAATCCCTTACCATTATGGTCCAGGGACACTGTGTGGACAGGGGCCATTTCTCAGTCATACAATGTCCAAGCAGGATGAAACTCACAGGGCAGACTCAGTGGAGCTCTAGAAACTGGCCCTGTGAATCCCAGCAACATATGACTAACTGTGACCCAGAAATAGCCACTGTCCACAAGGCATCCCCGGGGCCCCATTCATAGGGATCGGAACTGGACACCAATGGACAATTACGCATACCATTGTCCCATTTTGTCTCCCTTGGTCCAGGAAGGCTGAAATTCACACAGGACACTCCATGTAGAATGCAGACAGTGTGGCAAAAGTTACAAGGAAATCAGACAAACTTGAAAATTTGGCCAGACGTTGACTACGTGGTCCTCAGAAGGGTCAAATTTTCAAAGTTCTCCAAAATGGACCAAACTCATACTGGAAGACAGAGACCCATAGCAGAGTCCAAGTGCCAAGTTTAGGGCCTGTAGAACAAACAGGAACCAGATGGGAGTGAGGTAAGAGAAAGGGTTGATTTCTGTCCACTTCTAATCCTTATACACTGGGGGCCAAGGAAGCCTTGTGGACAGTGGCTTTTTCTCTGTCATGGATTGTCCTAGGATGCTGATACTCACAGGACAGACTCAGTGGAGCTTTGTGGGGTTGCCCTGTGAATGCCAGCAACGTAGGACCTACCCTGACTGAGGAAAAAGTCTCTGTCCACAAGGCATCCCCAGGCTCCGATGCTCAGGGATTGGAAGTGGTTGGAAATGGACTATTACCCTTCCCCTTCTCCCACCGTGTCCCCCTTTGCTCTAGAAGGCTTAAACTTTCAATTTCAAACTATTTTAGGACCCAGGACACATTGGTAAAGTGTGGCAAAGTTTGGAGAAAATTTCAATTTTAGCGGACATCCTCCACGTCCCATGCCCAGGAACAGTGCACCTTTCCTGGGAAAGTGTGAGGGGTTGGTCCTGGAGCCTTCCAGGGAGTACTGACAACATTTTTACCCAAACATGAGGCCTCCAATGGGGGGTTATGCATAGCTCCAGGGGGGTCTCAGACCTGTAGCTAGCCCATTTGAGATCACTTTTCTTGGGGCATCTGACTTCCACAGATGGCCCTGGAGGTCCATATTTTTTTATTGTTTTATTTTTTTTTAACTTTGCTTGATTTTGCCCAAACTTTAGCCATGTCATACCTGTCCCAAATGAACCACCCTGTCCCATTTTAGGGCCTGTGGGACAAACAGGTACAAAAGTAAGGGTATGTGTCTAAAAGCGTCCACTAGCAATCCCTTACCATTATGGTCCAGGGACACTTTGTGGACAGCGGCCATTTCTCAGTCATACATTGTCCAAGCAGGATGAAACTCACAGGGCAGACTCAGTGGAGCTCTAGAAACTGGCCCTGTGAATCCCAGCAACATATGACTAACTGTGACCCAGAAATAGCCACTGTCCACAAGGCATCCCCGGGGCCCCATTCATAGGGATCGGAACTGGACACCAATGGACAATTACGCATACCATTGTCCCATTTTGTCTCCCTTGGTCCAGGAAGGCTGAAATTCACACAGGACACTCCATGTAGAATGCAGACAGTGTGGCAAAAGTTACAAGGAAATCAGACAAACTTGAAAATTTGGCCAGACGTTGACTACGTGGTCCTCAGAAGGGTCAAATTTTCAAAGTTCTCCAAAATGGACCAAACTCATACTGGAAGACAGAGACCCATAGCAGAGTCCAAGTGCCAAGTTTAGGGCCTGTAGAACAAACAGGAACCAGATGGGAGTGAGGTAAGAGAAAGGGTTGATTTCTGTCCACTTCTAATCCTTATACACTGGGGGCCAAGGAAGCCTTGTGGACAGTGGCTTTTTCTCTGTCATGGATTGTCCTAGGATGCTGATACTCACAGGACAGACTCAGTGGAGCTTTGTGGGGTTGCCCTGTGAATGCCAGCAACGTAGGACCTACCCTGACTGAGAAAAAGTCTCTGTCCACAAGGCATCCCCAGGCTCCAATGCTCAGGGATTGGAAGTGGTTGGAAATGGACTATTACCCTTCCCCTTCTCCCACCGTGTCCCCCTTTGCTCTAGAAGGCTTAAACTTTCAATTTCAAACTATTTTAGGACCCAGGACACATTGGTAAAGTGTGGCAAAGTTTGGAGAAAATTTCAATTTTAGCGGACATCCTCCACGTCCCATGCCCAGGAACGGTGCACCTTTCCTGGGAAAGTGTGAGGGGTTGGTCCTGGAGCCTTCCAGGGAGTACTGACAACATTTTTACCCAAACATGAGGCCTCCAATGGGGGGTTATGCATAGCTCCAGGGGGGTCTCAGACCTGTAGCTAGCCCATTTGAGATCACTTTTCTTGGGGCATCTGACTTCCACAGATGGCCCTGGAGGTCCATATTTTTTTATTGTTTTATTTTTTTTTTTAACTTTGCTTGATTTTGCCCAAACTTTAGCCATGTCATACCTGTGTCAAATGAAGCACCCTGTCCCATTTTAGGGCCTGTGGGACAAACAGGGACAAAAGTAAGGGTATGTGTCTAAAAGCGTCCACTAGCAATCCCTTACCATTATGGTCCAGGGACACTGTGTGGACAGTGGCCATTTCTCAGTCATACATTGTCCAAGCAGGATGAAACTCACAGGGCAGACTCAGTGGAGCTCTAGAAACTGGCCCTGTGAATCCCAGCAACATATGACTAACTGTGACCCAGAAATAGCCACTGTCCACAAGGCATCCCCGGGGCCCCATTCATAGGGATCGGAACTGGACACCAATGGACAATTACGCATACCATTGTCCCATTTTGTCTCCCTTGGTCCAGGAAGGCTGAAATTCACACAGGACACTCCATGTAGAATGCAGACAGTGTGGCAAAAGTTACAAGGAAATCAGACAAACTTGAAAATTTGGCCAGACGTTGACTACGTGGTCCTCAGAAGGGTCAAATTTTCAAAGTTCTCCAAAATGGACCAAACTCATACTGGAAGACAGAGACCCATAGCAGAGTCCAAGTGCCAAGTTTAGGGCCTGTAGAACAAACAGGAACCAGATGGGAGTGAGGTAAGAGAAAGGGTTGATTTCTGTCCACTTCTAATCCTTATACACTGGGGGCCAAGGAAGCCTTGTGGACAGTGGCTTTTTCTCTGTCATGGATTGTCCTAGGATGCTGATACTCACAGGACAGACTCAGTGGAGCTTTGTGGGGTTGCCCTGTGAATGCCAGCAACGTAGGACCTACCCTGACTGAGAAAAAGTCTCTGTCCACAAGGCATCCCCAGGCTCCAATGCTCAGGGATTGGAAGTGGTTGGAAATGGACTATTACCCTTCCCCTTCTCCCACCGTGTCCCCCTTTGCTCTAGAAGGCTTAAACTTTCAATTTCAAACTATTTTAGGACCCAGGACACATTGGTAAAGTGTGGCAAAGTTTGGAGAAAATTTCAATTTTAGGGGACATCCTCCACGTCCCATACCCAGGAACAGTGCACCTTTCCTGTGAAAGTGTGAGGGGTTGGTCCTGGAGCCTTCCAGGGAGTACTGACAACATTTTTACCCAAAAATGAGGCCTCCAATGGGGGGTTATGCATAGCTCCAGGGGGGTCTCAGACCTGTAGCTAGCCCATTTGAGATCACTTTTCTTGGGGCATCTGACTTCCACAGATGGCCCTGGAGGTCCATATTTTTTTATTGTTTTATTTTTTTTTTAACTTTGCTTGATTTTGCCCAAACTTTAGCCATGTCATACCTGTCTCAAATGAAGCACCCTGTCCCATTTTAGGGCCTGTGGGACAAACAGGGACAAAAGTAAGGGTATGTGTCTAAAAGCGTCCACTAGCAATCCCTTACCATTATGGTCCAGGGACACTGTGTGGACAGTGGCCATTTCTCAGTCATACATTGTCCAAGCAGGATGAAACTCACAGGGCAGACTCAGTGGAGCTCTAGAAACTGGCCCTGTGAATCCCAGCAACATATGACTAACTGTGACCCAGAAATAGCCACTGTCCACAAGGCATCCCCGGGGCCCCATTCATAGGGATCGGAACTGGACACCAATGGACAATTACGCATACCATTGTCCCATTTTGTCTCCCTTGGTCCAGGAAGGCTGAAATTCACACAGGACACTCCATGTAGAATGCAGACAGTGTGGCAAAAGTTACAAGGAAATCAGACAAACTTGAAAATTTGGCCAGACGTTGACTACGTGGTCCTCAGAAGGGTCAAATTTTCAAAGTTCTCCAAAATGGACCAAACTCATACTGGAAGACAGAGACCCATAGCAGAGTCCAAGTGCCAAGTTTAGGGCCTGTAGAACAAACAGGAACCAGATGGGAGTGAGGTAAGAGAAAGGGTTGATTTCTGTCCACTTCTAATCCTTATACACTGGGGGCCAAGGAAGCCTTGTGGACAGTGGCTTTTTCTCTGTCATGGATTGTCCTAGGATGCTGATACTCACAGGACAGACTCAGTGGAGCTTTGTGGGGTTGCCCTGTGAATGCCAGCAACGTAGGACCTACCCTGACTGAGAAAAAGTCTCTGTCCACAAGGCATCCCCAGGCTCCGATGCTCAGGGATTGGAAGTGGTTGGAAATGGACTATTACCCTTCCCCTTCTCCCACCGTGTCCCCCTTTGCTCTAGAAGGCTTAAACTTTCAATTTCAAACTATTTTAGGACCCAGGACACATTGGTAAAGTGTGGCAAAGTTTGGAGAAAATTTCAATTTTAGCGGACATCCTCCACGTCCCATGCCCAGGAACAGTGCACCTTTCCTGGGAAAGTGTGAGGGGTTGGTCCTGGAGCCTTCCAGGGAGTACTGACAACATTTTTACCCAAACATGAGGCCTCCAATGGGGGGTTATGCATAGCTCCAGGGGGGTCTCAGACCTGTAGCTAGCCCATTTGAGATCACTTTTCTTGGGGCATCTGACTTCCACAGATGGCCCTGGAGGTCCATATTTTTTTATTGTTTTATTTTTTTTTTAACTTTGCTTGATTTTGCCCAAACTTTAGCCATGTCATACCTGTCTCAAATGAAGCACCCTGTCCCATTTTAGGGCCTGTGGGACAAACAGGGACAAAAGTAAGGGTATGTGTCTAAAAGCGTCCACTAGCAATCCCTTACCATTATGGTCCAGGGACACTGTGTGGACAGTGGCCATTTCTCAGTCATACATTGTCCAAGCAGGATGAAACTCACAGGGCAGACTCAGTGGAGCTCTAGAAACTGGCCCTGTGAATCCCAGCAACATATGACTAACTGTGACCCAGAAATAGCCACTGTCCACAAGGCATCCCCAGGGCCCCATTCATAGGGATCGGAACTGGACACCAATGGACAATTACGCATACCATTGTCCCATTTTGTCTCCCTTGGTCCAGGAAGGCTGAAATTCACACAGGACACTCCATGTAGAATGCAGACAGTGTGGCAAAAGTTACAAGGAAATCAGACAAACTTGAAAATTTGGCCAGACGTTGACTACGTGGTCCTCAGAAGGGTCAAATTTTCAAAGTTCTCCAAAATGGACCAAACTCATACTGGAAGACAGAGACCCATAGCAGAGTCCAAGTGCCAAGTTTAGGGCCTGTAGAACAAACAGGAACCAGATGGGAGTGAGGTAAGAGAAAGGGTTGATTTCTGTCCACTTCTAATCCTTATACACTGGGGGCCAAGGAAGCCTTGTGGACAGTGGCTTTTTCTCTGTCATGGATTGTCCTAGGATGCTGATACTCACAGGACAGACTCGGTGGAGCTTTGTGGGGTTGCCCTGTGAATGCCAGCAACGTAGGACCTACCCTGACTGAGAAAAAGTCTCTGTCCACAAGGCATCCCCAGGCTCCAATGCTCAGGGATTGGAAGTGGTTGGAAATGGACTATTACCCTTCCCCTTCTCCCACCGTGTCCCCCTTTGCTCTAGAAGGCTTAAACTTTCAATTTCAAACTATTTTAGGACCCAGGACACATTGGTAAAGTGTGGCAAAGTTTGGAGAAAATTTCAATTTTAGCGGACATCCTCCACGTCCCATGCCCAGGAACAGTGCACCTTTCCTGGGAAAGTGTGAGGGGTTGGTCCTGGAGCCTTCCAGGGAGTACTGACAACATTTTTACCCAAACATGAGGCCTCCAATGGGGGGTTATGCATAGCTCCAGGGGGTCTCAGACCTGTAGCTAGCCCATTTGAGATCACTTTTCTTGGGGCATCTGACTTCCACAGATGGCCCTGGAGGTCCATATTTTTTTATTGTTTTATTTTTTTTTTTAACTTTGCTTGATTTTGCCCAAACTTTAGCCATGTCATACCTGTCTCAAATGAAGCACCCTGTCCCATTTTAGGGCCTGTGGGACAAACAGGGACAAAAGTAAGGGTATGTGTCTAAAAGCGTCCACTAGCAATCCCTTACCATTATGGTCCAGGGACACTGTGTGGACAGTGGCCATTTCTCAGTCATACATTGTCCAAGCAGGATGAAACTCACAGGGCAGACTCAGTGGAGCTCTAGAAACTGGCCCTGTGAATCCCAGCAACATATGACTAACTGTGACCCAGAAATAGCCACTGTCCACAAGGCATCCCCGGGGCCCCATTCATAGGGATCGGAACTGGACACCAATGGACAATTACGCATACCATTGTCCCATTTTGTCTCCCTTGGTCCAGGAAGGCTGAAATTCACACAGGACACTCCATGTAGAATGCAGACAGTGTGGCAAAAGTTACAAGGAAATCAGACAAACTTGAAAATTTGGCCAGACGTTGACTACGTGGTCCTCAGAAGGGTCAAATTTTCAAAGTTCTCCAAAATGGACCAAACTCATACTGGAAGACAGAGACCCATAGCAGAGTCCAAGTGCCAAGTTTAGGGCCTGTAGAACAAACAGGAACCAGATGGGAGTGAGGTAAGAGAAAGGGTTGATTTCTGTCCACTTCTAATCCTTATACACTGGGGGCCAAGGAAGCCTTGTGGACAGTGGCTTTTTCTCTGTCATGGATTGTCCTAGGATGCTGATACTCACAGGACAGACTCAGTGGAGCTTTGTGGGGTTGCCCTGTGAATGCCAGCAACGTAGGACCTACCCTGACTGAGAAAAAGTCTCTGTCCACAAGGCATCCCCAGGCTCCGATGCTCAGGGATTGGAAGTGGTTGGAAATGGACTATTACCCTTCCCCTTCTCCCACCGTGTCCCCCTTTGCTCTAGAAGGCTTAAACTTTCAATTTCAAACTATTTTAGGACCCAGGACACATTGGTAAAGTGTGGCAAAGTTTGGAGAAAATTTCAATTTTAGCGGACATCCTCCACGTCCCATGCCCAGGAACAGTGCACCTTTCCTGGGAAAGTGTGAGGGGTTGGTCCTGGAGCCTTCCAGGGAGTACTGACAACATTTTTACCCAAACATGAGGCCTCCAATGGGGGGTTATGCATAGCTCCAGGGGGGTCTCAGACCTGTAGCTAGCCCATTTGAGATCACTTTTCTTGGGGCATCTGACTTCCACAGATGGCCCTGGAGGTCCATATTTTTTTATTGTTTTATTTTTTTTTTAACTTTGCTTGATTTTGCCCAAACTTTAGCCATGTCATACCTGTCTCAAATGAAGCACCCTGTCCCATTTTAGGGCCTGTGGGACAAACAGGGACAAAAGTAAGGGTATGTGTCTAAAAGCGTCCACTAGCAATCCCTTACCATTATGGTCCAGGGACACTGTGTGGACAGTGGCCATTTCTCAGTCATACATTGTCCAAGCAGGATGAAACTCACAGGGCAGACTCAGTGGAGCTCTAGAAACTGGCCCTGTGAATCCCAGCAACATATGACTAACTGTGACCCAGAAATAGCCACTGTCCACAAGGCATCCCCAGGGCCCCATTCATAGGGATCGGAACTGGACACCAATGGACAATTACGCATACCATTGTCCCATTTTGTCTCCCTTGGTCCAGGAAGGCTGAAATTCACACAGGACACTCCATGTAGAATGCAGACAGTGTGGCAAAAGTTACAAGGAAATCAGACAAACTTGAAAATTTGGCCAGACGTTGACTACGTGGTCCTCAGAAGGGTCAAATTTTCAAAGTTCTCCAAAATGGACCAAACTCATACTGGAAGACAGAGACCCATAGCAGAGTCCAAGTGCCAAGTTTAGGGCCTGTAGAACAAACAGGAACCAGATGGGAGTGAGGTAAGAGAAAGGGTTGATTTCTGTCCACTTCTAATCCTTATACACTGGGGGCCAAGGAAGCCTTGTGGACAGTGGCTTTTTCTCTGTCATGGATTGTCCTAGGATGCTGATACTCACAGGACAGACTCGGTGGAGCTTTGTGGGGTTGCCCTGTGAATGCCAGCAACGTAGGACCTACCCTGACTGAGAAAAAGTCTCTGTCCACAAGGCATCCCCAGGCTCCAATGCTCAGGGATTGGAAGTGGTTGGAAATGGACTATTACCCTTCCCCTTCTCCCACCGTGTCCCCCTTTGCTCTAGAAGGCTTAAACTTTCAATTTCAAACTATTTTAGGACCCAGGACACATTGGTAAAGTGTGGCAAAGTTTGGAGAAAATTTCAATTTTAGCGGACATCCTCCACGTCCCATGCCCAGGAACAGTGCACCTTTCCTGGGAAAGTGTGAGGGGTTGGTCCTGGAGCCTTCCAGGGAGTACTGACAACATTTTTACCCAAACATGAGGCCTCCAATGGGGGGTTATGCATAGCTCCAGGGGGGTCTCAGACCTGTAGCTAGCCCATTTGAGATCACTTTTCTTGGGGCATCTGACTTCCACAGATGGCCCTGGAGGTCCATATTTTTTTATTGTTTTATTTTTTTTTTTAACTTTGCTTGATTTTGCCCAAACTTTAGCCATGTCATACCTGTCTCAAATGAAGCACCCTGTCCCATTTTAGGGCCTGTGGGACAAACAGGGACAAAAGTAAGGGTATGTGTCTAAAAGCGTCCACTAGCAATCCCTTACCATTATGGTCCAGGGACACTGTGTGGACAGTGGCCATTTCTCAGTCATACATTGTCCAAGCAGGATGAAACTCACAGGGCAGACTCAGTGGAGCTCTAGAAACTGGCCCTGTGAATCCCAGCAACATATGACTAACTGTGACCCAGAAATAGCCACTGTCCACAAGGCATCCCCGGGGCCCCATTCATAGGGATCGGAACTGGACACCAATGGACAATTACGCATACCATTGTCCCATTTTGTCTCCCTTGGTCCAGGAAGGCTGAAATTCACACAGGACACTCCATGTAGAATGCAGACAGTGTGGCAAAAGTTACAAGGAAATCAGACAAACTTGAAAATTTGGCCAGACGTTGACTACGTGGTCCTCAGAAGGGTCAAATTTTCAAAGTTCTCCAAAATGGACCAAACTCATACTGGAAGACAGAGACCCATAGCAGAGTCCAAGTGCCAAGTTTAGGGCCTGTAGAACAAACAGGAACCAGATGGGAGTGAGGTAAGAGAAAGGGTTGATTTCTGTCCACTTCTAATCCTTATACACTGGGGGCCAAGGAAGCCTTGTGGACAGTGGCTTTTTCTCTGTCATGGATTGTCCTAGGATGCTGATACTCACAGGACAGACTCAGTGGAGCTTTGTGGGGTTGCCCTGTGAATGCCAGCAACGTAGGACCTACCCTGACTGAGAAAAAGTCTCTGTCCACAAGGCATCCCCAGGCTCCGATGCTCAGGGATTGGAAGTGGTTGGAAATGGACTATTACCCTTCCCCTTCTCCCACCGTGTCCCCCTTTGCTCTAGAAGGCTTAAACTTTCAATTTCAAACTATTTTAGGACCCAGGACACATTGGTAAAGTGTGGCAAAGTTTGGAGAAAATTTCAATTTTAGCGGACATCCTCCACGTCCCATGCCCAGGAACAGTGCACCTTTCCTGGGAAAGTGTGAGGGGTTGGTCCTGGAGCCTTCCAGGGAGTACTGACAACATTTTTACCCAAACATGAGGCCTCCAATGGGGGGTTATGCATAGCTCCAGGGGGGTCTCAGACCTGTAGCTAGCCCATTTGAGATCACTTTTCTTGGGGCATCTGACTTCCACAGATGGCCCTGGAGGTCCATATTTTTTTATTGTTTTATTTTTTTTTAACTTTGCTTGATTTTGCCCAAACTTTAGCCATGTCATACCTGTCCCAAATGAAGCACCCTGTCCCATTTTAGGGCCTGTGGGACAAACAGGTACAAAAGTAAGGGTATGTGTCTAAAAGCGTCCACTAGCAATCCCTTACCATTATGGTCCAGGGACACTGTGTGGACAGGGGCCATTTCTCAGTCATACAATGTCCAAGCAGGATGAAACTCACAGGGCAGACTCAGTGGAGCTCTAGAAACTGGCCCTGTGAATCCCAGCAACATATGACTAACTGTGACCCAGAAATAGCCACTGTCCACAAGGCATCCCCGGGGCCCCATTCATAGGGATCGGAACTGGACACCAATGGACAATTACGCATACCATTGTCCCATTTTGTCTCCCTTGGTCCAGGAAGGCTGAAATTCACACAGGACACTCCATGTAGAATGCAGACAGTGTGGCAAAAGTTACAAGGAAATCAGACAAACTTGAAAATTTGGCCAGACGTTGACTACGTGGTCCTCAGAAGGGTCAAATTTTCAAAGTTCTCCAAAATGGACCAAACTCATACTGGAAGACAGAGACCCATAGCAGAGTCCAAGTGCCAAGTTTAGGGCCTGTAGAACAAACAGGAACCAGATGGGAGTGAGGTAAGAGAAAGGGTTGATTTCTGTCCACTTCTAATCCTTATACACTGGGTGCCAAGGAAGCCTTGTGGACAGTGGCTTTTTCTCTGTCATGGATTGTCCTAGGATGCTGATACTCACAGGACAGACTCAGTGGAGCTTTGTGGGGTTGCCCTGTGAATGCCAGCAACGTAGGACCTACCCTGACTGAGGAAAAAGTCTCTGTCCACAAGGCATCCCCAGGCTCCGATGCTCAGGGATTGGAAGTGGTTGGAAATGGACTATTACCCTTCCCCTTCTCCCACCGTGTCCCCCTTTGCTCTAGAAGGCTTAAACTTTCAATTTCAAACTATTTTAGGACCCAGGACACATTGGTAAAGTGTGGCAAAGTTTGGAGAAAATTTCAATTTTAGCGGACATCCTCCACGTCCCATGCCCAGGAACAGTGCACCTTTCCTGGGAAAGTGTGAGGGGTTGGTCCTGGAGCCTTCCAGGGAGTACTGACAACATTTTTACCCAAACATGAGGCCTCCAATGGGGGGTTATGCATAGCTCCAGGGGGGTCTCAGACCTGTAGCTAGCCCATTTGAGATCACTTTTCTTGGGGCATCTGACTTCCACAGATGGCCCTGGAGGTCCATATTTTTTTATTGTTTTTTTTTTTTTTTAACTTTGCTTGATTTTGCCCAAACTTTAGCCATGTCATACCTGTCCCAAATGAACCACCCTGTCCCATTTTAGGGCCTGTGGGACAAACAGGTACAAAAGTAAGGGTATGTGTCTAAAAGCGTCCACTAGCAATCCCTTACCATTATGGTCCAGGGACACTTTGTGGACAGCGGCCATTTCTCAGTCATACATTGTCCAAGCAGGATGAAACTCACAGGGCAGACTCAGTGGAGCTCTAGAAACTGGCCCTGTGAATCCCAGCAACATATGACTAACTGTGACCCAGAAATAGCCACTGTCCACAAGGCATCCCCGGGGCCCCATTCATAGGGATCGGAACTGGACACCAATGGACAATTACGCATACCATTGTCCCATTTTGTCTCCCTTGGTCCAGGAAGGCTGAAATTCACACAGGACACTCCATGTAGAATGCAGACAGTGTGGCAAAAGTTACAAGGAAATCAGACAAACTTGAAAATTTGGCCAGACGTTGACTACGTGGTCCTCAGAAGGGTCAAATTTTCAAAGTTCTCCAAAATGGACCAAACTCATACTGGAAGACAGAGACCCATAGCAGAGTCCAAGTGCCAAGTTTAGGGCCTGTAGAACAAACAGGAACCAGATGGGAGTGAGGTAAGAGAAAGGGTTGATTTCTGTCCACTTCTAATCCTTATACACTGGGGGCCAAGGAAGCCTTGTGGACAGTGGCTTTTTCTCTGTCATGGATTGTCCTAGGATGCTGATACTCACAGGACAGACTCAGTGGAGCTTTGTGGGGTTGCCCTGTGAATGCCAGCAACGTAGGACCTACCCTGACTGAGAAAAAGTCTCTGTCCACAAGGCATCCCCAGGCTCCAATGCTCAGGGATTGGAAGTGGTTGGAAATGGACTATTACCCTTCCCCTTCTCCCACCGTGTCCCCCTTTGCTCTAGAAGGCTTAAACTTTCAATTTCAAACTATTTTAGGACCCAGGACACATTGGTAAAGTGTGGCAAAGTTTGGAGAAAATTTCAATTTTAGCGGACATCCTCCACGTCCCATACCCAGGAACAGTGCACCTTTCCTGTGAAAGTGTGAGGGGTTGGTCCTGGAGCCTTCCAGGGAGTACTGACAACATTTTTACCCAAAAATGAGGCCTCCAATGGGGGGTTATGCATAGCTCCAGGGGGGTCTCAGACCTGTAGCTAGCCCATTTGAGATCACTTTTCTTGGGGCATCTGACTTCCACAGATGGCCCTGGAGGTCCATATTTTTTTATTGTTTTATTTTTTTTTTAACTTTGCTTGATTTTGCCCAAACTTTAGCCATGTCATACCTGTCTCAAATGAAGCACCCTGTCCCATTTTAGGGCCTGTGGGACAAACAGGGACAAAAGTAAGGGTATGTGTCTAAAAGCGTCCACTAGCAATCCCTTACCATTATGGTCCAGGGACACTGTGTGGACAGTGGCCATTTCTCAGTCATACATTGTCCAAGCAGGATGAAACTCACAGGGCAGACTCAGTGGAGCTCTAGAAACTGGCCCTGTGAATCCCAGCAACATATGACTAACTGTGACCCAGAAATAGCCACTGTCCACAAGGCATCCCCGGGGCCCCATTCATAGGGATCGGAACTGGACACCAATGGACAATTACGCATACCATTGTCCCATTTTGTCTCCCTTGGTCCAGGAAGGCTGAAATTCACACAGGACACTCCATGTAGAATGCAGACAGTGTGGCAAAAGTTACAAGGAAATCAGACAAACTTGAAAATTTGGCCAGACGTTGACTACGTGGTCCTCAGAAGGGTCAAATTTTCAAAGTTCTCCAAAATGGACCAAACTCATACTGGAAGACAGAGACCCATAGCAGAGTCCAAGTGCCAAGTTTAGGGCCTGTAGAACAAACAGGAACCAGATGGGAGTGAGGTAAGAGAAAGGGTTGATTTCTGTCCACTTCTAATCCTTATACACTGGGGGCCAAGGAAGCCTTGTGGACAGTGGCTTTTTCTCTGTCATGGATTGTCCTAGGATGCTGATACTCACAGGACAGACTCAGTGGAGCTTTGTGGGGTTGCCCTGTGAATGCCAGCAACGTAGGACCTACCCTGACTGAGAAAAAGTCTCTGTCCACAAGGCATCCCCAGGCTCCGATGCTCAGGGATTGGAAGTGGTTGGAAATGGACTATTACCCTTCCCCTTCTCCCACCGTGTCCCCCTTTGCTCTAGAAGGCTTAAACTTTCAATTTCAAACTATTTTAGGACCCAGGACACATTGGTAAAGTGTGTCAAAGTTTGGAGAAAATTTCAATTTTAGGGGACATCCTCCACGTCCCATACCCAGGAACAGTGCACCTTTCCTGGGAAAGTGTGAGGGGTTGGTCCTGGAGCCTTCCAGGGAGTACTGACAACATTTTTACCCAAAAATGAGGCCTCCAATGGGGGGTTATGCATAGCTCCAGGGGGGTCTCAGACCTGTAGCTAGCCCATTTGAGATCACTTTTCTTGGGGCATCTGACTTCCACAGATGGCCCTGGAGGTCCATATTTTTTTTATTGTTTTATTTTTTTTTAAAACTTTGCTTGATTTTGCCCAAACTTTAGCCATGTCATACCTGTGTCAAATGAAGCACCCTGTCCCATTTTAGGGCCTGTGGGACAAACAGGGACAAAAGTAAGGGTATGTGTCTAAAAGCGTCCACTAGCAATCCCTTACCATTATGGTCCAGGGACACTGTGTGGACAGTGGCCATTTCTCAGTCATACATTGTCCAAGCAGGATGAAACTCACAGGGAAGACTCAGTGGAGCTCTAGAAACTGGCCCTGTGAATCCCAGCAACATATGACTAACTGTGACCCAGAAATAGCCACTGTCCACAAGGCATCCCCGGGGCCCCATTCATAGGGATCGGAACTGGACACCAATGGACAATTACGCATACCATTGTCCCATTTTGTCTCCCTTGGTCCAGGAAGGCTGAAATTCACACAGGACACTCCATGTAGAATGCAGACAGTGTGGCAAAAGTTACAAGGAAATCAGACAAACTTGAAAATTTGGCCAGACGTTGACTACGTGGTCCTCAGAAGGGTCAAATTTTCAAAGTTCTCCAAAATGGACCAAACTCATACTGGAAGACAGAGACCCATAGCAGAGTCCAAGTGCCAAGTTTAGGGCCTGTAGAACAAACAGGAACCAGATGGGAGTGAGGTAAGAGAAAGGGTTGATTTCTGTCCACTTCTAATCCTTATACACTGGGGGCCAAGGAAGCCTTGTGGACAGTGGCTTTTTCTCTGTCATGGATTGTCCTAGGATGCTGATACTCACAGGACAGACTCAGTGGAGCTTTGTGGGGTTGCCCTGTGAATGCCAGCAACGTAGGACCTACCCTGACTGAGAAAAAGTCTCTGTCCACAAGGCATCCCCAGGCTCCGATGCTCAGGGATTGGAAGTGGTTGGAAATGGACTATTACCCTTCCCCTTCTCCCACCGTGTCCCCCTTTGCTCTAGAAGGCTTAAACTTTCAATTTCAAACTATTTTAGGACCCAGGACACATTGGTAAAGTGTGGCAAAGTTTGGAGAAAATTTCAATTTTAGCGGACATCCTCCACGTCCCATGCCCAGGAACAGTGCACCTTTCCTGGGAAAGTGTGAGGGGTTGGTCCTGGAGCCTTCCAGGGAGTACTGACAACATTTTTACCCAAACATGAGGCCTCCAATGGGGGGTTATGCATAGCTCCAGGGGGGTCTCAGACCTGTAGCTAGCCCATTTGAGATCACTTTTCTTGGGGCATCTGACTTCCACAGATGGCCCTGGAGGTCCATATTTTTTTATTGTTTTATTTTTTTTTTAACTTTGCTTGATTTTGCCCAAACTTTAGCCATGTCATACCTGTCTCAAATGAAGCACCCTGTCCCATTTTAGGGCCTGTGGGACAAACAGGGACAAAAGTAAGGGTATGTGTCTAAAAGCGTCCACTAGCAATCCCTTACCATTATGGTCCAGGGACACTGTGTGGACAGTGGCCATTTCTCAGTCATACATTGTCCAAGCAGGATGAAACTCACAGGGCAGACTCAGTGGAGCTCTAGAAACTGGCCCTGTGAATCCCAGCAACATATGACTAACTGTGACCCAGAAATAGCCACTGTCCACAAGGCATCCCCAGGGCCCCATTCATAGGGATCGGAACTGGACACCAATGGACAATTACGCATACCATTGTCCCATTTTGTCTCCCTTGGTCCAGGAAGGCTGAAATTCACACAGGACACTCCATGTAGAATGCAGACAGTGTGGCAAAAGTTACAAGGAAATCAGACAAACTTGAAAATTTGGCCAGACGTTGACTACGTGGTCCTCAGAAGGGTCAAATTTTCAAAGTTCTCCAAAATGGACCAAACTCATACTGGAAGACAGAGACCCATAGCAGAGTCCAAGTGCCAAGTTTAGGGCCTGTAGAACAAACAGGAACCAGATGGGAGTGAGGTAAGAGAAAGGGTTGATTTCTGTCCACTTCTAATCCTTATACACTGGGGGCCAAGGAAGCCTTGTGGACAGTGGCTTTTTCTCTGTCATGGATTGTCCTAGGATGCTGATACTCACAGGACAGACTCGGTGGAGCTTTGTGGGGTTGCCCTGTGAATGCCAGCAACGTAGGACCTACCCTGACTGAGAAAAAGTCTCTGTCCACAAGGCATCCCCAGGCTCCAATGCTCAGGGATTGGAAGTGGTTGGAAATGGACTATTACCCTTCCCCTTCTCCCACCGTGTCCCCCTTTGCTCTAGAAGGCTTAAACTTTCAATTTCAAACTATTTTAGGACCCAGGACACATTGGTAAAGTGTGGCAAAGTTTGGAGAAAATTTCAATTTTAGCGGACATCCTCCACGTCCCATGCCCAGGAACAGTGCACCTTTCCTGGGAAAGTGTGAGGGGTTGGTCCTGGAGCCTTCCAGGGAGTACTGACAACATTTTTACCCAAACATGAGGCCTCCAATGGGGGGTTATGCATAGCTCCAGGGGGTCTCAGACCTGTAGCTAGCCCATTTGAGATCACTTTTCTTGGGGCATCTGACTTCCACAGATGGCCCTGGAGGTCCATATTTTTTTATTGTTTTATTTTTTTTTTTAACTTTGCTTGATTTTGCCCAAACTTTAGCCATGTCATACCTGTCTCAAATGAAGCACCCTGTCCCATTTTAGGGCCTGTGGGACAAACAGGGACAAAAGTAAGGGTATGTGTCTAAAAGCGTCCACTAGCAATCCCTTACCATTATGGTCCAGGGACACTGTGTGGACAGTGGCCATTTCTCAGTCATACATTGTCCAAGCAGGATGAAACTCACAGGGCAGACTCAGTGGAGCTCTAGAAACTGGCCCTGTGAATCCCAGCAACATATGACTAACTGTGACCCAGAAATAGCCACTGTCCACAAGGCATCCCCGGGGCCCCATTCATAGGGATCGGAACTGGACACCAATGGACAATTACGCATACCATTGTCCCATTTTGTCTCCCTTGGTCCAGGAAGGCTGAAATTCACACAGGACACTCCATGTAGAATGCAGACAGTGTGGCAAAAGTTACAAGGAAATCAGACAAACTTGAAAATTTGGCCAGACGTTGACTACGTGGTCCTCAGAAGGGTCAAATTTTCAAAGTTCTCCAAAATGGACCAAACTCATACTGGAAGACAGAGACCCATAGCAGAGTCCAAGTGCCAAGTTTAGGGCCTGTAGAACAAACAGGAACCAGATGGGAGTGAGGTAAGAGAAAGGGTTGATTTCTGTCCACTTCTAATCCTTATACACTGGGGGCCAAGGAAGCCTTGTGGACAGTGGCTTTTTCTCTGTCATGGATTGTCCTAGGATGCTGATACTCACAGGACAGACTCAGTGGAGCTTTGTGGGGTTGCCCTGTGAATGCCAGCAACGTAGGACCTACCCTGACTGAGAAAAAGTCTCTGTCCACAAGGCATCCCCAGGCTCCGATGCTCAGGGATTGGAAGTGGTTGGAAATGGACTATTACCCTTCCCCTTCTCCCACCGTGTCCCCCTTTGCTCTAGAAGGCTTAAACTTTCAATTTCAAACTATTTTAGGACCCAGGACACATTGGTAAAGTGTGGCAAAGTTTGGAGAAAATTTCAATTTTAGCGGACATCCTCCACGTCCCATGCCCAGGAACAGTGCACCTTTCCTGGGAAAGTGTGAGGGGTTGGTCCTGGAGCCTTCCAGGGAGTACTGACAACATTTTTACCCAAACATGAGGCCTCCAATGGGGGGTTATGCATAGCTCCAGGGGGGTCTCAGACCTGTAGCTAGCCCATTTGAGATCACTTTTCTTGGGGCATCTGACTTCCACAGATGGCCCTGGAGGTCCATATTTTTTTATTGTTTTATTTTTTTTTTAACTTTGCTTGATTTTGCCCAAACTTTAGCCATGTCATACCTGTCTCAAATGAAGCACCCTGTCCCATTTTAGGGCCTGTGGGACAAACAGGGACAAAAGTAAGGGTATGTGTCTAAAAGCGTCCACTAGCAATCCCTTACCATTATGGTCCAGGGACACTGTGTGGACAGTGGCCATTTCTCAGTCATACATTGTCCAAGCAGGATGAAACTCACAGGGCAGACTCAGTGGAGCTCTAGAAACTGGCCCTGTGAATCCCAGCAACATATGACTAACTGTGACCCAGAAATAGCCACTGTCCACAAGGCATCCCCAGGGCCCCATTCATAGGGATCGGAACTGGACACCAATGGACAATTACGCATACCATTGTCCCATTTTGTCTCCCTTGGTCCAGGAAGGCTGAAATTCACACAGGACACTCCATGTAGAATGCAGACAGTGTGGCAAAAGTTACAAGGAAATCAGACAAACTTGAAAATTTGGCCAGACGTTGACTACGTGGTCCTCAGAAGGGTCAAATTTTCAAAGTTCTCCAAAATGGACCAAACTCATACTGGAAGACAGAGACCCATAGCAGAGTCCAAGTGCCAAGTTTAGGGCCTGTAGAACAAACAGGAACCAGATGGGAGTGAGGTAAGAGAAAGGGTTGATTTCTGTCCACTTCTAATCCTTATACACTGGGGGCCAAGGAAGCCTTGTGGACAGTGGCTTTTTCTCTGTCATGGATTGTCCTAGGATGCTGATACTCACAGGACAGACTCGGTGGAGCTTTGTGGGGTTGCCCTGTGAATGCCAGCAACGTAGGACCTACCCTGACTGAGAAAAAGTCTCTGTCCACAAGGCATCCCCAGGCTCCAATGCTCAGGGATTGGAAGTGGTTGGAAATGGACTATTACCCTTCCCCTTCTCCCACCGTGTCCCCCTTTGCTCTAGAAGGCTTAAACTTTCAATTTCAAACTATTTTAGGACCCAGGACACATTGGTAAAGTGTGGCAAAGTTTGGAGAAAATTTCAATTTTAGCAGACATCCTCCACGTCCCATGCCCAGGAACAGTGCACCTTTCCTGGGAAAGTGTGAGGGGTTGGTCCTGGAGCCTTCCAGGGAGTACTGACAACATTTTTACCCAAACATGAGGCCTCCAATGGGGGGTTATGCATAGCTCCAGGGGGTCTCAGACCTGTAGCTAGCCCATTTGAGATCACTTTTCTTGGGGCATCTGACTTCCACAGATGGCCCTGGAGGTCCATATTTTTTTATTGTTTTATTTTTTTTTTTAACTTTGCTTGATTTTGCCCAAACTTTAGCCATGTCATACCTGTCTCAAATGAAGCACCCTGTCCCATTTTAGGGCCTGTGGGACAAACAGGGACAAAAGTAAGGGTATGTGTCTAAAAGCGTCCACTAGCAATCCCTTACCATTATGGTCCAGGGACACTGTGTGGACAGTGGCCATTTCTCAGTCATACATTGTCCAAGCAGGATGAAACTCACAGGGCAGACTCAGTGGAGCTCTAGAAACTGGCCCTGTGAATCCCAGCAACATATGACTAACTGTGACCCAGAAATAGCCACTGTCCACAAGGCATCCCCGGGGCCCCATTCATAGGGATCGGAACTGGACACCAATGGACAATTACGCATACCATTGTCCCATTTTGTCTCCCTTGGTCCAGGAAGGCTGAAATTCACACAGGACACTCCATGTAGAATGCAGACAGTGTGGCAAAAGTTACAAGGAAATCAGACAAACTTGAAAATTTGGCCAGACGTTGACTACGTGGTCCTCAGAAGGGTCAAATTTTCAAAGTTCTCCAAAATGGACCAAACTCATACTGGAAGACAGAGACCCATAGCAGAGTCCAAGTGCCAAGTTTAGGGCCTGTAGAACAAACAGGAACCAGATGGGAGTGAGGTAAGAGAAAGGGTTGATTTCTGTCCACTTCTAATCCTTATACACTGGGGGCCAAGGAAGCCTTGTGGACAGTGGCTTTTTCTCTGTCATGGATTGTCCTAGGATGCTGATACTCACAGGACAGACTCAGTGGAGCTTTGTGGGGTTGCCCTGTGAATGCCAGCAACGTAGGACCTACCCTGACTGAGAAAAAGTCTCTGTCCACAAGGCATCCCCAGGCTCCGATGCTCAGGGATTGGAAGTGGTTGGAAATGGACTATTACCCTTCCCCTTCTCCCACCGTGTCCCCCTTTGCTCTAGAAGGCTTAAACTTTCAATTTCAAACTATTTTAGGACCCAGGACACATTGGTAAAGTGTGGCAAAGTTTGGAGAAAATTTCAATTTTAGCGGACATCCTCCACGTCCCATGCCCAGGAACAGTGCACCTTTCCTGGGAAAGTGTGAGGGGTTGGTCCTGGAGCCTTCCAGGGAGTACTGACAACATTTTTACCCAAACATGAGGCCTCCAATGGGGGGTTATGCATAGCTCCAGGGGGGTCTCAGACCTGTAGCTAGCCCATTTGAGATCACTTTTCTTGGGGCATCTGACTTCCACAGATGGCCCTGGAGGTCCATATTTTTTTATTGTTTTATTTTTTTTTAACTTTGCTTGATTTTGCCCAAACTTTAGCCATGTCATACCTGTCCCAAATGAAGCACCCTGTCCCATTTTAGGGCCTGTGGGACAAACAGGTACAAAAGTAAGGGTATGTGTCTAAAAGCGTCCACTAGCAATCCCTTACCATTATGGTCCAGGGACACTGTGTGGACAGGGGCCATTTCTCAGTCATACAATGTCCAAGCAGGATGAAACTCACAGGGCAGACTCAGTGGAGCTCTAGAAACTGGCCCTGTGAATCCCAGCAACATATGACTAACTGTGACCCAGAAATAGCCACTGTCCACAAGGCATCCCCGGGGCCCCATTCATAGGGATCGGAACTGGACACCAATGGACAATTACGCATACCATTGTCCCATTTTGTCTCCCTTGGTCCAGGAAGGCTGAAATTCACACAGGACACTCCATGTAGAATGCAGACAGTGTGGCAAAAGTTACAAGGAAATCAGACAAACTTGAAAATTTGGCCAGACGTTGACTACGTGGTCCTCAGAAGGGTCAAATTTTCAAAGTTCTCCAAAATGGACCAAACTCATACTGGAAGACAGAGACCCATAGCAGAGTCCAAGTGCCAAGTTTAGGGCCTGTAGAACAAACAGGAACCAGATGGGAGTGAGGTAAGAGAAAGGGTTGATTTCTGTCCACTTCTAATCCTTATACACTGGGGGCCAAGGAAGCCTTGTGGACAGTGGCTTTTTCTCTGTCATGGATTGTCCTAGGATGCTGATACTCACAGGACAGACTCAGTGGAGCTTTGTGGGGTTGCCCTGTGAATGCCAGCAACGTAGGACCTACCCTGACTGAGGAAAAAGTCTCTGTCCACAAGGCATCCCCAGGCTCCGATGCTCAGGGATTGGAAGTGGTTGGAAATGGACTATTACCCTTCCCCTTCTCCCACCGTGTCCCCCTTTGCTCTAGAAGGCTTAAACTTTCAATTTCAAACTATTTTAGGACCCAGGACACATTGGTAAAGTGTGGCAAAGTTTGGAGAAAATTTCAATTTTAGCGGACATCCTCCACGTCCCATGCCCAGGAACAGTGCACCTTTCCTGGGAAAGTGTGAGGGGTTGGTCCTGGAGCCTTCCAGGGAGTACTGACAACATTTTTACCCAAACATGAGGCCTCCAATGGGGGGTTATGCATAGCTCCAGGGGGGTCTCAGACCTGTAGCTAGCCCATTTGAGATCACTTTTCTTGGGGCATCTGACTTCCACAGATGGCCCTGGAGGTCCATATTTTTTTATTGTTTTATTTTTTTTTAACTTTGCTTGATTTTGCCCAAACTTTAGCCATGTCATACCTGTCCCAAATGAACCACCCTGTCCCATTTTAGGGCCTGTGGGACAAACAGGTACAAAAGTAAGGGTATGTGTCTAAAAGCGTCCACTAGCAATCCCTTACCATTATGGTCCAGGGACACTTTGTGGACAGCGGCCATTTCTCAGTCATACATTGTCCAAGCAGGATGAAACTCACAGGGCAGACTCAGTGGAGCTCTAGAAACTGGCCCTGTGAATCCCAGCAACATATGACTAACTGTGACCCAGAAATAGCCACTGTCCACAAGGCATCCCCGGGGCCCCATTCATAGGGATCGGAACTGGACACCAATGGACAATTACGCATACCATTGTCCCATTTTGTCTCCCTTGGTCCAGGAAGGCTGAAATTCACACAGGACACTCCATGTAGAATGCAGACAGTGTGGCAAAAGTTACAAGGAAATCAGACAAACTTGAAAATTTGGCCAGACGTTGACTACGTGGTCCTCAGAAGGGTCAAATTTTCAAAGTTCTCCAAAATGGACCAAACTCATACTGGAAGACAGAGACCCATAGCAGAGTCCAAGTGCCAAGTTTAGGGCCTGTAGAACAAACAGGAACCAGATGGGAGTGAGGTAAGAGAAAGGGTTGATTTCTGTCCACTTCTAATCCTTATACACTGGGGGCCAAGGAAGCCTTGTGGACAGTGGCTTTTTCTCTGTCATGGATTGTCCTAGGATGCTGATACTCACAGGACAGACTCAGTGGAGCTTTGTGGGGTTGCCCTGTGAATGCCAGCAACGTAGGACCTACCCTGACTGAGAAAAAGTCTCTGTCCACAAGGCATCCCCAGGCTCCAATGCTCAGGGATTGGAAGTGGTTGGAAATGGACTATTACCCTTCCCCTTCTCCCACCGTGTCCCCCTTTGCTCTAGAAGGCTTAAACTTTCAATTTCAAACTATTTTAGGACCCAGGACACATTGGTAAAGTGTGGCAAAGTTTGGAGAAAATTTCAATTTTAGCGGACATCCTCCACGTCCCATGCCCAGGAACGGTGCACCTTTCCTGGGAAAGTGTGAGGGGTTGGTCCTGGAGCCTTCCAGGGAGTACTGACAACATTTTTACCCAAACATGAGGCCTCCAATGGGGGGTTATGCATAGCTCCAGGGGGGTCTCAGACCTGTAGCTAGCCCATTTGAGATCACTTTTCTTGGGGCATCTGACTTCCACAGATGGCCCTGGAGGTCCATATTTTTTTATTGTTTTATTTTTTTTTTTAACTTTGCTTGATTTTGCCCAAACTTTAGCCATGTCATACCTGTGTCAAATGAAGCACCCTGTCCCATTTTAGGGCCTGTGGGACAAACAGGGACAAAAGTAAGGGTATGTGTCTAAAAGCGTCCACTAGCAATCCCTTACCATTATGGTCCAGGGACACTGTGTGGACAGTGGCCATTTCTCAGTCATACATTGTCCAAGCAGGATGAAACTCACAGGGCAGACTCAGTGGAGCTCTAGAAACTGGCCCTGTGAATCCCAGCAACATATGACTAACTGTGACCCAGAAATAGCCACTGTCCACAAGGCATCCCCGGGGCCCCATTCATAGGGATCGGAACTGGACACCAATGGACAATTACGCATACCATTGTCCCATTTTGTCTCCCTTGGTCCAGGAAGGCTGAAATTCACACAGGACACTCCATGTAGAATGCAGACAGTGTGGCAAAAGTTACAAGGAAATCAGACAAACTTGAAAATTTGGCCAGACGTTGACTACGTGGTCCTCAGAAGGGTCAAATTTTCAAAGTTCTCCAAAATGGACCAAACTCATACTGGAAGACAGAGACCCATAGCAGAGTCCAAGTGCCAAGTTTAGGGCCTGTAGAACAAACAGGAACCAGATGGGAGTGAGGTAAGAGAAAGGGTTGATTTCTGTCCACTTCTAATCCTTATACACTGGGGGCCAAGGAAGCCTTGTGGACAGTGGCTTTTTCTCTGTCATGGATTGTCCTAGGATGCTGATACTCACAGGACAGACTCAGTGGAGCTTTGTGGGGTTGCCCTGTGAATGCCAGCAACGTAGGACCTACCCTGACTGAGAAAAAGTCTCTGTCCACAAGGCATCCCCAGGCTCCAATGCTCAGGGATTGGAAGTGGTTGGAAATGGACTATTACCCTTCCCCTTCTCCCACCGTGTCCCCCTTTGCTCTAGAAGGCTTAAACTTTCAATTTCAAACTATTTTAGGACCCAGGACACATTGGTAAAGTGTGGCAAAGTTTGGAGAAAATTTCAATTTTAGGGGACATCCTCCACGTCCCATACCCAGGAACAGTGCACCTTTCCTGTGAAAGTGTGAGGGGTTGGTCCTGGAGCCTTCCAGGGAGTACTGACAACATTTTTACCCAAAAATGAGGCCTCCAATGGGGGGTTATGCATAGCTCCAGGGGGGTCTCAGACCTGTAGCTAGCCCATTTGAGATCACTTTTCTTGGGGCATCTGACTTCCACAGATGGCCCTGGAGGTCCATATTTTTTTATTGTTTTATTTTTTTTTTAACTTTGCTTGATTTTGCCCAAACTTTAGCCATGTCATACCTGTCTCAAATGAAGCACCCTGTCCCATTTTAGGGCCTGTGGGACAAACAGGGACAAAAGTAAGGGTATGTGTCTAAAAGCGTCCACTAGCAATCCCTTACCATTATGGTCCAGGGACACTGTGTGGACAGTGGCCATTTCTCAGTCATACATTGTCCAAGCAGGATGAAACTCACAGGGCAGACTCAGTGGAGCTCTAGAAACTGGCCCTGTGAATCCCAGCAACATATGACTAACTGTGACCCAGAAATAGCCACTGTCCACAAGGCATCCCCGGGGCCCCATTCATAGGGATCGGAACTGGACACCAATGGACAATTACGCATACCATTGTCCCATTTTGTCTCCCTTGGTCCAGGAAGGCTGAAATTCACACAGGACACTCCATGTAGAATGCAGACAGTGTGGCAAAAGTTACAAGGAAATCAGACAAACTTGAAAATTTGGCCAGACGTTGACTACGTGGTCCTCAGAAGGGTCAAATTTTCAAAGTTCTCCAAAATGGACCAAACTCATACTGGAAGACAGAGACCCATAGCAGAGTCCAAGTGCCAAGTTTAGGGCCTGTAGAACAAACAGGAACCAGATGGGAGTGAGGTAAGAGAAAGGGTTGATTTCTGTCCACTTCTAATCCTTATACACTGGGGGCCAAGGAAGCCTTGTGGACAGTGGCTTTTTCTCTGTCATGGATTGTCCTAGGATGCTGATACTCACAGGACAGACTCAGTGGAGCTTTGTGGGGTTGCCCTGTGAATGCCAGCAACGTAGGACCTACCCTGACTGAGAAAAAGTCTCTGTCCACAAGGCATCCCCAGGCTCCGATGCTCAGGGATTGGAAGTGGTTGGAAATGGACTATTACCCTTCCCCTTCTCCCACCGTGTCCCCCTTTGCTCTAGAAGGCTTAAACTTTCAATTTCAAACTATTTTAGGACCCAGGACACATTGGTAAAGTGTGTCAAAGTTTGGAGAAAATTTCAATTTTAGGGGACATCCTCCACGTCCCATACCCAGGAACAGTGCACCTTTCCTGGGAAAGTGTGAGGGGTTGGTCCTGGAGCCTTCCAGGGAGTACTGACAACATTTTTACCCAAAAATGAGGCCTCCAATGGGGGGTTATGCATAGCTCCAGGGGGGTCTCAGACCTGTAGCTAGCCCATTTGAGATCACTTTTCTTGGGGCATCTGACTTCCACAGATGGCCCTGGAGGTCCATATTTTTTTTATTGTTTTATTTTTTTTTAAAACTTTGCTTGATTTTGCCCAAACTTTAGCCATGTCATACCTGTGTCAAATGAAGCACCCTGTCCCATTTTAGGGCCTGTGGGACAAACAGGGACAAAAGTAAGGGTATGTGTCTAAAAGCGTCCACTAGCAATCCCTTACCATTATGGTCCAGGGACACTGTGTGGACAGTGGCCATTTCTCAGTCATACATTGTCCAAGCAGGATGAAACTCACAGGGCAGACTCAGTGGAGCTCTAGAAACTGGCCCTGTGAATCCCAGCAACATATGACTAACTGTGACCCAGAAATAGCCACTGTCCACAAGGCATCCCCGGGGCCCCATTCATAGGGATCGGAACTGGACACCAATGGACAATTACGCATACCATTGTCCCATTTTGTCTCCCTTGGTCCAGGAAGGCTGAAATTCACACAGGACACTCCATGTAGAATGCAGACAGTGTGGCAAAAGTTACAAGGAAATCAGACAAACTTGAAAATTTGGCCAGACGTTGACTACGTGGTCCTCAGAAGGGTCAAATTTTCAAAGTTCTCCAAAATGGACCAAACTCATACTGGAAGACAGAGACCCATAGCAGAGTCCAAGTGCCAAGTTTAGGGCCTGTAGAACAAACAGGAACCAGATGGGAGTGAGGTAAGAGAAAGGGTTGATTTCTGTCCACTTCTAATCCTTATACACTGGGGGCCAAGGAAGCCTTGTGGACAGTGGCTTTTTCTCTGTCATGGATTGTCCTAGGATGCTGATACTCACAGGACAGACTCAGTGGAGCTTTGTGGGGTTGCCCTGTGAATGCCAGCAACGTAGGACCTACCCTGACTGAGAAAAAGTCTCTGTCCACAAGGCATCCCCAGGCTCCAATGCTCAGGGATTGGAAGTGGTTGGAAATGGACTATTACCCTTCCCCTTCTCCCACCGTGTCCCCCTTTGCTCTACAAGGCTTAAACTTTCAATTTCAAACTATTTTAGGACCCAGGACACATTGGTAAAGTGTGGCAAAGTTTGGAGAAAATTTCAATTTTAGGGGACATCCTCCACGTCCCATGCCCAGGAACAGTGCACCTTTCCTGGGAAAGTGTGAGGGGTTGGTCCTGGAGCCTTCCAGGGAGTACTGACAACATTTTTACCCAAAAATGAGGCCTCCAATGGGGGGTTATGCATAGCTCCAGGGGGGTCTCAGACCTGTAGCTAGCCCATTTGAGATCACTTTTCTTGGGGCATCTGACTTCCACAGATGGCCCTGGAGGTCCATATTTTTTTATTGTTTTATTTTTTTTTTAAACTTTGCTTGATTTTGCCCAAACTTTAGCCATGTCATACCTGTGTCAAATGAAGCACCCTGTCCCATTTTAGGGCCTGTGGGACAAACAGGGACAAAAGTAAGGGTATGTGTCTAAAAGCGTCCACTAGCAATCCCTTACCATTATGGTCCAGGGACACTGTGTGGACAGTGGCCATTTCTCAGTCATACATTGTCCAAGCAGGATGAAACTCACAGGGCAGACTCAGTGGAGCTCTAGAAACTGGCCCTGTGAATCCCAGCAACATATGACTAACTGTGACCCAGAAATAGCCACTGTCCACAAGGCATCCCCGGGGCCCCATTCATAGGGATTGGAACTGGACACCAATGGACAATTACGCATACCATTGTCCCATTTTGTCTCCCTTGGTCCAGGAAGGCTGAAATTCACACAGGACACTCCATGTAGAATGCAGACAGTGTGGCAAAAGTTACAAGGAAATCAGACAAACTTGAAAATTTGGCCAGACGTTGATTACGTGGTCCTCAGAAGGGTCAAATTTTCAAAGTTCTCCAAAATGGACCAAACTCATACTGGAAGACAGAGACCCATAGCAGAGTCCAAGTGCCAAGTTTAGGGCCTGTAGAACAAACAGGAACCAGATGGGAGTGAGGTAAGAGAAAGGGTTGATTTCTGTCCACTTCTAATCCTTATACACTGGGGGCCAAGGAAGCCTTGTGGACAGTGGCTTTTTCTCTGTCATGGATTGTCCTAGGATGCTGATACTCACAGGACAGACTCAGTGGAGCTTTGTGGGGTTGCCCTGTGAATGCCAGCAACGTAGGACCTACCCTGACTGAGAAAAAGTCTCTGTCCACAAGGCATCCCCAGGCTCCGATGCTCAGGGATTGGAAGTGGTTGGAAATGGACTATTACCCTTCCCCTTCTCCCACCGTGTCCCCCTTTGCTCTAGAAGGCTTAAACTTTCAATTTCAAACTATTTTAGGACCCAGGACACATTGGTAAAGTGTGGCAAAGTTTGGAGAAAATTTCAATTTTAGCGGACATCCTCCACGTCCCATGCCCAGGAACAGTGCACCTTTCCTGGGAAAGTGTGAGGGGTTGGTCCTGGAGCCTTCCAGGGAGTACTGACAACATTTTTACCCAAACATGAGGCCTCCAATGGGGGGTTATGCATAGCTCCAGGGGGGTCTCAGACCTGTAGCTAGCCCATTTGAGATCACTTTTCTTGGGGCATCTGACTTCCACAGATGGCCCTGGAGGTCCATATTTTTTTATTGTTTTATTTTTTTTTTTAACTTTGCTTGATTTTGCCCAAACTTTAGCCATGTCATACCTGTCTCAAATGAAGCACCCTGTCCCATTTTAGGGCCTGTGGGACAAACAGGGACAAAAGTAAGGGTATGTGTCTAAAAGCGTCCACTAGCAATCCCTTACCATTATGGTCCAGGGACACTGTGTGGACAGTGGCCATTTCTCAGTCATACATTGTCCAAGCAGGATGAAACTCACAGGGCAGACTCAGTGGAGCTCTAGAAACTGGCCCTGTGAATCCCAGCAACATATGACTAACTGTGACCCAGAAATAGCCACTGTCCACAAGGCATCCCCGGGGCCCCATTCATAGGGATTGGAACTGGACACCAATGGACAATTACGCATACCATTGTCCCATTTTGTCTCCCTTGGTCCAGGAAGGCTGAAATTCACACAGGACACTCCATGTAGAATGCAGACAGTGTGGCAAAAGTTACAAGGAAATCAGACAAACTTGAAAATTTGGCCAGACGTTGATTACGTGGTCCTCAGAAGGGTCAAATTTTCAAAGTTCTCCAAAATGGACCAAACTCATACTGGAAGACAGAGACCCATAGCAGAGTCCAAGTGCCAAGTTTAGGGCCTGTAGAACAAACAGGAACCAGATGGGAGTGAGGTAAGAGAAAGGGTTGATTTCTGTCCACTTCTAATCCTTATACACTGGGGGCCAAGGAAGCCTTGTGGACAGTGGCTTTTTCTCTGTCATGGATTGTCCTAGGATGCTGATACTCACAGGACAGACTCAGTGGAGCTTTGTGGGGTTGCCCTGTGAATGCCAGCAACGTAGGACCTACCCTGACTGAGAAAAAGTCTCTGTCCACAAGGCATCCCCAGGCTCCAATGCTCAGGGATTGGAAGTGGTTGGAAATGGACTATTACCCTTCCCCTTCTCCCACCGTGTCCCCCTTTGCTCTAGAAGGCTTAAACTTTCAATTTCAAACTATTTTAGGACCCAGGACACATTGGTAAAGTGTGGCAAAGTTTGGAGAAAATTTCAATTTTAGCGGACATCCTCCACGTCCCATGCCCAGGAACGGTGCACCTTTCCTGGGAAAGTGTGAGGGGTTGGTCCTGGAGCCTTCCAGGGAGTACTGACAACATTTTTACCCAAACATGAGGCCTCCAATGGGGGGTTATGCATAGCTCCAGGGGGGTCTCAGACCTGTAGCTAGCCCATTTGAGATCACTTTTCTTGGGGCATCTGACTTCCACAGATGGCCCTGGAGGTCCATATTTTTTTTATTGTTTTATTTTTTTTTAAAACTTTGCTTGATTTTGCCCAAACTTTAGCCATGTCATACCTGTGTCAAATGAAGCACCCTGTCCCATTTTAGGGCCTGTGGGACAAACAGGGACAAAAGTAAGGGTATGTGTCTAAAAGCGTCCACTAGCAATCCCTTACCATTATGGTCCAGGGACACTGTGTGGACAGTGGCCATTTCTCAGTCATACATTGTCCAAGCAGGATGAAACTCACAGGGCAGACTCAGTGGAGCTCTAGAAACTGGCCCTGTGAATCCCAGCAACATATGACTAACTGTGACCCAGAAATAGCCACTGTCCACAAGGCATCCCCGGGGCCCCATTCATAGGGATCGGAACTGGACACCAATGGACAATTACGCATACCATTGTCCCATTTTGTCTCCCTTGGTCCAGGAAGGCTGAAATTCACACAGGACACTCCATGTAGAATGCAGACAGTGTGGCAAAAGTTACAAGGAAATCAGACAAACTTGAAAATTTGGCCAGACGTTGACTACGTGGTCCTCAGAAGGGTCAAATTTTCAAAGTTCTCCAAAATGGACCAAACTCATACTGGAAGACAGAGACCCATAGCAGAGTCCAAGTGCCAAGTTTAGGGCCTGTAGAACAAACAGGAACCAGATGGGAGTGAGGTAAGAGAAAGGGTTGATTTCTGTCCACTTCTAATCCTTATACACTGGGGGCCAAGGAAGCCTTGTGGACAGTGGCTTTTTCTCTGTCATGGATTGTCCTAGGATGCTGATACTCACAGGACAGACTCAGTGGAGCTTTGTGGGGTTGCCCTGTGAATGCCAGCAACGTAGGACCTACCCTGACTGAGAAAAAGTCTCTGTCCACAAGGCATCCCCAGGCTCCGATGCTCAGGGATTGGAAGTGGTTGGAAATGGACTATTACCCTTCCCCTTCTCCCACCGTGTCCCCCTTTGCTCTAGAAGGCTTAAACTTTCAATTTCAAACTATTTTAGGACCCAGGACACATTGGTAAAGTGTGTCAAAGTTTGGAGAAAATTTCAATTTTAGGGGACATCCTCCACGTCCCATACCCAGGAACAGTGCACCTTTCCTGGGAAAGTGTGAGGGGTTGGTCCTGGAGCCTTCCAGGGAGTACTGACAACATTTTTACCCAAAAATGAGGCCTCCAATGGGGGGTTATGCATAGCTCCAGGGGGGTCTCAGACCTGTAGCTAGCCCATTTGAGATCACTTTTCTTGGGGCATCTGACTTCCACAGATGGCCCTGGAGGTCCATATTTTTTTATTGTTTTATTTTTTTTTTTAACTTTGCTTGATTTTGCCCAAACTTTAGCCATGTCATACCTGTGTCAAATGAAGCACCCTGTCCCATTTTAGGGCCTGTGGGACAAACAGGGACAAAAGTAAGGGTATGTGTCTAAAAGCGTCCACTAGCAATCCCTTACCATTATGGTCCAGGGACACTGTGTGGACAGTGGCCATTTCTCAGTCATACATTGTCCAAGCAGGATGAAACTCACAGGGCAGACTCAGTGGAGCTCTAGAAACTGGCCCTGTGAATCCCAGCAACATATGACTAACTGTGACCCAGAAATAGCCACTGTCCACAAGGCATCCCCGGGGCCCCATTCATAGGGATTGGAACTGGACACCAATGGACAATTACGCATACCATTGTCCCATTTTGTCTCCCTTGGTCCAGGAAGGCTGAAATTCACACAGGACACTCCATGTAGAATGCAGACAGTGTGGCAAAAGTTACAAGGAAATCAGACAAACTTGAAAATTTGGCCAGACGTTGATTACGTGGTCCTCAGAAGGGTCAAATTTTCAAAGTTCTCCAAAATGGACCAAACTCATACTGGAAGACAGAGACCCATAGCAGAGTCCAAGTGCCAAGTTTAGGGCCTGTAGAACAAACAGGAACCAGATGGGAGTGAGGTAAGAGAAAGGGTTGATTTCTGTCCACTTCTAATCCTTATACACTGGGGGCCAAGGAAGCCTTGTGGACAGTGGCTTTTTCTCTGTCATGGATTGTCCTAGGATGCTGATACTCACAGGACAGACTCAGTGGAGCTTTGTGGGGTTGCCCTGTGAATGCCAGCAACGTAGGACCTACCCTGACTGAGAAAAAGTCTCTGTCCACAAGGCATCCCCAGGCTCCGATGCTCAGGGATTGGAAGTGGTTGGAAATGGACTATTACCCTTCCCCTTCTCCCACCGTGTCCCCCTTTGCTCTACAAGGCTTAAACTTTCAATTTCAAACTATTTTAGGACCCAGGACACATTGGTAAAGTGTGGCAAAGTTTGGAGAAAATTTCAATTTTAGCGGACATCCTCCACGTCCCATGCCCAGGAACAGTGCACCTTTCCTGGGAAAGTGTGAGGGGTTGGTCCTGGAGCCTTCCAGGGAGTACTGACAACATTTTTACCCAAACATGAGGCCTCCAATGGGGGGTTATGCATAGCTCCAGGGGGGTCTCAGACCTGTAGCTAGCCCATTTGAGATCACTTTTCTTGGGGCATCTGACTTCCACAGATGGCCCTGGAGGTCCATATTTTTTTATTGTTTTATTTTTTTTTTTAACTTTGCTTGATTTTGCCCAAACTTTAGCCATGTCATACCTGTCTCAAATGAAGCACCCTGTCCCATTTTAGGGCCTGTGGGACAAACAGGGACAAAAGTAAGGGTATGTGTCTAAAAGCGTCCACTAGCAATCCCTTACCATTATGGTCCAGGGACACTGTGTGGACAGTGGCCATTTCTCAGTCATACATTGTCCAAGCAGGATGAAACTCACAGGGCAGACTCAGTGGAGCTCTAGAAACTGGCCCTGTGAATCCCAGCAACATATGACTAACTGTGACCCAGAAATAGCCACTGTCCACAAGGCATCCCCGGGGCCCCATTCATAGGGATCGGAACTGGACACCAATGGACAATTACGCATACCATTGTCCCATTTTGTCTCCCTTGGTCCAGGAAGGCTGAAATTCACACAGGACACTCCATGTAGAATGCAGACAGTGTGGCAAAAGTTACAAGGAAATCAGACAAACTTGAAAATTTGGCCAGACGTTGACTACGTGGTCCTCAGAAGGGTCAAATTTTCAAAGTTCTCCAAAATGGACCAAACTCATACTGGAAGACAGAGACCCATAGCAGAGTCCAAGTGCCAAGTTTAGGGCCTGTAGAACAAACAGGAACCAGATGGGAGTGAGGTAAGAGAAAGGGTTGATTTCTGTCCACTTCTAATCCTTATACACTGGGGGCCAAGGAAGCCTTGTGGACAGTGGCTTTTTCTCTGTCATGGATTGTCCTAGGATGCTGATACTCACAGGACAGACTCAGTGGAGCTTTGTGGGGTTGCCCTGTGAATGCCAGCAACGTAGGACCTACCCTGACTGAGAAAAAGTCTCTGTCCACAAGGCATCCCCAGGCTCCGATGCTCAGGGATTGGAAGTGGTTGGAAATGGACTATTACCCTTCCCCTTCTCCCACCGTGTCCCCCTTTGCTCTACAAGGCTTAAACTTTCAATTTCAAACTATTTTAGGACCCAGGACACATTGGTAAAGTGTGGCAAAGTTTGGAGAAAATTTCAATTTTAGCGGACATCCTCCACGTCCCATGCCCAGGAACAGTGCACCTTTCCTGGGAAAGTGTGAGGGGTTGGTCCTGGAGCCTTCCAGGGAGTACTGACAACATTTTTACCCAAACATGAGGCCTCCAATGGGGGGTTATGCATAGCTCCAGGGGGGTCTCAGACCTGTAGCTAGCCCATTTGAGATCACTTTTCTTGGGGCATCTGACTTCCACAGATGGCCCTGGAGGTCCATATTTTTTTATTGTTTTATTTTTTTTTTTAACTTTGCTTGATTTTGCCCAAACTTTAGCCATGTCATACCTGTCTCAAATGAAGCACCCTGTCCCATTTTAGGGCCTGTGGGACAAACAGGGACAAAAGTAAGGGTATGTGTCTAAAAGCGTCCACTAGCAATCCCTTACCATTATGGTCCAGGGACACTGTGTGGACAGTGGCCATTTCTCAGTCATACATTGTCCAAGCAGGATGAAACTCACAGGGCAGACTCAGTGGAGCTCTAGAAACTGGCCCTGTGAATCCCAGCAACATATGACTAACTGTGACCCAGAAATAGCCACTGTCCACAAGGCATCCCCGGGGCCCCATTCATAGGGATCGGAACTGGACACCAATGGACAATTACGCATACCATTGTCCCATTTTGTCTCCCTTGGTCCAGGAAGGCTGAAATTCACACAGGACACTCCATGTAGAATGCAGACAGTGTGGCAAAAGTTACAAGGAAATCAGACAAACTTGAAAATTTGGCCAGACGTTGACTACGTGGTCCTCAGAAGGGTCAAATTTTCAAAGTTCTCCAAAATGGACCAAACTCATACTGGAAGACAGAGACCCATAGCAGAGTCCAAGTGCCAAGTTTAGGGCCTGTAGAACAAACAGGAACCAGATGGGAGTGAGGTAAGAGAAAGGGTTGATTTCTGTCCACTTCTAATCCTTATACACTGGGGGCCAAGGAAGCCTTGTGGACAGTGGCTTTTTCTCTGTCATGGATTGTCCTAGGATGCTGATACTCACAGGACAGACTCAGTGGAGCTTTGTGGGGTTGCCCTGTGAATGCCAGCAACGTAGGACCTACCCTGACTGAGAAAAAGTCTCTGTCCACAAGGCATCCCCAGGCTCCGATGCTCAGGGATTGGAAGTGGTTGGAAATGGACTATTACCCTTCCCCTTCTCCCACCGTGTCCCCCTTTGCTCTAGAAGGCTTAAACTTTCAATTTCAAACTATTTTAGGACCCAGGACACATTGGTAAAGTGTGGCAAAGTTTGGAGAAAATTTCAATTTTAGCGGACATCCTCCACGTCCCATGCCCAGGAACAGTGCACCTTTCCTGGGAAAGTGTGAGGGGTTGGTCCTGGAGCCTTCCAGGGAGTACTGACAACATTTTTACCCAAACATGAGGCCTCCAATGGGGGGTTATGCATAGCTCCAGGGGGGTCTCAGACCTGTAGCTAGCCCATTTGAGATCACTTTTCTTGGGGCATCTGGCTTCCACAGATGGCCCTGGAGGTCCATATTTTTTTATTGTTTTATTTTTTTTTTTAACTTTGCTTGATTTTGCCCAAACTTTAGCCATGTCATACCTGTCTCAAATGAAGCACCCTGTCCCATTTTAGGGCCTGTGGGACAAACAGGGACAAAAGTAAGGGTATGTGTCTAAAAGCGTCCACTAGCAATCCCTTACCATTATGGTCCAGGGACACTGTGTGGACAGTGGCCATTTCTCAGTCATACATTGTCCAAGCAGGATGAAACTCACAGGGCAGACTCAGTGGAGCTCTAGAAACTGGCCCTGTGAATCCCAGCAACATATGACTAACTGTGACCCAGAAATAGCCACTGTCCACAAGGCATCCCCGGGGCCCCATTCATAGGGATCGGAACTGGACACCAATGGACAATTACGCATACCATTGTCCCATTTTGTCTCCCTTGGTCCAGGAAGGCTGAAATTCACACAGGACACTCCATGTAGAATGCAGACAGTGTGGCAAAAGTTACAAGGAAATCAGACAAACTTGAAAATTTGGCCAGACGTTGACTACGTGGTCCTCAGAAGGGTCAAATTTTCAAAGTTCTCCAAAATGGACCAAACTCATACTGGAAGACAGAGACCCATAGCAGAGTCCAAGTGCCAAGTTTAGGGCCTGTAGAACAAACAGGAACCAGATGGGAGTGAGGTAAGAGAAAGGGTTGATTTCTGTCCACTTCTAATCCTTATACACTGGGGGCCAAGGAAGCCTTGTGGACAGTGGCTTTTTCTCTGTCATGGATTGTCCTAGGATGCTGATACTCACAGGACAGACTCAGTGGAGCTTTGTGGGGTTGCCCTGTGAATGCCAGCAACGTAGGACCTACCCTGACTGAGAAAAAGTCTCTGTCCACAAGGCATCCCCAGGCTCCAATGCTCAGGGATTGGAAGTGGTTGGAAATGGACTATTACCCTTCCCCTTCTCCCACCGTGTCCCCCTTTGCTCTAGAAGGCTTAAACTTTCAATTTCAAACTATTTTAGGACCCAGGACACATTGGTAAAGTGTGGCAAAGTTTGGAGAAAATTTCAATTTTAGGGGACATCCTCCACGTCCCATACCCAGGAACAGTGCACCTTTCCTGGGAAAGTGTGAGGGGTTGGTCCTGGAGCCTTCCAGGGAGTACTGACAACATTTTTACCCAAAAATGAGGCCTCCAATGGGGGGTTATGCATAGCTCCAGGGGGGTCTCAGACCTGTAGCTAGCCCATTTGAGATCACTTTTCTTGGGGCATCTGACTTCCACAGATGGCCCTGGAGGTCCATATTTTTTTATTGTTTTATTTTTTTTTTAACTTTGCTTGATTTTGCCCAAACTTTAGCCATGTCATACCTGTCTCAAATGAAGCACCCTGTCCCATTTTAGGGCCTGTGGGACAAACAGGGACAAAAGTAAGGGTATGTGTCTAAAAGCGTCCACTAGCAATCCCTTACCATTATGGTCCAGGGACACTGTGTGGACAGTGGCCATTTCTCAGTCATACATTGTCCAAGCAGGATGAAACTCACAGGGCAGACTCAGTGGAGCTCTAGAAACTGGCCCTGTGAATCCCAGCAACATATGACTAACTGTGACCCAGAAATAGCCACTGTCCACAAGGCATCCCCGGGGCCCCATTCATAGGGATCGGAACTGGACACCAATGGACAATTACGCATACCATTGTCCCATTTTGTCTCCCTTGGTCCAGGAAGGCTGAAATTCACACAGGACACTCCATGTAGAATGCAGACAGTGTGGCAAAAGTTACAAGGAAATCAGACAAACTTGAAAATTTGGCCAGACGTTGACTACGTGGTCCTCAGAAGGGTCAAATTTTCAAAGTTCTCCAAAATGGACCAAACTCATACTGGAAGACAGAGACCCATAGCAGAGTCCAAGTGCCAAGTTTAGGGCCTGTAGAACAAACAGGAACCAGATGGGAGTGAGGTAAGAGAAAGGGTTGATTTCTGTCCACTTCTAATCCTTATACACTGGGGGCCAAGGAAGCCTTGTGGACAGTGGCTTTTTCTCTGTCATGGATTGTCCTAGGATGCTGATACTCACAGGACAGACTCAGTGGAGCTTTGTGGGGTTGCCCTGTGAATGCCAGCAACGTAGGACCTACCCTGACTGAGAAAAAGTCTCTGTCCACAAGGCATCCCCAGGCTCCAATGCTCAGGGATTGGAAGTGGTTGGAAATGGACTATTACCCTTCCCCTTCTCCCACCGTGTCCCCCTTTGCTCTAGAAGGCTTAAACTTTCAATTTCAAACTATTTTAGGACCCAGGACACATTGGTAAAGTGTGGCAAAGTTTGGAGAAAATTTCAATTTTAGGGGACATCCTCCACGTCCCATACCCAGGAACAGTGCACCTTTCCTGGGAAAGTGTGAGGGGTTGGTCCTGGAGCCTTCCAGGGAGTACTGACAACATTTTTACCCAAACATGAGGCCTCCAATGGGGGGTTATGCATAGCTCCAGGGGGGTCTCAGACCTGTAGCTAGCCCATTTGAGATCACTTTTCTTGGGGCATCTGACTTCCACAGATGGCCCTGGAGGTCCATATTTTTTTATTGTTTTATTTTTTTTTTTTAACTTTGCTTGATTTTGCCCAAACTTTAGCCATGTCATACCTGTCTCAAATGAAGCACCCTGTCCCATTTTAGGGCCTGTGGGACAAACAGGGACAAAAGTAAGGGTATGTGTCTAAAAGCGTCCACTAGCAATCCCTTACCATTATGGTCCAGGGACACTGTGTGGACAGTGGCCATTTCTCAGTCATACATTGTCCAAGCAGGATGAAACTCACAGGGCAGACTCAGTGGAGCTCTAGAAACTGGCCCTGTGAATCCCAGCAACATATGACTAACTGTGACCCAGAAATAGCCACTGTCCACAAGGCATCCCCGGGGCCCCATTCATAGGGATCGGAACTGGACACCAATGGACAATTACGCATACCATTGTCCCATTTTGTCTCCCTTGGTCCAGGAAGGCTGAAATTCACACAGGACACTCCATGTAGAATGCAGACAGTGTGGCAAAAGTTACAAGGAAATCAGACAAACTTGAAAATTTGGCCAGACGTTGACTACGTGGTCCTCAGAAGGGTCAAATTTTCAAAGTTCTCCAAAATGGACCAAACTCATACTGGAAGACAGAGACCCATAGCAGAGTCCAAGTGCCAAGTTTAGGGCCTGTAGAACAAACAGGAACCAGATGGGAGTGAGGTAAGAGAAAGGGTTGATTTCTGTCCACTTCTAATCCTTATACACTGGGGGCCAAGGAAGCCTTGTGGACAGTGGCTTTTTCTCTGTCATGGATTGTCCTAGGATGCTGATACTCACAGGACAGACTCGGTGGAGCTTTGTGGGGTTGCCCTGTGAATGCCAGCAACGTAGGACCTACCCTGACTGAGAAAAAGTCTCTGTCCACAAGGCATCCCCAGGCTCCGATGCTCAGGGATTGGAAGTGGTTGGAAATGGACTATTACCCTTCCCCTTCTCCCACCGTGTCCCCCTTTGCTCTAGAAGGCTTAAACTTTCAATTTCAAACTATTTTAGGACCCAGGACACATTGGTAAAGTGTGGCAAAGTTTGGAGAAAATTTCAATTTTAGCGGACATCCTCCACGTCCCATGCCCAGGAACAGTGCACCTTTCCTGGGAAAGTGTGAGGGGTTGGTCCTGGAGCCTTCCAGGGAGTACTGACAACATTTTTACCCAAACATGAGGCCTCCAATGGGGGGTTATGCATAGCTCCAGGGGGGTCTCAGACCTGTAGCTAGCCCATTTGAGATCACTTTTCTTGGGGCATCTGACTTCCACAGATGGCCCTGGAGGTCCATATTTTTTTATTGTTTTATTTTTTTTTTTAACTTTGCTTGATTTTGCCCAAACTTTAGCCATGTCATACCTGTCTCAAATGAAGCACCCTGTCCCATTTTAGGGCCTGTGGGACAAACAGGGACAAAAGTAAGGGTATGTGTCTAAAAGCGTCCACTAGCAATCCCTTACCATTATGGTCCAGGGACACTGTGTGGACAGTGGCCATTTCTCAGTCATACATTGTCCAAGCAGGATGAAACTCACAGGGCAGACTCAGTGGAGCTCTAGAAACTGGCCCTGTGAATCCCAGCAACATATGACTAACTGTGACCCAGAAATAGCCACTGTCCACAAGGCATCCCCGGGGCCCCATTCATAGGGATCGGAACTGGACACCAATGGACAATTACGCATACCATTGTCCCATTTTGTCTCCCTTGGTCCAGGAAGGCTGAAATTCACACAGGACACTCCATGTAGAATGCAGACAGTGTGGCAAAAGTTACAAGGAAATCAGACAAACTTGAAAATTTGGCCAGACACGTGGTCCTCAGAAGGGTCAAATTTTCAAAGTTCTCCAAAATGGACCAAACTCATACTGGAAGACAGAGACCCATAGCAGAGTCCAAGTGCCAAGTTTAGGGCCTGTAGAACAAACAGGAACCAGATGGGAGTGAGGTAAGAGAAAGGGTTGATTTCTGTCCACTTCTAATCCTTATACACTGGGGGCCAAGGAAGCCTTGTGGACAGTGGCTTTTTCTCTGTCATGGATTGTCCTAGGATGCTGATACTCACAGGACAGACTCAGTGGAGCTTTGTGGGGTTGCCCTGTGAATGCCAGCAACGTAGGACCTACCCTGACTGAGAAAAAGTCTCTGTCCACAAGGCATCCCCAGGCTCCAATGCTCAGGGATTGGAAGTGGTTGGAAATGGACTATTACCCTTCCCCTTCTCCCACCGTGTCCCCCTTTGCTCTAGAAGGCTTAAACTTTCAATTTCAAACTATTTTAGGACCCAGGACACATTGGTAAAGTGTGGCAAAGTTTGGAGAAAATTTCAATTTTAGGGGACATCCTCCACGTCCCATGCCCAGGAACAGTGCACCTTTCCTGGGAAAGTGTGAGGGGTTGGTCCTGGAGCCTTCCAGGGAGTACTGACAACATTTTTACCCAAACATGAGGCCTCCAATGGGGGGTTATGCATAGCTCCAGGGGGGTCTCAGACCTGTAGCTAGCCCATT
The DNA here is from genome assembly GCF_933228915.1 of Telmatherina bonti. Classification (NCBI taxonomy): domain Eukaryota; kingdom Metazoa; phylum Chordata; class Actinopteri; order Atheriniformes; family Telmatherinidae; genus Telmatherina; species Telmatherina bonti. The sequence continues at coordinate 7,999,027 of NC_136633.1, forward strand.
TGAGATCACTTTTCTTGGGGCATCTGACTTCCACAGATGGCCCTGGAGGTCCATATTTTTTTATTGTTTTATTTTTTTTTTTAACTTTGCTTGATTTTGCCCAAACTTTAGCCATGTCATACCTGTCTCAAATGAAGCACCCTGTCCCATTTTAGGGCCTGTGGGACAAACAGGGACAAAAGTAAGGGTATGTGTCTAAAAGCGTCCACTAGCAATCCCTTACCATTATGGTCCAGGGACACTGTGTGGACAGGGGCCATTTCTCAGTCATACATTGTCCAAGCAGGATGAAACTCACAGGGCAGACTCAGTGGAGCTCTAGAAACTGGCCCTGTGAATCCCAGCAACATATGACTAACTGTGACCCAGAAATAGCCACTGTCCACAAGGCATCCCCGGGGCCCCATTCATAGGGATCGGAACTGGACACCAATGGACAATTACACATACCATTGTCCCATTTTGTCTCCCTTGGTCCAGGAAGGCTGAAATTCACACAGGACACTCCATGTAGAATGCAGACAGTGTGGCAAAAGTTACAAGGAAATCAGACAAACTTGAAAATTTGGCCAGACGTTGACTACGTGGTCCTCAGAAGGGTCAAATTTTCAAAGTTCTCCAAAATGGACCAAACTCATACTGGAAGACAGAGACCCATAGCAGAGTCCAAGTGCCAAGTTTAGGGCCTGTAGAACAAACAGGAACCAGATGGGAGTGAGGTAAGAGAAAGGGTTGATTTCTGTCCACTTCTAATCCTTATACACTGGGGGCCAAGGAAGCCTTGTGGACAGTGGCTTTTTCTCTGTCATGGATTGTCCTAGGATGCTGATACTCACAGGACAGACTCAGTGGAGCTTTGTGGGGTTGCCCTGTGAATGCCAGCAACGTAGGACCTACCCTGACTGAGAAAAAGTCTCTGTCCACAAGGCATCCCCAGGCTCCAATGCTCAGGGATTGGAAGTGGTTGGAAATGGACTATTACCCTTCCCCTTCTCCCACCGTGTCCCCCTTTGCTCTAGAAGGCTTAAACTTTCAATTTCAAACTATTTTAGGACCCAGGACACATTGGTAAAGTGTGGCAAAGTTTGGAGAAAATTTCAATTTTAGGGGACATCCTCCACGTCCCATACCCAGGAACAGTGCACCTTTCCTGGGAAAGTGTGAGGGGTTGGTCCTGGAGCCTTCCAGGGAGTACTGACAACATTTTTACCCAAAAATGAGGCCTCCAATGGGGGGTTATGCATAGCTCCAGGGGGGTCTCAGACCTGTAGCTAGCCCATTTGAGATCACTTTTCTTGGGGCATCTGACTTCCACAGATGGCCCTGGAGGTCCATATTTTTTTATTGTTTTATTTTTTTTTTAACTTTGCTTGATTTTGCCCAAACTTTAGCCATGTCATACCTGTCTCAAATGAAGCACCCTGTCCCATTTTAGGGCCTGTGGGACAAACAGGGACAAAAGTAAGGGTATGTGTCTAAAAGCGTCCACTAGCAATCCCTTACCATTATGGTCCAGGGACACTGTGTGGACAGTGGCCATTTCTCAGTCATACATTGTCCAAGCAGGATGAAACTCACAGGGCAGACTCAGTGGAGCTCTAGAAACTGGCCCTGTGAATCCCAGCAACATATGACTAACTGTGACCCAGAAATAGCCACTGTCCACAAGGCATCCCCGGGGCCCCATTCATAGGGATCGGAACTGGACACCAATGGACAATTACGCATACCATTGTCCCATTTTGTCTCCCTTGGTCCAGGAAGGCTGAAATTCACACAGGACACTCCATGTAGAATGCAGACAGTGTGGCAAAAGTTACAAGGAAATCAGACAAACTTGAAAATTTGGCCAGACGTTGATTACGTGGTCCTCAGAAGGGTCAAATTTTCAAAGTTCTCCAAAATGGACCAAACTCATACTGGAAGACAGAGACCCATAGCAGAGTCCAAGTGCCAAGTTTAGGGCCTGTAGAACAAACAGGAACCAGATGGGAGTGAGGTAAGAGAAAGGGTTGATTTCTGTCCACTTCTAATCCTTATACACTGGGGGCCAAGGAAGCCTTGTGGACAGTGGCTTTTTCTCTGTCATGGATTGTCCTAGGATGCTGATACTCACAGGACAGACTCAGTGGAGCTTTGTGGGGTTGCCCTGTGAATGCCAGCAACGTAGGACCTACCCTGACTGAGAAAAAGTCTCTGTCCACAAGGCATCCCCAGGCTCCAATGCTCAGGGATTGGAAGTGGTTGGAAATGGACTATTACCCTTCCCCTTCTCCCACCGTGTCCCCCTTTGCTCTAGAAGGCTTAAACTTTCAATTTCAAACTATTTTAGGACCCAGGACACATTGGTAAAGTGTGGCAAAGTTTGGAGAAAATTTCAATTTTAGGGGACATCCTCCACGTCCCATACCCAGGAACAGTGCACCTTTCCTGGGAAAGTGTGAGGGGTTGGTCCTGGAGCCTTCCAGGGAGTACTGACAACATTTTTACCCAAACATGAGGCCTCCAATGGGGGGTTATGCATAGCTCCAGGGGGGTCTCAGACCTGTAGCTAGCCCATTTGAGATCACTTTTCTTGGGGCATCTGACTTCCACAGATGGCCCTGGAGGTCCATATTTTTTTATTGTTTTATTTTTTTTTTTTAACTTTGCTTGATTTTGCCCAAACTTTAGCCATGTCATACCTGTCTCAAATGAAGCACCCTGTCCCATTTTAGGGCCTGTGGGACAAACAGGGACAAAAGTAAGGGTATGTGTCTAAAAGCGTCCACTAGCAATCCCTTACCATTATGGTCCAGGGACACTGTGTGGACAGTGGCCATTTCTCAGTCATACATTGTCCAAGCAGGATGAAACTCACAGGGCAGACTCAGTGGAGCTCTAGAAACTGGCCCTGTGAATCCCAGCAACATATGACTAACTGTGACCCAGAAATAGCCACTGTCCACAAGGCATCCCCGGGGCCCCATTCATAGGGATCGGAACTGGACACCAATGGACAATTACGCATACCATTGTCCCATTTTGTCTCCCTTGGTCCAGGAAGGCTGAAATTCACACAGGACACTCCATGTAGAATGCAGACAGTGTGGCAAAAGTTACAAGGAAATCAGACAAACTTGAAAATTTGGCCAGACGTTGACTACGTGGTCCTCAGAAGGGTCAAATTTTCAAAGTTCTCCAAAATGGACCAAACTCATACTGGAAGACAGAGACCCATAGCAGAGTCCAAGTGCCAAGTTTAGGGCCTGTAGAACAAACAGGAACCAGATGGGAGTGAGGTAAGAGAAAGGGTTGATTTCTGTCCACTTCTAATCCTTATACACTGGGGGCCAAGGAAGCCTTGTGGACAGTGGCTTTTTCTCTGTCATGGATTGTCCTAGGATGCTGATACTCACAGGACAGACTCGGTGGAGCTTTGTGGGGTTGCCCTGTGAATGCCAGCAACGTAGGACCTACCCTGACTGAGAAAAAGTCTCTGTCCACAAGGCATCCCCAGGCTCCGATGCTCAGGGATTGGAAGTGGTTGGAAATGGACTATTACCCTTCCCCTTCTCCCACCGTGTCCCCCTTTGCTCTAGAAGGCTTAAACTTTCAATTTCAAACTATTTTAGGACCCAGGACACATTGGTAAAGTGTGGCAAAGTTTGGAGAAAATTTCAATTTTAGCGGACATCCTCCACGTCCCATGCCCAGGAACAGTGCACCTTTCCTGGGAAAGTGTGAGGGGTTGGTCCTGGAGCCTTCCAGGGAGTACTGACAACATTTTTACCCAAACATGAGGCCTCCAATGGGGGGTTATGCATAGCTCCAGGGGGGTCTCAGACCTGTAGCTAGCCCATTTGAGATCACTTTTCTTGGGGCATCTGACTTCCACAGATGGCCCTGGAGGTCCATATTTTTTTATTGTTTTATTTTTTTTTTTAACTTTGCTTGATTTTGCCCAAACTTTAGCCATGTCATACCTGTCTCAAATGAAGCACCCTGTCCCATTTTAGGGCCTGTGGGACAAACAGGGACAAAAGTAAGGGTATGTGTCTAAAAGCGTCCACTAGCAATCCCTTACCATTATGGTCCAGGGACACTGTGTGGACAGTGGCCATTTCTCAGTCATACATTGTCCAAGCAGGATGAAACTCACAGGGCAGACTCAGTGGAGCTCTAGAAACTGGCCCTGTGAATCCCAGCAACATATGACTAACTGTGACCCAGAAATAGCCACTGTCCACAAGGCATCCCCGGGGCCCCATTCATAGGGATCGGAACTGGACACCAATGGACAATTACGCATACCATTGTCCCATTTTGTCTCCCTTGGTCCAGGAAGGCTGAAATTCACACAGGACACTCCATGTAGAATGCAGACAGTGTGGCAAAAGTTACAAGGAAATCAGACAAACTTGAAAATTTGGCCAGACGTTGACTACGTGGTCCTCAGAAGGGTCAAATTTTCAAAGTTCTCCAAAATGGACCAAACTCATACTGGAAGACAGAGACCCATAGCAGAGTCCAAGTGCCAAGTTTAGGGCCTGTAGAACAAACAGGAACCAGATGGGAGTGAGGTAAGAGAAAGGGTTGATTTCTGTCCACTTCTAATCCTTATACACTGGGGGCCAAGGAAGCCTTGTGGACAGTGGCTTTTTCTCTGTCATGGATTGTCCTAGGATGCTGATACTCACAGGACAGACTCAGTGGAGCTTTGTGGGGTTGCCCTGTGAATGCCAGCAACGTAGGACCTACCCTGACTGAGAAAAAGTCTCTGTCCACAAGGCATCCCCAGGCTCCAATGCTCAGGGATTGGAAGTGGTTGGAAATGGACTATTACCCTTCCCCTTCTCCCACCGTGTCCCCCTTTGCTCTAGAAGGCTTAAACTTTCAATTTCAAACTATTTTAGGACCCAGGACACATTGGTAAAGTGTGGCAAAGTTTGGAGAAAATTTCAATTTTAGGGGACATCCTCCACGTCCCATACCCAGGAACAGTGCACCTTTCCTGGGAAAGTGTGAGGGGTTGGTCCTGGAGCCTTCCAGGGAGTACTGACAACATTTTTACCCAAAAATGAGGCCTCCAATGGGGGGTTATGCATAGCTCCAGGGGGGTCTCAGACCTGTAGCTAGCCCATTTGAGATCACTTTTCTTGGGGCATCTGACTTCCACAGATGGCCCTGGAGGTCCATATTTTTTTATTGTTTTATTTTTTTTTTTTTAACTTTGCTTGATTTTGCCCAAACTTTAGCCATGTCATACCTGTGTCAAATGAAGCACCCTGTCCCATTTTAGGGCCTGTGGGACAAACAGGGACAAAAGTAAGGGTATGTGTCTAAAAGCGTCCACTAGCAATCCCTTACCATTATGGTCCAGGGACACTGTGTGGACAGTGGCCATTTCTCAGTCATACATTGTCCAAGCAGGATGAAACTCACAGGGCAGACTCAGTGGAGCTCTAGAAACTGGCCCTGTGAATCCCAGCAACATATGACTAACTGTGACCCAGAAATAGCCACTGTCCACAAGGCATCCCCGGGGCCCCATTCATAGGGATCGGAACTGGACACCAATGGACAATTACGCATACCATTGTCCCATTTTGTCTCCCTTGGTCCAGGAAGGCTGAAATTCACACAGGACACTCCATGTAGAATGCAGACAGTGTGGCAAAAGTTACAAGGAAATCAGACAAACTTGAAAATTTGGCCAGACGTTGATTACGTGGTCCTCAGAAGGGTCAAATTTTCAAAGTTCTCCAAAATGGACCAAACTCATACTGGAAGACAGAGACCCATAGCAGAGTCCAAGTGCCAAGTTTAGGGCCTGTAGAACAAACAGGAACCAGATGGGAGTGAGGTAAGAGAAAGGGTTGATTTCTGTCCACTTCTAATCCTTATACACTGGGGGCCAAGGAAGCCTTGTGGACAGTGGCTTTTTCTCTGTCATGGATTGTCCTAGGATGCTGATACTCACAGGACAGACTCAGTGGAGCTTTGTGGGGTTGCCCTGTGAATGCCAGCAACGTAGGACCTACCCTGACTGAGAAAAAGTCTCTGTCCACAAGGCATCCCCAGGCTCCGATGCTCAGGGATTGGAAGTGGTTGGAAATGGACTATTACCCTTCCCCTTCTCCCACCGTGTCCCCCTTTGCTCTAGAAGGCTTAAACTTTCAATTTCAAACTATTTTAGGACCCAGGACACATTGGTAAAGTGTGGCAAAGTTTGGAGAAAATTTCAATTTTAGCGGACATCCTCCACGTCCCATGCCCAGGAACAGTGCACCTTTCCTGGGAAAGTGTGAGGGGTTGGTCCTGGAGCCTTCCAGGGAGTACTGACAACATTTTTACCCAAACATGAGGCCTCCAATGGGGGGTTATGCATAGCTCCAGGGGGGTCTCAGACCTGTAGCTAGCCCATTTGAGATCACTTTTCTTGGGGCATCTGACTTCCACAGATGGCCCTGGAGGTCCATATTTTTTTATTGTTTTATTTTTTTTTTTTTAACTTTGCTTGATTTTGCCCAAACTTTAGCCATGTCATACCTGTGTCAAATGAAGCACCCTGTCCCATTTTAGGGCCTGTGGGACAAACAGGGACAAAAGTAAGGGTATGTGTCTAAAAGCGTCCACTAGCAATCCCTTACCATTATGGTCCAGGGACACTGTGTGGACAGTGGCCATTTCTCAGTCATACATTGTCCAAGCAGGATGAAACTCACAGGGCAGACTCAGTGGAGCTCTAGAAACTGGCCCTGTGAATCCCAGCAACATATGACTAACTGTGACCCAGAAATAGCCACTGTCCACAAGGCATCCCCGGGGCCCCATTCATAGGGATCGGAACTGGACACCAATGGACAATTACGCATACCATTGTCCCATTTTGTCTCCCTTGGTCCAGGAAGGCTGAAATTCACACAGGACACTCCATGTAGAATGCAGACAGTGTGGCAAAAGTTACAAGGAAATCAGACAAACTTGAAAATTTGGCCAGACGTTGACTACGTGGTCCTCAGAAGGGTCAAATTTTCAAAGTTCTCCAAAATGGACCAAACTCATACTGGAAGACAGAGACCCATAGCAGAGTCCAAGTGCCAAGTTTAGGGCCTGTAGAACAAACAGGAACCAGATGGGAGTGAGGTAAGAGAAAGGGTTGATTTCTGTCCACTTCTAATCCTTATACACTGGGGGCCAAGGAAGCCTTGTGGACAGTGGCTTTTTCTCTGTCATGGATTGTCCTAGGATGCTGATACTCACAGGACAGACTCGGTGGAGCTTTGTGGGGTTGCCCTGTGAATGCCAGCAACGTAGGACCTACCCTGACTGAGAAAAAGTCTCTGTCCACAAGGCATCCCCAGGCTCCAATGCTCAGGGATTGGAAGTGGTTGGAAATGGACTATTACCCTTCCCCTTCTCCCACCGTGTCCCCCTTTGCTCTAGAAGGCTTAAACTTTCAATTTCAAACTATTTTAGGACCCAGGACACATTGGTAAAGTGTGGCAAAGTTTGGAGAAAATTTCAATTTTAGGGGACATCCTCCACGTCCCATACCCAGGAACAGTGCACCTTTCCTGGGAAAGTGTGAGGGGTTGGTCCTGGAGCCTTCCAGGGAGTACTGACAACATTTTTACCCAAACATGAGGCCTCCAATGGGGGGTTATGCATAGCTCCAGGGGGGTCTCAGACCTGTAGCTAGCCCATTTGAGATCACTTTTCTTGGGGCATCTGACTTCCACAGATGGCCCTGGAGGTCCATATTTTTTTATTGTTTTATTTTTTTTTTTTAACTTTGCTTGATTTTGCCCAAACTTTAGCCATGTCATACCTGTGTCAAATGAAGCACCCTGTCCCATTTTAGGGCCTGTGGGACAAACAGGGACAAAAGTAAGGGTATGTGTCTAAAAGCGTCCACTAGCAATCCCTTACCATTATGGTCCAGGGACACTGTGTGGACAGTGGCCATTTCTCAGTCATACATTGTCCAAGCAGGATGAAACTCACAGGGCAGACTCAGTGGAGCTCTAGAAACTGGCCCTGTGAATCCCAGCAACATATGACTAACTGTGACCCAGAAATAGCCACTGTCCACAAGGCATCCCCGGGGCCCCATTCATAGGGATCGGAACTGGACACCAATGGACAATTACGCATACCATTGTCCCATTTTGTCTCCCTTGGTCCAGGAAGGCTGAAATTCACACAGGACACTCCATGTAGAATGCAGACAGTGTGGCAAAAGTTACAAGGAAATCAGACAAACTTGAAAATTTGGCCAGACGTTGACTACGTGGTCCTCAGAAGGGTCAAATTTTCAAAGTTCTCCAAAATGGACCAAACTCATACTGGAAGACAGAGACCCATAGCAGAGTCCAAGTGCCAAGTTTAGGGCCTGTAGAACAAACAGGAACCAGATGGGAGTGAGGTAAGAGAAAGGGTTGATTTCTGTCCACTTCTAATCCTTATACACTGGGGGCCAAGGAAGCCTTGTGGACAGTGGCTTTTTCTCTGTCATGGATTGTCCTAGGATGCTGATACTCACAGGACAGACTCAGTGGAGCTTTGTGGGGTTGCCCTGTGAATGCCAGCAACGTAGGACCTACCCTGACTGAGAAAAAGTCTCTGTCCACAAGGCATCCCCAGGCTCCGATGCTCAGGGATTGGAAGTGGTTGGAAATGGACTATTACCCTTCCCCTTCTCCCACCGTGTCCCCCTTTGCTCTAGAAGGCTTAAACTTTCAATTTCAAACTATTTTAGGACCCAGGACACATTGGTAAAGTGTGGCAAAGTTTGGAGAAAATTTCAATTTTAGCGGACATCCTCCACGTCCCATGCCCAGGAACAGTGCACCTTTCCTGGGAAAGTGTGAGGGGTTGGTCCTGGAGCCTTCCAGGGAGTACTGACAACATTTTTACCCAAACATGAGGCCTCCAATGGGGGGTTATGCATAGCTCCAGGGGGGTCTCAGACCTGTAGCTAGCCCATTTGAGATCACTTTTCTTGGGGCATCTGACTTCCACAGATGGCCCTGGAGGTCCATATTTTTTTATTGTTTTATTTTTTTTTTAACTTTGCTTGATTTTGCCCAAACTTTAGCCATGTCATACCTGTCTCAAATGAAGCACCCTGTCCCATTTTAGGGCCTGTGGGACAAACAGGTACAAAAGTAAGGGTATGTGTCTAAAAGCGTCCACTAGCAATCCCTTACCATTATGGTCCAGGGACACTGTGTGGACAGTGGCCATTTCTCAGTCATACATTGTCCAAGCAGGATGAAACTCACAGGGCAGACTCAGTGGAGCTCTAGAAACTGGCCCTGTGAATCCCAGCAACATATGACTAACTGTGACCCAGAAATAGCCACTGTCCACAAGGCATCCCCGGGGCCCCATTCATAGGGATCGGAACTGGACACCAATGGACAATTACGCATACCATTGTCCCATTTTGTCTCCCTTGGTCCAGGAAGGCTGAAATTCACACAGGACACTCCATGTAGAATGCAGACAGTGTGGCAAAAGTTACAAGGAAATCAGACAAACTTGAAAATTTGGCCAGACGTTGACTACGTGGTCCTCAGAAGGGTCAAATTTTCAAAGTTCTCCAAAATGGACCAAACTCATACTGGAAGACAGAGACCCATAGCAGAGTCCAAGTGCCAAGTTTAGGGCCTGTAGAACAAACAGGAACCAGATGGGAGTGAGGTAAGAGAAAGGGTTGATTTCTGTCCACTTCTAATCCTTATACACTGGGGGCCAAGGAAGCCTTGTGGACAGTGGCTTTTTCTCTGTCATGGATTGTCCTAGGATGCTGATACTCACAGGACAGACTCAGTGGAGCTTTGTGGGGTTGCCCTGTGAATGCCAGCAACGTAGGACCTACCCTGACTGAGAAAAAGTCTCTGTCCACAAGGCATCCCCAGGCTCCGATGCTCAGGGATTGGAAGTGGTTGGAAATGGACTATTACCCTTCCCCTTCTCCCACCGTGTCCCCCTTTGCTCTAGAAGGCTTAAACTTTCAATTTCAAACTATTTTAGGACCCAGGACACATTGGTAAAGTGTGGCAAAGTTTGGAGAAAATTTCAATTTTAGCGGACATCCTCCACGTCCCATGCCCAGGAACAGTGCACCTTTCCTGGGAAAGTGTGAGGGGTTGGTCCTGGAGCCTTCCAGGGAGTACTGACAACATTTTTACCCAAACATGAGGCCTCCAATGGGGGGTTATGCATAGCTCCAGGGGGGTCTCAGACCTGTAGCTAGCCCATTTGAGATCACTTTTCTTGGGGCATCTGACTTCCACAGATGGCCCTGGAGGTCCATATTTTTTTATTGTTTTATTTTTTTTTTTAACTTTGCTTGATTTTGCCCAAACTTTAGCCATGTCATACCTGTCTCAAATGAAGCACCCTGTCCCATTTTAGGGCCTGTGGGACAAACAGGGACAAAAGTAAGGGTATGTGTCTAAAAGCGTCCACTAGCAATCCCTTACCATTATGGTCCAGGGACACTGTGTGGACAGTGGCCATTTCTCAGTCATACATTGTCCAAGCAGGATGAAACTCACAGGGCAGACTCAGTGGAGCTCTAGAAACTGGCCCTGTGAATCCCAGCAACATATGACTAACTGTGACCCAGAAATAGCCACTGTCCACAAGGCATCCCCGGGGCCCCATTCATAGGGATCGGAACTGGACACCAATGGACAATTACGCATACCATTGTCCCATTTTGTCTCCCTTGGTCCAGGAAGGCTGAAATTCACACAGGACACTCCATGTAGAATGCAGACAGTGTGGCAAAAGTTACAAGGAAATCAGACAAACTTGAAAATTTGGCCAGACGTTGATTACGTGGTCCTCAGAAGGGTCAAATTTTCAAAGTTCTCCAAAATGGACCAAACTCATACTGGAAGACAGAGACCCATAGCAGAGTCCAAGTGCCAAGTTTAGGGCCTGTAGAACAAACAGGAACCAGATGGGAGTGAGGTAAGAGAAAGGGTTGATTTCTGTCCACTTCTAATCCTTATACACTGGGGGCCAAGGAAGCCTTGTGGACAGTGGCTTTTTCTCTGTCATGGATTGTCCAAGGATGCTGATACTCACAGGACAGACTCGGTGGAGCTTTGTGGGGTTGCCCTGTGAATGCCAGCAACGTAGGACCTACCCTGACTGAGAAAAAGTCTCTGTCCACAAGGCATCCCCAGGCTCCGATGCTCAGGGATTGGAAGTGGTTGGAAATGGACTATTACCCTTCCCCTTCTCCCACCGTGTCCCCCTTTGCTCTAGAAGGCTTAAACTTTCAATTTCAAACTATTTTAGGACCCAGGACACATTGGTAAAGTGTGGCAAAGTTTGGAGAAAATTTCAATTTTAGCGGACATCCTCCACGTCCCATGCCCAGGAACAGTGCACCTTTCCTGGGAAAGTGTGAGGGGTTGGTCCTGGAGCCTTCCAGGGAGTACTGACAACATTTTTACCCAAACATGAGGCCTCCAATGGGGGGTTATGCATAGCTCCAGGGGGGTCTCAGACCTGTAGCTAGCCCATTTGAGATCACTTTTCTTGGGGCATCTGACTTCCACAGATGGCCCTGGAGGTCCATATTTTTTTATTGTTTTATTTTTTTTTTTAACTTTGCTTGATTTTGCCCAAACTTTAGCCATGTCATACCTGTCTCAAATGAAGCACCCTGTCCCATTTTAGGGCCTGTGGGACAAACAGGGACAAAAGTAAGGGTATGTGTCTAAAAGCGTCCACTAGCAATCCCTTACCATTATGGTCCAGGGACACTGTGTGGACAGTGGCCATTTCTCAGTCATACATTGTCCAAGCAGGATGAAACTCACAGGGCAGACTCAGTGGAGCTCTAGAAACTGGCCCTGTGAATCCCAGCAACATATGACTAACTGTGACCCAGAAATAGCCACTGTCCACAAGGCATCCCCGGGGCCCCATTCATAGGGATCGGAACTGGACACCAATGGACAATTACGCATACCATTGTCCCATTTTGTCTCCCTTGGTCCAGGAAGGCTGAAATTCACACAGGACACTCCATGTAGAATGCAGACAGTGTGGCAAAAGTTACAAGGAAATCAGACAAACTTGAAAATTTGGCCAGACACGTGGTCCTCAGAAGGGTCAAATTTTCAAAGTTCTCCAAAATGGACCAAACTCATACTGGAAGACAGAGACCCATAGCAGAGTCCAAGTGCCAAGTTTAGGGCCTGTAGAACAAACAGGAACCAGATGGGAGTGAGGTAAGAGAAAGGGTTGATTTCTGTCCACTTCTAATCCTTATACACTGGGGGCCAAGGAAGCCTTGTGGACAGTGGCTTTTTCTCTGTCATGGATTGTCCTAGGATGCTGATACTCACAGGACAGACTCAGTGGAGCTTTGTGGGGTTGCCCTGTGAATGCCAGCAACGTAGGACCTACCCTGACTGAGAAAAAGTCTCTGTCCACAAGGCATCCCCAGGCTCCGATGCTCAGGGATTGGAAGTGGTTGGAAATGGACTATTACCCTTCCCCTTCTCCCACCGTGTCCCCCTTTGCTCTAGAAGGCTTAAACTTTCAATTTCAAACTATTTTAGGACCCAGGACACATTGGTAAAGTGTGGCAAAGTTTGGAGAAAATTTCAATTTTAGCGGACATCCTCCACGTCCCATGCCCAGGAACAGTGCACCTTTCCTGGGAAAGTGTGAGGGGTTGGTCCTGGAGCCTTCCAGGGAGTACTGACAACATTTTTACCCAAACATGAGGCCTCCAATGGGGGGTTATGCATAGCTCCAGGGGGGTCTCAGACCTGTAGCTAGCCCATTTGAGATCACTTTTCTTGGGGCATCTGGCTTCCACAGATGGCCCTGGAGGTCCATATTTTTTTATTGTTTTATTTTTTTTTTTAACTTTGCTTGATTTTGCCCAAACTTTAGCCATGTCATACCTGTCTCAAATGAAGCACCCTGTCCCATTTTAGGGCCTGTGGGACAAACAGGGACAAAAGTAAGGGTATGTGTCTAAAAGCGTCCACTAGCAATCCCTTACCATTATGGTCCAGGGACACTGTGTGGACAGTGGCCATTTCTCAGTCATACATTGTCCAAGCAGGATGAAACTCACAGGGCAGACTCAGTGGAGCTCTAGAAACTGGCCCTGTGAATCCCAGCAACATATGACTAACTGTGACCCAGAAATAGCCACTGTCCACAAGGCATCCCCGGGGCCCCATTCATAGGGATCGGAACTGGACACCAATGGACAATTACGCATACCATTGTCCCATTTTGTCTCCCTTGGTCCAGGAAGGCTGAAATTCACACAGGACACTCCATGTAGAATGCAGACAGTGTGGCAAAAGTTACAAGGAAATCAGACAAACTTGAAAATTTGGCCAGACACGTGGTCCTCAGAAGGGTCAAATTTTCAAAGTTCTCCAAAATGGACCAAACTCATACTGGAAGACAGAGACCCATAGCAGAGTCCAAGTGCCAAGTTTAGGGCCTGTAGAACAAACAGGAACCAGATGGGAGTGAGGTAAGAGAAAGGGTTGATTTCTGTCCACTTCTAATCCTTATACACTGGGGGCCAAGGAAGCCTTGTGGACAGTGGCTTTTTCTCTGTCATGGATTGTCCTAGGATGCTGATACTCACAGGACAGACTCAGTGGAGCTTTGTGGGGTTGCCCTGTGAATGCCAGCAACGTAGGACCTACCCTGACTGAGAAAAAGTCTCTGTCCACAAGGCATCCCCAGGCTCCGATGCTCAGGGATTGGAAGTGGTTGGAAATGGACTATTACCCTTCCCCTTCTCCCACCGTGTCCCCCTTTGCTCTAGAAGGCTTAAACTTTCAATTTCAAACTATTTTAGGACCCAGGACACATTGGTAAAGTGTGGCAAAGTTTGGAGAAAATTTCAATTTTAGCGGACATCCTCCACGTCCCATGCCCAGGAACAGTGCACCTTTCCTGGGAAAGTGTGAGGGGTTGGTCCTGGAGCCTTCCAGGGAGTACTGACAACATTTTTACCCAAACATGAGGCCTCCAATGGGGGGTTATGCATAGCTCCAGGGGGGTCTCAGACCTGTAGCTAGCCCATTTGAGATCACTTTTCTTGGGGCATCTGGCTTCCACAGATGGCCCTGGAGGTCCATATTTTTTTATTGTTTTATTTTTTTTTTAACTTTGCTTGATTTTGCCCAAACTTTAGCCATGTCATACCTGTCTCAAATGAAGCACCCTGTCCCATTTTAGGGCCTGTGGGACAAACAGGGACAAAAGTAAGGGTATGTGTCTAAAAGCGTCCACTAGCAATCCCTTACCATTATGGTCCAGGGACACTGTGTGGACAGTGGCCATTTCTCAGTCATACATTGTCCAAGCAGGATGAAACTCACAGGGCAGACTCAGTGGAGCTCTAGAAACTGGCCCTGTGAATCCCAGCAACATATGACTAACTGTGACCCAGAAATAGCCACTGTCCACAAGGCATCCCCGGGGCCCCATTCATAGGGATCGGAACTGGACACCAATGGACAATTACGCATACCATTGTCCCATTTTGTCTCCCTTGGTCCAGGAAGGCTGAAATTCACACAGGACACTCCATGTAGAATGCAGACAGTGTGGCAAAAGTTACAAGGAAATCAGACAAACTTGAAAATTTGGCCAGACGTTGACTACGTGGTCCTCAGAAGGGTCAAATTTTCAAAGTTCTCCAAAATGGACCAAACTCATACTGGAAGACAGAGACCCATAGCAGAGTCCAAGTGCCAAGTTTAGGGCCTGTAGAACAAACAGGAACCAGATGGGAGTGAGGTAAGAGAAAGGGTTGATTTCTGTCCACTTCTAATCCTTATACACTGGGGGCCAAGGAAGCCTTGTGGACAGTGGCTTTTTCTCTGTCATGGATTGTCCTAGGATGCTGATACTCACAGGACAGACTCAGTGGAGCTTTGTGGGGTTGCCCTGTGAATGCCAGCAACGTAGGACCTACCCTGACTGAGAAAAAGTCTCTGTCCACAAGGCATCCCCAGGCTCCAATGCTCAGGGATTGGAAGTGGTTGGAAATGGACTATTACCCTTCCCCTTCTCCCACCGTGTCCCCCTTTGCTCTAGAAGGCTTAAACTTTCAATTTCAAACTATTTTAGGACCCAGGACACATTGGTAAAGTGTGGCAAAGTTTGGAGAAAATTTCAATTTTAGGGGACATCCTCCACGTCCCATACCCAGGAACAGTGCACCTTTCCTGGGAAAGTGTGAGGGGTTGGTCCTGGAGCCTTCCAGGGAGTACTGACAACATTTTTACCCAAACATGAGGCCTCCAATGGGGGGTTATGCATAGCTCCAGGGGGGTCTCAGACCTGTAGCTAGCCCATTTGAGATCACTTTTCTTGGGGCATCTGACTTCCACAGATGGCCCTGGAGGTCCATATTTTTTTATTGTTTTATTTTTTTTTTTAACTTTGCTTGATTTTGCCCAAACTTTAGCCATGTCATACCTGTCTCAAATGAAGCACCCTGTCCCATTTTAGGGCCTGTGGGACAAACAGGGACAAAAGTAAGGGTATGTGTCTAAAAGCGTCCACTAGCAATCCCTTACCATTATGGTCCAGGGACACTGTGTGGACAGTGGCCATTTCTCAGTCATACATTGTCCAAGCAGGATGAAACTCACAGGGCAGACTCAGTGGAGCTCTAGAAACTGGCCCTGTGAATCCCAGCAACATATGACTAACTGTGACCCAGAAATAGCCACTGTCCACAAGGCATCCCCGGGGCCCCATTCATAGGGATCGGAACTGGACACCAATGGACAATTACGCATACCATTGTCCCATTTTGTCTCCCTTGGTCCAGGAAGGCTGAAATTCACACAGGACACTCCATGTAGAATGCAGACAGTGTGGCAAAAGTTACAAGGAAATCAGACAAACTTGAAAATTTGGCCAGACGTTGACTACGTGGTCCTCAGAAGGGTCAAATTTTCAAAGTTCTCCAAAATGGACCAAACTCATACTGGAAGACAGAGACCCATAGCAGAGTCCAAGTGCCAAGTTTAGGGCCTGTAGAACAAACAGGAACCAGATGGGAGTGAGGTAAGAGAAAGGGTTGATTTCTGTCCACTTCTAATCCTTATACACTGGGGGCCAAGGAAGCCTTGTGGACAGTGGCTTTTTCTCTGTCATGGATTGTCCTAGGATGCTGATACTCACAGGACAGACTCAGTGGAGCTTTGTGGGGTTGCCCTGTGAATGCCAGCAACGTAGGACCTACCCTGACTGAGAAAAAGTCTCTGTCCACAAGGCATCCCCAGGCTCCGATGCTCAGGGATTGGAAGTGGTTGGAAATGGACTATTACCCTTCCCCTTCTCCCACCGTGTCCCCCTTTGCTCTAGAAGGCTTAAACTTTCAATTTCAAACTATTTTAGGACCCAGGACACATTGGTAAAGTGTGGCAAAGTTTGGAGAAAATTTCAATTTTAGCGGACATCCTCCACGTCCCATGCCCAGGAACAGTGCACCTTTCCTGGGAAAGTGTGAGGGGTTGGTCCTGGAGCCTTCCAGGGAGTACTGACAACATTTTTACCCAAACATGAGGCCTCCAATGGGGGGTTATGCATAGCTCCAGGGGGGTCTCAGACCTGTAGCTAGCCCATTTGAGATCACTTTTCTTGGGGCATCTGACTTCCACAGATGGCCCTGGAGGTCCATATTTTTTTATTGTTTTATTTTTTTTTTTAACTTTGCTTGATTTTGCCCAAACTTTAGCCATGTCATACCTGTCTCAAATGAAGCACCCTGTCCCATTTTAGGGCCTGTGGGACAAACAGGGACAAAAGTAAGGGTATGTGTCTAAAAGCGTCCACTAGCAATCCCTTACCATTATGGTCCAGGGACACTGTGTGGACAGTGGCCATTTCTCAGTCATACATTGTCCAAGCAGGATGAAACTCACAGGGCAGACTCAGTGGAGCTCTAGAAACTGGCCCTGTGAATCCCAGCAACATATGACTAACTGTGACCCAGAAATAGCCACTGTCCACAAGGCATCCCCGGGGCCCCATTCATAGGGATCGGAACTGGACACCAATGGACAATTACGCATACCATTGTCCCATTTTGTCTCCCTTGGTCCAGGAAGGCTGAAATTCACACAGGACACTCCATGTAGAATGCAGACAGTGTGGCAAAAGTTACAAGGAAATCAGACAAACTTGAAAATTTGGCCAGACGTTGACTACGTGGTCCTCAGAAGGGTCAAATTTTCAAAGTTCTCCAAAATGGACCAAACTCATACTGGAAGACAGAGACCCATAGCAGAGTCCAAGTGCCAAGTTTAGGGCCTGTAGAACAAACAGGAACCAGATGGGAGTGAGGTAAGAGAAAGGGTTGATTTCTGTCCACTTCTAATCCTTATACACTGGGGGCCAAGGAAGCCTTGTGGACAGTGGCTTTTTCTCTGTCATGGATTGTCCTAGGATGCTGATACTCACAGGACAGACTCAGTGGAGCTTTGTGGGGTTGCCCTGTGAATGCCAGCAACGTAGGACCTACCCTGACTGAGAAAAAGTCTCTGTCCACAAGGCATCCCCAGGCTCCAATGCTCAGGGATTGGAAGTGGTTGGAAATGGACTATTACCCTTCCCCTTCTCCCACCGTGTCCCCCTTTGCTCTAGAAGGCTTAAACTTTCAATTTCAAACTATTTTAGGACCCAGGACACATTGGTAAAGTGTGGCAAAGTTTGGAGAAAATTTCAATTTTAGGGGACATCCTCCACGTCCCATACCCAGGAACAGTGCACCTTTCCTGGGAAAGTGTGAGGGGTTGGTCCTGGAGCCTTCCAGGGAGTACTGACAACATTTTTACCCAAACATGAGGCCTCCAATGGGGGGTTATGCATAGCTCCAGGGGGGTCTCAGACCTGTAGCTAGCCCATTTGAGATCACTTTTCTTGGGGCATCTGACTTCCACAGATGGCCCTGGAGGTCCATATTTTTTTATTGTTTTATTTTTTTTTTTTAACTTTGCTTGATTTTGCCCAAACTTTAGCCATGTCATACCTGTGTCAAATGAAGCACCCTGTCCCATTTTAGGGCCTGTGGGACAAACAGGGACAAAAGTAAGGGTATGTGTCTAAAAGCGTCCACTAGCAATCCCTTACCATTATGGTCCAGGGACACTGTGTGGACAGTGGCCATTTCTCAGTCATACATTGTCCAAGCAGGATGAAACTCACAGGGCAGACTCAGTGGAGCTCTAGAAACTGGCCCTGTGAATCCCAGCAACATATGACTAACTGTGACCCAGAAATAGCCACTGTCCACAAGGCATCCCCGGGGCCCCATTCATAGGGATCGGAACTGGACACCAATGGACAATTACGCATACCATTGTCCCATTTTGTCTCCCTTGGTCCAGGAAGGCTGAAATTCACACAGGACACTCCATGTAGAATGCAGACAGTGTGGCAAAAGTTACAAGGAAATCAGACAAACTTGAAAATTTGGCCAGACGTTGATTACGTGGTCCTCAGAAGGGTCAAATTTTCAAAGTTCTCCAAAATGGACCAAACTCATACTGGAAGACAGAGACCCATAGCAGAGTCCAAGTGCCAAGTTTAGGGCCTGTAGAACAAACAGGAACCAGATGGGAGTGAGGTAAGAGAAAGGGTTGATTTCTGTCCACTTCTAATCCTTATACACTGGGGGCCAAGGAAGCCTTGTGGACAGTGGCTTTTTCTCTGTCATGGATTGTCCTAGGATGCTGATACTCACAGGACAGACTCAGTGGAGCTTTGTGGGGTTGCCCTGTGAATGCCAGCAACGTAGGACCTACCCTGACTGAGAAAAAGTCTCTGTCCACAAGGCATCCCCAGGCTCCGATGCTCAGGGATTGGAAGTGGTTGGAAATGGACTATTACCCTTCCCCTTCTCCCACCGTGTCCCCCTTTGCTCTACAAGGCTTAAACTTTCAATTTCAAACTATTTTAGGACCCAGGACACATTGGTAAAGTGTGGCAAAGTTTGGAGAAAATTTCAATTTTAGCGGACATCCTCCACGTCCCATGCCCAGGAACAGTGCACCTTTCCTGGGAAAGTGTGAGGGGTTGGTCCTGGAGCCTTCCAGGGAGTACTGACAACATTTTTACCCAAACATGAGGCCTCCAATGGGGGGTTATGCATAGCTCCAGGGGGGTCTCAGACCTGTAGCTAGCCCATTTGAGATCACTTTTCTTGGGGCATCTGACTTCCACAGATGGCCCTGGAGGTCCATATTTTTTTATTGTTTTATTTTTTTTTTTAACTTTGCTTGATTTTGCCCAAACTTTAGCCATGTCATACCTGTCTCAAATGAAGCACCCTGTCCCATTTTAGGGCCTGTGGGACAAACAGGGACAAAAGTAAGGGTATGTGTCTAAAAGCGTCCACTAGCAATCCCTTACCATTATGGTCCAGGGACACTGTGTGGACAGTGGCCATTTCTCAGTCATACATTGTCCAAGCAGGATGAAACTCACAGGGCAGACTCAGTGGAGCTCTAGAAACTGGCCCTGTGAATCCCAGCAACATATGACTAACTGTGACCCAGAAATAGCCACTGTCCACAAGGCATCCCCGGGGCCCCATTCATAGGGATCGGAACTGGACACCAATGGACAATTACGCATACCATTGTCCCATTTTGTCTCCCTTGGTCCAGGAAGGCTGAAATTCACACAGGACACTCCATGTAGAATGCAGACAGTGTGGCAAAAGTTACAAGGAAATCAGACAAACTTGAAAATTTGGCCAGACGTTGACTACGTGGTCCTCAGAAGGGTCAAATTTTCAAAGTTCTCCAAAATGGACCAAACTCATACTGGAAGACAGAGACCCATAGCAGAGTCCAAGTGCCAAGTTTAGGGCCTGTAGAACAAACAGGAACCAGATGGGAGTGAGGTAAGAGAAAGGGTTGATTTCTGTCCACTTCTAATCCTTATACACTGGGGGCCAAGGAAGCCTTGTGGACAGTGGCTTTTTCTCTGTCATGGATTGTCCTAGGATGCTGATACTCACAGGACAGACTCAGTGGAGCTTTGTGGGGTTGCCCTGTGAATGCCAGCAACGTAGGACCTACCCTGACTGAGAAAAAGTCTCTGTCCACAAGGCATCCCCAGGCTCCGATGCTCAGGGATTGGAAGTGGTTGGAAATGGACTATTACCCTTCCCCTTCTCCCACCGTGTCCCCCTTTGCTCTACAAGGCTTAAACTTTCAATTTCAAACTATTTTAGGACCCAGGACACATTGGTAAAGTGTGGCAAAGTTTGGAGAAAATTTCAATTTTAGCGGACATCCTCCACGTCCCATGCCCAGGAACAGTGCACCTTTCCTGGGAAAGTGTGAGGGGTTGGTCCTGGAGCCTTCCAGGGAGTACTGACAACATTTTTACCCAAACATGAGGCCTCCAATGGGGGGTTATGCATAGCTCCAGGGGGGTCTCAGACCTGTAGCTAGCCCATTTGAGATCACTTTTCTTGGGGCATCTGACTTCCACAGATGGCCCTGGAGGTCCATATTTTTTTATTGTTTTATTTTTTTTTTTAACTTTGCTTGATTTTGCCCAAACTTTAGCCATGTCATACCTGTCTCAAATGAAGCACCCTGTCCCATTTTAGGGCCTGTGGGACAAACAGGGACAAAAGTAAGGGTATGTGTCTAAAAGCGTCCACTAGCAATCCCTTACCATTATGGTCCAGGGACACTGTGTGGACAGTGGCCATTTCTCAGTCATACATTGTCCAAGCAGGATGAAACTCACAGGGCAGACTCAGTGGAGCTCTAGAAACTGGCCCTGTGAATCCCAGCAACATATGACTAACTGTGACCCAGAAATAGCCACTGTCCACAAGGCATCCCCGGGGCCCCATTCATAGGGATCGGAACTGGACACCAATGGACAATTACGCATACCATTGTCCCATTTTGTCTCCCTTGGTCCAGGAAGGCTGAAATTCACACAGGACACTCCATGTAGAATGCAGACAGTGTGGCAAAAGTTACAAGGAAATCAGACAAACTTGAAAATTTGGCCAGACGTTGACTACGTGGTCCTCAGAAGGGTCAAATTTTCAAAGTTCTCCAAAATGGACCAAACTCATACTGGAAGACAGAGACCCATAGCAGAGTCCAAGTGCCAAGTTTAGGGCCTGTAGAACAAACAGGAACCAGATGGGAGTGAGGTAAGAGAAAGGGTTGATTTCTGTCCACTTCTAATCCTTATACACTGGGGGCCAAGGAAGCCTTGTGGACAGTGGCTTTTTCTCTGTCATGGATTGTCCTAGGATGCTGATACTCACAGGACAGACTCAGTGGAGCTTTGTGGGGTTGCCCTGTGAATGCCAGCAACGTAGGACCTACCCTGACTGAGAAAAAGTCTCTGTCCACAAGGCATCCCCAGGCTCCGATGCTCAGGGATTGGAAGTGGTTGGAAATGGACTATTACCCTTCCCCTTCTCCCACCGTGTCCCCCTTTGCTCTAGAAGGCTTAAACTTTCAATTTCAAACTATTTTAGGACCCAGGACACATTGGTAAAGTGTGGCAAAGTTTGGAGAAAATTTCAATTTTAGCGGACATCCTCCACGTCCCATGCCCAGGAACAGTGCACCTTTCCTGGGAAAGTGTGAGGGGTTGGTCCTGGAGCCTTCCAGGGAGTACTGACAACATTTTTACCCAAACATGAGGCCTCCAATGGGGGGTTATGCATAGCTCCAGGGGGGTCTCAGACCTGTAGCTAGCCCATTTGAGATCACTTTTCTTGGGGCATCTGGCTTCCACAGATGGCCCTGGAGGTCCATATTTTTTTATTGTTTTATTTTTTTTTTTAACTTTGCTTGATTTTGCCCAAACTTTAGCCATGTCATACCTGTCTCAAATGAAGCACCCTGTCCCATTTTAGGGCCTGTGGGACAAACAGGGACAAAAGTAAGGGTATGTGTCTAAAAGCGTCCACTAGCAATCCCTTACCATTATGGTCCAGGGACACTGTGTGGACAGTGGCCATTTCTCAGTCATACATTGTCCAAGCAGGATGAAACTCACAGGGCAGACTCAGTGGAGCTCTAGAAACTGGCCCTGTGAATCCCAGCAACATATGACTAACTGTGACCCAGAAATAGCCACTGTCCACAAGGCATCCCCGGGGCCCCATTCATAGGGATCGGAACTGGACACCAATGGACAATTACGCATACCATTGTCCCATTTTGTCTCCCTTGGTCCAGGAAGGCTGAAATTCACACAGGACACTCCATGTAGAATGCAGACAGTGTGGCAAAAGTTACAAGGAAATCAGACAAACTTGAAAATTTGGCCAGACGTTGACTACGTGGTCCTCAGAAGGGTCAAATTTTCAAAGTTCTCCAAAATGGACCAAACTCATACTGGAAGACAGAGACCCATAGCAGAGTCCAAGTGCCAAGTTTAGGGCCTGTAGAACAAACAGGAACCAGATGGGAGTGAGGTAAGAGAAAGGGTTGATTTCTGTCCACTTCTAATCCTTATACACTGGGGGCCAAGGAAGCCTTGTGGACAGTGGCTTTTTCTCTGTCATGGATTGTCCTAGGATGCTGATACTCACAGGACAGACTCAGTGGAGCTTTGTGGGGTTGCCCTGTGAATGCCAGCAACGTAGGACCTACCCTGACTGAGAAAAAGTCTCTGTCCACAAGGCATCCCCAGGCTCCAATGCTCAGGGATTGGAAGTGGTTGGAAATGGACTATTACCCTTCCCCTTCTCCCACCGTGTCCCCCTTTGCTCTAGAAGGCTTAAACTTTCAATTTCAAACTATTTTAGGACCCAGGACACATTGGTAAAGTGTGGCAAAGTTTGGAGAAAATTTCAATTTTAGGGGACATCCTCCACGTCCCATACCCAGGAACAGTGCACCTTTCCTGGGAAAGTGTGAGGGGTTGGTCCTGGAGCCTTCCAGGGAGTACTGACAACATTTTTACCCAAAAATGAGGCCTCCAATGGGGGGTTATGCATAGCTCCAGGGGGGTCTCAGACCTGTAGCTAGCCCATTTGAGATCACTTTTCTTGGGGCATCTGACTTCCACAGATGGCCCTGGAGGTCCATATTTTTTTATTGTTTTATTTTTTTTTTAACTTTGCTTGATTTTGCCCAAACTTTAGCCATGTCATACCTGTCTCAAATGAAGCACCCTGTCCCATTTTAGGGCCTGTGGGACAAACAGGGACAAAAGTAAGGGTATGTGTCTAAAAGCGTCCACTAGCAATCCCTTACCATTATGGTCCAGGGACACTGTGTGGACAGTGGCCATTTCTCAGTCATACATTGTCCAAGCAGGATGAAACTCACAGGGCAGACTCAGTGGAGCTCTAGAAACTGGCCCTGTGAATCCCAGCAACATATGACTAACTGTGACCCAGAAATAGCCACTGTCCACAAGGCATCCCCGGGGCCCCATTCATAGGGATCGGAACTGGACACCAATGGACAATTACGCATACCATTGTCCCATTTTGTCTCCCTTGGTCCAGGAAGGCTGAAATTCACACAGGACACTCCATGTAGAATGCAGACAGTGTGGCAAAAGTTACAAGGAAATCAGACAAACTTGAAAATTTGGCCAGACGTTGACTACGTGGTCCTCAGAAGGGTCAAATTTTCAAAGTTCTCCAAAATGGACCAAACTCATACTGGAAGACAGAGACCCATAGCAGAGTCCAAGTGCCAAGTTTAGGGCCTGTAGAACAAACAGGAACCAGATGGGAGTGAGGTAAGAGAAAGGGTTGATTTCTGTCCACTTCTAATCCTTATACACTGGGGGCCAAGGAAGCCTTGTGGACAGTGGCTTTTTCTCTGTCATGGATTGTCCTAGGATGCTGATACTCACAGGACAGACTCAGTGGAGCTTTGTGGGGTTGCCCTGTGAATGCCAGCAACGTAGGACCTACCCTGACTGAGAAAAAGTCTCTGTCCACAAGGCATCCCCAGGCTCCAATGCTCAGGGATTGGAAGTGGTTGGAAATGGACTATTACCCTTCCCCTTCTCCCACCGTGTCCCCCTTTGCTCTAGAAGGCTTAAACTTTCAATTTCAAACTATTTTAGGACCCAGGACACATTGGTAAAGTGTGGCAAAGTTTGGAGAAAATTTCAATTTTAGGGGACATCCTCCACGTCCCATACCCAGGAACAGTGCACCTTTCCTGGGAAAGTGTGAGGGGTTGGTCCTGGAGCCTTCCAGGGAGTACTGACAACATTTTTACCCAAACATGAGGCCTCCAATGGGGGGTTATGCATAGCTCCAGGGGGGTCTCAGACCTGTAGCTAGCCCATTTGAGATCACTTTTCTTGGGGCATCTGACTTCCACAGATGGCCCTGGAGGTCCATATTTTTTTATTGTTTTATTTTTTTTTTTTAACTTTGCTTGATTTTGCCCAAACTTTAGCCATGTCATACCTGTCTCAAATGAAGCACCCTGTCCCATTTTAGGGCCTGTGGGACAAACAGGGACAAAAGTAAGGGTATGTGTCTAAAAGCGTCCACTAGCAATCCCTTACCATTATGGTCCAGGGACACTGTGTGGACAGTGGCCATTTCTCAGTCATACATTGTCCAAGCAGGATGAAACTCACAGGGCAGACTCAGTGGAGCTCTAGAAACTGGCCCTGTGAATCCCAGCAACATATGACTAACTGTGACCCAGAAATAGCCACTGTCCACAAGGCATCCCCGGGGCCCCATTCATAGGGATCGGAACTGGACACCAATGGACAATTACGCATACCATTGTCCCATTTTGTCTCCCTTGGTCCAGGAAGGCTGAAATTCACACAGGACACTCCATGTAGAATGCAGACAGTGTGGCAAAAGTTACAAGGAAATCAGACAAACTTGAAAATTTGGCCAGACGTTGACTACGTGGTCCTCAGAAGGGTCAAATTTTCAAAGTTCTCCAAAATGGACCAAACTCATACTGGAAGACAGAGACCCATAGCAGAGTCCAAGTGCCAAGTTTAGGGCCTGTAGAACAAACAGGAACCAGATGGGAGTGAGGTAAGAGAAAGGGTTGATTTCTGTCCACTTCTAATCCTTATACACTGGGGGCCAAGGAAGCCTTGTGGACAGTGGCTTTTTCTCTGTCATGGATTGTCCTAGGATGCTGATACTCACAGGACAGACTCGGTGGAGCTTTGTGGGGTTGCCCTGTGAATGCCAGCAACGTAGGACCTACCCTGACTGAGAAAAAGTCTCTGTCCACAAGGCATCCCCAGGCTCCGATGCTCAGGGATTGGAAGTGGTTGGAAATGGACTATTACCCTTCCCCTTCTCCCACCGTGTCCCCCTTTGCTCTAGAAGGCTTAAACTTTCAATTTCAAACTATTTTAGGACCCAGGACACATTGGTAAAGTGTGGCAAAGTTTGGAGAAAATTTCAATTTTAGCGGACATCCTCCACGTCCCATGCCCAGGAACAGTGCACCTTTCCTGGGAAAGTGTGAGGGGTTGGTCCTGGAGCCTTCCAGGGAGTACTGACAACATTTTTACCCAAACATGAGGCCTCCAATGGGGGGTTATGCATAGCTCCAGGGGGGTCTCAGACCTGTAGCTAGCCCATTTGAGATCACTTTTCTTGGGGCATCTGACTTCCACAGATGGCCCTGGAGGTCCATATTTTTTTATTGTTTTATTTTTTTTTTTAACTTTGCTTGATTTTGCCCAAACTTTAGCCATGTCATACCTGTCTCAAATGAAGCACCCTGTCCCATTTTAGGGCCTGTGGGACAAACAGGGACAAAAGTAAGGGTATGTGTCTAAAAGCGTCCACTAGCAATCCCTTACCATTATGGTCCAGGGACACTGTGTGGACAGTGGCCATTTCTCAGTCATACATTGTCCAAGCAGGATGAAACTCACAGGGCAGACTCAGTGGAGCTCTAGAAACTGGCCCTGTGAATCCCAGCAACATATGACTAACTGTGACCCAGAAATAGCCACTGTCCACAAGGCATCCCCGGGGCCCCATTCATAGGGATCGGAACTGGACACCAATGGACAATTACGCATACCATTGTCCCATTTTGTCTCCCTTGGTCCAGGAAGGCTGAAATTCACACAGGACACTCCATGTAGAATGCAGACAGTGTGGCAAAAGTTACAAGGAAATCAGACAAACTTGAAAATTTGGCCAGACACGTGGTCCTCAGAAGGGTCAAATTTTCAAAGTTCTCCAAAATGGACCAAACTCATACTGGAAGACAGAGACCCATAGCAGAGTCCAAGTGCCAAGTTTAGGGCCTGTAGAACAAACAGGAACCAGATGGGAGTGAGGTAAGAGAAAGGGTTGATTTCTGTCCACTTCTAATCCTTATACACTGGGGGCCAAGGAAGCCTTGTGGACAGTGGCTTTTTCTCTGTCATGGATTGTCCTAGGATGCTGATACTCACAGGACAGACTCAGTGGAGCTTTGTGGGGTTGCCCTGTGAATGCCAGCAACGTAGGACCTACCCTGACTGAGAAAAAGTCTCTGTCCACAAGGCATCCCCAGGCTCCAATGCTCAGGGATTGGAAGTGGTTGGAAATGGACTATTACCCTTCCCCTTCTCCCACCGTGTCCCCCTTTGCTCTAGAAGGCTTAAACTTTCAATTTCAAACTATTTTAGGACCCAGGACACATTGGTAAAGTGTGGCAAAGTTTGGAGAAAATTTCAATTTTAGGGGACATCCTCCACGTCCCATGCCCAGGAACAGTGCACCTTTCCTGGGAAAGTGTGAGGGGTTGGTCCTGGAGCCTTCCAGGGAGTACTGACAACATTTTTACCCAAACATGAGGCCTCCAATGGGGGGTTATGCATAGCTCCAGGGGGGTCTCAGACCTGTAGCTAGCCCATTTGAGATCACTTTTCTTGGGGCATCTGACTTCCACAGATGGCCCTGGAGGTCCATATTTTTTTATTGTTTTATTTTTTTTTTTAACTTTGCTTGATTTTGCCCAAACTTTAGCCATGTCATACCTGTCTCAAATGAAGCACCCTGTCCCATTTTAGGGCCTGTGGGACAAACAGGGACAAAAGTAAGGGTATGTGTCTAAAAGCGTCCACTAGCAATCCCTTACCATTATGGTCCAGGGACACTGTGTGGACAGGGGCCATTTCTCAGTCATACATTGTCCAAGCAGGATGAAACTCACAGGGCAGACTCAGTGGAGCTCTAGAAACTGGCCCTGTGAATCCCAGCAACATATGACTAACTGTGACCCAGAAATAGCCACTGTCCACAAGGCATCCCCGGGGCCCCATTCATAGGGATCGGAACTGGACACCAATGGACAATTACACATACCATTGTCCCATTTTGTCTCCCTTGGTCCAGGAAGGCTGAAATTCACACAGGACACTCCATGTAGAATGCAGACAGTGTGGCAAAAGTTACAAGGAAATCAGACAAACTTGAAAATTTGGCCAGACGTTGACTACGTGGTCCTCAGAAGGGTCAAATTTTCAAAGTTCTCCAAAATGGACCAAACTCATACTGGAAGACAGAGACCCATAGCAGAGTCCAAGTGCCAAGTTTAGGGCCTGTAGAACAAACAGGAACCAGATGGGAGTGAGGTAAGAGAAAGGGTTGATTTCTGTCCACTTCTAATCCTTATACACTGGGGGCCAAGGAAGCCTTGTGGACAGTGGCTTTTTCTCTGTCATGGATTGTCCTAGGATGCTGATACTCACAGGACAGACTCAGTGGAGCTTTGTGGGGTTGCCCTGTGAATGCCAGCAACGTAGGACCTACCCTGACTGAGAAAAAGTCTCTGTCCACAAGGCATCCCCAGGCTCCAATGCTCAGGGATTGGAAGTGGTTGGAAATGGACTATTACCCTTCCCCTTCTCCCACCGTGTCCCCCTTTGCTCTAGAAGGCTTAAACTTTCAATTTCAAACTATTTTAGGACCCAGGACACATTGGTAAAGTGTGGCAAAGTTTGGAGAAAATTTCAATTTTAGGGGACATCCTCCACGTCCCATACCCAGGAACAGTGCACCTTTCCTGGGAAAGTGTGAGGGGTTGGTCCTGGAGCCTTCCAGGGAGTACTGACAACATTTTTACCCAAAAATGAGGCCTCCAATGGGGGGTTATGCATAGCTCCAGGGGGGTCTCAGACCTGTAGCTAGCCCATTTGAGATCACTTTTCTTGGGGCATCTGACTTCCACAGATGGCCCTGGAGGTCCATATTTTTTTATTGTTTTATTTTTTTTTTAACTTTGCTTGATTTTGCCCAAACTTTAGCCATGTCATACCTGTCTCAAATGAAGCACCCTGTCCCATTTTAGGGCCTGTGGGACAAACAGGGACAAAAGTAAGGGTATGTGTCTAAAAGCGTCCACTAGCAATCCCTTACCATTATGGTCCAGGGACACTGTGTGGACAGTGGCCATTTCTCAGTCATACATTGTCCAAGCAGGATGAAACTCACAGGGCAGACTCAGTGGAGCTCTAGAAACTGGCCCTGTGAATCCCAGCAACATATGACTAACTGTGACCCAGAAATAGCCACTGTCCACAAGGCATCCCCGGGGCCCCATTCATAGGGATCGGAACTGGACACCAATGGACAATTACGCATACCATTGTCCCATTTTGTCTCCCTTGGTCCAGGAAGGCTGAAATTCACACAGGACACTCCATGTAGAATGCAGACAGTGTGGCAAAAGTTACAAGGAAATCAGACAAACTTGAAAATTTGGCCAGACGTTGATTACGTGGTCCTCAGAAGGGTCAAATTTTCAAAGTTCTCCAAAATGGACCAAACTCATACTGGAAGACAGAGACCCATAGCAGAGTCCAAGTGCCAAGTTTAGGGCCTGTAGAACAAACAGGAACCAGATGGGAGTGAGGTAAGAGAAAGGGTTGATTTCTGTCCACTTCTAATCCTTATACACTGGGGGCCAAGGAAGCCTTGTGGACAGTGGCTTTTTCTCTGTCATGGATTGTCCTAGGATGCTGATACTCACAGGACAGACTCAGTGGAGCTTTGTGGGGTTGCCCTGTGAATGCCAGCAACGTAGGACCTACCCTGACTGAGAAAAAGTCTCTGTCCACAAGGCATCCCCAGGCTCCAATGCTCAGGGATTGGAAGTGGTTGGAAATGGACTATTACCCTTCCCCTTCTCCCACCGTGTCCCCCTTTGCTCTAGAAGGCTTAAACTTTCAATTTCAAACTATTTTAGGACCCAGGACACATTGGTAAAGTGTGGCAAAGTTTGGAGAAAATTTCAATTTTAGGGGACATCCTCCACGTCCCATACCCAGGAACAGTGCACCTTTCCTGGGAAAGTGTGAGGGGTTGGTCCTGGAGCCTTCCAGGGAGTACTGACAACATTTTTACCCAAACATGAGGCCTCCAATGGGGGGTTATGCATAGCTCCAGGGGGGTCTCAGACCTGTAGCTAGCCCATTTGAGATCACTTTTCTTGGGGCATCTGACTTCCACAGATGGCCCTGGAGGTCCATATTTTTTTATTGTTTTATTTTTTTTTTTTAACTTTGCTTGATTTTGCCCAAACTTTAGCCATGTCATACCTGTCTCAAATGAAGCACCCTGTCCCATTTTAGGGCCTGTGGGACAAACAGGGACAAAAGTAAGGGTATGTGTCTAAAAGCGTCCACTAGCAATCCCTTACCATTATGGTCCAGGGACACTGTGTGGACAGTGGCCATTTCTCAGTCATACATTGTCCAAGCAGGATGAAACTCACAGGGCAGACTCAGTGGAGCTCTAGAAACTGGCCCTGTGAATCCCAGCAACATATGACTAACTGTGACCCAGAAATAGCCACTGTCCACAAGGCATCCCCGGGGCCCCATTCATAGGGATCGGAACTGGACACCAATGGACAATTACGCATACCATTGTCCCATTTTGTCTCCCTTGGTCCAGGAAGGCTGAAATTCACACAGGACACTCCATGTAGAATGCAGACAGTGTGGCAAAAGTTACAAGGAAATCAGACAAACTTGAAAATTTGGCCAGACGTTGACTACGTGGTCCTCAGAAGGGTCAAATTTTCAAAGTTCTCCAAAATGGACCAAACTCATACTGGAAGACAGAGACCCATAGCAGAGTCCAAGTGCCAAGTTTAGGGCCTGTAGAACAAACAGGAACCAGATGGGAGTGAGGTAAGAGAAAGGGTTGATTTCTGTCCACTTCTAATCCTTATACACTGGGGGCCAAGGAAGCCTTGTGGACAGTGGCTTTTTCTCTGTCATGGATTGTCCTAGGATGCTGATACTCACAGGACAGACTCGGTGGAGCTTTGTGGGGTTGCCCTGTGAATGCCAGCAACGTAGGACCTACCCTGACTGAGAAAAAGTCTCTGTCCACAAGGCATCCCCAGGCTCCGATGCTCAGGGATTGGAAGTGGTTGGAAATGGACTATTACCCTTCCCCTTCTCCCACCGTGTCCCCCTTTGCTCTAGAAGGCTTAAACTTTCAATTTCAAACTATTTTAGGACCCAGGACACATTGGTAAAGTGTGGCAAAGTTTGGAGAAAATTTCAATTTTAGCGGACATCCTCCACGTCCCATGCCCAGGAACAGTGCACCTTTCCTGGGAAAGTGTGAGGGGTTGGTCCTGGAGCCTTCCAGGGAGTACTGACAACATTTTTACCCAAACATGAGGCCTCCAATGGGGGGTTATGCATAGCTCCAGGGGGGTCTCAGACCTGTAGCTAGCCCATTTGAGATCACTTTTCTTGGGGCATCTGACTTCCACAGATGGCCCTGGAGGTCCATATTTTTTTATTGTTTTATTTTTTTTTTTAACTTTGCTTGATTTTGCCCAAACTTTAGCCATGTCATACCTGTCTCAAATGAAGCACCCTGTCCCATTTTAGGGCCTGTGGGACAAACAGGGACAAAAGTAAGGGTATGTGTCTAAAAGCGTCCACTAGCAATCCCTTACCATTATGGTCCAGGGACACTGTGTGGACAGTGGCCATTTCTCAGTCATACATTGTCCAAGCAGGATGAAACTCACAGGGCAGACTCAGTGGAGCTCTAGAAACTGGCCCTGTGAATCCCAGCAACATATGACTAACTGTGACCCAGAAATAGCCACTGTCCACAAGGCATCCCCGGGGCCCCATTCATAGGGATCGGAACTGGACACCAATGGACAATTACGCATACCATTGTCCCATTTTGTCTCCCTTGGTCCAGGAAGGCTGAAATTCACACAGGACACTCCATGTAGAATGCAGACAGTGTGGCAAAAGTTACAAGGAAATCAGACAAACTTGAAAATTTGGCCAGACGTTGACTACGTGGTCCTCAGAAGGGTCAAATTTTCAAAGTTCTCCAAAATGGACCAAACTCATACTGGAAGACAGAGACCCATAGCAGAGTCCAAGTGCCAAGTTTAGGGCCTGTAGAACAAACAGGAACCAGATGGGAGTGAGGTAAGAGAAAGGGTTGATTTCTGTCCACTTCTAATCCTTATACACTGGGGGCCAAGGAAGCCTTGTGGACAGTGGCTTTTTCTCTGTCATGGATTGTCCTAGGATGCTGATACTCACAGGACAGACTCAGTGGAGCTTTGTGGGGTTGCCCTGTGAATGCCAGCAACGTAGGACCTACCCTGACTGAGAAAAAGTCTCTGTCCACAAGGCATCCCCAGGCTCCAATGCTCAGGGATTGGAAGTGGTTGGAAATGGACTATTACCCTTCCCCTTCTCCCACCGTGTCCCCCTTTGCTCTAGAAGGCTTAAACTTTCAATTTCAAACTATTTTAGGACCCAGGACACATTGGTAAAGTGTGGCAAAGTTTGGAGAAAATTTCAATTTTAGGGGACATCCTCCACGTCCCATACCCAGGAACAGTGCACCTTTCCTGGGAAAGTGTGAGGGGTTGGTCCTGGAGCCTTCCAGGGAGTACTGACAACATTTTTACCCAAAAATGAGGCCTCCAATGGGGGGTTATGCATAGCTCCAGGGGGGTCTCAGACCTGTAGCTAGCCCATTTGAGATCACTTTTCTTGGGGCATCTGACTTCCACAGATGGCCCTGGAGGTCCATATTTTTTTATTGTTTTATTTTTTTTTTTTTAACTTTGCTTGATTTTGCCCAAACTTTAGCCATGTCATACCTGTGTCAAATGAAGCACCCTGTCCCATTTTAGGGCCTGTGGGACAAACAGGGACAAAAGTAAGGGTATGTGTCTAAAAGCGTCCACTAGCAATCCCTTACCATTATGGTCCAGGGACACTGTGTGGACAGTGGCCATTTCTCAGTCATACATTGTCCAAGCAGGATGAAACTCACAGGGCAGACTCAGTGGAGCTCTAGAAACTGGCCCTGTGAATCCCAGCAACATATGACTAACTGTGACCCAGAAATAGCCACTGTCCACAAGGCATCCCCGGGGCCCCATTCATAGGGATCGGAACTGGACACCAATGGACAATTACGCATACCATTGTCCCATTTTGTCTCCCTTGGTCCAGGAAGGCTGAAATTCACACAGGACACTCCATGTAGAATGCAGACAGTGTGGCAAAAGTTACAAGGAAATCAGACAAACTTGAAAATTTGGCCAGACGTTGATTACGTGGTCCTCAGAAGGGTCAAATTTTCAAAGTTCTCCAAAATGGACCAAACTCATACTGGAAGACAGAGACCCATAGCAGAGTCCAAGTGCCAAGTTTAGGGCCTGTAGAACAAACAGGAACCAGATGGGAGTGAGGTAAGAGAAAGGGTTGATTTCTGTCCACTTCTAATCCTTATACACTGGGGGCCAAGGAAGCCTTGTGGACAGTGGCTTTTTCTCTGTCATGGATTGTCCTAGGATGCTGATACTCACAGGACAGACTCAGTGGAGCTTTGTGGGGTTGCCCTGTGAATGCCAGCAACGTAGGACCTACCCTGACTGAGAAAAAGTCTCTGTCCACAAGGCATCCCCAGGCTCCGATGCTCAGGGATTGGAAGTGGTTGGAAATGGACTATTACCCTTCCCCTTCTCCCACCGTGTCCCCCTTTGCTCTAGAAGGCTTAAACTTTCAATTTCAAACTATTTTAGGACCCAGGACACATTGGTAAAGTGTGGCAAAGTTTGGAGAAAATTTCAATTTTAGCGGACATCCTCCACGTCCCATGCCCAGGAACAGTGCACCTTTCCTGGGAAAGTGTGAGGGGTTGGTCCTGGAGCCTTCCAGGGAGTACTGACAACATTTTTACCCAAACATGAGGCCTCCAATGGGGGGTTATGCATAGCTCCAGGGGGGTCTCAGACCTGTAGCTAGCCCATTTGAGATCACTTTTCTTGGGGCATCTGACTTCCACAGATGGCCCTGGAGGTCCATATTTTTTTATTGTTTTATTTTTTTTTTTTTAACTTTGCTTGATTTTGCCCAAACTTTAGCCATGTCATACCTGTGTCAAATGAAGCACCCTGTCCCATTTTAGGGCCTGTGGGACAAACAGGGACAAAAGTAAGGGTATGTGTCTAAAAGCGTCCACTAGCAATCCCTTACCATTATGGTCCAGGGACACTGTGTGGACAGTGGCCATTTCTCAGTCATACATTGTCCAAGCAGGATGAAACTCACAGGGCAGACTCAGTGGAGCTCTAGAAACTGGCCCTGTGAATCCCAGCAACATATGACTAACTGTGACCCAGAAATAGCCACTGTCCACAAGGCATCCCCGGGGCCCCATTCATAGGGATCGGAACTGGACACCAATGGACAATTACGCATACCATTGTCCCATTTTGTCTCCCTTGGTCCAGGAAGGCTGAAATTCACACAGGACACTCCATGTAGAATGCAGACAGTGTGGCAAAAGTTACAAGGAAATCAGACAAACTTGAAAATTTGGCCAGACGTTGACTACGTGGTCCTCAGAAGGGTCAAATTTTCAAAGTTCTCCAAAATGGACCAAACTCATACTGGAAGACAGAGACCCATAGCAGAGTCCAAGTGCCAAGTTTAGGGCCTGTAGAACAAACAGGAACCAGATGGGAGTGAGGTAAGAGAAAGGGTTGATTTCTGTCCACTTCTAATCCTTATACACTGGGGGCCAAGGAAGCCTTGTGGACAGTGGCTTTTTCTCTGTCATGGATTGTCCTAGGATGCTGATACTCACAGGACAGACTCGGTGGAGCTTTGTGGGGTTGCCCTGTGAATGCCAGCAACGTAGGACCTACCCTGACTGAGAAAAAGTCTCTGTCCACAAGGCATCCCCAGGCTCCAATGCTCAGGGATTGGAAGTGGTTGGAAATGGACTATTACCCTTCCCCTTCTCCCACCGTGTCCCCCTTTGCTCTAGAAGGCTTAAACTTTCAATTTCAAACTATTTTAGGACCCAGGACACATTGGTAAAGTGTGGCAAAGTTTGGAGAAAATTTCAATTTTAGGGGACATCCTCCACGTCCCATACCCAGGAACAGTGCACCTTTCCTGGGAAAGTGTGAGGGGTTGGTCCTGGAGCCTTCCAGGGAGTACTGACAACATTTTTACCCAAACATGAGGCCTCCAATGGGGGGTTATGCATAGCTCCAGGGGGGTCTCAGACCTGTAGCTAGCCCATTTGAGATCACTTTTCTTGGGGCATCTGACTTCCACAGATGGCCCTGGAGGTCCATATTTTTTTATTGTTTTATTTTTTTTTTTTAACTTTGCTTGATTTTGCCCAAACTTTAGCCATGTCATACCTGTGTCAAATGAAGCACCCTGTCCCATTTTAGGGCCTGTGGGACAAACAGGGACAAAAGTAAGGGTATGTGTCTAAAAGCGTCCACTAGCAATCCCTTACCATTATGGTCCAGGGACACTGTGTGGACAGTGGCCATTTCTCAGTCATACATTGTCCAAGCAGGATGAAACTCACAGGGCAGACTCAGTGGAGCTCTAGAAACTGGCCCTGTGAATCCCAGCAACATATGACTAACTGTGACCCAGAAATAGCCACTGTCCACAAGGCATCCCCGGGGCCCCATTCATAGGGATCGGAACTGGACACCAATGGACAATTACGCATACCATTGTCCCATTTTGTCTCCCTTGGTCCAGGAAGGCTGAAATTCACACAGGACACTCCATGTAGAATGCAGACAGTGTGGCAAAAGTTACAAGGAAATCAGACAAACTTGAAAATTTGGCCAGACGTTGACTACGTGGTCCTCAGAAGGGTCAAATTTTCAAAGTTCTCCAAAATGGACCAAACTCATACTGGAAGACAGAGACCCATAGCAGAGTCCAAGTGCCAAGTTTAGGGCCTGTAGAACAAACAGGAACCAGATGGGAGTGAGGTAAGAGAAAGGGTTGATTTCTGTCCACTTCTAATCCTTATACACTGGGGGCCAAGGAAGCCTTGTGGACAGTGGCTTTTTCTCTGTCATGGATTGTCCTAGGATGCTGATACTCACAGGACAGACTCAGTGGAGCTTTGTGGGGTTGCCCTGTGAATGCCAGCAACGTAGGACCTACCCTGACTGAGAAAAAGTCTCTGTCCACAAGGCATCCCCAGGCTCCGATGCTCAGGGATTGGAAGTGGTTGGAAATGGACTATTACCCTTCCCCTTCTCCCACCGTGTCCCCCTTTGCTCTAGAAGGCTTAAACTTTCAATTTCAAACTATTTTAGGACCCAGGACACATTGGTAAAGTGTGGCAAAGTTTGGAGAAAATTTCAATTTTAGCGGACATCCTCCACGTCCCATGCCCAGGAACAGTGCACCTTTCCTGGGAAAGTGTGAGGGGTTGGTCCTGGAGCCTTCCAGGGAGTACTGACAACATTTTTACCCAAACATGAGGCCTCCAATGGGGGGTTATGCATAGCTCCAGGGGGGTCTCAGACCTGTAGCTAGCCCATTTGAGATCACTTTTCTTGGGGCATCTGACTTCCACAGATGGCCCTGGAGGTCCATATTTTTTTATTGTTTTATTTTTTTTTTAACTTTGCTTGATTTTGCCCAAACTTTAGCCATGTCATACCTGTCTCAAATGAAGCACCCTGTCCCATTTTAGGGCCTGTGGGACAAACAGGTACAAAAGTAAGGGTATGTGTCTAAAAGCGTCCACTAGCAATCCCTTACCATTATGGTCCAGGGACACTGTGTGGACAGTGGCCATTTCTCAGTCATACATTGTCCAAGCAGGATGAAACTCACAGGGCAGACTCAGTGGAGCTCTAGAAACTGGCCCTGTGAATCCCAGCAACATATGACTAACTGTGACCCAGAAATAGCCACTGTCCACAAGGCATCCCCGGGGCCCCATTCATAGGGATCGGAACTGGACACCAATGGACAATTACGCATACCATTGTCCCATTTTGTCTCCCTTGGTCCAGGAAGGCTGAAATTCACACAGGACACTCCATGTAGAATGCAGACAGTGTGGCAAAAGTTACAAGGAAATCAGACAAACTTGAAAATTTGGCCAGACGTTGACTACGTGGTCCTCAGAAGGGTCAAATTTTCAAAGTTCTCCAAAATGGACCAAACTCATACTGGAAGACAGAGACCCATAGCAGAGTCCAAGTGCCAAGTTTAGGGCCTGTAGAACAAACAGGAACCAGATGGGAGTGAGGTAAGAGAAAGGGTTGATTTCTGTCCACTTCTAATCCTTATACACTGGGGGCCAAGGAAGCCTTGTGGACAGTGGCTTTTTCTCTGTCATGGATTGTCCTAGGATGCTGATACTCACAGGACAGACTCAGTGGAGCTTTGTGGGGTTGCCCTGTGAATGCCAGCAACGTAGGACCTACCCTGACTGAGAAAAAGTCTCTGTCCACAAGGCATCCCCAGGCTCCGATGCTCAGGGATTGGAAGTGGTTGGAAATGGACTATTACCCTTCCCCTTCTCCCACCGTGTCCCCCTTTGCTCTAGAAGGCTTAAACTTTCAATTTCAAACTATTTTAGGACCCAGGACACATTGGTAAAGTGTGGCAAAGTTTGGAGAAAATTTCAATTTTAGCGGACATCCTCCACGTCCCATGCCCAGGAACAGTGCACCTTTCCTGGGAAAGTGTGAGGGGTTGGTCCTGGAGCCTTCCAGGGAGTACTGACAACATTTTTACCCAAACATGAGGCCTCCAATGGGGGGTTATGCATAGCTCCAGGGGGGTCTCAGACCTGTAGCTAGCCCATTTGAGATCACTTTTCTTGGGGCATCTGACTTCCACAGATGGCCCTGGAGGTCCATATTTTTTTATTGTTTTATTTTTTTTTTTAACTTTGCTTGATTTTGCCCAAACTTTAGCCATGTCATACCTGTCTCAAATGAAGCACCCTGTCCCATTTTAGGGCCTGTGGGACAAACAGGGACAAAAGTAAGGGTATGTGTCTAAAAGCGTCCACTAGCAATCCCTTACCATTATGGTCCAGGGACACTGTGTGGACAGTGGCCATTTCTCAGTCATACATTGTCCAAGCAGGATGAAACTCACAGGGCAGACTCAGTGGAGCTCTAGAAACTGGCCCTGTGAATCCCAGCAACATATGACTAACTGTGACCCAGAAATAGCCACTGTCCACAAGGCATCCCCGGGGCCCCATTCATAGGGATCGGAACTGGACACCAATGGACAATTACGCATACCATTGTCCCATTTTGTCTCCCTTGGTCCAGGAAGGCTGAAATTCACACAGGACACTCCATGTAGAATGCAGACAGTGTGGCAAAAGTTACAAGGAAATCAGACAAACTTGAAAATTTGGCCAGACGTTGATTACGTGGTCCTCAGAAGGGTCAAATTTTCAAAGTTCTCCAAAATGGACCAAACTCATACTGGAAGACAGAGACCCATAGCAGAGTCCAAGTGCCAAGTTTAGGGCCTGTAGAACAAACAGGAACCAGATGGGAGTGAGGTAAGAGAAAGGGTTGATTTCTGTCCACTTCTAATCCTTATACACTGGGGGCCAAGGAAGCCTTGTGGACAGTGGCTTTTTCTCTGTCATGGATTGTCCAAGGATGCTGATACTCACAGGACAGACTCGGTGGAGCTTTGTGGGGTTGCCCTGTGAATGCCAGCAACGTAGGACCTACCCTGACTGAGAAAAAGTCTCTGTCCACAAGGCATCCCCAGGCTCCGATGCTCAGGGATTGGAAGTGGTTGGAAATGGACTATTACCCTTCCCCTTCTCCCACCGTGTCCCCCTTTGCTCTAGAAGGCTTAAACTTTCAATTTCAAACTATTTTAGGACCCAGGACACATTGGTAAAGTGTGGCAAAGTTTGGAGAAAATTTCAATTTTAGCGGACATCCTCCACGTCCCATGCCCAGGAACAGTGCACCTTTCCTGGGAAAGTGTGAGGGGTTGGTCCTGGAGCCTTCCAGGGAGTACTGACAACATTTTTACCCAAACATGAGGCCTCCAATGGGGGGTTATGCATAGCTCCAGGGGGGTCTCAGACCTGTAGCTAGCCCATTTGAGATCACTTTTCTTGGGGCATCTGACTTCCACAGATGGCCCTGGAGGTCCATATTTTTTTATTGTTTTATTTTTTTTTTTAACTTTGCTTGATTTTGCCCAAACTTTAGCCATGTCATACCTGTCTCAAATGAAGCACCCTGTCCCATTTTAGGGCCTGTGGGACAAACAGGGACAAAAGTAAGGGTATGTGTCTAAAAGCGTCCACTAGCAATCCCTTACCATTATGGTCCAGGGACACTGTGTGGACAGTGGCCATTTCTCAGTCATACATTGTCCAAGCAGGATGAAACTCACAGGGCAGACTCAGTGGAGCTCTAGAAACTGGCCCTGTGAATCCCAGCAACATATGACTAACTGTGACCCAGAAATAGCCACTGTCCACAAGGCATCCCCGGGGCCCCATTCATAGGGATCGGAACTGGACACCAATGGACAATTACGCATACCATTGTCCCATTTTGTCTCCCTTGGTCCAGGAAGGCTGAAATTCACACAGGACACTCCATGTAGAATGCAGACAGTGTGGCAAAAGTTACAAGGAAATCAGACAAACTTGAAAATTTGGCCAGACACGTGGTCCTCAGAAGGGTCAAATTTTCAAAGTTCTCCAAAATGGACCAAACTCATACTGGAAGACAGAGACCCATAGCAG
This sequence comes from Telmatherina bonti, assembly GCF_933228915.1. Classification (NCBI taxonomy): domain Eukaryota; kingdom Metazoa; phylum Chordata; class Actinopteri; order Atheriniformes; family Telmatherinidae; genus Telmatherina; species Telmatherina bonti. The sequence goes on from NC_136633.1 coordinate 8,038,100, forward strand.
AGTCCAAGTGCCAAGTTTAGGGCCTGTAGAACAAACAGGAACCAGATGGGAGTGAGGTAAGAGAAAGGGTTGATTTCTGTCCACTTCTAATCCTTATACACTGGGGGCCAAGGAAGCCTTGTGGACAGTGGCTTTTTCTCTGTCATGGATTGTCCTAGGATGCTGATACTCACAGGACAGACTCAGTGGAGCTTTGTGGGGTTGCCCTGTGAATGCCAGCAACGTAGGACCTACCCTGACTGAGAAAAAGTCTCTGTCCACAAGGCATCCCCAGGCTCCGATGCTCAGGGATTGGAAGTGGTTGGAAATGGACTATTACCCTTCCCCTTCTCCCACCGTGTCCCCCTTTGCTCTAGAAGGCTTAAACTTTCAATTTCAAACTATTTTAGGACCCAGGACACATTGGTAAAGTGTGGCAAAGTTTGGAGAAAATTTCAATTTTAGCGGACATCCTCCACGTCCCATGCCCAGGAACAGTGCACCTTTCCTGGGAAAGTGTGAGGGGTTGGTCCTGGAGCCTTCCAGGGAGTACTGACAACATTTTTACCCAAACATGAGGCCTCCAATGGGGGGTTATGCATAGCTCCAGGGGGGTCTCAGACCTGTAGCTAGCCCATTTGAGATCACTTTTCTTGGGGCATCTGGCTTCCACAGATGGCCCTGGAGGTCCATATTTTTTTATTGTTTTATTTTTTTTTTTAACTTTGCTTGATTTTGCCCAAACTTTAGCCATGTCATACCTGTCTCAAATGAAGCACCCTGTCCCATTTTAGGGCCTGTGGGACAAACAGGGACAAAAGTAAGGGTATGTGTCTAAAAGCGTCCACTAGCAATCCCTTACCATTATGGTCCAGGGACACTGTGTGGACAGTGGCCATTTCTCAGTCATACATTGTCCAAGCAGGATGAAACTCACAGGGCAGACTCAGTGGAGCTCTAGAAACTGGCCCTGTGAATCCCAGCAACATATGACTAACTGTGACCCAGAAATAGCCACTGTCCACAAGGCATCCCCGGGGCCCCATTCATAGGGATCGGAACTGGACACCAATGGACAATTACGCATACCATTGTCCCATTTTGTCTCCCTTGGTCCAGGAAGGCTGAAATTCACACAGGACACTCCATGTAGAATGCAGACAGTGTGGCAAAAGTTACAAGGAAATCAGACAAACTTGAAAATTTGGCCAGACACGTGGTCCTCAGAAGGGTCAAATTTTCAAAGTTCTCCAAAATGGACCAAACTCATACTGGAAGACAGAGACCCATAGCAGAGTCCAAGTGCCAAGTTTAGGGCCTGTAGAACAAACAGGAACCAGATGGGAGTGAGGTAAGAGAAAGGGTTGATTTCTGTCCACTTCTAATCCTTATACACTGGGGGCCAAGGAAGCCTTGTGGACAGTGGCTTTTTCTCTGTCATGGATTGTCCTAGGATGCTGATACTCACAGGACAGACTCAGTGGAGCTTTGTGGGGTTGCCCTGTGAATGCCAGCAACGTAGGACCTACCCTGACTGAGAAAAAGTCTCTGTCCACAAGGCATCCCCAGGCTCCGATGCTCAGGGATTGGAAGTGGTTGGAAATGGACTATTACCCTTCCCCTTCTCCCACCGTGTCCCCCTTTGCTCTAGAAGGCTTAAACTTTCAATTTCAAACTATTTTAGGACCCAGGACACATTGGTAAAGTGTGGCAAAGTTTGGAGAAAATTTCAATTTTAGCGGACATCCTCCACGTCCCATGCCCAGGAACAGTGCACCTTTCCTGGGAAAGTGTGAGGGGTTGGTCCTGGAGCCTTCCAGGGAGTACTGACAACATTTTTACCCAAACATGAGGCCTCCAATGGGGGGTTATGCATAGCTCCAGGGGGGTCTCAGACCTGTAGCTAGCCCATTTGAGATCACTTTTCTTGGGGCATCTGGCTTCCACAGATGGCCCTGGAGGTCCATATTTTTTTATTGTTTTATTTTTTTTTTAACTTTGCTTGATTTTGCCCAAACTTTAGCCATGTCATACCTGTCTCAAATGAAGCACCCTGTCCCATTTTAGGGCCTGTGGGACAAACAGGGACAAAAGTAAGGGTATGTGTCTAAAAGCGTCCACTAGCAATCCCTTACCATTATGGTCCAGGGACACTGTGTGGACAGTGGCCATTTCTCAGTCATACATTGTCCAAGCAGGATGAAACTCACAGGGCAGACTCAGTGGAGCTCTAGAAACTGGCCCTGTGAATCCCAGCAACATATGACTAACTGTGACCCAGAAATAGCCACTGTCCACAAGGCATCCCCGGGGCCCCATTCATAGGGATCGGAACTGGACACCAATGGACAATTACGCATACCATTGTCCCATTTTGTCTCCCTTGGTCCAGGAAGGCTGAAATTCACACAGGACACTCCATGTAGAATGCAGACAGTGTGGCAAAAGTTACAAGGAAATCAGACAAACTTGAAAATTTGGCCAGACGTTGACTACGTGGTCCTCAGAAGGGTCAAATTTTCAAAGTTCTCCAAAATGGACCAAACTCATACTGGAAGACAGAGACCCATAGCAGAGTCCAAGTGCCAAGTTTAGGGCCTGTAGAACAAACAGGAACCAGATGGGAGTGAGGTAAGAGAAAGGGTTGATTTCTGTCCACTTCTAATCCTTATACACTGGGGGCCAAGGAAGCCTTGTGGACAGTGGCTTTTTCTCTGTCATGGATTGTCCTAGGATGCTGATACTCACAGGACAGACTCAGTGGAGCTTTGTGGGGTTGCCCTGTGAATGCCAGCAACGTAGGACCTACCCTGACTGAGAAAAAGTCTCTGTCCACAAGGCATCCCCAGGCTCCAATGCTCAGGGATTGGAAGTGGTTGGAAATGGACTATTACCCTTCCCCTTCTCCCACCGTGTCCCCCTTTGCTCTAGAAGGCTTAAACTTTCAATTTCAAACTATTTTAGGACCCAGGACACATTGGTAAAGTGTGGCAAAGTTTGGAGAAAATTTCAATTTTAGGGGACATCCTCCACGTCCCATACCCAGGAACAGTGCACCTTTCCTGGGAAAGTGTGAGGGGTTGGTCCTGGAGCCTTCCAGGGAGTACTGACAACATTTTTACCCAAACATGAGGCCTCCAATGGGGGGTTATGCATAGCTCCAGGGGGGTCTCAGACCTGTAGCTAGCCCATTTGAGATCACTTTTCTTGGGGCATCTGACTTCCACAGATGGCCCTGGAGGTCCATATTTTTTTATTGTTTTATTTTTTTTTTTAACTTTGCTTGATTTTGCCCAAACTTTAGCCATGTCATACCTGTCTCAAATGAAGCACCCTGTCCCATTTTAGGGCCTGTGGGACAAACAGGGACAAAAGTAAGGGTATGTGTCTAAAAGCGTCCACTAGCAATCCCTTACCATTATGGTCCAGGGACACTGTGTGGACAGTGGCCATTTCTCAGTCATACATTGTCCAAGCAGGATGAAACTCACAGGGCAGACTCAGTGGAGCTCTAGAAACTGGCCCTGTGAATCCCAGCAACATATGACTAACTGTGACCCAGAAATAGCCACTGTCCACAAGGCATCCCCGGGGCCCCATTCATAGGGATCGGAACTGGACACCAATGGACAATTACGCATACCATTGTCCCATTTTGTCTCCCTTGGTCCAGGAAGGCTGAAATTCACACAGGACACTCCATGTAGAATGCAGACAGTGTGGCAAAAGTTACAAGGAAATCAGACAAACTTGAAAATTTGGCCAGACGTTGACTACGTGGTCCTCAGAAGGGTCAAATTTTCAAAGTTCTCCAAAATGGACCAAACTCATACTGGAAGACAGAGACCCATAGCAGAGTCCAAGTGCCAAGTTTAGGGCCTGTAGAACAAACAGGAACCAGATGGGAGTGAGGTAAGAGAAAGGGTTGATTTCTGTCCACTTCTAATCCTTATACACTGGGGGCCAAGGAAGCCTTGTGGACAGTGGCTTTTTCTCTGTCATGGATTGTCCTAGGATGCTGATACTCACAGGACAGACTCAGTGGAGCTTTGTGGGGTTGCCCTGTGAATGCCAGCAACGTAGGACCTACCCTGACTGAGAAAAAGTCTCTGTCCACAAGGCATCCCCAGGCTCCGATGCTCAGGGATTGGAAGTGGTTGGAAATGGACTATTACCCTTCCCCTTCTCCCACCGTGTCCCCCTTTGCTCTAGAAGGCTTAAACTTTCAATTTCAAACTATTTTAGGACCCAGGACACATTGGTAAAGTGTGGCAAAGTTTGGAGAAAATTTCAATTTTAGCGGACATCCTCCACGTCCCATGCCCAGGAACAGTGCACCTTTCCTGGGAAAGTGTGAGGGGTTGGTCCTGGAGCCTTCCAGGGAGTACTGACAACATTTTTACCCAAACATGAGGCCTCCAATGGGGGGTTATGCATAGCTCCAGGGGGGTCTCAGACCTGTAGCTAGCCCATTTGAGATCACTTTTCTTGGGGCATCTGACTTCCACAGATGGCCCTGGAGGTCCATATTTTTTTATTGTTTTATTTTTTTTTTTAACTTTGCTTGATTTTGCCCAAACTTTAGCCATGTCATACCTGTCTCAAATGAAGCACCCTGTCCCATTTTAGGGCCTGTGGGACAAACAGGGACAAAAGTAAGGGTATGTGTCTAAAAGCGTCCACTAGCAATCCCTTACCATTATGGTCCAGGGACACTGTGTGGACAGTGGCCATTTCTCAGTCATACATTGTCCAAGCAGGATGAAACTCACAGGGCAGACTCAGTGGAGCTCTAGAAACTGGCCCTGTGAATCCCAGCAACATATGACTAACTGTGACCCAGAAATAGCCACTGTCCACAAGGCATCCCCGGGGCCCCATTCATAGGGATCGGAACTGGACACCAATGGACAATTACGCATACCATTGTCCCATTTTGTCTCCCTTGGTCCAGGAAGGCTGAAATTCACACAGGACACTCCATGTAGAATGCAGACAGTGTGGCAAAAGTTACAAGGAAATCAGACAAACTTGAAAATTTGGCCAGACGTTGACTACGTGGTCCTCAGAAGGGTCAAATTTTCAAAGTTCTCCAAAATGGACCAAACTCATACTGGAAGACAGAGACCCATAGCAGAGTCCAAGTGCCAAGTTTAGGGCCTGTAGAACAAACAGGAACCAGATGGGAGTGAGGTAAGAGAAAGGGTTGATTTCTGTCCACTTCTAATCCTTATACACTGGGGGCCAAGGAAGCCTTGTGGACAGTGGCTTTTTCTCTGTCATGGATTGTCCTAGGATGCTGATACTCACAGGACAGACTCAGTGGAGCTTTGTGGGGTTGCCCTGTGAATGCCAGCAACGTAGGACCTACCCTGACTGAGAAAAAGTCTCTGTCCACAAGGCATCCCCAGGCTCCAATGCTCAGGGATTGGAAGTGGTTGGAAATGGACTATTACCCTTCCCCTTCTCCCACCGTGTCCCCCTTTGCTCTAGAAGGCTTAAACTTTCAATTTCAAACTATTTTAGGACCCAGGACACATTGGTAAAGTGTGGCAAAGTTTGGAGAAAATTTCAATTTTAGGGGACATCCTCCACGTCCCATACCCAGGAACAGTGCACCTTTCCTGGGAAAGTGTGAGGGGTTGGTCCTGGAGCCTTCCAGGGAGTACTGACAACATTTTTACCCAAACATGAGGCCTCCAATGGGGGGTTATGCATAGCTCCAGGGGGGTCTCAGACCTGTAGCTAGCCCATTTGAGATCACTTTTCTTGGGGCATCTGACTTCCACAGATGGCCCTGGAGGTCCATATTTTTTTATTGTTTTATTTTTTTTTTTTAACTTTGCTTGATTTTGCCCAAACTTTAGCCATGTCATACCTGTGTCAAATGAAGCACCCTGTCCCATTTTAGGGCCTGTGGGACAAACAGGGACAAAAGTAAGGGTATGTGTCTAAAAGCGTCCACTAGCAATCCCTTACCATTATGGTCCAGGGACACTGTGTGGACAGTGGCCATTTCTCAGTCATACATTGTCCAAGCAGGATGAAACTCACAGGGCAGACTCAGTGGAGCTCTAGAAACTGGCCCTGTGAATCCCAGCAACATATGACTAACTGTGACCCAGAAATAGCCACTGTCCACAAGGCATCCCCGGGGCCCCATTCATAGGGATCGGAACTGGACACCAATGGACAATTACGCATACCATTGTCCCATTTTGTCTCCCTTGGTCCAGGAAGGCTGAAATTCACACAGGACACTCCATGTAGAATGCAGACAGTGTGGCAAAAGTTACAAGGAAATCAGACAAACTTGAAAATTTGGCCAGACGTTGACTACGTGGTCCTCAGAAGGGTCAAATTTTCAAAGTTCTCCAAAATGGACCAAACTCATACTGGAAGACAGAGACCCATAGCAGAGTCCAAGTGCCAAGTTTAGGGCCTGTAGAACAAACAGGAACCAGATGGGAGTGAGGTAAGAGAAAGGGTTGATTTCTGTCCACTTCTAATCCTTATACACTGGGGGCCAAGGAAGCCTTGTGGACAGTGGCTTTTTCTCTGTCATGGATTGTCCTAGGATGCTGATACTCACAGGACAGACTCAGTGGAGCTTTGTGGGGTTGCCCTGTGAATGCCAGCAACGTAGGACCTACCCTGACTGAGAAAAAGTCTCTGTCCACAAGGCATCCCCAGGCTCCGATGCTCAGGGATTGGAAGTGGTTGGAAATGGACTATTACCCTTCCCCTTCTCCCACCGTGTCCCCCTTTGCTCTAGAAGGCTTAAACTTTCAATTTCAAACTATTTTAGGACCCAGGACACATTGGTAAAGTGTGGCAAAGTTTGGAGAAAATTTCAATTTTAGCGGACATCCTCCACGTCCCATGCCCAGGAACAGTGCACCTTTCCTGGGAAAGTGTGAGGGGTTGGTCCTGGAGCCTTCCAGGGAGTACTGACAACATTTTTACCCAAACATGAGGCCTCCAATGGGGGGTTATGCATAGCTCCAGGGGGGTCTCAGACCTGTAGCTAGCCCATTTGAGATCACTTTTCTTGGGGCATCTGACTTCCACAGATGGCCCTGGAGGTCCATATTTTTTTATTGTTTTATTTTTTTTTTAACTTTGCTTGATTTTGCCCAAACTTTAGCCATGTCATACCTGTCTCAAATGAAGCACCCTGTCCCATTTTAGGGCCTGTGGGACAAACAGGTACAAAAGTAAGGGTATGTGTCTAAAAGCGTCCACTAGCAATCCCTTACCATTATGGTCCAGGGACACTGTGTGGACAGTGGCCATTTCTCAGTCATACATTGTCCAAGCAGGATGAAACTCACAGGGCAGACTCAGTGGAGCTCTAGAAACTGGCCCTGTGAATCCCAGCAACATATGACTAACTGTGACCCAGAAATAGCCACTGTCCACAAGGCATCCCAGGGGCCCCATTCATAGGGATCGGAACTGGACACCAATGGACAATTACGCATACCATTGTCCCATTTTGTCTCCCTTGGTCCAGGAAGGCTGAAATTCACACAGGACACTCCATGTAGAATGCAGACAGTGTGGCAAAAGTTACAAGGAAATCAGACAAACTTGAAAATTTGGCCAGACGTTGACTACGTGGTCCTCAGAAGGGTCAAATTTTCAAAGTTCTCCAAAATGGACCAAACTCATACTGGAAGACAGAGACCCATAGCAGAGTCCAAGTGCCAAGTTTAGGGCCTGTAGAACAAACAGGAACCAGATGGGAGTGAGGTAAGAGAAAGGGTTGATTTCTGTCCACTTCTAATCCCTATACACTGGGGACCAAGGAAGCCTTGTGGACAGTGGCTTTTTCTCTGTCATGGATTGTCCTAGGATGCTGATACTCACAGGACAGACTCAGTGGAGCTTTGTGGGGTTGCCCTGTGAATGCCAGCAACGTAGGACCTACCCTGACTGAGAAAAAGTCTCTGTCCACAAGGCATCCCCAGGCTCCGATGCTCAGGGATTGGAAGTGGTTGGAAATGGACTATTACCCTTCCCCTTCTCCCACCGTGTCCCCCTTTGCTCTAGAAGGCTTAAACTTTCAATTTCAAACTATTTTAGGACCCAGGACACATTGGTAAAGTGTGGCAAAGTTTGGAGAAAATTTCAATTTTAGGGGACATCCTCCACGTCCCATGCCCAGGAACAGTGCACCTTTCCTGGGAAAGTGTGAGGGGTTGGTCCTGGAGCCTTCCAGGGAGTACTGACAACATTTTTACCCAAAAATGAGGCCTCCAATGGGGGGTTATGCATAGCTCCAGGGGGGTCTCAGACCTGTAGCTAGCCCATTTGAGATCACTTTTCTTGGGGCATCTGACTTCCACAGATGGCCCTGGAGGTCCATATTTTTTTATTGTTTTATTTTTTTTTAAACTTTGCTTGATTTTGCCCAAACTTTAGCCATGTCATACCTGTCTCAAATGAAGCACCCTGTCCCATTTTAGGGCCTGTGGGACAAACAGGGACAAAAGTAAGGGTATGTGTCTAAAAGCGTCCACTAGCAATCCCTTACCATTATGGTCCAGGGACACTGTGTGGACAGTGGCCATTTCTCAGTCATACATTGTCCAAGCAGGATGAAACTCACAGGGCAGACTCAGTGGAGCTCTAGAAACTGGCCCTGTGAATCCCAGCAACATATGACTAACTGTGACCCAGAAATAGCCACTGTCCACAAGGCATCCCCGGGGCCCCATTCATAGGGATCGGAACTGGACACCAATGGACAATTACGCATACCATTGTCCCATTTTGTCTCCCTTGGTCCAGGAAGGCTGAAATTCACACAGGACACTCCATGTAGAATGCAGACAGTGTGGCAAAAGTTACAAGGAAATCAGACAAACTTGAAAATTTGGCCAGACACGTGGTCCTCAGAAGGGTCAAATTTTCAAAGTTCTCCAAAATGGACCAAACTCATACTGGAAGACAGAGACCCATAGCAGAGTCCAAGTGCCAAGTTTAGGGCCTGTAGAACAAACAGGAACCAGATGGGAGTGAGGTAAGAGAAAGGGTTGATTTCTGTCCACTTCTAATCCTTATACACTGGGGGCCAAGGAAGCCTTGTGGACAGTGGCTTTTTCTCTGTCATGGATTGTCCTAGGATGCTGATACTCACAGGACAGACTCAGTGGAGCTTTGTGGGGTTGCCCTGTGAATGCCAGCAACGTAGGACCTACCCTGACTGAGAAAAAGTCTCTGTCCACAAGGCATCCCCAGGCTCCGATGCTCAGGGATTGGAAGTGGTTGGAAATGGACTATTACCCTTCCCCTTCTCCCACCGTGTCCCCCTTTGCTCTAGAAGGCTTAAACTTTCAATTTCAAACTATTTTAGGACCCAGGACACATTGGTAAAGTGTGGCAAAGTTTGGAGAAAATTTCAATTTTAGCGGACATCCTCCACGTCCCATGCCCAGGAACAGTGCACCTTTCCTGGGAAAGTGTGAGGGGTTGGTCCTGGAGCCTTCCAGGGAGTACTGACAACATTTTTACCCAAACATGAGGCCTCCAATGGGGGGTTATGCATAGCTCCAGGGGGGTCTCAGACCTGTAGCTAGCCCATTTGAGATCACTTTTCTTGGGGCATCTGGCTTCCACAGATGGCCCTGGAGGTCCATATTTTTTTATTGTTTTATTTTTTTTTTAACTTTGCTTGATTTTGCCCAAACTTTAGCCATGTCATACCTGTCTCAAATGAAGCACCCTGTCCCATTTTAGGGCCTGTGGGACAAACAGGGACAAAAGTAAGGGTATGTGTCTAAAAGCGTCCACTAGCAATCCCTTACCATTATGGTCCAGGGACACTGTGTGGACAGTGGCCATTTCTCAGTCATACATTGTCCAAGCAGGATGAAACTCACAGGGCAGACTCAGTGGAGCTCTAGAAACTGGCCCTGTGAATCCCAGCAACATATGACTAACTGTGACCCAGAAATAGCCACTGTCCACAAGGCATCCCCGGGGCCCCATTCATAGGGATCGGAACTGGACACCAATGGACAATTACGCATACCATTGTCCCATTTTGTCTCCCTTGGTCCAGGAAGGCTGAAATTCACACAGGACACTCCATGTAGAATGCAGACAGTGTGGCAAAAGTTACAAGGAAATCAGACAAACTTGAAAATTTGGCCAGACGTTGACTACGTGGTCCTCAGAAGGGTCAAATTTTCAAAGTTCTCCAAAATGGACCAAACTCATACTGGAAGACAGAGACCCATAGCAGAGTCCAAGTGCCAAGTTTAGGGCCTGTAGAACAAACAGGAACCAGATGGGAGTGAGGTAAGAGAAAGGGTTGATTTCTGTCCACTTCTAATCCTTATACACTGGGGGCCAAGGAAGCCTTGTGGACAGTGGCTTTTTCTCTGTCATGGATTGTCCTAGGATGCTGATACTCACAGGACAGACTCAGTGGAGCTTTGTGGGGTTGCCCTGTGAATGCCAGCAACGTAGGACCTACCCTGACTGAGAAAAAGTCTCTGTCCACAAGGCATCCCCAGGCTCCGATGCTCAGGGATTGGAAGTGGTTGGAAATGGACTATTACCCTTCCCCTTCTCCCACCGTGTCCCCCTTTGCTCTAGAAGGCTTAAACTTTCAATTTCAAACTATTTTAGGACCCAGGACACATTGGTAAAGTGTGGCAAAGTTTGGAGAAAATTTCAATTTTAGCGGACATCCTCCACGTCCCATGCCCAGGAACAGTGCACCTTTCCTGGGAAAGTGTGAGGGGTTGGTCCTGGAGCCTTCCAGGGAGTACTGACAACATTTTTACCCAAACATGAGGCCTCCAATGGGGGGTTATGCATAGCTCCAGGGGGGTCTCAGACCTGTAGCTAGCCCATTTGAGATCACTTTTCTTGGGGCATCTGGCTTCCACAGATGGCCCTGGAGGTCCATATTTTTTTATTGTTTTATTTTTTTTTTAACTTTGCTTGATTTTGCCCAAACTTTAGCCATGTCATACCTGTCTCAAATGAAGCACCCTGTCCCATTTTAGGGCCTGTGGGACAAACAGGGACAAAAGTAAGGGTATGTGTCTAAAAGCGTCCACTAGCAATCCCTTACCATTATGGTCCAGGGACACTGTGTGGACAGTGGCCATTTCTCAGTCATACATTGTCCAAGCAGGATGAAACTCACAGGGCAGACTCAGTGGAGCTCTAGAAACTGGCCCTGTGAATCCCAGCAACATATGACTAACTGTGACCCAGAAATAGCCACTGTCCACAAGGCATCCCCGGGGCCCCATTCATAGGGATCGGAACTGGACACCAATGGACAATTACGCATACCATTGTCCCATTTTGTCTCCCTTGGTCCAGGAAGGCTGAAATTCACACAGGACACTCCATGTAGAATGCAGACAGTGTGGCAAAAGTTACAAGGAAATCAGACAAACTTGAAAATTTGGCCAGACGTTGACTACGTGGTCCTCAGAAGGGTCAAATTTTCAAAGTTCTCCAAAATGGACCAAACTCATACTGGAAGACAGAGACCCATAGCAGAGTCCAAGTGCCAAGTTTAGGGCCTGTAGAACAAACAGGAACCAGATGGGAGTGAGGTAAGAGAAAGGGTTGATTTCTGTCCACTTCTAATCCTTATACACTGGGGGCCAAGGAAGCCTTGTGGACAGTGGCTTTTTCTCTGTCATGGATTGTCCTAGGATGCTGATACTCACAGGACAGACTCAGTGGAGCTTTGTGGGGTTGCCCTGTGAATGCCAGCAACGTAGGACCTACCCTGACTGAGAAAAAGTCTCTGTCCACAAGGCATCCCCAGGCTCCGATGCTCAGGGATTGGAAGTGGTTGGAAATGGACTATTACCCTTCCCCTTCTCCCACCGTGTCCCCCTTTGCTCTAGAAGGCTTAAACTTTCAATTTCAAACTATTTTAGGACCCAGGACACATTGGTAAAGTGTGGCAAAGTTTGGAGAAAATTTCAATTTTAGCGGACATCCTCCACGTCCCATGCCCAGGAACAGTGCACCTTTCCTGGGAAAGTGTGAGGGGTTGGTCCTGGAGCCTTCCAGGGAGTACTGACAACATTTTTACCCAAACATGAGGCCTCCAATGGGGGGTTATGCATAGCTCCAGGGGGGTCTCAGACCTGTAGCTAGCCCATTTGAGATCACTTTTCTTGGGGCATCTGACTTCCACAGATGGCCCTGGAGGTCCATATTTTTTTATTGTTTTATTTTTTTTTTTAACTTTGCTTGATTTTGCCCAAACTTTAGCCATGTCATACCTGTCTCAAATGAAGCACCCTGTCCCATTTTAGGGCCTGTGGGACAAACAGGGACAAAAGTAAGGGTATGTGTCTAAAAGCGTCCACTAGCAATCCCTTACCATTATGGTCCAGGGACACTGTGTGGACAGTGGCCATTTCTCAGTCATACATTGTCCAAGCAGGATGAAACTCACAGGGCAGACTCAGTGGAGCTCTAGAAACTGGCCCTGTGAATCCCAGCAACATATGACTAACTGTGACCCAGAAATAGCCACTGTCCACAAGGCATCCCCGGGGCCCCATTCATAGGGATCGGAACTGGACACCAATGGACAATTACGCATACCATTGTCCCATTTTGTCTCCCTTGGTCCAGGAAGGCTGAAATTCACACAGGACACTCCATGTAGAATGCAGACAGTGTGGCAAAAGTTACAAGGAAATCAGACAAACTTGAAAATTTGGCCAGACGTTGACTACGTGGTCCTCAGAAGGGTCAAATTTTCAAAGTTCTCCAAAATGGACCAAACTCATACTGGAAGACAGAGACCCATAGCAGAGTCCAAGTGCCAAGTTTAGGGCCTGTAGAACAAACAGGAACCAGATGGGAGTGAGGTAAGAGAAAGGGTTGATTTCTGTCCACTTCTAATCCTTATACACTGGGGGCCAAGGAAGCCTTGTGGACAGTGGCTTTTTCTCTGTCATGGATTGTCCTAGGATGCTGATACTCACAGGACAGACTCAGTGGAGCTTTGTGGGGTTGCCCTGTGAATGCCAGCAACGTAGGACCTACCCTGACTGAGAAAAAGTCTCTGTCCACAAGGCATCCCCAGGCTCCAATGCTCAGGGATTGGAAGTGGTTGGAAATGGACTATTACCCTTCCCCTTCTCCCACCGTGTCCCCCTTTGCTCTAGAAGGCTTAAACTTTCAATTTCAAACTATTTTAGGACCCAGGACACATTGGTAAAGTGTGGCAAAGTTTGGAGAAAATTTCAATTTTAGGGGACATCCTCCACGTCCCATACCCAGGAACAGTGCACCTTTCCTGGGAAAGTGTGAGGGGTTGGTCCTGGAGCCTTCCAGGGAGTACTGACAACATTTTTACCCAAACATGAGGCCTCCAATGGGGGGTTATGCATAGCTCCAGGGGGGTCTCAGACCTGTAGCTAGCCCATTTGAGATCACTTTTCTTGGGGCATCTGACTTCCACAGATGGCCCTGGAGGTCCATATTTTTTTATTGTTTTATTTTTTTTTTTTAACTTTGCTTGATTTTGCCCAAACTTTAGCCATGTCATACCTGTGTCAAATGAAGCACCCTGTCCCATTTTAGGGCCTGTGGGACAAACAGGGACAAAAGTAAGGGTATGTGTCTAAAAGCGTCCACTAGCAATCCCTTACCATTATGGTCCAGGGACACTGTGTGGACAGTGGCCATTTCTCAGTCATACATTGTCCAAGCAGGATGAAACTCACAGGGCAGACTCAGTGGAGCTCTAGAAACTGGCCCTGTGAATCCCAGCAACATATGACTAACTGTGACCCAGAAATAGCCACTGTCCACAAGGCATCCCCGGGGCCCCATTCATAGGGATCGGAACTGGACACCAATGGACAATTACGCATACCATTGTCCCATTTTGTCTCCCTTGGTCCAGGAAGGCTGAAATTCACACAGGACACTCCATGTAGAATGCAGACAGTGTGGCAAAAGTTACAAGGAAATCAGACAAACTTGAAAATTTGGCCAGACGTTGACTACGTGGTCCTCAGAAGGGTCAAATTTTCAAAGTTCTCCAAAATGGACCAAACTCATACTGGAAGACAGAGACCCATAGCAGAGTCCAAGTGCCAAGTTTAGGGCCTGTAGAACAAACAGGAACCAGATGGGAGTGAGGTAAGAGAAAGGGTTGATTTCTGTCCACTTCTAATCCTTATACACTGGGGGCCAAGGAAGCCTTGTGGACAGTGGCTTTTTCTCTGTCATGGATTGTCCTAGGATGCTGATACTCACAGGACAGACTCAGTGGAGCTTTGTGGGGTTGCCCTGTGAATGCCAGCAACGTAGGACCTACCCTGACTGAGAAAAAGTCTCTGTCCACAAGGCATCCCCAGGCTCCGATGCTCAGGGATTGGAAGTGGTTGGAAATGGACTATTACCCTTCCCCTTCTCCCACCGTGTCCCCCTTTGCTCTAGAAGGCTTAAACTTTCAATTTCAAACTATTTTAGGACCCAGGACACATTGGTAAAGTGTGGCAAAGTTTGGAGAAAATTTCAATTTTAGCGGACATCCTCCACGTCCCATGCCCAGGAACAGTGCACCTTTCCTGGGAAAGTGTGAGGGGTTGGTCCTGGAGCCTTCCAGGGAGTACTGACAACATTTTTACCCAAACATGAGGCCTCCAATGGGGGGTTATGCATAGCTCCAGGGGGGTCTCAGACCTGTAGCTAGCCCATTTGAGATCACTTTTCTTGGGGCATCTGACTTCCACAGATGGCCCTGGAGGTCCATATTTTTTTATTGTTTTATTTTTTTTTTAACTTTGCTTGATTTTGCCCAAACTTTAGCCATGTCATACCTGTCTCAAATGAAGCACCCTGTCCCATTTTAGGGCCTGTGGGACAAACAGGTACAAAAGTAAGGGTATGTGTCTAAAAGCGTCCACTAGCAATCCCTTACCATTATGGTCCAGGGACACTGTGTGGACAGTGGCCATTTCTCAGTCATACATTGTCCAAGCAGGATGAAACTCACAGGGCAGACTCAGTGGAGCTCTAGAAACTGGCCCTGTGAATCCCAGCAACATATGACTAACTGTGACCCAGAAATAGCCACTGTCCACAAGGCATCCCCGGGGCCCCATTCATAGGGATCGGAACTGGACACCAATGGACAATTACGCATACCATTGTCCCATTTTGTCTCCCTTGGTCCAGGAAGGCTGAAATTCACACAGGACACTCCATGTAGAATGCAGACAGTGTGGCAAAAGTTACAAGGAAATCAGACAAACTTGAAAATTTGGCCAGACGTTGACTACGTGGTCCTCAGAAGGGTCAAATTTTCAAAGTTCTCCAAAATGGACCAAACTCATACTGGAAGACAGAGACCCATAGCAGAGTCCAAGTGCCAAGTTTAGGGCCTGTAGAACAAACAGGAACCAGATGGGAGTGAGGTAAGAGAAAGGGTTGATTTCTGTCCACTTCTAATCCTTATACACTGGGGGCCAAGGAAGCCTTGTGGACAGTGGCTTTTTCTCTGTCATGGATTGTCCTAGGATGCTGATACTCACAGGACAGACTCAGTGGAGCTTTGTGGGGTTGCCCTGTGAATGCCAGCAACGTAGGACCTACCCTGACTGAGAAAAAGTCTCTGTCCACAAGGCATCCCCAGGCTCCGATGCTCAGGGATTGGAAGTGGTTGGAAATGGACTATTACCCTTCCCCTTCTCCCACCGTGTCCCCCTTTGCTCTAGAAGGCTTAAACTTTCAATTTCAAACTATTTTAGGACCCAGGACACATTGGTAAAGTGTGGCAAAGTTTGGAGAAAATTTCAATTTTAGCGGACATCCTCCACGTCCCATGCCCAGGAACAGTGCACCTTTCCTGGGAAAGTGTGAGGGGTTGGTCCTGGAGCCTTCCAGGGAGTACTGACAACATTTTTACCCAAACATGAGGCCTCCAATGGGGGGTTATGCATAGCTCCAGGGGGGTCTCAGACCTGTAGCTAGCCCATTTGAGATCACTTTTCTTGGGGCATCTGACTTCCACAGATGGCCCTGGAGGTCCATATTTTTTTATTGTTTTATTTTTTTTTTTAACTTTGCTTGATTTTGCCCAAACTTTAGCCATGTCATACCTGTCTCAAATGAAGCACCCTGTCCCATTTTAGGGCCTGTGGGACAAACAGGGACAAAAGTAAGGGTATGTGTCTAAAAGCGTCCACTAGCAATCCCTTACCATTATGGTCCAGGGACACTGTGTGGACAGTGGCCATTTCTCAGTCATACATTGTCCAAGCAGGATGAAACTCACAGGGCAGACTCAGTGGAGCTCTAGAAACTGGCCCTGTGAATCCCAGCAACATATGACTAACTGTGACCCAGAAATAGCCACTGTCCACAAGGCATCCCCGGGGCCCCATTCATAGGGATCGGAACTGGACACCAATGGACAATTACGCATACCATTGTCCCATTTTGTCTCCCTTGGTCCAGGAAGGCTGAAATTCACACAGGACACTCCATGTAGAATGCAGACAGTGTGGCAAAAGTTACAAGGAAATCAGACAAACTTGAAAATTTGGCCAGACGTTGACTACGTGGTCCTCAGAAGGGTCAAATTTTCAAAGTTCTCCAAAATGGACCAAACTCATACTGGAAGACAGAGACCCATAGCAGAGTCCAAGTGCCAAGTTTAGGGCCTGTAGAACAAACAGGAACCAGATGGGAGTGAGGTAAGAGAAAGGGTTGATTTCTGTCCACTTCTAATCCTTATACACTGGGGGCCAAGGAAGCCTTGTGGACAGTGGCTTTTTCTCTGTCATGGATTGTCCTAGGATGCTGATACTCACAGGACAGACTCAGTGGAGCTTTGTGGGGTTGCCCTGTGAATGCCAGCAACGTAGGACCTACCCTGACTGAGAAAAAGTCTCTGTCCACAAGGCATCCCCAGGCTCCAATGCTCAGGGATTGGAAGTGGTTGGAAATGGACTATTACCCTTCCCCTTCTCCCACCGTGTCCCCCTTTGCTCTAGAAGGCTTAAACTTTCAATTTCAAACTATTTTAGGACCCAGGACACATTGGTAAAGTGTGGCAAAGTTTGGAGAAAATTTCAATTTTAGGGGACATCCTCCACGTCCCATACCCAGGAACAGTGCACCTTTCCTGGGAAAGTGTGAGGGGTTGGTCCTGGAGCCTTCCAGGGAGTACTGACAACATTTTTACCCAAACATGAGGCCTCCAATGGGGGGTTATGCATAGCTCCAGGGGGGTCTCAGACCTGTAGCTAGCCCATTTGAGATCACTTTTCTTGGGGCATCTGACTTCCACAGATGGCCCTGGAGGTCCATATTTTTTTATTGTTTTATTTTTTTTTTTTAACTTTGCTTGATTTTGCCCAAACTTTAGCCATGTCATACCTGTGTCAAATGAAGCACCCTGTCCCATTTTAGGGCCTGTGGGACAAACAGGGACAAAAGTAAGGGTATGTGTCTAAAAGCGTCCACTAGCAATCCCTTACCATTATGGTCCAGGGACACTGTGTGGACAGTGGCCATTTCTCAGTCATACATTGTCCAAGCAGGATGAAACTCACAGGGCAGACTCAGTGGAGCTCTAGAAACTGGCCCTGTGAATCCCAGCAACATATGACTAACTGTGACCCAGAAATAGCCACTGTCCACAAGGCATCCCCGGGGCCCCATTCATAGGGATCGGAACTGGACACCAATGGACAATTACGCATACCATTGTCCCATTTTGTCTCCCTTGGTCCAGGAAGGCTGAAATTCACACAGGACACTCCATGTAGAATGCAGACAGTGTGGCAAAAGTTACAAGGAAATCAGACAAACTTGAAAATTTGGCCAGACGTTGACTACGTGGTCCTCAGAAGGGTCAAATTTTCAAAGTTCTCCAAAATGGACCAAACTCATACTGGAAGACAGAGACCCATAGCAGAGTCCAAGTGCCAAGTTTAGGGCCTGTAGAACAAACAGGAACCAGATGGGAGTGAGGTAAGAGAAAGGGTTGATTTCTGTCCACTTCTAATCCTTATACACTGGGGGCCAAGGAAGCCTTGTGGACAGTGGCTTTTTCTCTGTCATGGATTGTCCTAGGATGCTGATACTCACAGGACAGACTCGGTGGAGCTTTGTGGGGTTGCCCTGTGAATGCCAGCAACGTAGGACCTACCCTGACTGAGAAAAAGTCTCTGTCCACAAGGCATCCCCAGGCTCCAATGCTCAGGGATTGGAAGTGGTTGGAAATGGACTATTACCCTTCCCCTTCTCCCACCGTGTCCCCCTTTGCTCTAGAAGGCTTAAACTTTCAATTTCAAACTATTTTAGGACCCAGGACACATTGGTAAAGTGTGGCAAAGTTTGGAGAAAATTTCAATTTTAGCGGACATCCTCCACGTCCCATGCCCAGGAACAGTGCACCTTTCCTGGGAAAGTGTGAGGGGTTGGTCCTGGAGCCTTCCAGGGAGTACTGACAACATTTTTACCCAAACATGAGGCCTCCAATGGGGGGTTATGCATAGCTCCAGGGGGGTCTCAGACCTGTAGCTAGCCCATTTGAGATCACTTTTCTTGGGGCATCTGACTTCCACAGATGGCCCTGGAGGTCCATATTTTTTTATTGTTTTATTTTTTTTTTTTTAACTTTGCTTGATTTTGCCCAAACTTTAGCCATGTCATACCTGTGTCAAATGAAGCACCCTGTCCCATTTTAGGGCCTGTGGGACAAACAGGGACAAAAGTAAGGGTATGTGTCTAAAAGCGTCCACTAGCAATCCCTTACCATTATGGTCCAGGGACACTGTGTGGACAGTGGCCATTTCTCAGTCATACATTGTCCAAGCAGGATGAAACTCACAGGGCAGACTCAGTGGAGCTCTAGAAACTGGCCCTGTGAATCCCAGCAACATATGACTAACTGTGACCCAGAAATAGCCACTGTCCACAAGGCATCCCCGGGGCCCCATTCATAGGGATCGGAACTGGACACCAATGGACAATTACGCATACCATTGTCCCATTTTGTCTCCCTTGGTCCAGGAAGGCTGAAATTCACACAGGACACTCCATGTAGAATGCAGACAGTGTGGCAAAAGTTACAAGGAAATCAGACAAACTTGAAAATTTGGCCAGACGTTGACTACGTGGTCCTCAGAAGGGTCAAATTTTCAAAGTTCTCCAAAATGGACCAAACTCATACTGGAAGACAGAGACCCATAGCAGAGTCCAAGTGCCAAGTTTAGGGCCTGTAGAACAAACAGGAACCAGATGGGAGTGAGGTAAGAGAAAGGGTTGATTTCTGTCCACTTCTAATCCTTATACACTGGGGGCCAAGGAAGCCTTGTGGACAGTGGCTTTTTCTCTGTCATGGATTGTCCTAGGATGCTGATACTCACAGGACAGACTCAGTGGAGCTTTGTGGGGTTGCCCTGTGAATGCCAGCAACGTAGGACCTACCCTGACTGAGAAAAAGTCTCTGTCCACAAGGCATCCCCAGGCTCCGATGCTCAGGGATTGGAAGTGGTTGGAAATGGACTATTACCCTTCCCCTTCTCCCACCGTGTCCCCCTTTGCTCTAGAAGGCTTAAACTTTCAATTTCAAACTATTTTAGGACCCAGGACACATTGGTAAAGTGTGGCAAAGTTTGGAGAAAATTTCAATTTTAGGGGACATCCTCCACGTCCCATGCCCAGGAACAGTGCACCTTTCCTGGGAAAGTGTGAGGGGTTGGTCCTGGAGCCTTCCAGGGAGTACTGACAACATTTTTACCCAAAAATGAGGCCTCCAATGGGGGGTTATGCATAGCTCCAGGGGGGTCTCAGACCTGTAGCTAGCCCATTTGAGATCACTTTTCTTGGGGCATCTGACTTCCACAGATGGCCCTGGAGGTCCATATTTTTTTATTGTTTTATTTTTTTTTAAAACTTTGCTTGATTTTGCCCAAACTTTAGCCATGTCATACCTGTGTCAAATGAAGCACCCTGTCCCATTTTAGGGCCTGTGGGACAAACAGGGACAAAAGTAAGGGTATGTGTCTAAAAGTGTCCACTAGCAATCCCTTACCATTATGGTCCAGGGACACTGTGTGGACAGTGGCCATTTCTCAGTCATACATTGTCCAAGCAGGATGAAACTCACAGGGCAGACTCAGTGGAGCTCTAGAAACTGGCCCTGTGAATCCCAGCAACATATGACTAACTGTGACCCAGAAATAGCCACTGTCCACAAGGCATCCCCGGGGCCCCATTCATAGGGATCGGAACTGGACACCAATGGACAATTACGCATACCATTGTCCCATTTTGTCTCCCTTGGTCCAGGAAGGCTGAAATTCACACAGGACACTCCATGTAGAATGCAGACAGTGTGGCAAAAGTTACAAGGAAATCAGACAAACTTGAAAATTTGGCCAGACGTTGACTACGTGGTCCTCAGAAGGGTCAAATTTTCAAAGTTCTCCAAAATGGACCAAACTCATACTGGAAGACAGAGACCCATAGCAGAGTCCAAGTGCCAAGTTTAGGGCCTGTAGAACAAACAGGAACCAGATGGGAGTGAGGTAAGAGAAAGGGTTGATTTCTGTCCACTTCTAATCCTTATACACTGGGGGCCAAGGAAGCCTTGTGGACAGTGGCTTTTTCTCTGTCATGGATTGTCCTAGGATGCTGATACTCACAGGACAGACTCAGTGGAGCTTTGTGGGGTTGCCCTGTGAATGCCAGCAACGTAGGACCTACCCTGACTGAGAAAAAGTCTCTGTCCACAAGGCATCCCCAGGCTCCGATGCTCAGGGATTGGAAGTGGTTGGAAATGGACTATTACCCTTCCCCTTCTCCCACCGTGTCCCCCTTTGCTCTAGAAGGCTTAAACTTTCAATTTCAAACTATTTTAGGACCCAGGACACATTGGTAAAGTGTGGCAAAGTTTGGAGAAAATTTCAATTTTAGCGGACATCCTCCACGTCCCATGCCCAGGAACAGTGCACCTTTCCTGGGAAAGTGTGAGGGGTTGGTCCTGGAGCCTTCCAGGGAGTACTGACAACATTTTTACCCAAACATGAGGCCTCCAATGGGGGGTTATGCATAGCTCCAGGGGGGTCTCAGACCTGTAGCTAGCCCATTTGAGATCACTTTTCTTGGGGCATCTGGCTTCCACAGATGGCCCTGGAGGTCCATATTTTTTTATTGTTTTATTTTTTTTTTTAACTTTGCTTGATTTTGCCCAAACTTTAGCCATGTCATACCTGTCTCAAATGAAGCACCCTGTCCCATTTTAGGGCCTGTGGGACAAACAGGGACAAAAGTAAGGGTATGTGTCTAAAAGCGTCCACTAGCAATCCCTTACCATTATGGTCCAGGGACACTGTGTGGACAGTGGCCATTTCTCAGTCATACATTGTCCAAGCAGGATGAAACTCACAGGGCAGACTCAGTGGAGCTCTAGAAACTGGCCCTGTGAATCCCAGCAACATATGACTAACTGTGACCCAGAAATAGCCACTGTCCACAAGGCATCCCCGGGGCCCCATTCATAGGGATCGGAACTGGACACCAATGGACAATTACGCATACCATTGTCCCATTTTGTCTCCCTTGGTCCAGGAAGGCTGAAATTCACACAGGACACTCCATGTAGAATGCAGACAGTGTGGCAAAAGTTACAAGGAAATCAGACAAACTTGAAAATTTGGCCAGACACGTGGTCCTCAGAAGGGTCAAATTTTCAAAGTTCTCCAAAATGGACCAAACTCATACTGGAAGACAGAGACCCATAGCAGAGTCCAAGTGCCAAGTTTAGGGCCTGTAGAACAAACAGGAACCAGATGGGAGTGAGGTAAGAGAAAGGGTTGATTTCTGTCCACTTCTAATCCTTATACACTGGGGGCCAAGGAAGCCTTGTGGACAGTGGCTTTTTCTCTGTCATGGATTGTCCTAGGATGCTGATACTCACAGGACAGACTCAGTGGAGCTTTGTGGGGTTGCCCTGTGAATGCCAGCAACGTAGGACCTACCCTGACTGAGAAAAAGTCTCTGTCCACAAGGCATCCCCAGGCTCCGATGCTCAGGGATTGGAAGTGGTTGGAAATGGACTATTACCCTTCCCCTTCTCCCACCGTGTCCCCCTTTGCTCTAGAAGGCTTAAACTTTCAATTTCAAACTATTTTAGGACCCAGGACACATTGGTAAAGTGTGGCAAAGTTTGGAGAAAATTTCAATTTTAGCGGACATCCTCCACGTCCCATGCCCAGGAACAGTGCACCTTTCCTGGGAAAGTGTGAGGGGTTGGTCCTGGAGCCTTCCAGGGAGTACTGACAACATTTTTACCCAAACATGAGGCCTCCAATGGGGGGTTATGCATAGCTCCAGGGGGGTCTCAGACCTGTAGCTAGCCCATTTGAGATCACTTTTCTTGGGGCATCTGGCTTCCACAGATGGCCCTGGAGGTCCATATTTTTTTATTGTTTTATTTTTTTTTTAACTTTGCTTGATTTTGCCCAAACTTTAGCCATGTCATACCTGTCTCAAATGAAGCACCCTGTCCCATTTTAGGGCCTGTGGGACAAACAGGGACAAAAGTAAGGGTATGTGTCTAAAAGCGTCCACTAGCAATCCCTTACCATTATGGTCCAGGGACACTGTGTGGACAGTGGCCATTTCTCAGTCATACATTGTCCAAGCAGGATGAAACTCACAGGGCAGACTCAGTGGAGCTCTAGAAACTGGCCCTGTGAATCCCAGCAACATATGACTAACTGTGACCCAGAAATAGCCACTGTCCACAAGGCATCCCCGGGGCCCCATTCATAGGGATCGGAACTGGACACCAATGGACAATTACGCATACCATTGTCCCATTTTGTCTCCCTTGGTCCAGGAAGGCTGAAATTCACACAGGACACTCCATGTAGAATGCAGACAGTGTGGCAAAAGTTACAAGGAAATCAGACAAACTTGAAAATTTGGCCAGACGTTGACTACGTGGTCCTCAGAAGGGTCAAATTTTCAAAGTTCTCCAAAATGGACCAAACTCATACTGGAAGACAGAGACCCATAGCAGAGTCCAAGTGCCAAGTTTAGGGCCTGTAGAACAAACAGGAACCAGATGGGAGTGAGGTAAGAGAAAGGGTTGATTTCTGTCCACTTCTAATCCTTATACACTGGGGGCCAAGGAAGCCTTGTGGACAGTGGCTTTTTCTCTGTCATGGATTGTCCTAGGATGCTGATACTCACAGGACAGACTCAGTGGAGCTTTGTGGGGTTGCCCTGTGAATGCCAGCAACGTAGGACCTACCCTGACTGAGAAAAAGTCTCTGTCCACAAGGCATCCCCAGGCTCCAATGCTCAGGGATTGGAAGTGGTTGGAAATGGACTATTACCCTTCCCCTTCTCCCACCGTGTCCCCCTTTGCTCTAGAAGGCTTAAACTTTCAATTTCAAACTATTTTAGGACCCAGGACACATTGGTAAAGTGTGGCAAAGTTTGGAGAAAATTTCAATTTTAGGGGACATCCTCCACGTCCCATACCCAGGAACAGTGCACCTTTCCTGGGAAAGTGTGAGGGGTTGGTCCTGGAGCCTTCCAGGGAGTACTGACAACATTTTTACCCAAAAATGAGGCCTCCAATGGGGGGTTATGCATAGCTCCAGGGGGGTCTCAGACCTGTAGCTAGCCCATTTGAGATCACTTTTCTTGGGGCATCTGACTTCCACAGATGGCCCTGGAGGTCCATATTTTTTTATTGTTTTATTTTTTTTTTTTTAACTTTGCTTGATTTTGCCCAAACTTTAGCCATGTCATACCTGTCTCAAATGAAGCACCCTGTCCCATTTTAGGGCCTGTGGGACAAACAGGGACAAAAGTAAGGGTATGTGTCTAAAAGCGTCCACTAGCAATCCCTTACCATTATGGTCCAGGGACACTGTGTGGACAGTGGCCATTTCTCAGTCATACATTGTCCAAGCAGGATGAAACTCACAGGGCAGACTCAGTGGAGCTCTAGAAACTGGCCCTGTGAATCCCAGCAACATATGACTAACTGTGACCCAGAAATAGCCACTGTCCACAAGGCATCCCCGGGGCCCCATTCATAGGGATCGGAACTGGACACCAATGGACAATTACGCATACCATTGTCCCATTTTGTCTCCCTTGGTCCAGGAAGGCTGAAATTCACACAGGACACTCCATGTAGAATGCAGACAGTGTGGCAAAAGTTACAAGGAAATCAGACAAACTTGAAAATTTGGCCAGACGTTGACTACGTGGTCCTCAGAAGGGTCAAATTTTCAAAGTTCTCCAAAATGGACCAAACTCATACTGGAAGACAGAGACCCATAGCAGAGTCCAAGTGCCAAGTTTAGGGCCTGTAGAACAAACAGGAACCAGATGGGAGTGAGGTAAGAGAAAGGGTTGATTTCTGTCCACTTCTAATCCTTATACACTGGGGGCCAAGGAAGCCTTGTGGACAGTGGCTTTTTCTCTGTCATGGATTGTCCTAGGATGCTGATACTCACAGGACAGACTCGGTGGAGCTTTGTGGGGTTGCCCTGTGAATGCCAGCAACGTAGGACCTACCCTGACTGAGAAAAAGTCTCTGTCCACAAGGCATCCCCAGGCTCCAATGCTCAGGGATTGGAAGTGGTTGGAAATGGACTATTACCCTTCCCCTTCTCCCACCGTGTCCCCCTTTGCTCTAGAAGGCTTAAACTTTCAATTTCAAACTATTTTAGGACCCAGGACACATTGGTAAAGTGTGGCAAAGTTTGGAGAAAATTTCAATTTTAGCGGACATCCTCCACGTCCCATGCCCAGGAACAGTGCACCTTTCCTGGGAAAGTGTGAGGGGTTGGTCCTGGAGCCTTCCAGGGAGTACTGACAACATTTTTACCCAAACATGAGGCCTCCAATGGGGGGTTATGCATAGCTCCAGGGGGGTCTCAGACCTGTAGCTAGCCCATTTGAGATCACTTTTCTTGGGGCATCTGACTTCCACAGATGGCCCTGGAGGTCCATATTTTTTTATTGTTTTATTTTTTTTTTTAACTTTGCTTGATTTTGCCCAAACTTTAGCCATGTCATACCTGTCTCAAATGAAGCACCCTGTCCCATTTTAGGGCCTGTGGGACAAACAGGGACAAAAGTAAGGGTATGTGTCTAAAAGCGTCCACTAGCAATCCCTTACCATTATGGTCCAGGGACACTGTGTGGACAGTGGCCATTTCTCAGTCATACATTGTCCAAGCAGGATGAAACTCACAGGGCAGACTCAGTGGAGCTCTAGAAACTGGCCCTGTGAATCCCAGCAACATATGACTAACTGTGACCCAGAAATAGCCACTGTCCACAAGGCATCCCCGGGGCCCCATTCATAGGGATCGGAACTGGACACCAATGGACAATTACGCATACCATTGTCCCATTTTGTCTCCCTTGGTCCAGGAAGGCTGAAATTCACACAGGACACTCCATGTAGAATGCAGACAGTGTGGCAAAAGTTACAAGGAAATCAGACAAACTTGAAAATTTGGCCAGACGTTGACTACGTGGTCCTCAGAAGGGTCAAATTTTCAAAGTTCTCCAAAATGGACCAAACTCATACTGGAAGACAGAGACCCATAGCAGAGTCCAAGTGCCAAGTTTAGGGCCTGTAGAACAAACAGGAACCAGATGGGAGTGAGGTAAGAGAAAGGGTTGATTTCTGTCCACTTCTAATCCTTATACACTGGGGGCCAAGGAAGCCTTGTGGACAGTGGCTTTTTCTCTGTCATGGATTGTCCTAGGATGCTGATACTCACAGGACAGACTCAGTGGAGCTTTGTGGGGTTGCCCTGTGAATGCCAGCAACGTAGGACCTACCCTGACTGAGAAAAAGTCTCTGTCCACAAGGCATCCCCAGGCTCCGATGCTCAGGGATTGGAAGTGGTTGGAAATGGACTATTACCCTTCCCCTTCTCCCACCGTGTCCCCCTTTGCTCTAGAAGGCTTAAACTTTCAATTTCAAACTATTTTAGGACCCAGGACACATTGGTAAAGTGTGGCAAAGTTTGGAGAAAATTTCAATTTTAGCGGACATCCTCCACGTCCCATGCCCAGGAACAGTGCACCTTTCCTGGGAAAGTGTGAGGGGTTGGTCCTGGAGCCTTCCAGGGAGTACTGACAACATTTTTACCCAAACATGAGGCCTCCAATGGGGGGTTATGCATAGCTCCAGGGGGGTCTCAGACCTGTAGCTAGCCCATTTGAGATCACTTTTCTTGGGGCATCTGACTTCCACAGATGGCCCTGGAGGTCCATATTTTTTTATTGTTTTATTTTTTTTTTTTTAACTTTGCTTGATTTTGCCCAAACTTTAGCCATGTCATACCTGTGTCAAATGAAGCACCCTGTCCCATTTTAGGGCCTGTGGGACAAACAGGGACAAAAGTAAGGGTATGTGTCTAAAAGCGTCCACTAGCAATCCCTTACCATTATGGTCCAGGGACACTGTGTGGACAGTGGCCATTTCTCAGTCATACATTGTCCAAGCAGGATGAAACTCACAGGGCAGACTCAGTGGAGCTCTAGAAACTGGCCCTGTGAATCCCAGCAACATATGACTAACTGTGACCCAGAAATAGCCACTGTCCACAAGGCATCCCCGGGGCCCCATTCATAGGGATCGGAACTGGACACCAATGGACAATTACGCATACCATTGTCCCATTTTGTCTCCCTTGGTCCAGGAAGGCTGAAATTCACACAGGACACTCCATGTAGAATGCAGACAGTGTGGCAAAAGTTACAAGGAAATCAGACAAACTTGAAAATTTGGCCAGACGTTGACTACGTGGTCCTCAGAAGGGTCAAATTTTCAAAGTTCTCCAAAATGGACCAAACTCATACTGGAAGACAGAGACCCATAGCAGAGTCCAAGTGCCAAGTTTAGGGCCTGTAGAACAAACAGGAACCAGATGGGAGTGAGGTAAGAGAAAGGGTTGATTTCTGTCCACTTCTAATCCTTATACACTGGGGGCCAAGGAAGCCTTGTGGACAGTGGCTTTTTCTCTGTCATGGATTGTCCTAGGATGCTGATACTCACAGGACAGACTCAGTGGAGCTTTGTGGGGTTGCCCTGTGAATGCCAGCAACGTAGGACCTACCCTGACTGAG
Organism: Telmatherina bonti; assembly: GCF_933228915.1. Lineage (NCBI taxonomy): Eukaryota > Metazoa > Chordata > Actinopteri > Atheriniformes > Telmatherinidae > Telmatherina > Telmatherina bonti. The sequence continues at coordinate 8,065,226 of NC_136633.1, forward strand.
AAAAAGTCTCTGTCCACAAGGCATCCCCAGGCTCCGATGCTCAGGGATTGGAAGTGGTTGGAAATGGACTATTACCCTTCCCCTTCTCCCACCGTGTCCCCCTTTGCTCTAGAAGGCTTAAACTTTCAATTTCAAACTATTTTAGGACCCAGGACACATTGGTAAAGTGTGGCAAAGTTTGGAGAAAATTTCAATTTTAGCGGACATCCTCCACGTCCCATGCCCAGGAACAGTGCACCTTTCCTGGGAAAGTGTGAGGGGTTGGTCCTGGAGCCTTCCAGGGAGTACTGACAACATTTTTACCCAAACATGAGGCCTCCAATGGGGGGTTATGCATAGCTCCAGGGGGGTCTCAGACCTGTAGCTAGCCCATTTGAGATCACTTTTCTTGGGGCATCTGGCTTCCACAGATGGCCCTGGAGGTCCATATTTTTTTATTGTTTTATTTTTTTTTTAACTTTGCTTGATTTTGCCCAAACTTTAGCCATGTCATACCTGTCTCAAATGAAGCACCCTGTCCCATTTTAGGGCCTGTGGGACAAACAGGGACAAAAGTAAGGGTATGTGTCTAAAAGCGTCCACTAGCAATCCCTTACCATTATGGTCCAGGGACACTGTGTGGACAGTGGCCATTTCTCAGTCATACATTGTCCAAGCAGGATGAAACTCACAGGGCAGACTCAGTGGAGCTCTAGAAACTGGCCCTGTGAATCCCAGCAACATATGACTAACTGTGACCCAGAAATAGCCACTGTCCACAAGGCATCCCCGGGGCCCCATTCATAGGGATCGGAACTGGACACCAATGGACAATTACGCATACCATTGTCCCATTTTGTCTCCCTTGGTCCAGGAAGGCTGAAATTCACACAGGACACTCCATGTAGAATGCAGACAGTGTGGCAAAAGTTACAAGGAAATCAGACAAACTTGAAAATTTGGCCAGACGTTGACTACGTGGTCCTCAGAAGGGTCAAATTTTCAAAGTTCTCCAAAATGGACCAAACTCATACTGGAAGACAGAGACCCATAGCAGAGTCCAAGTGCCAAGTTTAGGGCCTGTAGAACAAACAGGAACCAGATGGGAGTGAGGTAAGAGAAAGGGTTGATTTCTGTCCACTTCTAATCCTTATACACTGGGGGCCAAGGAAGCCTTGTGGACAGTGGCTTTTTCTCTGTCATGGATTGTCCTAGGATGCTGATACTCACAGGACAGACTCAGTGGAGCTTTGTGGGGTTGCCCTGTGAATGCCAGCAACGTAGGACCTACCCTGACTGAGAAAAAGTCTCTGTCCACAAGGCATCCCCAGGCTCCGATGCTCAGGGATTGGAAGTGGTTGGAAATGGACTATTACCCTTCCCCTTCTCCCACCGTGTCCCCCTTTGCTCTAGAAGGCTTAAACTTTCAATTTCAAACTATTTTAGGACCCAGGACACATTGGTAAAGTGTGGCAAAGTTTGGAGAAAATTTCAATTTTAGGGGACATCCTCCACGTCCCATGCCCAGGAACAGTGCACCTTTCCTGGGAAAGTGTGAGGGGTTGGTCCTGGAGCCTTCCAGGGAGTACTGACAACATTTTTACCCAAAAATGAGGCCTCCAATGGGGGGTTATGCATAGCTCCAGGGGGGTCTCAGACCTGTAGCTAGCCCATTTGAGATCACTTTTCTTGGGGCATCTGACTTCCACAGATGGCCCTGGAGGTCCATATTTTTTTATTGTTTTATTTTTTTTTAAAACTTTGCTTGATTTTGCCCAAACTTTAGCCATGTCATACCTGTGTCAAATGAAGCACCCTGTCCCATTTTAGGGCCTGTGGGACAAACAGGGACAAAAGTAAGGGTATGTGTCTAAAAGTGTCCACTAGCAATCCCTTACCATTATGGTCCAGGGACACTGTGTGGACAGTGGCCATTTCTCAGTCATACATTGTCCAAGCAGGATGAAACTCACAGGGCAGACTCAGTGGAGCTCTAGAAACTGGCCCTGTGAATCCCAGCAACATATGACTAACTGTGACCCAGAAATAGCCACTGTCCACAAGGCATCCCCGGGGCCCCATTCATAGGGATCGGAACTGGACACCAATGGACAATTACGCATACCATTGTCCCATTTTGTCTCCCTTGGTCCAGGAAGGCTGAAATTCACACAGGACACTCCATGTAGAATGCAGACAGTGTGGCAAAAGTTACAAGGAAATCAGACAAACTTGAAAATTTGGCCAGACGTTGACTACGTGGTCCTCAGAAGGGTCAAATTTTCAAAGTTCTCCAAAATGGACCAAACTCATACTGGAAGACAGAGACCCATAGCAGAGTCCAAGTGCCAAGTTTAGGGCCTGTAGAACAAACAGGAACCAGATGGGAGTGAGGTAAGAGAAAGGGTTGATTTCTGTCCACTTCTAATCCTTATACACTGGGGGCCAAGGAAGCCTTGTGGACAGTGGCTTTTTCTCTGTCATGGATTGTCCTAGGATGCTGATACTCACAGGACAGACTCAGTGGAGCTTTGTGGGGTTGCCCTGTGAATGCCAGCAACGTAGGACCTACCCTGACTGAGAAAAAGTCTCTGTCCACAAGGCATCCCCAGGCTCCGATGCTCAGGGATTGGAAGTGGTTGGAAATGGACTATTACCCTTCCCCTTCTCCCACCGTGTCCCCCTTTGCTCTAGAAGGCTTAAACTTTCAATTTCAAACTATTTTAGGACCCAGGACACATTGGTAAAGTGTGGCAAAGTTTGGAGAAAATTTCAATTTTAGCGGACATCCTCCACGTCCCATGCCCAGGAACAGTGCACCTTTCCTGGGAAAGTGTGAGGGGTTGGTCCTGGAGCCTTCCAGGGAGTACTGACAACATTTTTACCCAAACATGAGGCCTCCAATGGGGGGTTATGCATAGCTCCAGGGGGGTCTCAGACCTGTAGCTAGCCCATTTGAGATCACTTTTCTTGGGGCATCTGACTTCCACAGATGGCCCTGGAGGTCCATATTTTTTTATTGTTTTATTTTTTTTTTTAACTTTGCTTGATTTTGCCCAAACTTTAGCCATGTCATACCTGTGTCAAATGAAGCACCCTGTCCCATTTTAGGGCCTGTGGGACAAACAGGGACAAAAGTAAGGGTATGTGTCTAAAAGCGTCCACTAGCAATCCCTTACCATTATGGTCCAGGGACACTGTGTGGACAGTGGCCATTTCTCAGTCATACATTGTCCAAGCAGGATGAAACTCACAGGGCAGACTCAGTGGAGCTCTAGAAACTGGCCCTGTGAATCCCAGCAACATATGACTAACTGTGACCCAGAAATAGCCACTGTCCACAAGGCATCCCCGGGGCCCCATTCATAGGGATCGGAACTGGACACCAATGGACAATTACGCATACCATTGTCCCATTTTGTCTCCCTTGGTCCAGGAAGGCTGAAATTCACACAGGACACTCCATGTAGAATGCAGACAGTGTGGCAAAAGTTACAAGGAAATCAGACAAACTTGAAAATTTGGCCAGACGTTGACTACGTACGTGGTCCTCAGAAGGGTCAAATTTTCAAAGTTCTCCAAAATGGACCAAACTCATACTGGAAGACAGAGACCCATAGCAGAGTCCAAGTGCCAAGTTTAGGGCCTGTAGAACAAACAGGAACCAGATGGGAGTGAGGTAAGAGAAAGGGTTGATTTCTGTCCACTTCTAATCCTTATACACTGGGGGCCAAGGAAGCCTTGTGGACAGTGGCTTTTTCTCTGTCATGGATTGTCCTAGGATGCTGATACTCACAGGACAGACTCAGTGGAGCTTTGTGGGGTTGCCCTGTGAATGCCAGCAACGTAGGACCTACCCTGACTGAGAAAAAGTCTCTGTCCACAAGGCATCCCCAGGCTCCGATGCTCAGGGATTGGAAGTGGTTGGAAATGGACTATTACCCTTCCCCTTCTCCCACCGTGTCCCCCTTTGCTCTAGAAGGCTTAAACTTTCAATTTCAAACTATTTTAGGACCCAGGACACATTGGTAAAGTGTGGCAAAGTTTGGAGAAAATTTCAATTTTAGCGGACATCCTCCACGTCCCATGCCCAGGAACAGTGCACCTTTCCTGGGAAAGTGTGAGGGGTTGGTCCTGGAGCCTTCCAGGGAGTACTGACAACATTTTTACCCAAACATGAGGCCTCCAATGGGGGGTTATGCATAGCTCCAGGGGGGTCTCAGACCTGTAGCTAGCCCATTTGAGATCACTTTTCTTGGGGCATCTGGCTTCCACAGATGGCCCTGGAGGTCCATATTTTTTTATTGTTTTATTTTTTTTTAACTTTGCTTGATTTTGCCCAAACTTTAGCCATGTCATACCTGTCTCAAATGAAGCACCCTGTCCCATTTTAGGGCCTGTGGGACAAACAGGGACAAAAGTAAGGGTATGTGTCTAAAAGCGTCCACTAGCAATCCCTTACCATTATGGTCCAGGGACACTGTGTGGACAGTGGCCATTTCTCAGTCATACATTGTCCAAGCAGGATGAAACTCACAGGGCAGACTCAGTGGAGCTCTAGAAACTGGCCCTGTGAATCCCAGCAACATATGACTAACTGTGACCCAGAAATAGCCACTGTCCACAAGGCATCCCCGGGGCCCCATTCATAGGGATCGGAACTGGACACCAATGGACAATTACACATACCATTGTCCCATTTTGTCTCCCTTGGTCCAGGAAGGCTGAAATTCACACAGGACACTCCATGTAGAATGCAGACAGTGTGGCAAAAGTTACAAGGAAATCAGACAAACTTGAAAATTTGGCCAGACGTTGACTACGTGGTCCTCAGAAGGGTCAAATTTTCAAAGTTCTCCAAAATGGACCAAACTCATACTGGAAGACAGAGACCCATAGCAGAGTCCAAGTGCCAAGTTTAGGGCCTGTAGAACAAACAGGAACCAGATGGGAGTGAGGTAAGAGAAAGGGTTGATTTCTGTCCACTTCTAATCCTTATACACTGGGGGCCAAGGAAGCCTTGTGGACAGTGGCTTTTTCTCTGTCATGGATTGTCCTAGGATGCTGATACTCACAGGACAGACTCAGTGGAGCTTTGTGGGGTTGCCCTGTGAATGCCAGCAACGTAGGACCTACCCTGACTGAGAAAAAGTCTCTGTCCACAAGGCATCCCCAGGCTCCAATGCTCAGGGATTGGAAGTGGTTGGAAATGGACTATTACCCTTCCCCTTCTCCCACCGTGTCCCCCTTTGCTCTAGAAGGCTTAAACTTTCAATTTCAAACTATTTTAGGACCCAGGACACATTGGTAAAGTGTGGCAAAGTTTGGAGAAAATTTCAATTTTAGGGGACATCCTCCACGTCCCATGCCCAGGAACAGTGCACCTTTCCTGGGAAAGTGTGAGGGGTTGGTCCTGGAGCCTTCCAGGGAGTACTGACAACATTTTTACCCAAACATGAGGCCTCCAATGGGGGGTTATGCATAGCTCCAGGGGGGTCTCAGACCTGTAGCTAGCCCATTTGAGATCACTTTTCTTGGGGCATCTGACTTCCACAGATGGCCCTGGAGGTCCATATTTTTTTATTGTTTTATTTTTTTTTTTAACTTTGCTTGATTTTGCCCAAACTTTAGCCATGTCATACCTGTGTCAAATGAAGCACCCTGTCCCATTTTAGGGCCTGTGGGACAAACAGGGACAAAAGTAAGGGTATGTGTCTAAAAGCGTCCACTAGCAATCCCTTACCATTATGGTCCAGGGACACTGTGTGGACAGTGGCCATTTCTCAGTCATACATTGTCCAAGCAGGATGAAACTCACAGGGCAGACTCAGTGGAGCTCTAGAAACTGGCCCTGTGAATCCCAGCAACATATGACTAACTGTGACCCAGAAATAGCCACTGTCCACAAGGCATCCCCGGGGCCCCATTCATAGGGATCGGAACTGGACACCAATGGACAATTACGCATACCATTGTCCCATTTTGTCTCCCTTGGTCCAGGAAGGCTGAAATTCACACAGGACACTCCATGTAGAATGCAGACAGTGTGGCAAAAGTTACAAGGAAATCAGACAAACTTGAAAATTTGGCCAGACGTTGACTACGTACGTGGTCCTCAGAAGGGTCAAATTTTCAAAGTTCTCCAAAATGGACCAAACTCATACTGGAAGACAGAGACCCATAGCAGAGTCCAAGTGCCAAGTTTAGGGCCTGTAGAACAAACAGGAACCAGATGGGAGTGAGGTAAGAGAAAGGGTTGATTTCTGTCCACTTCTAATCCTTATACACTGGGGGCCAAGGAAGCCTTGTGGACAGTGGCTTTTTCTCTGTCATGGATTGTCCTAGGATGCTGATACTCACAGGACAGACTCAGTGGAGCTTTGTGGGGTTGCCCTGTGAATGCCAGCAACGTAGGACCTACCCTGACTGAGAAAAAGTCTCTGTCCACAAGGCATCCCCAGGCTCCGATGCTCAGGGATTGGAAGTGGTTGGAAATGGACTATTACCCTTCCCCTTCTCCCACCGTGTCCCCCTTTGCTCTAGAAGGCTTAAACTTTCAATTTCAAACTATTTTAGGACCCAGGACACATTGGTAAAGTGTGGCAAAGTTTGGAGAAAATTTCAATTTTAGCGGACATCCTCCACGTCCCATGCCCAGGAACAGTGCACCTTTCCTGGGAAAGTGTGAGGGGTTGGTCCTGGAGCCTTCCAGGGAGTACTGACAACATTTTTACCCAAACATGAGGCCTCCAATGGGGGGTTATGCATAGCTCCAGGGGGGTCTCAGACCTGTAGCTAGCCCATTTGAGATCACTTTTCTTGGGGCATCTGGCTTCCACAGATGGCCCTGGAGGTCCATATTTTTTTATTGTTTTATTTTTTTTTTAACTTTGCTTGATTTTGCCCAAACTTTAGCCATGTCATACCTGTCTCAAATGAAGCACCCTGTCCCATTTTAGGGCCTGTGGGACAAACAGGGACAAAAGTAAGGGTATGTGTCTAAAAGCGTCCACTAGCAATCCCTTACCATTATGGTCCAGGGACACTGTGTGGACAGTGGCCATTTCTCAGTCATACATTGTCCAAGCAGGATGAAACTCACAGGGCAGACTCAGTGGAGCTCTAGAAACTGGCCCTGTGAATCCCAGCAACATATGACTAACTGTGACCCAGAAATAGCCACTGTCCACAAGGCATCCCCGGGGCCCCATTCATAGGGATCGGAACTGGACACCAATGGACAATTACGCATACCATTGTCCCATTTTGTCTCCCTTGGTCCAGGAAGGCTGAAATTCACACAGGACACTCCATGTAGAATGCAGACAGTGTGGCAAAAGTTACAAGGAAATCAGACAAACTTGAAAATTTGGCCAGACGTTGACTACGTGGTCCTCAGAAGGGTCAAATTTTCAAAGTTCTCCAAAATGGACCAAACTCATACTGGAAGACAGAGACCCATAGCAGAGTCCAAGTGCCAAGTTTAGGGCCTGTAGAACAAACAGGAACCAGATGGGAGTGAGGTAAGAGAAAGGGTTGATTTCTGTCCACTTCTAATCCTTATACACTGGGGGCCAAGGAAGCCTTGTGGACAGTGGCTTTTTCTCTGTCATGGATTGTCCTAGGATGCTGATACTCACAGGACAGACTCAGTGGAGCTTTGTGGGGTTGCCCTGTGAATGCCAGCAACGTAGGACCTACCCTGACTGAGAAAAAGTCTCTGTCCACAAGGCATCCCCAGGCTCCAATGCTCAGGGATTGGAAGTGGTTGGAAATGGACTATTACCCTTCCCCTTCTCCCACCGTGTCCCCCTTTGCTCTAGAAGGCTTAAACTTTCAATTTCAAACTATTTTAGGACCCAGGACACATTGGTAAAGTGTGGCAAAGTTTGGAGAAAATTTCAATTTTAGGGGACATCCTCCACGTCCCATACCCAGGAACAGTGCACCTTTCCTGGGAAAGTGTGAGGGGTTGGTCCTGGAGCCTTCCAGGGAGTACTGACAACATTTTTACCCAAAAATGAGGCCTCCAATGGGGGGTTATGCATAGCTCCAGGGGGGTCTCAGACCTGTAGCTAGCCCATTTGAGATCACTTTTCTTGGGGCATCTGACTTCCACAGATGGCCCTGGAGGTCCATATTTTTTTATTGTTTTATTTTTTTTTTTTTAACTTTGCTTGATTTTGCCCAAACTTTAGCCATGTCATACCTGTGTCAAATGAAGCACCCTGTCCCATTTTAGGGCCTGTGGGACAAACAGGGACAAAAGTAAGGGTTTGTGTCTAAAAGCGTCCACTAGCAATCCCTTACCATTATGGTCCAGGGACACTGTGTGGACAGTGGCCATTTCTCAGTCATACATTGTCCAAGCAGGATGAAACTCACAGGGCAGACTCAGTGGAGCTCTAGAAACTGGCCCTGTGAATCCCAGCAACATATGACTAACTGTGACCCAGAAATAGCCACTGTCCACAAGGCATCCCCGGGGCCCCATTCATAGGGATCGGAACTGGACACCAATGGACAATTACGCATACCATTGTCCCATTTTGTCTCCCTTGGTCCAGGAAGGCTGAAATTCACACAGGACACTCCATGTAGAATGCAGACAGTGTGGCAAAAGTTACAAGGAAATCAGACAAACTTGAAAATTTGGCCAGACGTTGACTACGTGGTCCTCAGAAGGGTCAAATTTTCAAAGTTCTCCAAAATGGACCAAACTCATACTGGAAGACAGAGACCCATAGCAGAGTCCAAGTGCCAAGTTTAGGGCCTGTAGAACAAACAGGAACCAGATGGGAGTGAGGTAAGAGAAAGGGTTGATTTCTGTCCACTTCTAATCCTTATACACTGGGGGCCAAGGAAGCCTTGTGGACAGTGGCTTTTTCTCTGTCATGGATTGTCCTAGGATGCTGATACTCACAGGACAGACTCAGTGGAGCTTTGTGGGGTTGCCCTGTGAATGCCAGCAACGTAGGACCTACCCTGACTGAGAAAAAGTCTCTGTCCACAAGGCATCCCCAGGCTCCAATGCTCAGGGATTGGAAGTGGTTGGAAATGGACTATTACCCTTCCCCTTCTCCCACCGTGTCCCCCTTTGCTCTAGAAGGCTTAAACTTTCAATTTCAAACTATTTTAGGACCCAGGACACATTGGTAAAGTGTGGCAAAGTTTGGAGAAAATTTCAATTTTAGGGGACATCCTCCACGTCCCATGCCCAGGAACAGTGCACCTTTCCTGGGAAAGTGTGAGGGGTTGGTCCTGGAGCCTTCCAGGGAGTACTGACAACATTTTTACCCAAACATGAGGCCTCCAATGGGGGGTTATGCATAGCTCCAGGGGGGTCTCAGACCTGTAGCTAGCCCATTTGAGATCACTTTTCTTGGGGCATCTGACTTCCACAGATGGCCCTGGAGGTCCATATTTTTTTATTGTTTTATTTTTTTTTTTAACTTTGCTTGATTTTGCCCAAACTTTAGCCATGTCATACCTGTCTCAAATGAAGCACCCTGTCCCATTTTAGGGCCTGTGGGACAAACAGGGACAAAAGTAAGGGTATGTGTCTAAAAGCGTCCACTAGCAATCCCTTACCATTATGGTCCAGGGACACTGTGTGGACAGTGGCCATTTCTCAGTCATACATTGTCCAAGCAGGATGAAACTCACAGGGCAGACTCAGTGGAGCTCTAGAAACTGGCCCTGTGAATCCCAGCAACATATGACTAACTGTGACCCAGAAATAGCCACTGTCCACAAGGCATCCCCGGGGCCCCATTCATAGGGATCGGAACTGGACACCAATGGACAATTACACATACCATTGTCCCATTTTGTCTCCCTTGGTCCAGGAAGGCTGAAATTCACACAGGACACTCCATGTAGAATGCAGACAGTGTGGCAAAAGTTACAAGGAAATCAGACAAACTTGAAAATTTGGCCAGACGTTGACTACGTGGTCCTCAGAAGGGTCAAATTTTCAAAGTTCTCCAAAATGGACCAAACTCATACTGGAAGACAGAGACCCATAGCAGAGTCCAAGTGCCAAGTTTAGGGCCTGTAGAACAAACAGGAACCAGATGGGAGTGAGGTAAGAGAAAGGGTTGATTTCTGTCCACTTCTAATCCTTATACACTGGGGGCCAAGGAAGCCTTGTGGACAGTGGCTTTTTCTCTGTCATGGATTGTCCTAGGATGCTGATACTCACAGGACAGACTCAGTGGAGCTTTGTGGGGTTGCCCTGTGAATGCCAGCAACGTAGGACCTACCCTGACTGAGAAAAAGTCTCTGTCCACAAGGCATCCCCAGGCTCCAATGCTCAGGGATTGGAAGTGGTTGGAAATGGACTATTACCCTTCCCCTTCTCCCACCGTGTCCCCCTTTGCTCTAGAAGGCTTAAACTTTCAATTTCAAACTATTTTAGGACCCAGGACACATTGGTAAAGTGTGGCAAAGTTTGGAGAAAATTTCAATTTTAGGGGACATCCTCCACGTCCCATGCCCAGGAACAGTGCACCTTTCCTGGGAAAGTGTGAGGGGTTGGTCCTGGAGCCTTCCAGGGAGTACTGACAACATTTTTACCCAAACATGAGGCCTCCAATGGGGGGTTATGCATAGCTCCAGGGGGGTCTCAGACCTGTAGCTAGCCCATTTGAGATCACTTTTCTTGGGGCATCTGACTTCCACAGATGGCCCTGGAGGTCCATATTTTTTTATTGTTTTATTTTTTTTTTTAACTTTGCTTGATTTTGCCCAAACTTTAGCCATGTCATACCTGTCTCAAATGAAGCACCCTGTCCCATTTTAGGGCCTGTGGGACAAACAGGGACAAAAGTAAGGGTATGTGTCTAAAAGCGTCCACTAGCAATCCCTTACCATTATGGTCCAGGGACACTGTGTGGACAGTGGCCATTTCTCAGTCATACATTGTCCAAGCAGGATGAAACTCACAGGGCAGACTCAGTGGAGCTCTAGAAACTGGCCCTGTGAATCCCAGCAACATATGACTAACTGTGACCCAGAAATAGCCACTGTCCACAAGGCATCCCCGGGGCCCCATTCATAGGGATCGGAACTGGACACCAATGGACAATTACACATACCATTGTCCCATTTTGTCTCCCTTGGTCCAGGAAGGCTGAAATTCACACAGGACACTCCATGTAGAATGCAGACAGTGTGGCAAAAGTTACAAGGAAATCAGACAAACTTGAAAATTTGGCCAGACGTTGACTACGTGGTCCTCAGAAGGGTCAAATTTTCAAAGTTCTCCAAAATGGACCAAACTCATACTGGAAGACAGAGACCCATAGCAGAGTCCAAGTGCCAAGTTTAGGGCCTGTAGAACAAACAGGAACCAGATGGGAGTGAGGTAAGAGAAAGGGTTGATTTCTGTCCACTTCTAATCCTTATACACTGGGGGCCAAGGAAGCCTTGTGGACAGTGGCTTTTTCTCTGTCATGGATTGTCCTAGGATGCTGATACTCACAGGACAGACTCAGTGGAGCTTTGTGGGGTTGCCCTGTGAATGCCAGCAACGTAGGACCTACCCTGACTGAGAAAAAGTCTCTGTCCACAAGGCATCCCCAGGCTCCAATGCTCAGGGATTGGAAGTGGTTGGAAATGGACTATTACCCTTCCCCTTCTCCCACCGTGTCCCCCTTTGCTCTAGAAGGCTTAAACTTTCAATTTCAAACTATTTTAGGACCCAGGACACATTGGTAAAGTGTGGCAAAGTTTGGAGAAAATTTCAATTTTAGGGGACATCCTCCACGTCCCATACCCAGGAACAGTGCACCTTTCCTGGGAAAGTGTGAGGGGTTGGTCCTGGAGCCTTCCAGGGAGTACTGACAACATTTTTACCCAAACATGAGGCCTCCAATGGGGGGTTATGCATAGCTCCAGGGGGGTCTCAGACCTGTAGCTAGCCCATTTGAGATCACTTTTCTTGGGGCATCTGACTTCCACAGATGGCCCTGGAGGTCCATATTTTTTTATTGTTTTATTTTTTTTTTTTAACTTTGCTTGATTTTGCCCAAACTTTAGCCATGTCATACCTGTCTCAAATGAAGCACCCTGTCCCATTTTAGGGCCTGTGGGACAAACAGGGACAAAAGTAAGGGTATGTGTCTAAAAGCGTCCACTAGCAATCCCTTACCATTATGGTCCAGGGACACTGTGTGGACAGTGGCCATTTCTCAGTCATACATTGTCCAAGCAGGATGAAACTCACAGGGCAGACTCAGTGGAGCTCTAGAAACTGGCCCTGTGAATCCCAGCAACATATGACTAACTGTGACCCAGAAATAGCCACTGTCCACAAGGCATCCCCGGGGCCCCATTCATAGGGATCGGAACTGGACACCAATGGACAATTACGCATACCATTGTCCCATTTTGTCTCCCTTGGTCCAGGAAGGCTGAAATTCACACAGGACACTCCATGTAGAATGCAGACAGTGTGGCAAAAGTTACAAGGAAATCAGACAAACTTGAAAATTTGGCCAGACGTTGACTACGTGGTCCTCAGAAGGGTCAAATTTTCAAAGTTCTCCAAAATGGACCAAACTCATACTGGAAGACAGAGACCCATAGCAGAGTCCAAGTGCCAAGTTTAGGGCCTGTAGAACAAACAGGAACCAGATGGGAGTGAGGTAAGAGAAAGGGTTGATTTCTGTCCACTTCTAATCCTTATACACTGGGGGCCAAGGAAGCCTTGTGGACAGTGGCTTTTTCTCTGTCATGGATTGTCCTAGGATGCTGATACTCACAGGACAGACTCGGTGGAGCTTTGTGGGGTTGCCCTGTGAATGCCAGCAACGTAGGACCTACCCTGACTGAGAAAAAGTCTCTGTCCACAAGGCATCCCCAGGCTCCAATGCTCAGGGATTGGAAGTGGTTGGAAATGGACTATTACCCTTCCCCTTCTCCCACCGTGTCCCCCTTTGCTCTAGAAGGCTTAAACTTTCAATTTCAAACTATTTTAGGACCCAGGACACATTGGTAAAGTGTGGCAAAGTTTGGAGAAAATTTCAATTTTAGCGGACATCCTCCACGTCCCATGCCCAGGAACAGTGCACCTTTCCTGGGAAAGTGTGAGGGGTTGGTCCTGGAGCCTTCCAGGGAGTACTGACAACATTTTTACCCAAACATGAGGCCTCCAATGGGGGGTTATGCATAGCTCCAGGGGGGTCTCAGACCTGTAGCTAGCCCATTTGAGATCACTTTTCTTGGGGCATCTGACTTCCACAGATGGCCCTGGAGGTCCATATTTTTTTATTGTTTTATTTTTTTTTTTAACTTTGCTTGATTTTGCCCAAACTTTAGCCATGTCATACCTGTCTCAAATGAAGCACCCTGTCCCATTTTAGGGCCTGTGGGACAAACAGGGACAAAAGTAAGGGTATGTGTCTAAAAGCGTCCACTAGCAATCCCTTACCATTATGGTCCAGGGACACTGTGTGGACAGTGGCCATTTCTCAGTCATACATTGTCCAAGCAGGATGAAACTCACAGGGCAGACTCAGTGGAGCTCTAGAAACTGGCCCTGTGAATCCCAGCAACATATGACTAACTGTGACCCAGAAATAGCCACTGTCCACAAGGCATCCCCGGGGCCCCATTCATAGGGATCGGAACTGGACACCAATGGACAATTACGCATACCATTGTCCCATTTTGTCTCCCTTGGTCCAGGAAGGCTGAAATTCACACAGGACACTCCATGTAGAATGCAGACAGTGTGGCAAAAGTTACAAGGAAATCAGACAAACTTGAAAATTTGGCCAGACGTTGACTACGTGGTCCTCAGAAGGGTCAAATTTTCAAAGTTCTCCAAAATGGACCAAACTCATACTGGAAGACAGAGACCCATAGCAGAGTCCAAGTGCCAAGTTTAGGGCCTGTAGAACAAACAGGAACCAGATGGGAGTGAGGTAAGAGAAAGGGTTGATTTCTGTCCACTTCTAATCCTTATACACTGGGGGCCAAGGAAGCCTTGTGGACAGTGGCTTTTTCTCTGTCATGGATTGTCCTAGGATGCTGATACTCACAGGACAGACTCAGTGGAGCTTTGTGGGGTTGCCCTGTGAATGCCAGCAACGTAGGACCTACCCTGACTGAGAAAAAGTCTCTGTCCACAAGGCATCCCCAGGCTCCAATGCTCAGGGATTGGAAGTGGTTGGAAATGGACTATTACCCTTCCCCTTCTCCCACCGTGTCCCCCTTTGCTCTAGAAGGCTTAAACTTTCAATTTCAAACTATTTTAGGACCCAGGACACATTGGTAAAGTGTGGCAAAGTTTGGAGAAAATTTCAATTTTAGGGGACATCCTCCACGTCCCATACCCAGGAACAGTGCACCTTTCCTGGGAAAGTGTGAGGGGTTGGTCCTGGAGCCTTCCAGGGAGTACTGACAACATTTTTACCCAAAAATGAGGCCTCCAATGGGGGGTTATGCATAGCTCCAGGGGGGTCTCAGACCTGTAGCTAGCCCATTTGAGATCACTTTTCTTGGGGCATCTGACTTCCACAGATGGCCCTGGAGGTCCATATTTTTTTATTGTTTTATTTTTTTTTTTTTAACTTTGCTTGATTTTGCCCAAACTTTAGCCATGTCATACCTGTGTCAAATGAAGCACCCTGTCCCATTTTAGGGCCTGTGGGACAAACAGGGACAAAAGTAAGGGTATGTGTCTAAAAGCGTCCACTAGCAATCCCTTACCATTATGGTCCAGGGACACTGTGTGGACAGTGGCCATTTCTCAGTCATACATTGTCCAAGCAGGATGAAACTCACAGGGCAGACTCAGTGGAGCTCTAGAAACTGGCCCTGTGAATCCCAGCAACATATGACTAACTGTGACCCAGAAATAGCCACTGTCCACAAGGCATCCCCGGGGCCCCATTCATAGGGATCGGAACTGGACACCAATGGACAATTACGCATACCATTGTCCCATTTTGTCTCCCTTGGTCCAGGAAGGCTGAAATTCACACAGGACACTCCATGTAGAATGCAGACAGTGTGGCAAAAGTTACAAGGAAATCAGACAAACTTGAAAATTTGGCCAGACGTTGACTACGTGGTCCTCAGAAGGGTCAAATTTTCAAAGTTCTCCAAAATGGACCAAACTCATACTGGAAGACAGAGACCCATAGCAGAGTCCAAGTGCCAAGTTTAGGGCCTGTAGAACAAACAGGAACCAGATGGGAGTGAGGTAAGAGAAAGGGTTGATTTCTGTCCACTTCTAATCCTTATACACTGGGGGCCAAGGAAGCCTTGTGGACAGTGGCTTTTTCTCTGTCATGGATTGTCCTAGGATGCTGATACTCACAGGACAGACTCAGTGGAGCTTTGTGGGGTTGCCCTGTGAATGCCAGCAACGTAGGACCTACCCTGACTGAGAAAAAGTCTCTGTCCACAAGGCATCCCCAGGCTCCGATGCTCAGGGATTGGAAGTGGTTGGAAATGGACTATTACCCTTCCCCTTCTCCCACCGTGTCCCCCTTTGCTCTAGAAGGCTTAAACTTTCAATTTCAAACTATTTTAGGACCCAGGACACATTGGTAAAGTGTGGCAAAGTTTGGAGAAAATTTCAATTTTAGCGGACATCCTCCACGTCCCATGCCCAGGAACAGTGCACCTTTCCTGGGAAAGTGTGAGGGGTTGGTCCTGGAGCCTTCCAGGGAGTACTGACAACATTTTTACCCAAACATGAGGCCTCCAATGGGGGGTTATGCATAGCTCCAGGGGGGTCTCAGACCTGTAGCTAGCCCATTTGAGATCACTTTTCTTGGGGCATCTGGCTTCCACAGATGGCCCTGGAGGTCCATATTTTTTTATTGTTTTATTTTTTTTTTAACTTTGCTTGATTTTGCCCAAACTTTAGCCATGTCATACCTGTCTCAAATGAAGCACCCTGTCCCATTTTAGGGCCTGTGGGACAAACAGGGACAAAAGTAAGGGTATGTGTCTAAAAGCGTCCACTAGCAATCCCTTACCATTATGGTCCAGGGACACTGTGTGGACAGTGGCCATTTCTCAGTCATACATTGTCCAAGCAGGATGAAACTCACAGGGCAGACTCAGTGGAGCTCTAGAAACTGGCCCTGTGAATCCCAGCAACATATGACTAACTGTGACCCAGAAATAGCCACTGTCCACAAGGCATCCCCGGGGCCCCATTCATAGGGATCGGAACTGGACACCAATGGACAATTACGCATACCATTGTCCCATTTTGTCTCCCTTGGTCCAGGAAGGCTGAAATTCACACAGGACACTCCATGTAGAATGCAGACAGTGTGGCAAAAGTTACAAGGAAATCAGACAAACTTGAAAATTTGGCCAGACGTTGACTACGTGGTCCTCAGAAGGGTCAAATTTTCAAAGTTCTCCAAAATGGACCAAACTCATACTGGAAGACAGAGACCCATAGCAGAGTCCAAGTGCCAAGTTTAGGGCCTGTAGAACAAACAGGAACCAGATGGGAGTGAGGTAAGAGAAAGGGTTGATTTCTGTCCACTTCTAATCCTTATACACTGGGGGCCAAGGAAGCCTTGTGGACAGTGGCTTTTTCTCTGTCATGGATTGTCCTAGGATGCTGATACTCACAGGACAGACTCAGTGGAGCTTTGTGGGGTTGCCCTGTGAATGCCAGCAACGTAGGACCTACCCTGACTGAGAAAAAGTCTCTGTCCACAAGGCATCCCCAGGCTCCAATGCTCAGGGATTGGAAGTGGTTGGAAATGGACTATTACCCTTCCCCTTCTCCCACCGTGTCCCCCTTTGCTCTAGAAGGCTTAAACTTTCAATTTCAAACTATTTTAGGACCCAGGACACATTGGTAAAGTGTGGCAAAGTTTGGAGAAAATTTCAATTTTAGGGGACATCCTCCACGTCCCATGCCCAGGAACAGTGCACCTTTCCTGGGAAAGTGTGAGGGGTTGGTCCTGGAGCCTTCCAGGGAGTACTGACAACATTTTTACCCAAACATGAGGCCTCCAATGGGGGGTTATGCATAGCTCCAGGGGGGTCTCAGACCTGTAGCTAGCCCATTTGAGATCACTTTTCTTGGGGCATCTGACTTCCACAGATGGCCCTGGAGGTCCATATTTTTTTATTGTTTTATTTTTTTTTTTAACTTTGCTTGATTTTGCCCAAACTTTAGCCATGTCATACCTGTCTCAAATGAAGCACCCTGTCCCATTTTAGGGCCTGTGGGACAAACAGGGACAAAAGTAAGGGTATGTGTCTAAAAGCGTCCACTAGCAATCCCTTACCATTATGGTCCAGGGACACTGTGTGGACAGTGGCCATTTCTCAGTCATACATTGTCCAAGCAGGATGAAACTCACAGGGCAGACTCAGTGGAGCTCTAGAAACTGGCCCTGTGAATCCCAGCAACATATGACTAACTGTGACCCAGAAATAGCCACTGTCCACAAGGCATCCCCGGGGCCCCATTCATAGGGATCGGAACTGGACACCAATGGACAATTACGCATACCATTGTCCCATTTTGTCTCCCTTGGTCCAGGAAGGCTGAAATTCACACAGGACACTCCATGTAGAATGCAGACAGTGTGGCAAAAGTTACAAGGAAATCAGACAAACTTGAAAATTTGGCCAGACGTTGACTACGTGGTCCTCAGAAGGGTCAAATTTTCAAAGTTCTCCAAAATGGACCAAACTCATACTGGAAGACAGAGACCCATAGCAGAGTCCAAGTGCCAAGTTTAGGGCCTGTAGAACAAACAGGAACCAGATGGGAGTGAGGTAAGAGAAAGGGTTGATTTCTGTCCACTTCTAATCCTTATACACTGGGGGCCAAGGAAGCCTTGTGGACAGTGGCTTTTTCTCTGTCATGGATTGTCCTAGGATGCTGATACTCACAGGACAGACTCAGTGGAGCTTTGTGGGGTTGCCCTGTGAATGCCAGCAACGTAGGACCTACCCTGACTGAGAAAAAGTCTCTGTCCACAAGGCATCCCCAGGCTCCAATGCTCAGGGATTGGAAGTGGTTGGAAATGGACTATTACCCTTCCCCTTCTCCCACCGTGTCCCCCTTTGCTCTAGAAGGCTTAAACTTTCAATTTCAAACTATTTTAGGACCCAGGACACATTGGTAAAGTGTGGCAAAGTTTGGAGAAAATTTCAATTTTAGGGGACATCCTCCACGTCCCATGCCCAGGAACAGTGCACCTTTCCTGGGAAAGTGTGAGGGGTTGGTCCTGGAGCCTTCCAGGGAGTACTGACAACATTTTTACCCAAACATGAGGCCTCCAATGGGGGGTTATGCATAGCTCCAGGGGGGTCTCAGACCTGTAGCTAGCCCATTTGAGATCACTTTTCTTGGGGCATCTGACTTCCACAGATGGCCCTGGAGGTCCATATTTTTTTATTGTTTTATTTTTTTTTTTAACTTTGCTTGATTTTGCCCAAACTTTAGCCATGTCATACCTGTCTCAAATGAAGCACCCTGTCCCATTTTAGGGCCTGTGGGACAAACAGGGACAAAAGTAAGGGTATGTGTCTAAAAGCGTCCACTAGCAATCCCTTACCATTATGGTCCAGGGACACTGTGTGGACAGTGGCCATTTCTCAGTCATACATTGTCCAAGCAGGATGAAACTCACAGGGCAGACTCAGTGGAGCTCTAGAAACTGGCCCTGTGAATCCCAGCAACATATGACTAACTGTGACCCAGAAATAGCCACTGTCCACAAGGCATCCCCGGGGCCCCATTCATAGGGATCGGAACTGGACACCAATGGACAATTACGCATACCATTGTCCCATTTTGTCTCCCTTGGTCCAGGAAGGCTGAAATTCACACAGGACACTCCATGTAGAATGCAGACAGTGTGGCAAAAGTTACAAGGAAATCAGACAAACTTGAAAATTTGGCCAGACGTTGACTACGTGGTCCTCAGAAGGGTCAAATTTTCAAAGTTCTCCAAAATGGACCAAACTCATACTGGAAGACAGAGACCCATAGCAGAGTCCAAGTGCCAAGTTTAGGGCCTGTAGAACAAACAGGAACCAGATGGGAGTGAGGTAAGAGAAAGGGTTGATTTCTGTCCACTTCTAATCCTTATACACTGGGGGCCAAGGAAGCCTTGTGGACAGTGGCTTTTTCTCTGTCATGGATTGTCCTAGGATGCTGATACTCACAGGACAGACTCAGTGGAGCTTTGTGGGGTTGCCCTGTGAATGCCAGCAACGTAGGACCTACCCTGACTGAGAAAAAGTCTCTGTCCACAAGGCATCCCCAGGCTCCAATGCTCAGGGATTGGAAGTGGTTGGAAATGGACTATTACCCTTCCCCTTCTCCCACCGTGTCCCCCTTTGCTCTAGAAGGCTTAAACTTTCAATTTCAAACTATTTTAGGACCCAGGACACATTGGTAAAGTGTGGCAAAGTTTGGAGAAAATTTCAATTTTAGGGGACATCCTCCACGTCCCATACCCAGGAACAGTGCACCTTTCCTGGGAAAGTGTGAGGGGTTGGTCCTGGAGCCTTCCAGGGAGTACTGACAACATTTTTACCCAAACATGAGGCCTCCAATGGGGGGTTATGCATAGCTCCAGGGGGGTCTCAGACCTGTAGCTAGCCCATTTGAGATCACTTTTCTTGGGGCATCTGACTTCCACAGATGGCCCTGGAGGTCCATATTTTTTTATTGTTTTATTTTTTTTTTTTAACTTTGCTTGATTTTGCCCAAACTTTAGCCATGTCATACCTGTCTCAAATGAAGCACCCTGTCCCATTTTAGGGCCTGTGGGACAAACAGGGACAAAAGTAAGGGTATGTGTCTAAAAGCGTCCACTAGCAATCCCTTACCATTATGGTCCAGGGACACTGTGTGGACAGTGGCCATTTCTCAGTCATACATTGTCCAAGCAGGATGAAACTCACAGGGCAGACTCAGTGGAGCTCTAGAAACTGGCCCTGTGAATCCCAGCAACATATGACTAACTGTGACCCAGAAATAGCCACTGTCCACAAGGCATCCCCGGGGCCCCATTCATAGGGATCGGAACTGGACACCAATGGACAATTACGCATACCATTGTCCCATTTTGTCTCCCTTGGTCCAGGAAGGCTGAAATTCACACAGGACACTCCATGTAGAATGCAGACAGTGTGGCAAAAGTTACAAGGAAATCAGACAAACTTGAAAATTTGGCCAGACGTTGACTACGTGGTCCTCAGAAGGGTCAAATTTTCAAAGTTCTCCAAAATGGACCAAACTCATACTGGAAGACAGAGACCCATAGCAGAGTCCAAGTGCCAAGTTTAGGGCCTGTAGAACAAACAGGAACCAGATGGGAGTGAGGTAAGAGAAAGGGTTGATTTCTGTCCACTTCTAATCCTTATACACTGGGGGCCAAGGAAGCCTTGTGGACAGTGGCTTTTTCTCTGTCATGGATTGTCCTAGGATGCTGATACTCACAGGACAGACTCGGTGGAGCTTTGTGGGGTTGCCCTGTGAATGCCAGCAACGTAGGACCTACCCTGACTGAGAAAAAGTCTCTGTCCACAAGGCATCCCCAGGCTCCAATGCTCAGGGATTGGAAGTGGTTGGAAATGGACTATTACCCTTCCCCTTCTCCCACCGTGTCCCCCTTTGCTCTAGAAGGCTTAAACTTTCAATTTCAAACTATTTTAGGACCCAGGACACATTGGTAAAGTGTGGCAAAGTTTGGAGAAAATTTCAATTTTAGCGGACATCCTCCACGTCCCATGCCCAGGAACAGTGCACCTTTCCTGGGAAAGTGTGAGGGGTTGGTCCTGGAGCCTTCCAGGGAGTACTGACAACATTTTTACCCAAACATGAGGCCTCCAATGGGGGGTTATGCATAGCTCCAGGGGGGTCTCAGACCTGTAGCTAGCCCATTTGAGATCACTTTTCTTGGGGCATCTGACTTCCACAGATGGCCCTGGAGGTCCATATTTTTTTATTGTTTTATTTTTTTTTTTAACTTTGCTTGATTTTGCCCAAACTTTAGCCATGTCATACCTGTCTCAAATGAAGCACCCTGTCCCATTTTAGGGCCTGTGGGACAAACAGGGACAAAAGTAAGGGTATGTGTCTAAAAGCGTCCACTAGCAATCCCTTACCATTATGGTCCAGGGACACTGTGTGGACAGTGGCCATTTCTCAGTCATACATTGTCCAAGCAGGATGAAACTCACAGGGCAGACTCAGTGGAGCTCTAGAAACTGGCCCTGTGAATCCCAGCAACATATGACTAACTGTGACCCAGAAATAGCCACTGTCCACAAGGCATCCCCGGGGCCCCATTCATAGGGATCGGAACTGGACACCAATGGACAATTACGCATACCATTGTCCCATTTTGTCTCCCTTGGTCCAGGAAGGCTGAAATTCACACAGGACACTCCATGTAGAATGCAGACAGTGTGGCAAAAGTTACAAGGAAATCAGACAAACTTGAAAATTTGGCCAGACGTTGACTACGTGGTCCTCAGAAGGGTCAAATTTTCAAAGTTCTCCAAAATGGACCAAACTCATACTGGAAGACAGAGACCCATAGCAGAGTCCAAGTGCCAAGTTTAGGGCCTGTAGAACAAACAGGAACCAGATGGGAGTGAGGTAAGAGAAAGGGTTGATTTCTGTCCACTTCTAATCCTTATACACTGGGGGCCAAGGAAGCCTTGTGGACAGTGGCTTTTTCTCTGTCATGGATTGTCCTAGGATGCTGATACTCACAGGACAGACTCAGTGGAGCTTTGTGGGGTTGCCCTGTGAATGCCAGCAACGTAGGACCTACCCTGACTGAGAAAAAGTCTCTGTCCACAAGGCATCCCCAGGCTCCAATGCTCAGGGATTGGAAGTGGTTGGAAATGGACTATTACCCTTCCCCTTCTCCCACCGTGTCCCCCTTTGCTCTAGAAGGCTTAAACTTTCAATTTCAAACTATTTTAGGACCCAGGACACATTGGTAAAGTGTGGCAAAGTTTGGAGAAAATTTCAATTTTAGGGGACATCCTCCACGTCCCATACCCAGGAACAGTGCACCTTTCCTGGGAAAGTGTGAGGGGTTGGTCCTGGAGCCTTCCAGGGAGTAATGACAACATTTTTACCCAAAAATGAGGCCTCCAATGGGGGGTTATGCATAGCTCCAGGGGGGTCTCAGACCTGTAGCTAGCCCATTTGAGATCACTTTTCTTGGGGCATCTGACTTCCACAGATGGCCCTGGAGGTCCATATTTTTTTATTGTTTTATTTTTTTTTTTTTAACTTTGCTTGATTTTGCCCAAACTTTAGCCATGTCATACCTGTGTCAAATGAAGCACCCTGTCCCATTTTAGGGCCTGTGGGACAAACAGGGACAAAAGTAAGGGTATGTGTCTAAAAGCGTCCACTAGCAATCCCTTACCATTATGGTCCAGGGACACTGTGTGGACAGTGGCCATTTCTCAGTCATACATTGTCCAAGCAGGATGAAACTCACAGGGCAGACTCAGTGGAGCTCTAGAAACTGGCCCTGTGAATCCCAGCAACATATGACTAACTGTGACCCAGAAATAGCCACTGTCCACAAGGCATCCCCGGGGCCCCATTCATAGGGATCGGAACTGGACACCAATGGACAATTACGCATACCATTGTCCCATTTTGTCTCCCTTGGTCCAGGAAGGCTGAAATTCACACAGGACACTCCATGTAGAATGCAGACAGTGTGGCAAAAGTTACAAGGAAATCAGACAAACTTGAAAATTTGGCCAGACGTTGACTACGTGGTCCTCAGAAGGGTCAAATTTTCAAAGTTCTCCAAAATGGACCAAACTCATACTGGAAGACAGAGACCCATAGCAGAGTCCAAGTGCCAAGTTTAGGGCCTGTAGAACAAACAGGAACCAGATGGGAGTGAGGTAAGAGAAAGGGTTGATTTCTGTCCACTTCTAATCCTTATACACTGGGGGCCAAGGAAGCCTTGTGGACAGTGGCTTTTTCTCTGTCATGGATTGTCCTAGGATGCTGATACTCACAGGACAGACTCAGTGGAGCTTTGTGGGGTTGCCCTGTGAATGCCAGCAACGTAGGACCTACCCTGACTGAGAAAAAGTCTCTGTCCACAAGGCATCCCCAGGCTCCAATGCTCAGGGATTGGAAGTGGTTGGAAATGGACTATTACCCTTCCCCTTCTCCCACCGTGTCCCCCTTTGCTCTAGAAGGCTTAAACTTTCAATTTCAAACTATTTTAGGACCCAGGACACATTGGTAAAGTGTGGCAAAGTTTGGAGAAAATTTCAATTTTAGGGGACATCCTCCACGTCCCATACCCAGGAACAGTGCACCTTTCCTGTGAAAGTGTGAGGGGTTGGTCCTGGAGCCTTCCAGGGAGTACTGACAACATTTTTACCCAAACATGAGGCCTCCAATGGGGGGTTATGCATAGCTCCAGGGGGGTCTCAGACCTGTAGCTAGCCCATTTGAGATCACTTTTCTTGGGGCATCTGACTTCCACAGATGGCCCTGGAGGTCCATATTTTTTTATTGTTTTATTTTTTTTTTTTAACTTTGCTTGATTTTGCCCAAACTTTAGCCATGTCATACCTGTGTCAAATGAAGCACCCTGTCCCATTTTAGGGCCTGTGGGACAAACAGGGACAAAAGTAAGGGTATGTGTCTAAAAGCGTCCACTAGCAATCCCTTACCATTATGGTCCAGGGACACTGTGTGGACAGTGGCCATTTCTCAGTCATACATTGTCCAAGCAGGATGAAACTCACAGGGCAGACTCAGTGGAGCTCTAGAAACTGGCCCTGTGAATCCCAGCAACATATGACTAACTGTGACCCAGAAATAGCCACTGTCCACAAGGCATCCCCGGGGCCCCATTCATAGGGATCGGAACTGGACACCAATGGACAATTACGCATACCATTGTCCCATTTTGTCTCCCTTGGTCCAGGAAGGCTGAAATTCACACAGGACACTCCATGTAGAATGCAGACAGTGTGGCAAAAGTTACAAGGAAATCAGACAAACTTGAAAATTTGGCCAGACGTTGACTACGTGGTCCTCAGAAGGGTCAAATTTTCAAAGTTCTCCAAAATGGACCAAACTCATACTGGAAGACAGAGACCCATAGCAGAGTCCAAGTGCCAAGTTTAGGGCCTGTAGAACAAACAGGAACCAGATGGGAGTGAGGTAAGAGAAAGGGTTGATTTCTGTCCACTTCTAATCCTTATACACTGGGGGCCAAGGAAGCCTTGTGGACAGTGGCTTTTTCTCTGTCATGGATTGTCCTAGGATGCTGATACTCACAGGACAGACTCGGTGGAGCTTTGTGGGGTTGCCCTGTGAATGCCAGCAACGTAGGACCTACCCTGACTGAGAAAAAGTCTCTGTCCACAAGGCATCCCCAGGCTCCAATGCTCAGGGATTGGAAGTGGTTGGAAATGGACTATTACCCTTCCCCTTCTCCCACCGTGTCCCCCTTTGCTCTAGAAGGCTTAAACTTTCAATTTCAAACTATTTTAGGACCCAGGACACATTGGTAAAGTGTGGCAAAGTTTGGAGAAAATTTCAATTTTAGCGGACATCCTCCACGTCCCATGCCCAGGAACAGTGCACCTTTCCTGGGAAAGTGTGAGGGGTTGGTCCTGGAGCCTTCCAGGGAGTACTGACAACATTTTTACCCAAACATGAGGCCTCCAATGGGGGGTTATGCATAGCTCCAGGGGGGTCTCAGACCTGTAGCTAGCCCATTTGAGATCACTTTTCTTGGGGCATCTGACTTCCACAGATGGCCCTGGAGGTCCATATTTTTTTATTGTTTTATTTTTTTTTTTAACTTTGCTTGATTTTGCCCAAACTTTAGCCATGTCATACCTGTCTCAAATGAAGCACCCTGTCCCATTTTAGGGCCTGTGGGACAAACAGGGACAAAAGTAAGGGTATGTGTCTAAAAGCGTCCACTAGCAATCCCTTACCATTATGGTCCAGGGACACTGTGTGGACAGTGGCCATTTCTCAGTCATACATTGTCCAAGCAGGATGAAACTCACAGGGCAGACTCAGTGGAGCTCTAGAAACTGGCCCTGTGAATCCCAGCAACATATGACTAACTGTGACCCAGAAATAGCCACTGTCCACAAGGCATCCCCGGGGCCCCATTCATAGGGATCGGAACTGGACACCAATGGACAATTACGCATACCATTGTCCCATTTTGTCTCCCTTGGTCCAGGAAGGCTGAAATTCACACAGGACACTCCATGTAGAATGCAGACAGTGTGGCAAAAGTTACAAGGAAATCAGACAAACTTGAAAATTTGGCCAGACGTTGACTACGTGGTCCTCAGAAGGGTCAAATTTTCAAAGTTCTCCAAAATGGACCAAACTCATACTGGAAGACAGAGACCCATAGCAGAGTCCAAGTGCCAAGTTTAGGGCCTGTAGAACAAACAGGAACCAGATGGGAGTGAGGTAAGAGAAAGGGTTGATTTCTGTCCACTTCTAATCCTTATACACTGGGGGCCAAGGAAGCCTTGTGGACAGTGGCTTTTTCTCTGTCATGGATTGTCCTAGGATGCTGATACTCACAGGACAGACTCAGTGGAGCTTTGTGGGGTTGCCCTGTGAATGCCAGCAACGTAGGACCTACCCTGACTGAGAAAAAGTCTCTGTCCACAAGGCATCCCCAGGCTCCAATGCTCAGGGATTGGAAGTGGTTGGAAATGGACTATTACCCTTCCCCTTCTCCCACCGTGTCCCCCTTTGCTCTAGAAGGCTTAAACTTTCAATTTCAAACTATTTTAGGACCCAGGACACATTGGTAAAGTGTGGCAAAGTTTGGAGAAAATTTCAATTTTAGGGGACATCCTCCACGTCCCATGCCCAGGAACAGTGCACCTTTCCTGGGAAAGTGTGAGGGGTTGGTCCTGGAGCCTTCCAGGGAGTACTGACAACATTTTTACCCAAACATGAGGCCTCCAATGGGGGGTTATGCATAGCTCCAGGGGGGTCTCAGACCTGTAGCTAGCCCATTTGAGATCACTTTTCTTGGGGCATCTGACTTCCACAGATGGCCCTGGAGGTCCATATTTTTTTATTGTTTTATTTTTTTTTTTAACTTTGCTTGATTTTGCCCAAACTTTAGCCATGTCATACCTGTGTCAAATGAAGCACCCTGTCCCATTTTAGGGCCTGTGGGACAAACAGGGACAAAAGTAAGGGTATGTGTCTAAAAGCGTCCACTAGCAATCCCTTACCATTATGGTCCAGGGACACTGTGTGGACAGTGGCCATTTCTCAGTCATACATTGTCCAAGCAGGATGAAACTCACAGGGCAGACTCAGTGGAGCTCTAGAAACTGGCCCTGTGAATCCCAGCAACATATGACTAACTGTGACCCAGAAATAGCCACTGTCCACAAGGCATCCCCGGGGCCCCATTCATAGGGATCGGAACTGGACACCAATGGACAATTACGCATACCATTGTCCCATTTTGTCTCCCTTGGTCCAGGAAGGCTGAAATTCACACAGGACACTCCATGTAGAATGCAGACAGTGTGGCAAAAGTTACAAGGAAATCAGACAAACTTGAAAATTTGGCCAGACGTTGATTACGTGGTCCTCAGAAGGGTCAAATTTTCAAAGTTCTCCAAAATGGACCAAACTCATACTGGAAGACAGAGACCCATAGCAGAGTCCAAGTGCCAAGTTTAGGGCCTGTAGAACAAACAGGAACCAGATGGGAGTGAGGTAAGAGAAAGGGTTGATTTCTGTCCACTTCTAATCCTTATACACTGGGGGCCAAGGAAGCCTTGTGGACAGTGGCTTTTTCTCTGTCATGGATTGTCCTAGGATGCTGATACTCACAGGACAGACTCAGTGGAGCTTTGTGGGGTTGCCCTGTGAATGCCAGCAACGTAGGACCTACCCTGACTGAGAAAAAGTCTCTGTCCACAAGGCATCCCCAGGCTCCAATGCTCAGGGATTGGAAGTGGTTGGAAATGGACTATTACCCTTCCCCTTCTCCCACCGTGTCCCCCTTTGCTCTAGAAGGCTTAAACTTTCAATTTCAAACTATTTTAGGACCCAGGACACATTGGTAAAGTGTGGCAAAGTTTGGAGAAAATTTCAATTTTAGGGGACATCCTCCACGTCCCATACCCAGGAACAGTGCACCTTTCCTGTGAAAGTGTGAGGGGTTGGTCCTGGAGCCTTCCAGGGAGTACTGACAACATTTTTACCCAAACATGAGGCCTCCAATGGGGGGTTATGCATAGCTCCAGGGGGGTCTCAGACCTGTAGCTAGCCCATTTGAGATCACTTTTCTTGGGGCATCTGACTTCCACAGATGGCCCTGGAGGTCCATATTTTTTTATTGTTTTATTTTTTTTTTTTAACTTTGCTTGATTTTGCCCAAACTTTAGCCATGTCATACCTGTGTCAAATGAAGCACCCTGTCCCATTTTAGGGCCTGTGGGACAAACAGGGACAAAAGTAAGGGTATGTGTCTAAAAGCGTCCACTAGCAATCCCTTACCATTATGGTCCAGGGACACTGTGTGGACAGTGGCCATTTCTCAGTCATACATTGTCCAAGCAGGATGAAACTCACAGGGCAGACTCAGTGGAGCTCTAGAAACTGGCCCTGTGAATCCCAGCAACATATGACTAACTGTGACCCAGAAATAGCCACTGTCCACAAGGCATCCCCGGGGCCCCATTCATAGGGATCGGAACTGGACACCAATGGACAATTACGCATACCATTGTCCCATTTTGTCTCCCTTGGTCCAGGAAGGCTGAAATTCACACAGGACACTCCATGTAGAATGCAGACAGTGTGGCAAAAGTTACAAGGAAATCAGACAAACTTGAAAATTTGGCCAGACGTTGACTACGTGGTCCTCAGAAGGGTCAAATTTTCAAAGTTCTCCAAAATGGACCAAACTCATACTGGAAGACAGAGACCCATAGCAGAGTCCAAGTGCCAAGTTTAGGGCCTGTAGAACAAACAGGAACCAGATGGGAGTGAGGTAAGAGAAAGGGTTGATTTCTGTCCACTTCTAATCCTTATACACTGGGGGCCAAGGAAGCCTTGTGGACAGTGGCTTTTTCTCTGTCATGGATTGTCCTAGGATGCTGATACTCACAGGACAGACTCGGTGGAGCTTTGTGGGGTTGCCCTGTGAATGCCAGCAACGTAGGACCTACCCTGACTGAGAAAAAGTCTCTGTCCACAAGGCATCCCCAGGCTCCAATGCTCAGGGATTGGAAGTGGTTGGAAATGGACTATTACCCTTCCCCTTCTCCCACCGTGTCCCCCTTTGCTCTAGAAGGCTTAAACTTTCAATTTCAAACTATTTTAGGACCCAGGACACATTGGTAAAGTGTGGCAAAGTTTGGAGAAAATTTCAATTTTAGCGGACATCCTCCACGTCCCATGCCCAGGAACAGTGCACCTTTCCTGGGAAAGTGTGAGGGGTTGGTCCTGGAGCCTTCCAGGGAGTACTGACAACATTTTTACCCAAACATGAGGCCTCCAATGGGGGGTTATGCATAGCTCCAGGGGGGTCTCAGACCTGTAGCTAGCCCATTTGAGATCACTTTTCTTGGGGCATCTGACTTCCACAGATGGCCCTGGAGGTCCATATTTTTTTATTGTTTTATTTTTTTTTTTAACTTTGCTTGATTTTGCCCAAACTTTAGCCATGTCATACCTGTCTCAAATGAAGCACCCTGTCCCATTTTAGGGCCTGTGGGACAAACAGGGACAAAAGTAAGGGTATGTGTCTAAAAGCGTCCACTAGCAATCCCTTACCATTATGGTCCAGGGACACTGTGTGGACAGTGGCCATTTCTCAGTCATACATTGTCCAAGCAGGATGAAACTCACAGGGCAGACTCAGTGGAGCTCTAGAAACTGGCCCTGTGAATCCCAGCAACATATGACTAACTGTGACCCAGAAATAGCCACTGTCCACAAGGCATCCCCGGGGCCCCATTCATAGGGATCGGAACTGGACACCAATGGACAATTACGCATACCATTGTCCCATTTTGTCTCCCTTGGTCCAGGAAGGCTGAAATTCACACAGGACACTCCATGTAGAATGCAGACAGTGTGGCAAAAGTTACAAGGAAATCAGACAAACTTGAAAATTTGGCCAGACGTTGACTACGTGGTCCTCAGAAGGGTCAAATTTTCAAAGTTCTCCAAAATGGACCAAACTCATACTGGAAGACAGAGACCCATAGCAGAGTCCAAGTGCCAAGTTTAGGGCCTGTAGAACAAACAGGAACCAGATGGGAGTGAGGTAAGAGAAAGGGTTGATTTCTGTCCACTTCTAATCCTTATACACTGGGGGCCAAGGAAGCCTTGTGGACAGTGGCTTTTTCTCTGTCATGGATTGTCCTAGGATGCTGATACTCACAGGACAGACTCAGTGGAGCTTTGTGGGGTTGCCCTGTGAATGCCAGCAACGTAGGACCTACCCTGACTGAGAAAAAGTCTCTGTCCACAAGGCATCCCCAGGCTCCAATGCTCAGGGATTGGAAGTGGTTGGAAATGGACTATTACCCTTCCCCTTCTCCCACCGTGTCCCCCTTTGCTCTAGAAGGCTTAAACTTTCAATTTCAAACTATTTTAGGACCCAGGACACATTGGTAAAGTGTGGCAAAGTTTGGAGAAAATTTCAATTTTAGGGGACATCCTCCACGTCCCATACCCAGGAACAGTGCACCTTTCCTGTGAAAGTGTGAGGGGTTGGTCCTGGAGCCTTCCAGGGAGTACTGACA
Organism: Telmatherina bonti; assembly: GCF_933228915.1. Lineage (NCBI taxonomy): Eukaryota > Metazoa > Chordata > Actinopteri > Atheriniformes > Telmatherinidae > Telmatherina > Telmatherina bonti. The sequence continues at coordinate 8,094,995 of NC_136633.1, forward strand.
ACATTTTTACCCAAACATGAGGCCTCCAATGGGGGGTTATGCATAGCTCCAGGGGGGTCTCAGACCTGTAGCTAGCCCATTTGAGATCACTTTTCTTGGGGCATCTGACTTCCACAGATGGCCCTGGAGGTCCATATTTTTTTATTGTTTTATTTTTTTTTTTTAACTTTGCTTGATTTTGCCCAAACTTTAGCCATGTCATACCTGTGTCAAATGAAGCACCCTGTCCCATTTTAGGGCCTGTGGGACAAACAGGGACAAAAGTAAGGGTATGTGTCTAAAAGCGTCCACTAGCAATCCCTTACCATTATGGTCCAGGGACACTGTGTGGACAGTGGCCATTTCTCAGTCATACATTGTCCAAGCAGGATGAAACTCACAGGGCAGACTCAGTGGAGCTCTAGAAACTGGCCCTGTGAATCCCAGCAACATATGACTAACTGTGACCCAGAAATAGCCACTGTCCACAAGGCATCCCCGGGGCCCCATTCATAGGGATCGGAACTGGACACCAATGGACAATTACGCATACCATTGTCCCATTTTGTCTCCCTTGGTCCAGGAAGGCTGAAATTCACACAGGACACTCCATGTAGAATGCAGACAGTGTGGCAAAAGTTACAAGGAAATCAGACAAACTTGAAAATTTGGCCAGACGTTGACTACGTGGTCCTCAGAAGGGTCAAATTTTCAAAGTTCTCCAAAATGGACCAAACTCATACTGGAAGACAGAGACCCATAGCAGAGTCCAAGTGCCAAGTTTAGGGCCTGTAGAACAAACAGGAACCAGATGGGAGTGAGGTAAGAGAAAGGGTTGATTTCTGTCCACTTCTAATCCTTATACACTGGGGGCCAAGGAAGCCTTGTGGACAGTGGCTTTTTCTCTGTCATGGATTGTCCTAGGATGCTGATACTCACAGGACAGACTCGGTGGAGCTTTGTGGGGTTGCCCTGTGAATGCCAGCAACGTAGGACCTACCCTGACTGAGAAAAAGTCTCTGTCCACAAGGCATCCCCAGGCTCCAATGCTCAGGGATTGGAAGTGGTTGGAAATGGACTATTACCCTTCCCCTTCTCCCACCGTGTCCCCCTTTGCTCTAGAAGGCTTAAACTTTCAATTTCAAACTATTTTAGGACCCAGGACACATTGGTAAAGTGTGGCAAAGTTTGGAGAAAATTTCAATTTTAGCGGACATCCTCCACGTCCCATGCCCAGGAACAGTGCACCTTTCCTGGGAAAGTGTGAGGGGTTGGTCCTGGAGCCTTCCAGGGAGTACTGACAACATTTTTACCCAAACATGAGGCCTCCAATGGGGGGTTATGCATAGCTCCAGGGGGGTCTCAGACCTGTAGCTAGCCCATTTGAGATCACTTTTCTTGGGGCATCTGACTTCCACAGATGGCCCTGGAGGTCCATATTTTTTTATTGTTTTATTTTTTTTTTTAACTTTGCTTGATTTTGCCCAAACTTTAGCCATGTCATACCTGTGTCAAATGAAGCACCCTGTCCCATTTTAGGGCCTGTGGGACAAACAGGGACAAAAGTAAGGGTATGTGTCTAAAAGCGTCCACTAGCAATCCCTTACCATTATGGTCCAGGGACACTGTGTGGACAGTGGCCATTTCTCAGTCATACATTGTCCAAGCAGGATGAAACTCACAGGGCAGACTCAGTGGAGCTCTAGAAACTGGCCCTGTGAATCCCAGCAACATATGACTAACTGTGACCCAGAAATAGCCACTGTCCACAAGGCATCCCCGGGGCCCCATTCATAGGGATCGGAACTGGACACCAATGGACAATTACGCATACCATTGTCCCATTTTGTCTCCCTTGGTCCAGGAAGGCTGAAATTCACACAGGACACTCCATGTAGAATGCAGACAGTGTGGCAAAAGTTACAAGGAAATCAGACAAACTTGAAAATTTGGCCAGACGTTGACTACGTGGTCCTCAGAAGGGTCAAATTTTCAAAGTTCTCCAAAATGGACCAAACTCATACTGGAAGACAGAGACCCATAGCAGAGTCCAAGTGCCAAGTTTAGGGCCTGTAGAACAAACAGGAACCAGATGGGAGTGAGGTAAGAGAAAGGGTTGATTTCTGTCCACTTCTAATCCTTATACACTGGGGGCCAAGGAAGCCTTGTGGACAGTGGCTTTTTCTCTGTCATGGATTGTCCTAGGATGCTGATACTCACAGGACAGACTCAGTGGAGCTTTGTGGGGTTGCCCTGTGAATGCCAGCAACGTAGGACCTACCCTGACTGAGAAAAAGTCTCTGTCCACAAGGCATCCCCAGGCTCCAATGCTCAGGGATTGGAAGTGGTTGGAAATGGACTATTACCCTTCCCCTTCTCCCACCGTGTCCCCCTTTGCTCTAGAAGGCTTAAACTTTCAATTTCAAACTATTTTAGGACCCAGGACACATTGGTAAAGTGTGGCAAAGTTTGGAGAAAATTTCAATTTTAGGGGACATCCTCCACGTCCCATACCCAGGAACAGTGCACCTTTCCTGTGAAAGTGTGAGGGGTTGGTCCTGGAGCCTTCCAGGGAGTACTGACAACATTTTTACCCAAACATGAGGCCTCCAATGGGGGGTTATGCATAGCTCCAGGGGGGTCTCAGACCTGTAGCTAGCCCATTTGAGATCACTTTTCTTGGGGCATCTGACTTCCACAGATGGCCCTGGAGGTCCATATTTTTTTATTGTTTTATTTTTTTTTTTTAACTTTGCTTGATTTTGCCCAAACTTTAGCCATGTCATACCTGTGTCAAATGAAGCACCCTGTCCCATTTTAGGGCCTGTGGGACAAACAGGGACAAAAGTAAGGGTATGTGTCTAAAAGCGTCCACTAGCAATCCCTTACCATTATGGTCCAGGGACACTGTGTGGACAGTGGCCATTTCTCAGTCATACATTGTCCAAGCAGGATGAAACTCACAGGGCAGACTCAGTGGAGCTCTAGAAACTGGCCCTGTGAATCCCAGCAACATATGACTAACTGTGACCCAGAAATAGCCACTGTCCACAAGGCATCCCCGGGGCCCCATTCATAGGGATCGGAACTGGACACCAATGGACAATTACGCATACCATTGTCCCATTTTGTCTCCCTTGGTCCAGGAAGGCTGAAATTCACACAGGACACTCCATGTAGAATGCAGACAGTGTGGCAAAAGTTACAAGGAAATCAGACAAACTTGAAAATTTGGCCAGACGTTGACTACGTGGTCCTCAGAAGGGTCAAATTTTCAAAGTTCTCCAAAATGGACCAAACTCATACTGGAAGACAGAGACCCATAGCAGAGTCCAAGTGCCAAGTTTAGGGCCTGTAGAACAAACAGGAACCAGATGGGAGTGAGGTAAGAGAAAGGGTTGATTTCTGTCCACTTCTAATCCTTATACACTGGGGGCCAAGGAAGCCTTGTGGACAGTGGCTTTTTCTCTGTCATGGATTGTCCTAGGATGCTGATACTCACAGGACAGACTCAGTGGAGCTTTGTGGGGTTGCCCTGTGAATGCCAGCAACGTAGGACCTACCCTGACTGAGAAAAAGTCTCTGTCCACAAGGCATCCCCAGGCTCCAATGCTCAGGGATTGGAAGTGGTTGGAAATGGACTATTACCCTTCCCCTTCTCCCACCGTGTCCCCCTTTGCTCTAGAAGGCTTAAACTTTCAATTTCAAACTATTTTAGGACCCAGGACACATTGGTAAAGTGTGGCAAAGTTTGGAGAAAATTTCAATTTTAGGGGACATCCTCCACGTCCCATACCCAGGAACAGTGCACCTTTCCTGGGAAAGTGTGAGGGGTTGGTCCTGGAGCCTTCCAGGGAGTAATGACAACATTTTTACCCAAAAATGAGGCCTCCAATGGGGGGTTATGCATAGCTCCAGGGGGGTCTCAGACCTGTAGCTAGCCCATTTGAGATCACTTTTCTTGGGGCATCTGACTTCCACAGATGGCCCTGGAGGTCCATATTTTTTTATTGTTTTATTTTTTTTTTTTTAACTTTGCTTGATTTTGCCCAAACTTTAGCCATGTCATACCTGTGTCAAATGAAGCACCCTGTCCCATTTTAGGGCCTGTGGGACAAACAGGGACAAAAGTAAGGGTATGTGTCTAAAAGCGTCCACTAGCAATCCCTTACCATTATGGTCCAGGGACACTGTGTGGACAGTGGCCATTTCTCAGTCATACATTGTCCAAGCAGGATGAAACTCACAGGGCAGACTCAGTGGAGCTCTAGAAACTGGCCCTGTGAATCCCAGCAACATATGACTAACTGTGACCCAGAAATAGCCACTGTCCACAAGGCATCCCCGGGGCCCCATTCATAGGGATCGGAACTGGACACCAATGGACAATTACGCATACCATTGTCCCATTTTGTCTCCCTTGGTCCAGGAAGGCTGAAATTCACACAGGACACTCCATGTAGAATGCAGACAGTGTGGCAAAAGTTACAAGGAAATCAGACAAACTTGAAAATTTGGCCAGACGTTGACTACGTGGTCCTCAGAAGGGTCAAATTTTCAAAGTTCTCCAAAATGGACCAAACTCATACTGGAAGACAGAGACCCATAGCAGAGTCCAAGTGCCAAGTTTAGGGCCTGTAGAACAAACAGGAACCAGATGGGAGTGAGGTAAGAGAAAGGGTTGATTTCTGTCCACTTCTAATCCTTATACACTGGGGGCCAAGGAAGCCTTGTGGACAGTGGCTTTTTCTCTGTCATGGATTGTCCTAGGATGCTGATACTCACAGGACAGACTCAGTGGAGCTTTGTGGGGTTGCCCTGTGAATGCCAGCAACGTAGGACCTACCCTGACTGAGAAAAAGTCTCTGTCCACAAGGCATCCCCAGGCTCCAATGCTCAGGGATTGGAAGTGGTTGGAAATGGACTATTACCCTTCCCCTTCTCCCACCGTGTCCCCCTTTGCTCTAGAAGGCTTAAACTTTCAATTTCAAACTATTTTAGGACCCAGGACACATTGGTAAAGTGTGGCAAAGTTTGGAGAAAATTTCAATTTTAGGGGACATCCTCCACGTCCCATACCCAGGAACAGTGCACCTTTCCTGTGAAAGTGTGAGGGGTTGGTCCTGGAGCCTTCCAGGGAGTACTGACAACATTTTTACCCAAACATGAGGCCTCCAATGGGGGGTTATGCATAGCTCCAGGGGGGTCTCAGACCTGTAGCTAGCCCATTTGAGATCACTTTTCTTGGGGCATCTGACTTCCACAGATGGCCCTGGAGGTCCATATTTTTTTATTGTTTTATTTTTTTTTTTTAACTTTGCTTGATTTTGCCCAAACTTTAGCCATGTCATACCTGTGTCAAATGAAGCACCCTGTCCCATTTTAGGGCCTGTGGGACAAACAGGGACAAAAGTAAGGGTATGTGTCTAAAAGCGTCCACTAGCAATCCCTTACCATTATGGTCCAGGGACACTGTGTGGACAGTGGCCATTTCTCAGTCATACATTGTCCAAGCAGGATGAAACTCACAGGGCAGACTCAGTGGAGCTCTAGAAACTGGCCCTGTGAATCCCAGCAACATATGACTAACTGTGACCCAGAAATAGCCACTGTCCACAAGGCATCCCCGGGGCCCCATTCATAGGGATCGGAACTGGACACCAATGGACAATTACGCATACCATTGTCCCATTTTGTCTCCCTTGGTCCAGGAAGGCTGAAATTCACACAGGACACTCCATGTAGAATGCAGACAGTGTGGCAAAAGTTACAAGGAAATCAGACAAACTTGAAAATTTGGCCAGACGTTGACTACGTGGTCCTCAGAAGGGTCAAATTTTCAAAGTTCTCCAAAATGGACCAAACTCATACTGGAAGACAGAGACCCATAGCAGAGTCCAAGTGCCAAGTTTAGGGCCTGTAGAACAAACAGGAACCAGATGGGAGTGAGGTAAGAGAAAGGGTTGATTTCTGTCCACTTCTAATCCTTATACACTGGGGGCCAAGGAAGCCTTGTGGACAGTGGCTTTTTCTCTGTCATGGATTGTCCTAGGATGCTGATACTCACAGGACAGACTCGGTGGAGCTTTGTGGGGTTGCCCTGTGAATGCCAGCAACGTAGGACCTACCCTGACTGAGAAAAAGTCTCTGTCCACAAGGCATCCCCAGGCTCCAATGCTCAGGGATTGGAAGTGGTTGGAAATGGACTATTACCCTTCCCCTTCTCCCACCGTGTCCCCCTTTGCTCTAGAAGGCTTAAACTTTCAATTTCAAACTATTTTAGGACCCAGGACACATTGGTAAAGTGTGGCAAAGTTTGGAGAAAATTTCAATTTTAGCGGACATCCTCCACGTCCCATGCCCAGGAACAGTGCACCTTTCCTGGGAAAGTGTGAGGGGTTGGTCCTGGAGCCTTCCAGGGAGTACTGACAACATTTTTACCCAAACATGAGGCCTCCAATGGGGGGTTATGCATAGCTCCAGGGGGGTCTCAGACCTGTAGCTAGCCCATTTGAGATCACTTTTCTTGGGGCATCTGACTTCCACAGATGGCCCTGGAGGTCCATATTTTTTTATTGTTTTATTTTTTTTTTTAACTTTGCTTGATTTTGCCCAAACTTTAGCCATGTCATACCTGTCTCAAATGAAGCACCCTGTCCCATTTTAGGGCCTGTGGGACAAACAGGGACAAAAGTAAGGGTATGTGTCTAAAAGCGTCCACTAGCAATCCCTTACCATTATGGTCCAGGGACACTGTGTGGACAGTGGCCATTTCTCAGTCATACATTGTCCAAGCAGGATGAAACTCACAGGGCAGACTCAGTGGAGCTCTAGAAACTGGCCCTGTGAATCCCAGCAACATATGACTAACTGTGACCCAGAAATAGCCACTGTCCACAAGGCATCCCCGGGGCCCCATTCATAGGGATCGGAACTGGACACCAATGGACAATTACGCATACCATTGTCCCATTTTGTCTCCCTTGGTCCAGGAAGGCTGAAATTCACACAGGACACTCCATGTAGAATGCAGACAGTGTGGCAAAAGTTACAAGGAAATCAGACAAACTTGAAAATTTGGCCAGACGTTGACTACGTGGTCCTCAGAAGGGTCAAATTTTCAAAGTTCTCCAAAATGGACCAAACTCATACTGGAAGACAGAGACCCATAGCAGAGTCCAAGTGCCAAGTTTAGGGCCTGTAGAACAAACAGGAACCAGATGGGAGTGAGGTAAGAGAAAGGGTTGATTTCTGTCCACTTCTAATCCTTATACACTGGGGGCCAAGGAAGCCTTGTGGACAGTGGCTTTTTCTCTGTCATGGATTGTCCTAGGATGCTGATACTCACAGGACAGACTCAGTGGAGCTTTGTGGGGTTGCCCTGTGAATGCCAGCAACGTAGGACCTACCCTGACTGAGAAAAAGTCTCTGTCCACAAGGCATCCCCAGGCTCCAATGCTCAGGGATTGGAAGTGGTTGGAAATGGACTATTACCCTTCCCCTTCTCCCACCGTGTCCCCCTTTGCTCTAGAAGGCTTAAACTTTCAATTTCAAACTATTTTAGGACCCAGGACACATTGGTAAAGTGTGGCAAAGTTTGGAGAAAATTTCAATTTTAGGGGACATCCTCCACGTCCCATGCCCAGGAACAGTGCACCTTTCCTGGGAAAGTGTGAGGGGTTGGTCCTGGAGCCTTCCAGGGAGTACTGACAACATTTTTACCCAAACATGAGGCCTCCAATGGGGGGTTATGCATAGCTCCAGGGGGGTCTCAGACCTGTAGCTAGCCCATTTGAGATCACTTTTCTTGGGGCATCTGACTTCCACAGATGGCCCTGGAGGTCCATATTTTTTTATTGTTTTATTTTTTTTTTTAACTTTGCTTGATTTTGCCCAAACTTTAGCCATGTCATACCTGTGTCAAATGAAGCACCCTGTCCCATTTTAGGGCCTGTGGGACAAACAGGGACAAAAGTAAGGGTATGTGTCTAAAAGCGTCCACTAGCAATCCCTTACCATTATGGTCCAGGGACACTGTGTGGACAGTGGCCATTTCTCAGTCATACATTGTCCAAGCAGGATGAAACTCACAGGGCAGACTCAGTGGAGCTCTAGAAACTGGCCCTGTGAATCCCAGCAACATATGACTAACTGTGACCCAGAAATAGCCACTGTCCACAAGGCATCCCCGGGGCCCCATTCATAGGGATCGGAACTGGACACCAATGGACAATTACGCATACCATTGTCCCATTTTGTCTCCCTTGGTCCAGGAAGGCTGAAATTCACACAGGACACTCCATGTAGAATGCAGACAGTGTGGCAAAAGTTACAAGGAAATCAGACAAACTTGAAAATTTGGCCAGACGTTGATTACGTGGTCCTCAGAAGGGTCAAATTTTCAAAGTTCTCCAAAATGGACCAAACTCATACTGGAAGACAGAGACCCATAGCAGAGTCCAAGTGCCAAGTTTAGGGCCTGTAGAACAAACAGGAACCAGATGGGAGTGAGGTAAGAGAAAGGGTTGATTTCTGTCCACTTCTAATCCTTATACACTGGGGGCCAAGGAAGCCTTGTGGACAGTGGCTTTTTCTCTGTCATGGATTGTCCTAGGATGCTGATACTCACAGGACAGACTCAGTGGAGCTTTGTGGGGTTGCCCTGTGAATGCCAGCAACGTAGGACCTACCCTGACTGAGAAAAAGTCTCTGTCCACAAGGCATCCCCAGGCTCCAATGCTCAGGGATTGGAAGTGGTTGGAAATGGACTATTACCCTTCCCCTTCTCCCACCGTGTCCCCCTTTGCTCTAGAAGGCTTAAACTTTCAATTTCAAACTATTTTAGGACCCAGGACACATTGGTAAAGTGTGGCAAAGTTTGGAGAAAATTTCAATTTTAGGGGACATCCTCCACGTCCCATACCCAGGAACAGTGCACCTTTCCTGTGAAAGTGTGAGGGGTTGGTCCTGGAGCCTTCCAGGGAGTACTGACAACATTTTTACCCAAACATGAGGCCTCCAATGGGGGGTTATGCATAGCTCCAGGGGGGTCTCAGACCTGTAGCTAGCCCATTTGAGATCACTTTTCTTGGGGCATCTGACTTCCACAGATGGCCCTGGAGGTCCATATTTTTTTATTGTTTTATTTTTTTTTTTTAACTTTGCTTGATTTTGCCCAAACTTTAGCCATGTCATACCTGTGTCAAATGAAGCACCCTGTCCCATTTTAGGGCCTGTGGGACAAACAGGGACAAAAGTAAGGGTATGTGTCTAAAAGCGTCCACTAGCAATCCCTTACCATTATGGTCCAGGGACACTGTGTGGACAGTGGCCATTTCTCAGTCATACATTGTCCAAGCAGGATGAAACTCACAGGGCAGACTCAGTGGAGCTCTAGAAACTGGCCCTGTGAATCCCAGCAACATATGACTAACTGTGACCCAGAAATAGCCACTGTCCACAAGGCATCCCCGGGGCCCCATTCATAGGGATCGGAACTGGACACCAATGGACAATTACGCATACCATTGTCCCATTTTGTCTCCCTTGGTCCAGGAAGGCTGAAATTCACACAGGACACTCCATGTAGAATGCAGACAGTGTGGCAAAAGTTACAAGGAAATCAGACAAACTTGAAAATTTGGCCAGACGTTGACTACGTGGTCCTCAGAAGGGTCAAATTTTCAAAGTTCTCCAAAATGGACCAAACTCATACTGGAAGACAGAGACCCATAGCAGAGTCCAAGTGCCAAGTTTAGGGCCTGTAGAACAAACAGGAACCAGATGGGAGTGAGGTAAGAGAAAGGGTTGATTTCTGTCCACTTCTAATCCTTATACACTGGGGGCCAAGGAAGCCTTGTGGACAGTGGCTTTTTCTCTGTCATGGATTGTCCTAGGATGCTGATACTCACAGGACAGACTCGGTGGAGCTTTGTGGGGTTGCCCTGTGAATGCCAGCAACGTAGGACCTACCCTGACTGAGAAAAAGTCTCTGTCCACAAGGCATCCCCAGGCTCCAATGCTCAGGGATTGGAAGTGGTTGGAAATGGACTATTACCCTTCCCCTTCTCCCACCGTGTCCCCCTTTGCTCTAGAAGGCTTAAACTTTCAATTTCAAACTATTTTAGGACCCAGGACACATTGGTAAAGTGTGGCAAAGTTTGGAGAAAATTTCAATTTTAGCGGACATCCTCCACGTCCCATGCCCAGGAACAGTGCACCTTTCCTGGGAAAGTGTGAGGGGTTGGTCCTGGAGCCTTCCAGGGAGTACTGACAACATTTTTACCCAAACATGAGGCCTCCAATGGGGGGTTATGCATAGCTCCAGGGGGGTCTCAGACCTGTAGCTAGCCCATTTGAGATCACTTTTCTTGGGGCATCTGACTTCCACAGATGGCCCTGGAGGTCCATATTTTTTTATTGTTTTATTTTTTTTTTTAACTTTGCTTGATTTTGCCCAAACTTTAGCCATGTCATACCTGTCTCAAATGAAGCACCCTGTCCCATTTTAGGGCCTGTGGGACAAACAGGGACAAAAGTAAGGGTATGTGTCTAAAAGCGTCCACTAGCAATCCCTTACCATTATGGTCCAGGGACACTGTGTGGACAGTGGCCATTTCTCAGTCATACATTGTCCAAGCAGGATGAAACTCACAGGGCAGACTCAGTGGAGCTCTAGAAACTGGCCCTGTGAATCCCAGCAACATATGACTAACTGTGACCCAGAAATAGCCACTGTCCACAAGGCATCCCCGGGGCCCCATTCATAGGGATCGGAACTGGACACCAATGGACAATTACGCATACCATTGTCCCATTTTGTCTCCCTTGGTCCAGGAAGGCTGAAATTCACACAGGACACTCCATGTAGAATGCAGACAGTGTGGCAAAAGTTACAAGGAAATCAGACAAACTTGAAAATTTGGCCAGACGTTGACTACGTGGTCCTCAGAAGGGTCAAATTTTCAAAGTTCTCCAAAATGGACCAAACTCATACTGGAAGACAGAGACCCATAGCAGAGTCCAAGTGCCAAGTTTAGGGCCTGTAGAACAAACAGGAACCAGATGGGAGTGAGGTAAGAGAAAGGGTTGATTTCTGTCCACTTCTAATCCTTATACACTGGGGGCCAAGGAAGCCTTGTGGACAGTGGCTTTTTCTCTGTCATGGATTGTCCTAGGATGCTGATACTCACAGGACAGACTCAGTGGAGCTTTGTGGGGTTGCCCTGTGAATGCCAGCAACGTAGGACCTACCCTGACTGAGAAAAAGTCTCTGTCCACAAGGCATCCCCAGGCTCCAATGCTCAGGGATTGGAAGTGGTTGGAAATGGACTATTACCCTTCCCCTTCTCCCACCGTGTCCCCCTTTGCTCTAGAAGGCTTAAACTTTCAATTTCAAACTATTTTAGGACCCAGGACACATTGGTAAAGTGTGGCAAAGTTTGGAGAAAATTTCAATTTTAGGGGACATCCTCCACGTCCCATACCCAGGAACAGTGCACCTTTCCTGTGAAAGTGTGAGGGGTTGGTCCTGGAGCCTTCCAGGGAGTACTGACAACATTTTTACCCAAACATGAGGCCTCCAATGGGGGGTTATGCATAGCTCCAGGGGGGTCTCAGACCTGTAGCTAGCCCATTTGAGATCACTTTTCTTGGGGCATCTGACTTCCACAGATGGCCCTGGAGGTCCATATTTTTTTATTGTTTTATTTTTTTTTTTTAACTTTGCTTGATTTTGCCCAAACTTTAGCCATGTCATACCTGTGTCAAATGAAGCACCCTGTCCCATTTTAGGGCCTGTGGGACAAACAGGGACAAAAGTAAGGGTATGTGTCTAAAAGCGTCCACTAGCAATCCCTTACCATTATGGTCCAGGGACACTGTGTGGACAGTGGCCATTTCTCAGTCATACATTGTCCAAGCAGGATGAAACTCACAGGGCAGACTCAGTGGAGCTCTAGAAACTGGCCCTGTGAATCCCAGCAACATATGACTAACTGTGACCCAGAAATAGCCACTGTCCACAAGGCATCCCCGGGGCCCCATTCATAGGGATCGGAACTGGACACCAATGGACAATTACGCATACCATTGTCCCATTTTGTCTCCCTTGGTCCAGGAAGGCTGAAATTCACACAGGACACTCCATGTAGAATGCAGACAGTGTGGCAAAAGTTACAAGGAAATCAGACAAACTTGAAAATTTGGCCAGACGTTGACTACGTGGTCCTCAGAAGGGTCAAATTTTCAAAGTTCTCCAAAATGGACCAAACTCATACTGGAAGACAGAGACCCATAGCAGAGTCCAAGTGCCAAGTTTAGGGCCTGTAGAACAAACAGGAACCAGATGGGAGTGAGGTAAGAGAAAGGGTTGATTTCTGTCCACTTCTAATCCTTATACACTGGGGGCCAAGGAAGCCTTGTGGACAGTGGCTTTTTCTCTGTCATGGATTGTCCTAGGATGCTGATACTCACAGGACAGACTCGGTGGAGCTTTGTGGGGTTGCCCTGTGAATGCCAGCAACGTAGGACCTACCCTGACTGAGAAAAAGTCTCTGTCCACAAGGCATCCCCAGGCTCCAATGCTCAGGGATTGGAAGTGGTTGGAAATGGACTATTACCCTTCCCCTTCTCCCACCGTGTCCCCCTTTGCTCTAGAAGGCTTAAACTTTCAATTTCAAACTATTTTAGGACCCAGGACACATTGGTAAAGTGTGGCAAAGTTTGGAGAAAATTTCAATTTTAGCGGACATCCTCCACGTCCCATGCCCAGGAACAGTGCACCTTTCCTGGGAAAGTGTGAGGGGTTGGTCCTGGAGCCTTCCAGGGAGTACTGACAACATTTTTACCCAAACATGAGGCCTCCAATGGGGGGTTATGCATAGCTCCAGGGGGGTCTCAGACCTGTAGCTAGCCCATTTGAGATCACTTTTCTTGGGGCATCTGACTTCCACAGATGGCCCTGGAGGTCCATATTTTTTTATTGTTTTATTTTTTTTTTTAACTTTGCTTGATTTTGCCCAAACTTTAGCCATGTCATACCTGTGTCAAATGAAGCACCCTGTCCCATTTTAGGGCCTGTGGGACAAACAGGGACAAAAGTAAGGGTATGTGTCTAAAAGCGTCCACTAGCAATCCCTTACCATTATGGTCCAGGGACACTGTGTGGACAGTGGCCATTTCTCAGTCATACATTGTCCAAGCAGGATGAAACTCACAGGGCAGACTCAGTGGAGCTCTAGAAACTGGCCCTGTGAATCCCAGCAACATATGACTAACTGTGACCCAGAAATAGCCACTGTCCACAAGGCATCCCCGGGGCCCCATTCATAGGGATCGGAACTGGACACCAATGGACAATTACGCATACCATTGTCCCATTTTGTCTCCCTTGGTCCAGGAAGGCTGAAATTCACACAGGACACTCCATGTAGAATGCAGACAGTGTGGCAAAAGTTACAAGGAAATCAGACAAACTTGAAAATTTGGCCAGACGTTGACTACGTGGTCCTCAGAAGGGTCAAATTTTCAAAGTTCTCCAAAATGGACCAAACTCATACTGGAAGACAGAGACCCATAGCAGAGTCCAAGTGCCAAGTTTAGGGCCTGTAGAACAAACAGGAACCAGATGGGAGTGAGGTAAGAGAAAGGGTTGATTTCTGTCCACTTCTAATCCTTATACACTGGGGGCCAAGGAAGCCTTGTGGACAGTGGCTTTTTCTCTGTCATGGATTGTCCTAGGATGCTGATACTCACAGGACAGACTCAGTGGAGCTTTGTGGGGTTGCCCTGTGAATGCCAGCAACGTAGGACCTACCCTGACTGAGAAAAAGTCTCTGTCCACAAGGCATCCCCAGGCTCCAATGCTCAGGGATTGGAAGTGGTTGGAAATGGACTATTACCCTTCCCCTTCTCCCACCGTGTCCCCCTTTGCTCTAGAAGGCTTAAACTTTCAATTTCAAACTATTTTAGGACCCAGGACACATTGGTAAAGTGTGGCAAAGTTTGGAGAAAATTTCAATTTTAGGGGACATCCTCCACGTCCCATACCCAGGAACAGTGCACCTTTCCTGTGAAAGTGTGAGGGGTTGGTCCTGGAGCCTTCCAGGGAGTACTGACAACATTTTTACCCAAACATGAGGCCTCCAATGGGGGGTTATGCATAGCTCCAGGGGGGTCTCAGACCTGTAGCTAGCCCATTTGAGATCACTTTTCTTGGGGCATCTGACTTCCACAGATGGCCCTGGAGGTCCATATTTTTTTATTGTTTTATTTTTTTTTTTTAACTTTGCTTGATTTTGCCCAAACTTTAGCCATGTCATACCTGTGTCAAATGAAGCACCCTGTCCCATTTTAGGGCCTGTGGGACAAACAGGGACAAAAGTAAGGGTATGTGTCTAAAAGCGTCCACTAGCAATCCCTTACCATTATGGTCCAGGGACACTGTGTGGACAGTGGCCATTTCTCAGTCATACATTGTCCAAGCAGGATGAAACTCACAGGGCAGACTCAGTGGAGCTCTAGAAACTGGCCCTGTGAATCCCAGCAACATATGACTAACTGTGACCCAGAAATAGCCACTGTCCACAAGGCATCCCCGGGGCCCCATTCATAGGGATCGGAACTGGACACCAATGGACAATTACGCATACCATTGTCCCATTTTGTCTCCCTTGGTCCAGGAAGGCTGAAATTCACACAGGACACTCCATGTAGAATGCAGACAGTGTGGCAAAAGTTACAAGGAAATCAGACAAACTTGAAAATTTGGCCAGACGTTGACTACGTGGTCCTCAGAAGGGTCAAATTTTCAAAGTTCTCCAAAATGGACCAAACTCATACTGGAAGACAGAGACCCATAGCAGAGTCCAAGTGCCAAGTTTAGGGCCTGTAGAACAAACAGGAACCAGATGGGAGTGAGGTAAGAGAAAGGGTTGATTTCTGTCCACTTCTAATCCTTATACACTGGGGGCCAAGGAAGCCTTGTGGACAGTGGCTTTTTCTCTGTCATGGATTGTCCTAGGATGCTGATACTCACAGGACAGACTCGGTGGAGCTTTGTGGGGTTGCCCTGTGAATGCCAGCAACGTAGGACCTACCCTGACTGAGAAAAAGTCTCTGTCCACAAGGCATCCCCAGGCTCCAATGCTCAGGGATTGGAAGTGGTTGGAAATGGACTATTACCCTTCCCCTTCTCCCACCGTGTCCCCCTTTGCTCTAGAAGGCTTAAACTTTCAATTTCAAACTATTTTAGGACCCAGGACACATTGGTAAAGTGTGGCAAAGTTTGGAGAAAATTTCAATTTTAGCGGACATCCTCCACGTCCCATGCCCAGGAACACTGCACCTTTCCTGGGAAAGTGTGAGGGGTTGGTCCTGGAGCCTTCCAGGGAGTACTGACAACATTTTTACCCAAACATGAGGCCTCCAATGGGGGGTTATGCATAGCTCCAGGGGGGTCTCAGACCTGTAGCTAGCCCATTTGAGATCACTTTTCTTGGGACATCTGACTTCCACAGATGGCCCTGGAGGTCCATATTTTTTTATTGTTTTATTTTTTTTTTTAACTTTGCTTGATTTTGCCCAAACTTTAGCCATGTCATACCTGTGTCAAATGAAGCACCCTGTCCCATTTTAGGGCCTGTGGGACAAACAGGGACAAAAGTAAGGGTATGTGTCTAAAAGCGTCCACTAGCAATCCCTTACCATTATGGTCCAGGGACACTGTGTGGACAGTGGCCATTTCTCAGTCATACATTGTCCAAGCAGGATGAAACTCACAGGGCAGACTCAGTGGAGCTCTAGAAACTGGCCCTGTGAATCCCAGCAACATATGACTAACTGTGACCCAGAAATAGCCACTGTCCACAAGGCATCCCCGGGGCCCCATTCATAGGGATCGGAACTGGACACCAATGGACAATTACGCATACCATTGTCCCATTTTGTCTCCCTTGGTCCAGGAAGGCTGAAATTCACACAGGACACTCCATGTAGAATGCAGACAGTGTGGCAAAAGTTACAAGGAAATCAGACAAACTTGAAAATTTGGCCAGACGTTGACTACGTGGTCCTCAGAAGGGTCAAATTTTCAAAGTTCTCCAAAATGGACCAAACTCATACTGGAAGACAGAGACCCATAGCAGAGTCCAAGTGCCAAGTTTAGGGCCTGTAGAACAAACAGGAACCAGATGGGAGTGAGGTAAGAGAAAGGGTTGATTTCTGTCCACTTCTAATCCTTATACACTGGGGGCCAAGGAAGCCTTGTGGACAGTGGCTTTTTCTCTGTCATGGATTGTCCTAGGATGCTGATACTCACAGGACAGACTCAGTGGAGCTTTGTGGGGTTGCCCTGTGAATGCCAGCAACGTAGGACCTACCCTGACTGAGAAAAAGTCTCTGTCCACAAGGCATCCCCAGGCTCCAATGCTCAGGGATTGGAAGTGGTTGGAAATGGACTATTACCCTTCCCCTTCTCCCACCGTGTCCCCCTTTGCTCTAGAAGGCTTAAACTTTCAATTTCAAACTATTTTAGGACCCAGGACACATTGGTAAAGTGTGGCAAAGTTTGGAGAAAATTTCAATTTTAGGGGACATCCTCCACGTCCCATACCCAGGAACAGTGCACCTTTCCTGTGAAAGTGTGAGGGGTTGGTCCTGGAGCCTTCCAGGGAGTACTGACAACATTTTTACCCAAAAATGAGGCCTCCAATGGGGGGTTATGCATAGCTCCAGGGGGGTCTCAGACCTGTAGCTAGCCCATTTGAGATCACTTTTCTTGGGGCATCTGACTTCCACAGATGGCCCTGGAGGTCCATATTTTTTTATTGTTTTATTTTTTTTTAAAACTTTGCTTGATTTTGCCCAAACTTTAGCCATGTCATACCTGTGTCAAATGAAGCACCCTGTCCCATTTTAGGGCCTGTGGGACAAACAGGGACAAAAGTAAGGGTATGTGTCTAAAAGCGTCCACTAGCAATCCCTTACCATTATGGTCCAGGGACACTGTGTGGACAGTGGCCATTTCTCAGTCATACATTGTCCAAGCAGGATGAAACTCACAGGGCAGACTCAGTGGAGCTCTAGAAACTGGCCCTGTGAATCCCAGCAACATATGACTAACTGTGACCCAGAAATAGCCACTGTCCACAAGGCATCCCCGGGGCCCCATTCATAGGGATCGGAACTGGACACCAATGGACAATTACGCATACCATTGTCCCATTTTGTCTCCCTTGGTCCAGGAAGGCTGAAATTCACACAGGACACTCCATGTAGAATGCAGACAGTGTGGCAAAAGTTACAAGGAAATCAGACAAACTTGAAAATTTGGCCAGACGTTGATTACGTGGTCCTCAGAAGGGTCAAATTTTCAAAGTTCTCCAAAATGGACCAAACTCATACTGGAAGACAGAGACCCATAGCAGAGTCCAAGTGCCAAGTTTAGGGCCTGTAGAACAAACAGGAACCAGATGGGAGTGAGGTAAGAGAAAGGGTTGATTTCTGTCCACTTCTAATCCTTATACACTGGGGGCCAAGGAAGCCTTGTGGACAGTGGCTTTTTCTCTGTCATGGATTGTCCTAGGATGCTGATACTCACAGGACAGACTCAGTGGAGCTTTGTGGGGTTGCCCTGTGAATGCCAGCAACGTAGGACCTACCCTGACTGAGAAAAAGTCTCTGTCCACAAGGCATCCCCAGGCTCCAATGCTCAGGGATTGGAAGTGGTTGGAAATGGACTATTACCCTTCCCCTTCTCCCACCGTGTCCCCCTTTGCTCTAGAAGGCTTAAACTTTCAATTTCAAACTATTTTAGGACCCAGGACACATTGGTAAAGTGTGGCAAAGTTTGGAGAAAATTTCAATTTTAGGGGACATCCTCCACGTCCCATACCCAGGAACAGTGCACCTTTCCTGTGAAAGTGTGAGGGGTTGGTCCTGGAGCCTTCCAGGGAGTACTGACAACATTTTTACCCAAACATGAGGCCTCCAATGGGGGGTTATGCATAGCTCCAGGGGGGTCTCAGACCTGTAGCTAGCCCATTTGAGATCACTTTTCTTGGGGCATCTGACTTCCACAGATGGCCCTGGAGGTCCATATTTTTTTATTGTTTTATTTTTTTTTTTTAACTTTGCTTGATTTTGCCCAAACTTTAGCCATGTCATACCTGTGTCAAATGAAGCACCCTGTCCCATTTTAGGGCCTGTGGGACAAACAGGGACAAAAGTAAGGGTATGTGTCTAAAAGCGTCCACTAGCAATCCCTTACCATTATGGTCCAGGGACACTGTGTGGACAGTGGCCATTTCTCAGTCATACATTGTCCAAGCAGGATGAAACTCACAGGGCAGACTCAGTGGAGCTCTAGAAACTGGCCCTGTGAATCCCAGCAACATATGACTAACTGTGACCCAGAAATAGCCACTGTCCACAAGGCATCCCCGGGGCCCCATTCATAGGGATCGGAACTGGACACCAATGGACAATTACGCATACCATTGTCCCATTTTGTCTCCCTTGGTCCAGGAAGGCTGAAATTCACACAGGACACTCCATGTAGAATGCAGACAGTGTGGCAAAAGTTACAAGGAAATCAGACAAACTTGAAAATTTGGCCAGACGTTGACTACGTGGTCCTCAGAAGGGTCAAATTTTCAAAGTTCTCCAAAATGGACCAAACTCATACTGGAAGACAGAGACCCATAGCAGAGTCCAAGTGCCAAGTTTAGGGCCTGTAGAACAAACAGGAACCAGATGGGAGTGAGGTAAGAGAAAGGGTTGATTTCTGTCCACTTCTAATCCTTATACACTGGGGGCCAAGGAAGCCTTGTGGACAGTGGCTTTTTCTCTGTCATGGATTGTCCTAGGATGCTGATACTCACAGGACAGACTCGGTGGAGCTTTGTGGGGTTGCCCTGTGAATGCCAGCAACGTAGGACCTACCCTGACTGAGAAAAAGTCTCTGTCCACAAGGCATCCCCAGGCTCCAATGCTCAGGGATTGGAAGTGGTTGGAAATGGACTATTACCCTTCCCCTTCTCCCACCGTGTCCCCCTTTGCTCTAGAAGGCTTAAACTTTCAATTTCAAACTATTTTAGGACCCAGGACACATTGGTAAAGTGTGGCAAAGTTTGGAGAAAATTTCAATTTTAGGGGACATCCTCCACGTCCCATACCCAGGAACAGTGCACCTTTCCTGTGAAAGTGTGAGGGGTTGGTCCTGGAGCCTTCCAGGGAGTACTGACAACATTTTTACCCAAAAATGAGGCCTCCAATGGGGGGTTATGCATAGCTCCAGGGGGGTCTCAGACCTGTAGCTAGCCCATTTGAGATCACTTTTCTTGGGGCATCTGACTTCCACAGATGGCCCTGGAGGTCCATATTTTTTTATTGTGTTATTTTTTTTTTAAACTTTGCTTGATTTTGCCCAAACTTTAGCCATGTCATACCTGTGTCAAATGAAGCACCCTGTCCCATTTTAGGGCCTGTGGGACAAACAGGGACAAAAGTAAGGGTATGTGTCTAAAAGCGTCCACTAGCAATCCCTTACCATTATGGTCCAGGGACACTGTGTGGACAGTGGCCATTTCTCAGTCATACATTGTCCAAGCAGGATGAAACTCACAGGGCAGACTCAGTGGAGCTCTAGAAACTGGCCCTGTGAATCCCAGCAACATATGACTAACTGTGACCCAGAAATAGCCACTGTCCACAAGGCATCCCCGGGGCCCCATTCATAGGGATCGGAACTGGACACCAATGGACAATTACGCATACCATTGTCCCATTTTGTCTCCCTTGGTCCAGGAAGGCTGAAATTCACACAGGACACTCCATGTAGAATGCAGACAGTGTGGCAAAAGTTACAAGGAAATCAGACAAACTTGAAAATTTGGCCAGACGTTGATTACGTGGTCCTCAGAAGGGTCAAATTTTCAAAGTTCTCCAAAATGGACCAAACTCATACTGGAAGACAGAGACCCATAGCAGAGTCCAAGTGCCAAGTTTAGGGCCTGTAGAACAAACAGGAACCAGATGGGAGTGAGGTAAGAGAAAGGGTTGATTTCTGTCCACTTCTAATCCTTATACACTGGGGGCCAAGGAAGCCTTGTGGACAGTGGCTTTTTCTCTGTCATGGATTGTCCTAGGATGCTGATACTCACAGGACAGACTCAGTGGAGCTTTGTGGGGTTGCCCTGTGAATGCCAGCAACGTAGGACCTACCCTGACTGAGAAAAAGTCTCTGTCCACAAGGCATCCCCAGGCTCCGATGCTCAGGGATTGGAAGTGGTTGGAAATGGACTATTACCCTTCCCCTTCTCCCACCGTGTCCCCCTTTGCTCTACAAGGCTTAAACTTTCAATTTCAAACTATTTTAGGACCCAGGACACATTGGTAAAGTGTGGCAAAGTTTGGAGAAAATTTCAATTTTAGCGGACATCCTCCACGTCCCATGCCCAGGAACAGTGCACCTTTCCTGGGAAAGTGTGAGGGGTTGGTCCTGGAGCCTTCCAGGGAGTACTGACAACATTTTTACCCAAACATGAGGCCTCCAATGGGGGGTTATGCATAGCTCCAGGGGGGTCTCAGACCTGTAGCTAGCCCATTTGAGATCACTTTTCTTGGGGCATCTGACTTCCACAGATGGCCCTGGAGGTCCATATTTTTTTATTGTTTTATTTTTTTTTTAACTTTGCTTGATTTTGCCCAAACTTTAGCCATGTCATACCTGTCTCAAATGAAGCACCCTGTCCCATTTTAGGGCCTGTGGGACAAACAGGGACAAAAGTAAGGGTATGTGTCTAAAAGCGTCCACTAGCAATCCCTTACCATTATGGTCCAGGGACACTGTGTGGACAGTGGCCATTTCTCAGTCATACATTGTCCAAGCAGGATGAAACTCACAGGGCAGACTCAGTGGAGCTCTAGAAACTGGCCCTGTGAATCCCAGCAACATATGACTAACTGTGACCCAGAAATAGCCACTGTCCACAAGGCATCCCCGGGGCCCCATTCATAGGGATCGGAACTGGACACCAATGGACAATTACGCATACCATTGTCCCATTTTGTCTCCCTTGGTCCAGGAAGGCTGAAATTCACACAGGACACTCCATGTAGAATGCAGACAGTGTGGCAAAAGTTACAAGGAAATCAGACAAACTTGAAAATTTGGCCAGACGTTGACTACGTGGTCCTCAGAAGGGTCAAATTTTCAAAGTTCTCCAAAATGGACCAAACTCATACTGGAAGACAGAGACCCATAGCAGAGTCCAAGTGCCAAGTTTAGGGCCTGTAGAACAAACAGGAACCAGATGGGAGTGAGGTAAGAGAAAGGGTTGATTTCTGTCCACTTCTAATCCTTATACACTGGGGGCCAAGGAAGCCTTGTGGACAGTGGCTTTTTCTCTGTCATGGATTGTCCTAGGATGCTGATACTCACAGGACAGACTCAGTGGAGCTTTGTGGGGTTGCCCTGTGAATGCCAGCAACGTAGGACCTACCCTGACTGAGAAAAAGTCTCTGTCCACAAGGCATCCCCAGGCTCCGATGCTCAGGGATTGGAAGTGGTTGGAAATGGACTATTACCCTTCCCCTTCTCCCACCGTGTCCCCCTTTGCTCTACAAGGCTTAAACTTTCAATTTCAAACTATTTTAGGACCCAGGACACATTGGTAAAGTGTGGCAAAGTTTGGAGAAAATTTCAATTTTAGCGGACATCCTCCACGTCCCATGCCCAGGAACAGTGCACCTTTCCTGGGAAAGTGTGAGGGGTTGGTCCTGGAGCCTTCCAGGGAGTACTGACAACATTTTTACCCAAACATGAGGCCTCCAATGGGGGGTTATGCATAGCTCCAGGGGGGTCTCAGACCTGTAGCTAGCCCATTTGAGATCACTTTTCTTGGGGCATCTGACTTCCACAGATGGCCCTGGAGGTCCATATTTTTTTATTGTTTTATTTTTTTTTAACTTTGCTTGATTTTGCCCAAACTTTAGCCATGTCATACCTGTCTCAAATGAAGCACCCTGTCCCATTTTAGGGCCTGTGGGACAAACAGGGACAAAAGTAAGGGTATGTGTCTAAAAGCGTCCACTAGCAATCCCTTACCATTATGGTCCAGGGACACTGTGTGGACAGTGGCCATTTCTCAGTCATACATTGTCCAAGCAGGATGAAACTCACAGGGCAGACTCAGTGGAGCTCTAGAAACTGGCCCTGTGAATCCCAGCAACATATGACTAACTGTGACCCAGAAATAGCCACTGTCCACAAGGCATCCCCGGGGCCCCATTCATAGGGATCGGAACTGGACACCAATGGACAATTACGCATACCATTGTCCCATTTTGTCTCCCTTGGTCCAGGAAGGCTGAAATTCACACAGGACACTCCATGTAGAATGCAGACAGTGTGGCAAAAGTTACAAGGAAATCAGACAAACTTGAAAATTTGGCCAGACGTTGACTACGTGGTCCTCAGAAGGGTCAAATTTTCAAAGTTCTCCAAAATGGACCAAACTCATACTGGAAGACAGAGACCCATAGCAGAGTCCAAGTGCCAAGTTTAGGGCCTGTAGAACAAACAGGAACCAGATGGGAGTGAGGTAAGAGAAAGGGTTGATTTCTGTCCACTTCTAATCCTTATACACTGGGGGCCAAGGAAGCCTTGTGGACAGTGGCTTTTTCTCTGTCATGGATTGTCCTAGGATGCTGATACTCACAGGACAGACTCAGTGGAGCTTTGTGGGGTTGCCCTGTGAATGCCAGCAACGTAGGACCTACCCTGACTGAGAAAAAGTCTCTGTCCACAAGGCATCCCCAGGCTCCAATGCTCAGGGATTGGAAGTGGTTGGAAATGGACTATTACCCTTCCCCTTCTCCCACCGTGTCCCCCTTTGCTCTACAAGGCTTAAACTTTCAATTTCAAACTATTTTAGGACCCAGGACACATTGGTAAAGTGTGGCAAAGTTTGGAGAAAATTTCAATTTTAGCGGACATCCTCCACGTCCCATGCCCAGGAACAGTGCACCTTTCCTGGGAAAGTGTGAGGGGTTGGTCCTGGAGCCTTCCAGGGAGTACTGACAACATTTTTACCCAAACATGAGGCCTCCAATGGGGGGTTATGCATAGCTCCAGGGGGGTCTCAGACCTGTAGCTAGCCCATTTGAGATCACTTTTCTTGGGGCATCTGACTTCCACAGATGGCCCTGGAGGTCCATATTTTTTTATTGTTTTATTTTTTTTTAACTTTGCTTGATTTTGCCCAAACTTTAGCCATGTCATACCTGTCTCAAATGAAGCACCCTGTCCCATTTTAGGGCCTGTGGGACAAACAGGGACAAAAGTAAGGGTATGTGTCTAAAAGCGTCCACTAGCAATCCCTTACCATTATGGTCCAGGGACACTGTGTGGACAGTGGCCATTTCTCAGTCATACATTGTCCAAGCAGGATGAAACTCACAGGGCAGACTCAGTGGAGCTCTAGAAACTGGCCCTGTGAATCCCAGCAACATATGACTAACTGTGACCCAGAAATAGCCACTGTCCACAAGGCATCCCCGGGGCCCCATTCATAGGGATCGGAACTGGACACCAATGGACAATTACGCATACCATTGTCCCATTTTGTCTCCCTTGGTCCAGGAAGGCTGAAATTCACACAGGACACTCCATGTAGAATGCAGACAGTGTGGCAAAAGTTACAAGGAAATCAGACAAACTTGAAAATTTGGCCAGACGTTGACTACGTGGTCCTCAGAAGGGTCAAATTTTCAAAGTTCTCCAAAATGGACCAAACTCATACTGGAAGACAGAGACCCATAGCAGAGTCCAAGTGCCAAGTTTAGGGCCTGTAGAACAAACAGGAACCAGATGGGAGTGAGGTAAGAGAAAGGGTTGATTTCTGTCCACTTCTAATCCTTATACACTGGGGGCCAAGGAAGCCTTGTGGACAGTGGCTTTTTCTCTGTCATGGATTGTCCTAGGATGCTGATACTCACAGGACAGACTCAGTGGAGCTTTGTGGGGTTGCCCTGTGAATGCCAGCAACGTAGGACCTACCCTGACTGAGAAAAAGTCTCTGTCCACAAGGCATCCCCAGGCTCCAATGCTCAGGGATTGGAAGTGGTTGGAAATGGACTATTACCCTTCCCCTTCTCCCACCGTGTCCCCCTTTGCTCTAGAAGGCTTAAACTTTCAATTTCAAACTATTTTAGGACCCAGGACACATTGGTAAAGTGTGGCAAAGTTTGGAGAAAATTTCAATTTTAGGGGACATCCTCCACGTCCCATACCCAGGAACAGTGCACCTTTCCTGGGAAAGTGTGAGGGGTTGGTCCTGGAGCCTTCCAGGGAGTACTGACAACATTTTTACCCAAAAATGAGGCCTCCAATGGGGGGTTATGCATAGCTCCAGGGGGGTCTCAGACCTGTAGCTAGCCCATTTGAGATCACTTTTCTTGGGGCATCTGACTTCCACAGATGGCCCTGGAGGTCCATATTTTTTTATTGTTTTATTTATTTTTTTTTAACTTTGCTTGATTTTGCCCAAACTTTAGCCATGTCATACCTGTGTCAAATGAAGCACCCTGTCCCATTTTAGGGCCTGTGGGACAAACAGGGACAAAAGTAAGGGTATGTGTCTAAAAGCGTCCACTAGCAATCCCTTACCATTATGGTCCAGGGACACTGTGTGGACAGTGGCCATTTCTCAGTCATACATTGTCCAAGCAGGATGAAACTCACAGGGCAGACTCAGTGGAGCTCTAGAAACTGGCCCTGTGAATCCCAGCAACATATGACTAACTGTGACCCAGAAATAGCCACTGTCCACAAGGCATCCCCGGGGCCCCATTCATAGGGATCGGAACTGGACACCAATGGACAATTACGCATACCATTGTCCCATTTTGTCTCCCTTGGTCCAGGAAGGCTGAAATTCACACAGGACACTCCATGTAGAATGCAGACAGTGTGGCAAAAGTTACAAGGAAATCAGACAAACTTGAAAATTTGGCCAGACGTTGACTACGTGGTCCTCAGAAGGGTCAAATTTTCAAAGTTCTCCAAAATGGACCAAACTCATACTGGAAGACAGAGACCCATAGCAGAGTCCAAGTGCCAAGTTTAGGGCCTGTAGAACAAACAGGAACCAGATGGGAGTGAGGTAAGAGAAAGGGTTGATTTCTGTCCACTTCTAATCCTTATACACTGGGGGCCAAGGAAGCCTTGTGGACAGTGGCTTTTTCTCTGTCATGGATTGTCCTAGGATGCTGATACTCACAGGACAGACTCAGTGGAGCTTTGTGGGGTTGCCCTGTGAATGCCAGCAACGTAGGACCTACCCTGACTGAGAAAAAGTCTCTGTCCACAAGGCATCCCCAGGCTCCAATGCTCAGGGATTGGAAGTGGTTGGAAATGGACTATTACCCTTCCCCTTCTCCCACCGTGTCCCCCTTTGCTCTAGAAGGCTTAAACTTTCAATTTCAAACTATTTTAGGACCCAGGACACATTGGTAAAGTGTGGCAAAGTTTGGAGAAAATTTCAATTTTAGGGGACATCCTCCACGTCCCATGCCCAGGAACAGTGCACCTTTCCTGGGAAAGTGTGAGGGGTTGGTCCTGGAGCCTTCCAGGGAGTACTGACAACATTTTTACCCAAACATGAGGCCTCCAATGGGGGGTTATGCATAGCTCCAGGGGGGTCTCAGACCTGTAGCTAGCCCATTTGAGATCACTTTTCTTGGGGCATCTGACTTCCACAGATGGCCCTGGAGGTCCATATTTTTTTATTGTTTTATTTTTTTTTTTAACTTTGCTTGATTTTGCCCAAACTTTAGCCATGTCATACCTGTCTCAAATGAAGCACCCTGTCCCATTTTAGGGCCTGTGGGACAAACAGGGACAAAAGTAAGGGTATGTGTCTAAAAGCGTCCACTAGCAATCCCTTACCATTATGGTCCAGGGACACTGTGTGGACAGTGGCCATTTCTCAGTCATACATTGTCCAAGCAGGATGAAACTCACAGGGCAGACTCAGTGGAGCTCTAGAAACTGGCCCTGTGAATCCCAGCAACATATGACTAACTGTGACCCAGAAATAGCCACTGTCCACAAGGCATCCCCGGGGCCCCATTCATAGGGATCGGAACTGATCACCAATGGACAATTACACATACCATTGTCCCATTTTGTCTCCCTTGGTCCAGGAAGGCTGAAATTCACACAGGACACTCCATGTAGAATGCAGACAGTGTGGCAAAAGTTACAAGGAAATCAGACAAACTTGAAAATTTGGCCAGACGTTGACTACGTGGTCCTCAGAAGGGTCAAATTTTCAAAGTTCTCCAAAATGGACCAAACTCATACTGGAAGACAGAGACCCATAGCAGAGTCCAAGTGCCAAGTTTAGGGCCTGTAGAACAAACAGGAACCAGATGGGAGTGAGGTAAGAGAAAGGGTTGATTTCTGTCCACTTCTAATCCTTATACACTGGGGGCCAAGGAAGCCTTGTGGACAGTGGCTTTTTCTCTGTCATGGATTGTCCTAGGATGCTGATACTCACAGGACAGACTCAGTGGAGCTTTGTGGGGTTGCCCTGTGAATGCCAGCAACGTAGGACCTACCCTGACTGAGAAAAAGTCTCTGTCCACAAGGCATCCCCAGGCTCCAATGCTCAGGGATTGGAAGTGGTTGGAAATGGACTATTACCCTTCCCCTTCTCCCACCGTGTCCCCCTTTGCTCTAGAAGGCTTAAACTTTCAATTTCAAACTATTTTAGGACCCAGGACACATTGGTAAAGTGTGGCAAAGTTTGGAGAAAATTTCAATTTTAGGGGACATCCTCCACGTCCCATACCCAGGAACAGTGCACCTTTCCTGGGAAAGTGTGAGGGGTTGGTCCTGGAGCCTTCCAGGGAGTACTGACAACATTTTTACCCAAAAATGAGGCCTCCAATGGGGGGTTATGCATAGCTCCAGGGGGGTCTCAGACCTGTAGCTAGCCCATTTGAGATCACTTTTCTTGGGGCATCTGACTTCCACAGATGGCCCTGGAGGTCCATATTTTTTTATTGTTTTATTTTTTTTTTTTTAACTTTGCTTGATTTTGCCCAAACTTTAGCCATGTCATACCTGTGTCAAATGAAGCACCCTGTCCCATTTTAGGGCCTGTGGGACAAACAGGGACAAAAGTAAGGGTATGTGTCTAAAAGCGTCCACTAGCAATCCCTTACCATTATGGTCCAGGGACACTGTGTGGACAGTGGCCATTTCTCAGTCATACATTGTCCAAGCAGGATGAAACTCACAGGGCAGACTCAGTGGAGCTCTAGAAACTGGCCCTGTGAATCCCAGCAACATATGACTAACTGTGACCCAGAAATAGCCACTGTCCACAAGGCATCCCCGGGGCCCCATTCATAGGGATCGGAACTGGACACCAATGGACAATTACGCATACCATTGTCCCATTTTGTCTCCCTTGGTCCAGGAAGGCTGAAATTCACACAGGACACTCCATGTAGAATGCAGACAGTGTGGCAAAAGTTACAAGGAAATCAGACAAACTTGAAAATTTGGCCAGACGTTGACTACGTGGTCCTCAGAAGGGTCAAATTTTCAAAGTTCTCCAAAATGGACCAAACTCATACTGGAAGACAGAGACCCATAGCAGAGTCCAAGTGCCAAGTTTAGGGCCTGTAGAACAAACAGGAACCAGATGGGAGTGAGGTAAGAGAAAGGGTTGATTTCTGTCCACTTCTAATCCTTATACACTGGGGGCCAAGGAAGCCTTGTGGACAGTGGCTTTTTCTCTGTCATGGATTGTCCTAGGATGCTGATACTCACAGGACAGACTCAGTGGAGCTTTGTGGGGTTGCCCTGTGAATGCCAGCAACGTAGGACCTACCCTGACTGAGAAAAAGTCTCTGTCCACAAGGCATCCCCAGGCTCCAATGCTCAGGGATTGGAAGTGGTTGGAAATGGACTATTACCCTTCCCCTTCTCCCACCGTGTCCCCCTTTGCTCTAGAAGGCTTAAACTTTCAATTTCAAACTATTTTAGGACCCAGGACACATTGGTAAAGTGTGGCAAAGTTTGGAGAAAATTTCAATTTTAGGGGACATCCTCCACGTCCCATGCCCAGGAACAGTGCACCTTTCCTGGGAAAGTGTGAGGGGTTGGTCCTGGAGCCTTCCAGGGAGTACTGACAACATTTTTACCCAAACATGAGGCCTCCAATGGGGGGTTATGCATAGCTCCAGGGGGGTCTCAGACCTGTAGCTAGCCCATTTGAGATCACTTTTCTTGGGGCATCTGACTTCCACAGATGGCCCTGGAGGTCCATATTTTTTTATTGTTTTATTATTTTTTTTAACTTTGCTTGATTTTGCCCAAACTTTAGCCATGTCATACCTGTCTCAAATGAAGCACCCTGTCCCATTTTAGGGCCTGTGGGACAAACAGGGACAAAAGTAAGGGTATGTGTCTAAAAGCGTCCACTAGCAATCCCTTACCATTATGGTCCAGGGACACTGTGTGGACAGTGGCCATTTCTCAGTCATACATTGTCCAAGCAGGATGAAACTCACAGGGCAGACTCAGTGGAGCTCTAGAAACTGGCCCTGTGAATCCCAGCAACATATGACTAACTGTGACCCAGAAATAGCCACTGTCCACAAGGCATCCCCGGGGCCCCATTCATAGGGATCGGAACTGGACACCAATGGACAATTACACATACCATTGTCCCATTTTGTCTCCCTTGGTCCAGGAAGGCTGAAATTCACACAGGACACTCCATGTAGAATGCAGACAGTGTGGCAAAAGTTACAAGGAAATCAGACAAACTTGAAAATTTGGCCAGACGTTGACTACGTGGTCCTCAGAAGGGTCAAATTTTCAAAGTTCTCCAAAATGGACCAAACTCATACTGGAAGACAGAGACCCATAGCAGAGTCCAAGTGCCAAGTTTAGGGCCTGTAGAACAAACAGGAACCAGATGGGAGTGAGGTAAGAGAAAGGGTTGATTTCTGTCCACTTCTAATCCTTATACACTGGGGGCCAAGGAAGCCTTGTGGACAGTGGCTTTTTCTCTGTCATGGATTGTCCTAGGATGCTGATACTCACAGGACAGACTCAGTGGAGCTTTGTGGGGTTGCCCTGTGAATGCCAGCAACGTA
Organism: Telmatherina bonti; assembly: GCF_933228915.1. Classification (NCBI taxonomy): domain Eukaryota; kingdom Metazoa; phylum Chordata; class Actinopteri; order Atheriniformes; family Telmatherinidae; genus Telmatherina; species Telmatherina bonti. Next base: position 8,124,155 of record NC_136633.1, read on the forward strand.
GGACCTACCCTGACTGAGAAAAAGTCTCTGTCCACAAGGCATCCCCAGGCTCCAATGCTCAGGGATTGGAAGTGGTTGGAAATGGACTATTACCCTTCCCCTTCTCCCACCGTGTCCCCCTTTGCTCTAGAAGGCTTAAACTTTCAATTTCAAACTATTTTAGGACCCAGGACACATTGGTAAAGTGTGGCAAAGTTTGGAGAAAATTTCAATTTTAGGGGACATCCTCCACGTCCCATACCCAGGAACAGTGCACCTTTCCTGGGAAAGTGTGAGGGGTTGGTCCTGGAGCCTTCCAGGGAGTACTGACAACATTTTTACCCAAACATGAGGCCTCCAATGGGGGGTTATGCATAGCTCCAGGGGGGTCTCAGACCTGTAGCTAGCCCATTTGAGATCACTTTTCTTGGGGCATCTGACTTCCACAGATGGCCCTGGAGGTCCATATTTTTTTATTGTTTTATTTTTTTTTTTTAACTTTGCTTGATTTTGCCCAAACTTTAGCCATGTCATACCTGTCTCAAATGAAGCACCCTGTCCCATTTTAGGGCCTGTGGGACAAACAGGGACAAAAGTAAGGGTATGTGTCTAAAAGCGTCCACTAGCAATCCCTTACCATTATGGTCCAGGGACACTGTGTGGACAGTGGCCATTTCTCAGTCATACATTGTCCAAGCAGGATGAAACTCACAGGGCAGACTCAGTGGAGCTCTAGAAACTGGCCCTGTGAATCCCAGCAACATATGACTAACTGTGACCCAGAAATAGCCACTGTCCACAAGGCATCCCCGGGGCCCCATTCATAGGGATCGGAACTGGACACCAATGGACAATTACGCATACCATTGTCCCATTTTGTCTCCCTTGGTCCAGGAAGGCTGAAATTCACACAGGACACTCCATGTAGAATGCAGACAGTGTGGCAAAAGTTACAAGGAAATCAGACAAACTTGAAAATTTGGCCAGACGTTGACTACGTGGTCCTCAGAAGGGTCAAATTTTCAAAGTTCTCCAAAATGGACCAAACTCATACTGGAAGACAGAGACCCATAGCAGAGTCCAAGTGCCAAGTTTAGGGCCTGTAGAACAAACAGGAACCAGATGGGAGTGAGGTAAGAGAAAGGGTTGATTTCTGTCCACTTCTAATCCTTATACACTGGGGGCCAAGGAAGCCTTGTGGACAGTGGCTTTTTCTCTGTCATGGATTGTCCTAGGATGCTGATACTCACAGGACAGACTCAGTGGAGCTTTGTGGGGTTGCCCTGTGAATGCCAGCAACGTAGGACCTACCCTGACTGAGAAAAAGTCTCTGTCCACAAGGCATCCCCAGGCTCCAATGCTCAGGGATTGGAAGTGGTTGGAAATGGACTATTACCCTTCCCCTTCTCCCACCGTGTCCCCCTTTGCTCTAGAAGGCTTAAACTTTCAATTTCAAACTATTTTAGGACCCAGGACACATTGGTAAAGTGTGGCAAAGTTTGGAGAAAATTTCAATTTTAGGGGACATCCTCCACGTCCCATGCCCAGGAACAGTGCACCTTTCCTGGGAAAGTGTGAGGGGTTGGTCCTGGAGCCTTCCAGGGAGTACTGACAACATTTTTACCCAAACATGAGGCCTCCAATGGGGGGTTATGCATAGCTCCAGGGGGGTCTCAGACCTGTAGCTAGCCCATTTGAGATCACTTTTCTTGGGGCATCTGACTTCCACAGATGGCCCTGGAGGTCCATATTTTTTTATTGTTTTATTTTTTTTTTTTAACTTTGCTTGATTTTGCCCAAACTTTAGCCATGTCATACCTGTCTCAAATGAAGCACCCTGTCCCATTTTAGGGCCTGTGGGACAAACAGGGACAAAAGTAAGGGTATGTGTCTAAAAGCGTCCACTAGCAATCCCTTACCATTATGGTCCAGGGACACTGTGTGGACAGTGGCCATTTCTCAGTCATACATTGTCCAAGCAGGATGAAACTCACAGGGCAGACTCAGTGGAGCTCTAGAAACTGGCCCTGTGAATCCCAGCAACATATGACTAACTGTGACCCAGAAATAGCCACTGTCCACAAGGCATCCCCGGGGCCCCATTCATAGGGATCGGAACTGGACACCAATGGACAATTACGCATACCATTGTCCCATTTTGTCTCCCTTGGTCCAGGAAGGCTGAAATTCACACAGGACACTCCATGTAGAATGCAGACAGTGTGGCAAAAGTTACAAGGAAATCAGACAAACTTGAAAATTTGGCCAGACGTTGACTACGTGGTCCTCAGAAGGGTCAAATTTTCAAAGTTCTCCAAAATGGACCAAACTCATACTGGAAGACAGAGACCCATAGCAGAGTCCAAGTGCCAAGTTTAGGGCCTGTAGAACAAACAGGAACCAGATGGGAGTGAGGTAAGAGAAAGGGTTGATTTCTGTCCACTTCTAATCCTTATACACTGGGGGCCAAGGAAGCCTTGTGGACAGTGGCTTTTTCTCTGTCATGGATTGTCCTAGGATGCTGATACTCACAGGACAGACTCAGTGGAGCTTTGTGGGGTTGCCCTGTGAATGCCAGCAACGTAGGACCTACCCTGACTGAGAAAAAGTCTCTGTCCACAAGGCATCCCCAGGCTCCAATGCTCAGGGATTGGAAGTGGTTGGAAATGGACTATTACCCTTCCCCTTCTCCCACCGTGTCCCCCTTTGCTCTAGAAGGCTTAAACTTTCAATTTCAAACTATTTTAGGACCCAGGACACATTGGTAAAGTGTGGCAAAGTTTGGAGAAAATTTCAATTTTAGGGGACATCCTCCACGTCCCATACCCAGGAACAGTGCACCTTTCCTGGGAAAGTGTGAGGGGTTGGTCCTGGAGCCTTCAAGGGAGTACTGACAACATTTTTACCCAAAAATGAGGCCTCCAATGGGGGGTTATGCATAGCTCCAGGGGGGTCTCAGACCTGTAGCTAGCCCATTTGAGATCACTTTTCTTGGGGCATCTGACTTCCACAGATGGCCCTGGAGGTCCATATTTTTTTATTGTTTTATTTTTTTTTTTAACTTTGCTTGATTTTGCCCAAACTTTAGCCATGTCATACCTGTGTCAAATGAAGCACCCTGTCCCATTTTAGGGCCTGTGGGACAAACAGGGACAAAAGTAAGGGTATGTGTCTAAAAGCGTCCACTAGCAATCCCTTACCATTATGGTCCAGGGACACTGTGTGGACAGTGGCCATTTCTCAGTCATACATTGTCCAAGCAGGATGAAACTCACAGGGCAGACTCAGTGGAGCTCTAGAAACTGGCCCTGTGAATCCCAGCAACATATGACTAACTGTGACCCAGAAATAGCCACTGTCCACAAGGCATCCCCGGGGCCCCATTCATAGGGATCGGAACTGGACACCAATGGACAATTACGCATACCATTGTCCCATTTTGTCTCCCTTGGTCCAGGAAGGCTGAAATTCACACAGGACACTCCATGTAGAATGCAGACAGTGTGGCAAAAGTTACAAGGAAATCAGACAAACTTGAAAATTTGGCCAGACGTTGATTACGTGGTCCTCAGAAGGGTCAAATTTTCAAAGTTCTCCAAAATGGACCAAACTCATACTGGAAGACAGAGACCCATAGCAGAGTCCAAGTGCCAAGTTTAGGGCCTGTAGAACAAACAGGAACCAGATGGGAGTGAGGTAAGAGAAAGGGTTGATTTCTGTCCACTTCTAATCCTTATACACTGGGGGCCAAGGAAGCCTTGTGGACAGTGGCTTTTTCTCTGTCATGGATTGTCCTAGGATGCTGATACTCACAGGACAGACTCAGTGGAGCTTTGTGGGGTTGCCCTGTGAATGCCAGCAACGTAGGACCTACCCTGACTGAGAAAAAGTCTCTGTCCACAAGGCATCCCCAGGCTCCAATGCTCAGGGATTGGAAGTGGTTGGAAATGGACTATTACCCTTCCCCTTCTCCCACCGTGTCCCCCTTTGCTCTAGAAGGCTTAAACTTTCAATTTCAAACTATTTTAGGACCCAGGACACATTGGTAAAGTGTGGCAAAGTTTGGAGAAAATTTCAATTTTAGGGGACATCCTCCACGTCCCATACCCAGGAACAGTGCACCTTTCCTGTGAAAGTGTGAGGGGTTGGTCCTGGAGCCTTCCAGGGAGTACTGACAACATTTTTACCCAAACATGAGGCCTCCAATGGGGGGTTATGCATAGCTCCAGGGGGGTCTCAGACCTGTAGCTAGCCCATTTGAGATCACTTTTCTTGGGGCATCTGACTTCCACAGATGGCCCTGGAGGTCCATATTTTTTTATTGTTTTATTTTTTTTTTTTAACTTTGCTTGATTTTGCCCAAACTTTAGCCATGTCATACCTGTGTCAAATGAAGCACCCTGTCCCATTTTAGGGCCTGTGGGACAAACAGGGACAAAAGTAAGGGTATGTGTCTAAAAGCGTCCACTAGCAATCCCTTACCATTATGGTCCAGGGACACTGTGTGGACAGTGGCCATTTCTCAGTCATACATTGTCCAAGCAGGATGAAACTCACAGGGCAGACTCAGTGGAGCTCTAGAAACTGGCCCTGTGAATCCCAGCAACATATGACTAACTGTGACCCAGAAATAGCCACTGTCCACAAGGCATCCCCGGGGCCCCATTCATAGGGATCGGAACTGGACACCAATGGACAATTACGCATACCATTGTCCCATTTTGTCTCCCTTGGTCCAGGAAGGCTGAAATTCACACAGGACACTCCATGTAGAATGCAGACAGTGTGGCAAAAGTTACAAGGAAATCAGACAAACTTGAAAATTTGGCCAGACGTTGACTACGTGGTCCTCAGAAGGGTCAAATTTTCAAAGTTCTCCAAAATGGACCAAACTCATACTGGAAGACAGAGACCCATAGCAGAGTCCAAGTGCCAAGTTTAGGGCCTGTAGAACAAACAGGAACCAGATGGGAGTGAGGTAAGAGAAAGGGTTGATTTCTGTCCACTTCTAATCCTTATACACTGGGGGCCAAGGAAGCCTTGTGGACAGTGGCTTTTTCTCTGTCATGGATTGTCCTAGGATGCTGATACTCACAGGACAGACTCGGTGGAGCTTTGTGGGGTTGCCCTGTGAATGCCAGCAACGTAGGACCTACCCTGACTGAGAAAAAGTCTCTGTCCACAAGGCATCCCCAGGCTCCAATGCTCAGGGATTGGAAGTGGTTGGAAATGGACTATTACCCTTCCCCTTCTCCCACCGTGTCCCCCTTTGCTCTAGAAGGCTTAAACTTTCAATTTCAAACTATTTTAGGACCCAGGACACATTGGTAAAGTGTGGCAAAGTTTGGAGAAAATTTCAATTTTAGCGGACATCCTCCACGTCCCATGCCCAGGAACAGTGCACCTTTCCTGGGAAAGTGTGAGGGGTTGGTCCTGGAGCCTTCCAGGGAGTACTGACAACATTTTTACCCAAACATGAGGCCTCCAATGGGGGGTTATGCATAGCTCCAGGGGGGTCTCAGACCTGTAGCTAGCCCATTTGAGATCACTTTTCTTGGGGCATCTGACTTCCACAGATGGCCCTGGAGGTCCATATTTTTTTATTGTTTTATTTTTTTTTTTAACTTTGCTTGATTTTGCCCAAACTTTAGCCATGTCATACCTGTGTCAAATGAAGCACCCTGTCCCATTTTAGGGCCTGTGGGACAAACAGGGACAAAAGTAAGGGTATGTGTCTAAAAGCGTCCACTAGCAATCCCTTACCATTATGGTCCAGGGACACTGTGTGGACAGTGGCCATTTCTCAGTCATACATTGTCCAAGCAGGATGAAACTCACAGGGCAGACTCAGTGGAGCTCTAGAAACTGGCCCTGTGAATCCCAGCAACATATGACTAACTGTGACCCAGAAATAGCCACTGTCCACAAGGCATCCCCGGGGCCCCATTCATAGGGATCGGAACTGGACACCAATGGACAATTACGCATACCATTGTCCCATTTTGTCTCCCTTGGTCCAGGAAGGCTGAAATTCACACAGGACACTCCATGTAGAATGCAGACAGTGTGGCAAAAGTTACAAGGAAATCAGACAAACTTGAAAATTTGGCCAGACGTTGACTACGTGGTCCTCAGAAGGGTCAAATTTTCAAAGTTCTCCAAAATGGACCAAACTCATACTGGAAGACAGAGACCCATAGCAGAGTCCAAGTGCCAAGTTTAGGGCCTGTAGAACAAACAGGAACCAGATGGGAGTGAGGTAAGAGAAAGGGTTGATTTCTGTCCACTTCTAATCCTTATACACTGGGGGCCAAGGAAGCCTTGTGGACAGTGGCTTTTTCTCTGTCATGGATTGTCCTAGGATGCTGATACTCACAGGACAGACTCAGTGGAGCTTTGTGGGGTTGCCCTGTGAATGCCAGCAACGTAGGACCTACCCTGACTGAGAAAAAGTCTCTGTCCACAAGGCATCCCCAGGCTCCAATGCTCAGGGATTGGAAGTGGTTGGAAATGGACTATTACCCTTCCCCTTCTCCCACCGTGTCCCCCTTTGCTCTAGAAGGCTTAAACTTTCAATTTCAAACTATTTTAGGACCCAGGACACATTGGTAAAGTGTGGCAAAGTTTGGAGAAAATTTCAATTTTAGGGGACATCCTCCACGTCCCATACCCAGGAACAGTGCACCTTTCCTGGGAAAGTGTGAGGGGTTGGTCCTGGAGCCTTCCAGGGAGTACTGACAACATTTTTACCCAAACATGAGGCCTCCAATGGGGGGTTATGCATAGCTCCAGGGGGGTCTCAGACCTGTAGCTAGCCCATTTGAGATCACTTTTCTTGGGGCATCTGACTTCCACAGATGGCCCTGGAGGTCCATATTTTTTTATTGTTTTATTTTTTTTTTTTAACTTTGCTTGATTTTGCCCAAACTTTAGCCATGTCATACCTGTCTCAAATGAAGCACCCTGTCCCATTTTAGGGCCTGTGGGACAAACAGGGACAAAAGTAAGGGTATGTGTCTAAAAGCGTCCACTAGCAATCCCTTACCATTATGGTCCAGGGACACTGTGTGGACAGTGGCCATTTCTCAGTCATACATTGTCCAAGCAGGATGAAACTCACAGGGCAGACTCAGTGGAGCTCTAGAAACTGGCCCTGTGAATCCCAGCAACATATGACTAACTGTGACCCAGAAATAGCCACTGTCCACAAGGCATCCCCGGGGCCCCATTCATAGGGATCGGAACTGGACACCAATGGACAATTACGCATACCATTGTCCCATTTTGTCTCCCTTGGTCCAGGAAGGCTGAAATTCACACAGGACACTCCATGTAGAATGCAGACAGTGTGGCAAAAGTTACAAGGAAATCAGACAAACTTGAAAATTTGGCCAGACGTTGACTACGTGGTCCTCAGAAGGGTCAAATTTTCAAAGTTCTCCAAAATGGACCAAACTCATACTGGAAGACAGAGACCCATAGCAGAGTCCAAGTGCCAAGTTTAGGGCCTGTAGAACAAACAGGAACCAGATGGGAGTGAGGTAAGAGAAAGGGTTGATTTCTGTCCACTTCTAATCCTTATACACTGGGGGCCAAGGAAGCCTTGTGGACAGTGGCTTTTTCTCTGTCATGGATTGTCCTAGGATGCTGATACTCACAGGACAGACTCAGTGGAGCTTTGTGGGGTTGCCCTGTGAATGCCAGCAACGTAGGACCTACCCTGACTGAGAAAAAGTCTCTGTCCACAAGGCATCCCCAGGCTCCAATGCTCAGGGATTGGAAGTGGTTGGAAATGGACTATTACCCTTCCCCTTCTCCCACCGTGTCCCCCTTTGCTCTAGAAGGCTTAAACTTTCAATTTCAAACTATTTTAGGACCCAGGACACATTGGTAAAGTGTGGCAAAGTTTGGAGAAAATTTCAATTTTAGGGGACATCCTCCACGTCCCATACCCAGGAACAGTGCACCTTTCCTGTGAAAGTGTGAGGGGTTGGTCCTGGAGCCTTCCAGGGAGTACTGACAACATTTTTACCCAAACATGAGGCCTCCAATGGGGGGTTATGCATAGCTCCAGGGGGGTCTCAGACCTGTAGCTAGCCCATTTGAGATCACTTTTCTTGGGGCATCTGACTTCCACAGATGGCCCTGGAGGTCCATATTTTTTTATTGTTTTATTTTTTTTTTTTAACTTTGCTTGATTTTGCCCAAACTTTAGCCATGTCATACCTGTGTCAAATGAAGCACCCTGTCCCATTTTAGGGCCTGTGGGACAAACAGGGACAAAAGTAAGGGTATGTGTCTAAAAGCGTCCACTAGCAATCCCTTACCATTATGGTCCAGGGACACTGTGTGGACAGTGGCCATTTCTCAGTCATACATTGTCCAAGCAGGATGAAACTCACAGGGCAGACTCAGTGGAGCTCTAGAAACTGGCCCTGTGAATCCCAGCAACATATGACTAACTGTGACCCAGAAATAGCCACTGTCCACAAGGCATCCCCGGGGCCCCATTCATAGGGATCGGAACTGGACACCAATGGACAATTACGCATACCATTGTCCCATTTTGTCTCCCTTGGTCCAGGAAGGCTGAAATTCACACAGGACACTCCATGTAGAATGCAGACAGTGTGGCAAAAGTTACAAGGAAATCAGACAAACTTGAAAATTTGGCCAGACGTTGACTACGTGGTCCTCAGAAGGGTCAAATTTTCAAAGTTCTCCAAAATGGACCAAACTCATACTGGAAGACAGAGACCCATAGCAGAGTCCAAGTGCCAAGTTTAGGGCCTGTAGAACAAACAGGAACCAGATGGGAGTGAGGTAAGAGAAAGGGTTGATTTCTGTCCACTTCTAATCCTTATACACTGGGGGCCAAGGAAGCCTTGTGGACAGTGGCTTTTTCTCTGTCATGGATTGTCCTAGGATGCTGATACTCACAGGACAGACTCGGTGGAGCTTTGTGGGGTTGCCCTGTGAATGCCAGCAACGTAGGACCTACCCTGACTGAGAAAAAGTCTCTGTCCACAAGGCATCCCCAGGCTCCAATGCTCAGGGATTGGAAGTGGTTGGAAATGGACTATTACCCTTCCCCTTCTCCCACCGTGTCCCCCTTTGCTCTAGAAGGCTTAAACTTTCAATTTCAAACTATTTTAGGACCCAGGACACATTGGTAAAGTGTGGCAAAGTTTGGAGAAAATTTCAATTTTAGCGGACATCCTCCACGTCCCATGCCCAGGAACAGTGCACCTTTCCTGGGAAAGTGTGAGGGGTTGGTCCTGGAGCCTTCCAGGGAGTACTGACAACATTTTTACCCAAACATGAGGCCTCCAATGGGGGGTTATGCATAGCTCCAGGGGGGTCTCAGACCTGTAGCTAGCCCATTTGAGATCACTTTTCTTGGGGCATCTGACTTCCACAGATGGCCCTGGAGGTCCATATTTTTTTATTGTTTTATTTTTTTTTTTAACTTTGCTTGATTTTGCCCAAACTTTAGCCATGTCATACCTGTGTCAAATGAAGCACCCTGTCCCATTTTAGGGCCTGTGGGACAAACAGGGACAAAAGTAAGGGTATGTGTCTAAAAGCGTCCACTAGCAATCCCTTACCATTATGGTCCAGGGACACTGTGTGGACAGTGGCCATTTCTCAGTCATACATTGTCCAAGCAGGATGAAACTCACAGGGCAGACTCAGTGGAGCTCTAGAAACTGGCCCTGTGAATCCCAGCAACATATGACTAACTGTGACCCAGAAATAGCCACTGTCCACAAGGCATCCCCGGGGCCCCATTCATAGGGATCGGAACTGGACACCAATGGACAATTACGCATACCATTGTCCCATTTTGTCTCCCTTGGTCCAGGAAGGCTGAAATTCACACAGGACACTCCATGTAGAATGCAGACAGTGTGGCAAAAGTTACAAGGAAATCAGACAAACTTGAAAATTTGGCCAGACGTTGACTACGTGGTCCTCAGAAGGGTCAAATTTTCAAAGTTCTCCAAAATGGACCAAACTCATACTGGAAGACAGAGACCCATAGCAGAGTCCAAGTGCCAAGTTTAGGGCCTGTAGAACAAACAGGAACCAGATGGGAGTGAGGTAAGAGAAAGGGTTGATTTCTGTCCACTTCTAATCCTTATACACTGGGGGCCAAGGAAGCCTTGTGGACAGTGGCTTTTTCTCTGTCATGGATTGTCCTAGGATGCTGATACTCACAGGACAGACTCAGTGGAGCTTTGTGGGGTTGCCCTGTGAATGCCAGCAACGTAGGACCTACCCTGACTGAGAAAAAGTCTCTGTCCACAAGGCATCCCCAGGCTCCAATGCTCAGGGATTGGAAGTGGTTGGAAATGGACTATTACCCTTCCCCTTCTCCCACCGTGTCCCCCTTTGCTCTAGAAGGCTTAAACTTTCAATTTCAAACTATTTTAGGACCCAGGACACATTGGTAAAGTGTGGCAAAGTTTGGAGAAAATTTCAATTTTAGGGGACATCCTCCACGTCCCATACCCAGGAACAGTGCACCTTTCCTGGGAAAGTGTGAGGGGTTGGTCCTGGAGCCTTCCAGGGAGTACTGACAACATTTTTACCCAAACATGAGGCCTCCAATGGGGGGTTATGCATAGCTCCAGGGGGGTCTCAGACCTGTAGCTAGCCCATTTGAGATCACTTTTCTTGGGGCATCTGACTTCCACAGATGGCCCTGGAGGTCCATATTTTTTTATTGTTTTATTTTTTTTTTTTAACTTTGCTTGATTTTGCCCAAACTTTAGCCATGTCATACCTGTCTCAAATGAAGCACCCTGTCCCATTTTAGGGCCTGTGGGACAAACAGGGACAAAAGTAAGGGTATGTGTCTAAAAGCGTCCACTAGCAATCCCTTACCATTATGGTCCAGGGACACTGTGTGGACAGTGGCCATTTCTCAGTCATACATTGTCCAAGCAGGATGAAACTCACAGGGCAGACTCAGTGGAGCTCTAGAAACTGGCCCTGTGAATCCCAGCAACATATGACTAACTGTGACCCAGAAATAGCCACTGTCCACAAGGCATCCCCGGGGCCCCATTCATAGGGATCGGAACTGGACACCAATGGACAATTACGCATACCATTGTCCCATTTTGTCTCCCTTGGTCCAGGAAGGCTGAAATTCACACAGGACACTCCATGTAGAATGCAGACAGTGTGGCAAAAGTTACAAGGAAATCAGACAAACTTGAAAATTTGGCCAGACGTTGACTACGTGGTCCTCAGAAGGGTCAAATTTTCAAAGTTCTCCAAAATGGACCAAACTCATACTGGAAGACAGAGACCCATAGCAGAGTCCAAGTGCCAAGTTTAGGGCCTGTAGAACAAACAGGAACCAGATGGGAGTGAGGTAAGAGAAAGGGTTGATTTCTGTCCACTTCTAATCCTTATACACTGGGGGCCAAGGAAGCCTTGTGGACAGTGGCTTTTTCTCTGTCATGGATTGTCCTAGGATGCTGATACTCACAGGACAGACTCAGTGGAGCTTTGTGGGGTTGCCCTGTGAATGCCAGCAACGTAGGACCTACCCTGACTGAGAAAAAGTCTCTGTCCACAAGGCATCCCCAGGCTCCAATGCTCAGGGATTGGAAGTGGTTGGAAATGGACTATTACCCTTCCCCTTCTCCCACCGTGTCCCCCTTTGCTCTAGAAGGCTTAAACTTTCAATTTCAAACTATTTTAGGACCCAGGACACATTGGTAAAGTGTGGCAAAGTTTGGAGAAAATTTCAATTTTAGGGGACATCCTCCACGTCCCATGCCCAGGAACAGTGCACCTTTCCTGGGAAAGTGTGAGGGGTTGGTCCTGGAGCCTTCCAGGGAGTACTGACAACATTTTTACCCAAACATGAGGCCTCCAATGGGGGGTTATGCATAGCTCCAGGGGGGTCTCAGACCTGTAGCTAGCCCATTTGAGATCACTTTTCTTGGGGCATCTGACTTCCACAGATGGCCCTGGAGGTCCATATTTTTTTATTGTTTTATTTTTTTTTTTAACTTTGCTTGATTTTGCCCAAACTTTAGCCATGTCATACCTGTCTCAAATGAAGCACCCTGTCCCATTTTAGGGCCTGTGGGACAAACAGGGACAAAAGTAAGGGTATGTGTCTAAAAGCGTCCACTAGCAATCCCTTACCATTATGGTCCAGGGACACTGTGTGGACAGTGGCCATTTCTCAGTCATACATTGTCCAAGCAGGATGAAACTCACAGGGCAGACTCAGTGGAGCTCTAGAAACTGGCCCTGTGAATCCCAGCAACATATGACTAACTGTGACCCAGAAATAGCCACTGTCCACAAGGCATCCCCGGGGCCCCATTCATAGGGATCGGAACTGGACACCAATGGACAATTACGCATACCATTGTCCCATTTTGTCTCCCTTGGTCCAGGAAGGCTGAAATTCACACAGGACACTCCATGTAGAATGCAGACAGTGTGGCAAAAGTTACAAGGAAATCAGACAAACTTGAAAATTTGGCCAGACGTTGACTACGTGGTCCTCAGAAGGGTCAAATTTTCAAAGTTCTCCAAAATGGACCAAACTCATACTGGAAGACAGAGACCCATAGCAGAGTCCAAGTGCCAAGTTTAGGGCCTGTAGAACAAACAGGAACCAGATGGGAGTGAGGTAAGAGAAAGGGTTGATTTCTGTCCACTTCTAATCCTTATACACTGGGGGCCAAGGAAGCCTTGTGGACAGTGGCTTTTTCTCTGTCATGGATTGTCCTAGGATGCTGATACTCACAGGACAGACTCAGTGGAGCTTTGTGGGGTTGCCCTGTGAATGCCAGCAACGTAGGACCTACCCTGACTGAGAAAAAGTCTCTGTCCACAAGGCATCCCCAGGCTCCAATGCTCAGGGATTGGAAGTGGTTGGAAATGGACTATTACCCTTCCCCTTCTCCCACCGTGTCCCCCTTTGCTCTAGAAGGCTTAAACTTTCAATTTCAAACTATTTTAGGACCCAGGACACATTGGTAAAGTGTGGCAAAGTTTGGAGAAAATTTCAATTTTAGGGGACATCCTCCACGTCCCATACCCAGGAACAGTGCACCTTTCCTGGGAAAGTGTGAGGGGTTGGTCCTGGAGCCTTCAAGGGAGTACTGACAACATTTTTACCCAAAAATGAGGCCTCCAATGGGGGGTTATGCATAGCTCCAGGGGGGTCTCAGACCTGTAGCTAGCCCATTTGAGATCACTTTTCTTGGGGCATCTGACTTCCACAGATGGCCCTGGAGGTCCATATTTTTTTATTGTTTTATTTTTTTTTTTAACTTTGCTTGATTTTGCCCAAACTTTAGCCATGTCATACCTGTGTCAAATGAAGCACCCTGTCCCATTTTAGGGCCTGTGGGACAAACAGGGACAAAAGTAAGGGTATGTGTCTAAAAGCGTCCACTAGCAATCCCTTACCATTATGGTCCAGGGACACTGTGTGGACAGTGGCCATTTCTCAGTCATACATTGTCCAAGCAGGATGAAACTCACAGGGCAGACTCAGTGGAGCTCTAGAAACTGGCCCTGTGAATCCCAGCAACATATGACTAACTGTGACCCAGAAATAGCCACTGTCCACAAGGCATCCCCGGGGCCCCATTCATAGGGATCGGAACTGGACACCAATGGACAATTACGCATACCATTGTCCCATTTTGTCTCCCTTGGTCCAGGAAGGCTGAAATTCACACAGGACACTCCATGTAGAATGCAGACAGTGTGGCAAAAGTTACAAGGAAATCAGACAAACTTGAAAATTTGGCCAGACGTTGATTACGTGGTCCTCAGAAGGGTCAAATTTTCAAAGTTCTCCAAAATGGACCAAACTCATACTGGAAGACAGAGACCCATAGCAGAGTCCAAGTGCCAAGTTTAGGGCCTGTAGAACAAACAGGAACCAGATGGGAGTGAGGTAAGAGAAAGGGTTGATTTCTGTCCACTTCTAATCCTTATACACTGGGGGCCAAGGAAGCCTTGTGGACAGTGGCTTTTTCTCTGTCATGGATTGTCCTAGGATGCTGATACTCACAGGACAGACTCAGTGGAGCTTTGTGGGGTTGCCCTGTGAATGCCAGCAACGTAGGACCTACCCTGACTGAGAAAAAGTCTCTGTCCACAAGGCATCCCCAGGCTCCAATGCTCAGGGATTGGAAGTGGTTGGAAATGGACTATTACCCTTCCCCTTCTCCCACCGTGTCCCCCTTTGCTCTAGAAGGCTTAAACTTTCAATTTCAAACTATTTTAGGACCCAGGACACATTGGTAAAGTGTGGCAAAGTTTGGAGAAAATTTCAATTTTAGGGGACATCCTCCACGTCCCATACCCAGGAACAGTGCACCTTTCCTGTGAAAGTGTGAGGGGTTGGTCCTGGAGCCTTCCAGGGAGTACTGACAACATTTTTACCCAAACATGAGGCCTCCAATGGGGGGTTATGCATAGCTCCAGGGGGGTCTCAGACCTGTAGCTAGCCCATTTGAGATCACTTTTCTTGGGGCATCTGACTTCCACAGATGGCCCTGGAGGTCCATATTTTTTTATTGTTTTATTTTTTTTTTTTAACTTTGCTTGATTTTGCCCAAACTTTAGCCATGTCATACCTGTGTCAAATGAAGCACCCTGTCCCATTTTAGGGCCTGTGGGACAAACAGGGACAAAAGTAAGGGTATGTGTCTAAAAGCGTCCACTAGCAATCCCTTACCATTATGGTCCAGGGACACTGTGTGGACAGTGGCCATTTCTCAGTCATACATTGTCCAAGCAGGATGAAACTCACAGGGCAGACTCAGTGGAGCTCTAGAAACTGGCCCTGTGAATCCCAGCAACATATGACTAACTGTGACCCAGAAATAGCCACTGTCCACAAGGCATCCCCGGGGCCCCATTCATAGGGATCGGAACTGGACACCAATGGACAATTACGCATACCATTGTCCCATTTTGTCTCCCTTGGTCCAGGAAGGCTGAAATTCACACAGGACACTCCATGTAGAATGCAGACAGTGTGGCAAAAGTTACAAGGAAATCAGACAAACTTGAAAATTTGGCCAGACGTTGACTACGTGGTCCTCAGAAGGGTCAAATTTTCAAAGTTCTCCAAAATGGACCAAACTCATACTGGAAGACAGAGACCCATAGCAGAGTCCAAGTGCCAAGTTTAGGGCCTGTAGAACAAACAGGAACCAGATGGGAGTGAGGTAAGAGAAAGGGTTGATTTCTGTCCACTTCTAATCCTTATACACTGGGGGCCAAGGAAGCCTTGTGGACAGTGGCTTTTTCTCTGTCATGGATTGTCCTAGGATGCTGATACTCACAGGACAGACTCGGTGGAGCTTTGTGGGGTTGCCCTGTGAATGCCAGCAACGTAGGACCTACCCTGACTGAGAAAAAGTCTCTGTCCACAAGGCATCCCCAGGCTCCAATGCTCAGGGATTGGAAGTGGTTGGAAATGGACTATTACCCTTCCCCTTCTCCCACCGTGTCCCCCTTTGCTCTAGAAGGCTTAAACTTTCAATTTCAAACTATTTTAGGACCCAGGACACATTGGTAAAGTGTGGCAAAGTTTGGAGAAAATTTCAATTTTAGCGGACATCCTCCACGTCCCATGCCCAGGAACAGTGCACCTTTCCTGGGAAAGTGTGAGGGGTTGGTCCTGGAGCCTTCCAGGGAGTACTGACAACATTTTTACCCAAACATGAGGCCTCCAATGGGGGGTTATGCATAGCTCCAGGGGGGTCTCAGACCTGTAGCTAGCCCATTTGAGATCACTTTTCTTGGGGCATCTGACTTCCACAGATGGCCCTGGAGGTCCATATTTTTTTATTGTTTTATTTTTTTTTTTTAACTTTGCTTGATTTTGCCCAAACTTTAGCCATGTCATACCTGTGTCAAATGAAGCACCCTGTCCCATTTTAGGGCCTGTGGGACAAACAGGGACAAAAGTAAGGGTATGTGTCTAAAAGCGTCCACTAGCAATCCCTTACCATTATGGTCCAGGGACACTGTGTGGACAGTGGCCATTTCTCAGTCATACATTGTCCAAGCAGGATGAAACTCACAGGGCAGACTCAGTGGAGCTCTAGAAACTGGCCCTGTGAATCCCAGCAACATATGACTAACTGTGACCCAGAAATAGCCACTGTCCACAAGGCATCCCCGGGGCCCCATTCATAGGGATCGGAACTGGACACCAATGGACAATTACGCATACCATTGTCCCATTTTGTCTCCCTTGGTCCAGGAAGGCTGAAATTCACACAGGACACTCCATGTAGAATGCAGACAGTGTGGCAAAAGTTACAAGGAAATCAGACAAACTTGAAAATTTGGCCAGACGTTGACTACGTGGTCCTCAGAAGGGTCAAATTTTCAAAGTTCTCCAAAATGGACCAAACTCATACTGGAAGACAGAGACCCATAGCAGAGTCCAAGTGCCAAGTTTAGGGCCTGTAGAACAAACAGGAACCAGATGGGAGTGAGGTAAGAGAAAGGGTTGATTTCTGTCCACTTCTAATCCTTATACACTGGGGGCCAAGGAAGCCTTGTGGACAGTGGCTTTTTCTCTGTCATGGATTGTCCTAGGATGCTGATACTCACAGGACAGACTCAGTGGAGCTTTGTGGGGTTGCCCTGTGAATGCCAGCAACGTAGGACCTACCCTGACTGAGAAAAAGTCTCTGTCCACAAGGCATCCCCAGGCTCCAATGCTCAGGGATTGGAAGTGGTTGGAAATGGACTATTACCCTTCCCCTTCTCCCACCGTGTCCCCCTTTGCTCTAGAAGGCTTAAACTTTCAATTTCAAACTATTTTAGGACCCAGGACACATTGGTAAAGTGTGGCAAAGTTTGGAGAAAATTTCAATTTTAGGGGACATCCTCCACGTCCCATACCCAGGAACAGTGCACCTTTCCTGGGAAAGTGTGAGGGGTTGGTCCTGGAGCCTTCCAGGGAGTACTGACAACATTTTTACCCAAACATGAGGCCTCCAATGGGGGGTTATGCATAGCTCCAGGGGGGTCTCAGACCTGTAGCTAGCCCATTTGAGATCACTTTTCTTGGGGCATCTGACTTCCACAGATGGCCCTGGAGGTCCATATTTTTTTATTGTTTTATTTTTTTTTTTTAACTTTGCTTGATTTTGCCCAAACTTTAGCCATGTCATACCTGTCTCAAATGAAGCACCCTGTCCCATTTTAGGGCCTGTGGGACAAACAGGGACAAAAGTAAGGGTATGTGTCTAAAAGCGTCCACTAGCAATCCCTTACCATTATGGTCCAGGGACACTGTGTGGACAGTGGCCATTTCTCAGTCATACATTGTCCAAGCAGGATGAAACTCACAGGGCAGACTCAGTGGAGCTCTAGAAACTGGCCCTGTGAATCCCAGCAACATATGACTAACTGTGACCCAGAAATAGCCACTGTCCACAAGGCATCCCCGGGGCCCCATTCATAGGGATCGGAACTGGACACCAATGGACAATTACGCATACCATTGTCCCATTTTGTCTCCCTTGGTCCAGGAAGGCTGAAATTCACACAGGACACTCCATGTAGAATGCAGACAGTGTGGCAAAAGTTACAAGGAAATCAGACAAACTTGAAAATTTGGCCAGACGTTGACTACGTGGTCCTCAGAAGGGTCAAATTTTCAAAGTTCTCCAAAATGGACCAAACTCATACTGGAAGACAGAGACCCATAGCAGAGTCCAAGTGCCAAGTTTAGGGCCTGTAGAACAAACAGGAACCAGATGGGAGTGAGGTAAGAGAAAGGGTTGATTTCTGTCCACTTCTAATCCTTATACACTGGGGGCCAAGGAAGCCTTGTGGACAGTGGCTTTTTCTCTGTCATGGATTGTCCTAGGATGCTGATACTCACAGGACAGACTCGGTGGAGCTTTGTGGGGTTGCCCTGTGAATGCCAGCAACGTAGGACCTACCCTGACTGAGAAAAAGTCTCTGTCCACAAGGCATCCCCAGGCTCCAATGCTCAGGGATTGGAAGTGGTTGGAAATGGACTATTACCCTTCCCCTTCTCCCACCGTGTCCCCCTTTGCTCTAGAAGGCTTAAACTTTCAATTTCAAACTATTTTAGGACCCAGGACACATTGGTAAAGTGTGGCAAAGTTTGGAGAAAATTTCAATTTTAGCGGACATCCTCCACGTCCCATGCCCAGGAACAGTGCACCTTTCCTGGGAAAGTGTGAGGGGTTGGTCCTGGAGCCTTCCAGGGAGTACTGACAACATTTTTACCCAAACATGAGGCCTCCAATGGGGGGTTATGCATAGCTCCAGGGGGGTCTCAGACCTGTAGCTAGCCCATTTGAGATCACTTTTCTTGGGGCATCTGACTTCCACAGATGGCCCTGGAGGTCCATATTTTTTTATTGTTTTATTTTTTTTTTTAACTTTGCTTGATTTTGCCCAAACTTTAGCCATGTCATACCTGTCTCAAATGAAGCACCCTGTCCCATTTTAGGGCCTGTGGGACAAACAGGGACAAAAGTAAGGGTATGTGTCTAAAAGCGTCCACTAGCAATCCCTTACCATTATGGTCCAGGGACACTGTGTGGACAGTGGCCATTTCTCAGTCATACATTGTCCAAGCAGGATGAAACTCACAGGGCAGACTCAGTGGAGCTCTAGAAACTGGCCCTGTGAATCCCAGCAACATATGACTAACTGTGACCCAGAAATAGCCACTGTCCACAAGGCATCCCCGGGGCCCCATTCATAGGGATCGGAACTGGACACCAATGGACAATTACGCATACCATTGTCCCATTTTGTCTCCCTTGGTCCAGGAAGGCTGAAATTCACACAGGACACTCCATGTAGAATGCAGACAGTGTGGCAAAAGTTACAAGGAAATCAGACAAACTTGAAAATTTGGCCAGACGTTGATTACGTGGTCCTCAGAAGGGTCAAATTTTCAAAGTTCTCCAAAATGGACCAAACTCATACTGGAAGACAGAGACCCATAGCAGAGTCCAAGTGCCAAGTTTAGGGCCTGTAGAACAAACAGGAACCAGATGGGAGTGAGGTAAGAGAAAGGGTTGATTTCTGTCCACTTCTAATCCTTATACACTGGGGGCCAAGGAAGCCTTGTGGACAGTGGCTTTTTCTCTGTCATGGATTGTCCTAGGATGCTGATACTCACAGGACAGACTCAGTGGAGCTTTGTGGGGTTGCCCTGTGAATGCCAGCAACGTAGGACCTACCCTGACTGAGAAAAAGTCTCTGTCCACAAGGCATCCCCAGGCTCCAATGCTCAGGGATTGGAAGTGGTTGGAAATGGACTATTACCCTTCCCCTTCTCCCACCGTGTCCCCCTTTGCTCTAGAAGGCTTAAACTTTCAATTTCAAACTATTTTAGGACCCAGGACACATTGGTAAAGTGTGGCAAAGTTTGGAGAAAATTTCAATTTTAGGGGACATCCTCCACGTCCCATACCCAGGAACAGTGCACCTTTCCTGTGAAAGTGTGAGGGGTTGGTCCTGGAGCCTTCCAGGGAGTACTGACAACATTTTTACCCAAACATGAGGCCTCCAATGGGGGGTTATGCATAGCTCCAGGGGGGTCTCAGACCTGTAGCTAGCCCATTTGAGATCACTTTTCTTGGGGCATCTGACTTCCACAGATGGCCCTGGAGGTCCATATTTTTTTATTGTTTTATTTTTTTTTTTTAACTTTGCTTGATTTTGCCCAAACTTTAGCCATGTCATACCTGTGTCAAATGAAGCACCCTGTCCCATTTTAGGGCCTGTGGGACAAACAGGGACAAAAGTAAGGGTATGTGTCTAAAAGCGTCCACTAGCAATCCCTTACCATTATGGTCCAGGGACACTGTGTGGACAGTGGCCATTTCTCAGTCATACATTGTCCAAGCAGGATGAAACTCACAGGGCAGACTCAGTGGAGCTCTAGAAACTGGCCCTGTGAATCCCAGCAACATATGACTAACTGTGACCCAGAAATAGCCACTGTCCACAAGGCATCCCCGGGGCCCCATTCATAGGGATCGGAACTGGACACCAATGGACAATTACGCATACCATTGTCCCATTTTGTCTCCCTTGGTCCAGGAAGGCTGAAATTCACACAGGACACTCCATGTAGAATGCAGACAGTGTGGCAAAAGTTACAAGGAAATCAGACAAACTTGAAAATTTGGCCAGACGTTGACTACGTGGTCCTCAGAAGGGTCAAATTTTCAAAGTTCTCCAAAATGGACCAAACTCATACTGGAAGACAGAGACCCATAGCAGAGTCCAAGTGCCAAGTTTAGGGCCTGTAGAACAAACAGGAACCAGATGGGAGTGAGGTAAGAGAAAGGGTTGATTTCTGTCCACTTCTAATCCTTATACACTGGGGGCCAAGGAAGCCTTGTGGACAGTGGCTTTTTCTCTGTCATGGATTGTCCTAGGATGCTGATACTCACAGGACAGACTCGGTGGAGCTTTGTGGGGTTGCCCTGTGAATGCCAGCAACGTAGGACCTACCCTGACTGAGAAAAAGTCTCTGTCCACAAGGCATCCCCAGGCTCCAATGCTCAGGGATTGGAAGTGGTTGGAAATGGACTATTACCCTTCCCCTTCTCCCACCGTGTCCCCCTTTGCTCTAGAAGGCTTAAACTTTCAATTTCAAACTATTTTAGGACCCAGGACACATTGGTAAAGTGTGGCAAAGTTTGGAGAAAATTTCAATTTTAGCGGACATCCTCCACGTCCCATGCCCAGGAACAGTGCACCTTTCCTGGGAAAGTGTGAGGGGTTGGTCCTGGAGCCTTCCAGGGAGTACTGACAACATTTTTACCCAAACATGAGGCCTCCAATGGGGGGTTATGCATAGCTCCAGGGGGGTCTCAGACCTGTAGCTAGCCCATTTGAGATCACTTTTCTTGGGGCATCTGACTTCCACAGATGGCCCTGGAGGTCCATATTTTTTTATTGTTTTATTTTTTTTTTTAACTTTGCTTGATTTTGCCCAAACTTTAGCCATGTCATACCTGTGTCAAATGAAGCACCCTGTCCCATTTTAGGGCCTGTGGGACAAACAGGGACAAAAGTAAGGGTATGTGTCTAAAAGCGTCCACTAGCAATCCCTTACCATTATGGTCCAGGGACACTGTGTGGACAGTGGCCATTTCTCAGTCATACATTGTCCAAGCAGGATGAAACTCACAGGGCAGACTCAGTGGAGCTCTAGAAACTGGCCCTGTGAATCCCAGCAACATATGACTAACTGTGACCCAGAAATAGCCACTGTCCACAAGGCATCCCCGGGGCCCCATTCATAGGGATCGGAACTGGACACCAATGGACAATTACGCATACCATTGTCCCATTTTGTCTCCCTTGGTCCAGGAAGGCTGAAATTCACACAGGACACTCCATGTAGAATGCAGACAGTGTGGCAAAAGTTACAAGGAAATCAGACAAACTTGAAAATTTGGCCAGACGTTGACTACGTGGTCCTCAGAAGGGTCAAATTTTCAAAGTTCTCCAAAATGGACCAAACTCATACTGGAAGACAGAGACCCATAGCAGAGTCCAAGTGCCAAGTTTAGGGCCTGTAGAACAAACAGGAACCAGATGGGAGTGAGGTAAGAGAAAGGGTTGATTTCTGTCCACTTCTAATCCTTATACACTGGGGGCCAAGGAAGCCTTGTGGACAGTGGCTTTTTCTCTGTCATGGATTGTCCTAGGATGCTGATACTCACAGGACAGACTCAGTGGAGCTTTGTGGGGTTGCCCTGTGAATGCCAGCAACGTAGGACCTACCCTGACTGAGAAAAAGTCTCTGTCCACAAGGCATCCCCAGGCTCCAATGCTCAGGGATTGGAAGTGGTTGGAAATGGACTATTACCCTTCCCCTTCTCCCACCGTGTCCCCCTTTGCTCTAGAAGGCTTAAACTTTCAATTTCAAACTATTTTAGGACCCAGGACACATTGGTAAAGTGTGGCAAAGTTTGGAGAAAATTTCAATTTTAGGGGACATCCTCCACGTCCCATACCCAGGAACAGTGCACCTTTCCTGGGAAAGTGTGAGGGGTTGGTCCTGGAGCCTTCCAGGGAGTACTGACAACATTTTTACCCAAACATGAGGCCTCCAATGGGGGGTTATGCATAGCTCCAGGGGGGTCTCAGACCTGTAGCTAGCCCATTTGAGATCACTTTTCTTGGGGCATCTGACTTCCACAGATGGCCCTGGAGGTCCATATTTTTTTATTGTTTTATTTTTTTTTTTTAACTTTGCTTGATTTTGCCCAAACTTTAGCCATGTCATACCTGTCTCAAATGAAGCACCCTGTCCCATTTTAGGGCCTGTGGGACAAACAGGGACAAAAGTAAGGGTATGTGTCTAAAAGCGTCCACTAGCAATCCCTTACCATTATGGTCCAGGGACACTGTGTGGACAGTGGCCATTTCTCAGTCATACATTGTCCAAGCAGGATGAAACTCACAGGGCAGACTCAGTGGAGCTCTAGAAACTGGCCCTGTGAATCCCAGCAACATATGACTAACTGTGACCCAGAAATAGCCACTGTCCACAAGGCATCCCCGGGGCCCCATTCATAGGGATCGGAACTGGACACCAATGGACAATTACGCATACCATTGTCCCATTTTGTCTCCCTTGGTCCAGGAAGGCTGAAATTCACACAGGACACTCCATGTAGAATGCAGACAGTGTGGCAAAAGTTACAAGGAAATCAGACAAACTTGAAAATTTGGCCAGACGTTGACTACGTGGTCCTCAGAAGGGTCAAATTTTCAAAGTTCTCCAAAATGGACCAAACTCATACTGGAAGACAGAGACCCATAGCAGAGTCCAAGTGCCAAGTTTAGGGCCTGTAGAACAAACAGGAACCAGATGGGAGTGAGGTAAGAGAAAGGGTTGATTTCTGTCCACTTCTAATCCTTATACACTGGGGGCCAAGGAAGCCTTGTGGACAGTGGCTTTTTCTCTGTCATGGATTGTCCTAGGATGCTGATACTCACAGGACAGACTCGGTGGAGCTTTGTGGGGTTGCCCTGTGAATGCCAGCAACGTAGGACCTACCCTGACTGAGAAAAAGTCTCTGTCCACAAGGCATCCCCAGGCTCCAATGCTCAGGGATTGGAAGTGGTTGGAAATGGACTATTACCCTTCCCCTTCTCCCACCGTGTCCCCCTTTGCTCTAGAAGGCTTAAACTTTCAATTTCAAACTATTTTAGGACCCAGGACACATTGGTAAAGTGTGGCAAAGTTTGGAGAAAATTTCAATTTTAGCGGACATCCTCCACGTCCCATGCCCAGGAACAGTGCACCTTTCCTGGGAAAGTGTGAGGGGTTGGTCCTGGAGCCTTCCAGGGAGTACTGACAACATTTTTACCCAAACATGAGGCCTCCAATGGGGGGTTATGCATAGCTCCAGGGGGGTCTCAGACCTGTAGCTAGCCCATTTGAGATCACTTTTCTTGGGGCATCTGACTTCCACAGATGGCCCTGGAGGTCCATATTTTTTTATTGTTTTATTTTTTTTTTTAACTTTGCTTGATTTTGCCCAAACTTTAGCCATGTCATACCTGTCTCAAATGAAGCACCCTGTCCCATTTTAGGGCCTGTGGGACAAACAGGGACAAAAGTAAGGGTATGTGTCTAAAAGCGTCCACTAGCAATCCCTTACCATTATGGTCCAGGGACACTGTGTGGACAGTGGCCATTTCTCAGTCATACATTGTCCAAGCAGGATGAAACTCACAGGGCAGACTCAGTGGAGCTCTAGAAACTGGCCCTGTGAATCCCAGCAACATATGACTAACTGTGACCCAGAAATAGCCACTGTCCACAAGGCATCCCCGGGGCCCCATTCATAGGGATCGGAACTGGACACCAATGGACAATTACGCATACCATTGTCCCATTTTGTCTCCCTTGGTCCAGGAAGGCTGAAATTCACACAGGACACTCCATGTAGAATGCAGACAGTGTGGCAAAAGTTACAAGGAAATCAGACAAACTTGAAAATTTGGCCAGACGTTGACTACGTGGTCCTCAGAAGGGTCAAATTTTCAAAGTTCTCCAAAATGGACCAAACTCATACTGGAAGACAGAGACCCATAGCAGAGTCCAAGTGCCAAGTTTAGGGCCTGTAGAACAAACAGGAACCAGATGGGAGTGAGGTAAGAGAAAGGGTTGATTTCTGTCCACTTCTAATCCTTATACACTGGGGGCCAAGGAAGCCTTGTGGACAGTGGCTTTTTCTCTGTCATGGATTGTCCTAGGATGCTGATACTCACAGGACAGACTCAGTGGAGCTTTGTGGGGTTGCCCTGTGAATGCCAGCAACGTAGGACCTACCCTGACTGAGAAAAAGTCTCTGTCCACAAGGCATCCCCAGGCTCCAATGCTCAGGGATTGGAAGTGGTTGGAAATGGACTATTACCCTTCCCCTTCTCCCACCGTGTCCCCCTTTGCTCTAGAAGGCTTAAACTTTCAATTTCAAACTATTTTAGGACCCAGGACACATTGGTAAAGTGTGGCAAAGTTTGGAGAAAATTTCAATTTTAGGGGACATCCTCCACGTCCCATACCCAGGAACAGTGCACCTTTCCTGGGAAAGTGTGAGGGGTTGGTCCTGGAGCCTTCAAGGGAGTACTGACAACATTTTTACCCAAAAATGAGGCCTCCAATGGGGGGTTATGCATAGCTCCAGGGGGGTCTCAGACCTGTAGCTAGCCCATTTGAGATCACTTTTCTTGGGGCATCTGACTTCCACAGATGGCCCTGGAGGTCCATATTTTTTTATTGTTTTATTTTTTTTTTTAACTTTGCTTGATTTTGCCCAAACTTTAGCCATGTCATACCTGTGTCAAATGAAGCACCCTGTCCCATTTTAGGGCCTGTGGGACAAACAGGGACAAAAGTAAGGGTATGTGTCTAAAAGCGTCCACTAGCAATCCCTTACCATTATGGTCCAGGGACACTGTGTGGACAGTGGCCATTTCTCAGTCATACATTGTCCAAGCAGGATGAAACTCACAGGGCAGACTCAGTGGAGCTCTAGAAACTGGCCCTGTGAATCCCAGCAACATATGACTAACTGTGACCCAGAAATAGCCACTGTCCACAAGGCATCCCCGGGGCCCCATTCATAGGGATCGGAACTGGACACCAATGGACAATTACGCATACCATTGTCCCATTTTGTCTCCCTTGGTCCAGGAAGGCTGAAATTCACACAGGACACTCCATGTAGAATGCAGACAGTGTGGCAAAAGTTACAAGGAAATCAGACAAACTTGAAAATTTGGCCAGACGTTGATTACGTGGTCCTCAGAAGGGTCAAATTTTCAAAGTTCTCCAAAATGGACCAAACTCATACTGGAAGACAGAGACCCATAGCAGAGTCCAAGTGCCAAGTTTAGGGCCTGTAGAACAAACAGGAACCAGATGGGAGTGAGGTAAGAGAAAGGGTTGATTTCTGTCCACTTCTAATCCTTATACACTGGGGGCCAAGGAAGCCTTGTGGACAGTGGCTTTTTCTCTGTCATGGATTGTCCTAGGATGCTGATACTCACAGGACAGACTCAGTGGAGCTTTGTGGGGTTGCCCTGTGAATGCCAGCAACGTAGGACCTACCCTGACTGAGAAAAAGTCTCTGTCCACAAGGCATCCCCAGGCTCCAATGCTCAGGGATTGGAAGTGGTTGGAAATGGACTATTACCCTTCCCCTTCTCCCACCGTGTCCCCCTTTGCTCTAGAAGGCTTAAACTTTCAATTTCAAACTATTTTAGGACCCAGGACACATTGGTAAAGTGTGGCAAAGTTTGGAGAAAATTTCAATTTTAGGGGACATCCTCCACGTCCCATACCCAGGAACAGTGCACCTTTCCTGTGAAAGTGTGAGGGGTTGGTCCTGGAGCCTTCCAGGGAGTACTGACAACATTTTTACCCAAAAATGAGGCCTCCAATGGGGGGTTATGCATAGCTCCAGGGGGGTCTCAGACCTGTAGCTAGCCCATTTGAGATCACTTTTCTTGGGGCATCTGACTTCCACAGATGGCCCTGGAGGTCCATATTTTTTTATTGTTTTATTTTTTTTTTTAACTTTGCTTGATTTTGCCCAAACTTTAGCCATGTCATACCTGTGTCAAATGAAGCACCCTGTCCCATTTTAGGGCCTGTGGGACAAACAGGGACAAAAGTAAGGGTATGTGTCTAAAAGCGTCCACTAGCAATCCCTTACCATTATGGTCCAGGGACACTTTGTGGACAGCGGCCATTTCTCAGTCATACATTGTCCAAGCAGGATGAAACTCACAGGGCAGACTCAGTGGAGCTCTAGAAACTGGCCCTGTGAATCCCAGCAACATATGACTAACTGTGACCCAGAAATAGCCACTGTCCACAAGGCATCCCCGGGGCCCCATTCATAGGGATCGGAACTGGACACCAATGGACAATTACGCATACCATTGTCCCATTTTGTCTCCCTTGGTCCAGGAAGGCTGAAATTCACACAGGACACTCCATGTAGAATGCAGACAGTGTGGCAAAAGTTACAAGGAAATCAGACAAACTTGAAAATTTGGCCAGACGTTGACTACGTGGTCCTCAGAAGGGTCAAATTTTCAAAGTTCTCCAAAATGGACCAAACTCATACTGGAAGACAGAGACCCATAGCAGAGTCCAAGTGCCAAGTTTAGGGCCTGTAGAACAAACAGGAACCAGATGGGAGTGAGGTAAGAGAAAGGGTTGATTTCTGTCCACTTCTAATCCTTATACACTGGGGGCCAAGGAAGCCTTGTGGACAGTGGCTTTTTCTCTGTCATGGATTGTCCTAGGATGCTGATACTCACAGGACAGACTCGGTGGAGCTTTGTGGGGTTGCCCTGTGAATGCCAGCAACGTAGGACCTACCCTGACTGAGAAAAAGTCTCTGTCCACAAGGCATCCCCAGGCTCCAATGCTCAGGGATTGGAAGTGGTTGGAAATGGACTATTACCCTTCCCCTTCTCCCACCGTGTCCCCCTTTGCTCTAGAAGGCTTAAACTTTCAATTTCAAACTATTTTAGGACCCAGGACACATTGGTAAAGTGTGGCAAAGTTTGGAGAAAATTTCAATTTTAGCGGACATCCTCCACGTCCCATGCCCAGGAACAGTGCACCTTTCCTGGGAAAGTGTGAGGGGTTGGTCCTGGAGCCTTCCAGGGAGTACTGACAACATTTTTACCCAAACATGAGGCCTCCAATGGGGGGTTATGCATAGCTCCAGGGGGGTCTCAGACCTGTAGCTAGCCCATTTGAGATCACTTTTCTTGGGGCATCTGACTTCCACAGATGGCCCTGGAGGTCCATATTTTTTTATTGTTTTATTTTTTTTTTTAACTTTGCTTGATTTTGCCCAAACTTTAGCCATGTCATACCTGTGTCAAATGAAGCACCCTGTCCCATTTTAGGGCCTGTGGGACAAACAGGGACAAAAGTAAGGGTATGTGTCTAAAAGCGTCCACTAGCAATCCCTTACCATTATGGTCCAGGGACACTGTGTGGACAGTGGCCATTTCTCAGTCATACATTGTCCAAGCAGGATGAAACTCACAGGGCAGACTCAGTGGAGCTCTAGAAACTGGCCCTGTGAATCCCAGCAACATATGACTAACTGTGACCCAGAAATAGCCACTGTCCACAAGGCATCCCCGGGGCCCCATTCATAGGGATCGGAACTGGACACCAATGGACAATTACGCATACCATTGTCCCATTTTGTCTCCCTTGGTCCAGGAAGGCTGAAATTCACACAGGACACTCCATGTAGAATGCAGACAGTGTGGCAAAAGTTACAAGGAAATCAGACAAACTTGAAAATTTGGCCAGACGTTGACTACGTGGTCCTCAGAAGGGTCAAATTTTCAAAGTTCTCCAAAATGGACCAAACTCATACTGGAAGACAGAGACCCATAGCAGAGTCCAAGTGCCAAGTTTAGGGCCTGTAGAACAAACAGGAACCAGATGGGAGTGAGGTAAGAGAAAGGGTTGATTTCTGTCCACTTCTAATCCTTATACACTGGGGGCCAAGGAAGCCTTGTGGACAGTGGCTTTTTCTCTGTCATGGATTGTCCTAGGATGCTGATACTCACAGGACAGACTCAGTGGAGCTTTGTGGGGTTGCCCTGTGAATGCCAGCAACGTAGGACCTACCCTGACTGAGAAAAAGTCTCTGTCCACAAGGCATCCCCAGGCTCCAATGCTCAGGGATTGGAAGTGGTTGGAAATGGACTATTACCCTTCCCCTTCTCCCACCGTGTCCCCCTTTGCTCTAGAAGGCTTAAACTTTCAATTTCAAACTATTTTAGGACCCAGGACACATTGGTAAAGTGTGGCAAAGTTTGGAGAAAATTTCAATTTTAGGGGACATCCTCCACGTCCCATACCCAGGAACAGTGCACCTTTCCTGTGAAAGTGTGAGGGGTTGGTCCTGGAGCCTTCCAGGGAGTACTGACAACATTTTTACCCAAACATGAGGCCTCCAATGGGGGGTTATGCATAGCTCCAGGGGGGTCTCAGACCTGTAGCTAGCCCATTTGAGATCACTTTTCTTGGGGCATCTGACTTCCACAGATGGCCCTGGAGGTCCATATTTTTTTATTGTTTTATTTTTTTTTTTTAACTTTGCTTGATTTTGCCCAAACTTTAGCCATGTCATACCTGTCTCAAATGAAGCACCCTGTCCCATTTTAGGGCCTGTGGGACAAACAGGGACAAAAGTAAGGGTATGTGTCTAAAAGCGTCCACTAGCAATCCCTTACCATTATGGTCCAGGGACACTGTGTGGACAGTGGCCATTTCTCAGTCATACATTGTCCAAGCAGGATGAAACTCACAGGGCAGACTCAGTGGAGCTCTAGAAACTGGCCCTGTGAATCCCAGCAACATATGACTAACTGTGACCCAGAAATAGCCACTGTCCACAAGGCATCCCCGGGGCCCCATTCATAGGGATCGGAACTGGACACCAATGGACAATTACGCATACCATTGTCCCATTTTGTCTCCCTTGGTCCAGGAAGGCTGAAATTCACACAGGACACTCCATGTAGAATGCAGACAGTGTGGCAAAAGTTACAAGGAAATCAGACAAACTTGAAAATTTGGCCAGACGTTGACTACGTGGTCCTCAGAAGGGTCAAATTTTCAAAGTTCTCCAAAATGGACCAAACTCATACTGGAAGACAGAGACCCATAGCAGAGTCCAAGTGCCAAGTTTAGGGCCTGTAGAACAAACAGGAACCAGATGGGAGTGAGGTAAGAGAAAGGGTTGATTTCTGTCCACTTCTAATCCTTATACACTGGGGGCCAAGGAAGCCTTGTGGACAGTGGCTTTTTCTCTGTCATGGATTGTCCTAGGATGCTGATACTCACAGGACAGACTCGGTGGAGCTTTGTGGGGTTGCCCTGTGAATGCCAGCAACGTAGGACCTACCCTGACTGAGAAAAAGTCTCTGTCCACAAGGCATCCCCAGGCTCCAATGCTCAGGGATTGGAAGTGGTTGGAAATGGACTATTACCCTTCCCCTTCTCCCACCGTGTCCCCCTTTGCTCTAGAAGGCTTAAACTTTCAATTTCAAACTATTTTAGGACCCAGGACACATTGGTAAAGTGTGGCAAAGTTTGGAGAAAATTTCAATTTTAGCGGACATCCTCCACGTCCCATGCCCAGGAACAGTGCACCTTTCCTGGGAAAGTGTGAGGGGTTGGTCCTGGAGCCTTCCAGGGAGTACTGACAACATTTTTACCCAAACATGAGGCCTCCAATGGGGGGTTATGCATAGCTCCAGGGGGGTCTCAGACCTGTAGCTAGCCCATTTGAGATCACTTTTCTTGGGGCATCTGACTTCCACAGATGGCCCTGGAGGTCCATATTTTTTTATTGTTTTATTTTTTTTTTTAACTTTGCTTGATTTTGCCCAAACTTTAGCCATGTCATACCTGTGTCAAATGAAGCACCCTGTCCCATTTTAGGGCCTGTGGGACAAACAGGGACAAAAGTAAGGGTATGTGTCTAAAAGCGTCCACTAGCAATCCCTTACCATTATGGTCCAGGGACACTGTGTGGACAGTGGCCATTTCTCAGTCATACATTGTCCAAGCAGGATGAAACTCACAGGGCAGACTCAGTGGAGCTCTAGAAACTGGCCCTGTGAATCCCAGCAACATATGACTAACTGTGACCCAGAAATAGCCACTGTCCACAAGGCATCCCCGGGGCCCCATTCATAGGGATCGGAACTGGACACCAATGGACAATTACGCATACCATTGTCCCATTTTGTCTCCCTTGGTCCAGGAAGGCTGAAATTCACACAGGACACTCCATGTAGAATGCAGACAGTGTGGCAAAAGTTACAAGGAAATCAGACAAACTTGAAAATTTGGCCAGACGTTGACTACGTGGTCCTCAGAAGGGTCAAATTTTCAAAGTTCTCCAAAATGGACCAAACTCATACTGGAAGACAGAGACCCATAGCAGAGTCCAAGTGCCAAGTTTAGGGCCTGTAGAACAAACAGGAACCAGATGGGAGTGAGGTAAGAGAAAGGGTTGATTTCTGTCCACTTCTAATCCTTATACACTGGGGGCCAAGGAAGCCTTGTGGACAGTGGCTTTTTCTCTGTCATGGATTGTCCTAGGATGCTGATACTCACAGGACAGACTCAGTGGAGCTTTGTGGGGTTGCCCTGTGAATGCCAGCAACGTAGGACCTACCCTGACTGAGAAAAAGTCTCTGTCCACAAGGCATCCCCAGGCTCCAATGCTCAGGGATTGGAAGTGGTTGGAAATGGACTATTACCCTTCCCCTTCTCCCACCGTGTCCCCCTTTGCTCTAGAAGGCTTAAACTTTCAATTTCAAACTATTTTAGGACCCAGGACACATTGGTAAAGTGTGGCAAAGTTTGGAGAAAATTTCAATTTTAGGGGACATCCTCCACGTCCCATGCCCAGGAACAGTGCACCTTTCCTGGGAAAGTGTGAGGGGTTGGTCCTGGAGCCTTCCAGGGAGTACTGACAACATTTTTACCCAAACATGAGGCCTCCAATGGGGGGTTATGCATAGCTCCAGGGGGGTCTCAGACCTGTAGCTAGCCCA
This sequence comes from Telmatherina bonti, assembly GCF_933228915.1. Classification (NCBI taxonomy): domain Eukaryota; kingdom Metazoa; phylum Chordata; class Actinopteri; order Atheriniformes; family Telmatherinidae; genus Telmatherina; species Telmatherina bonti. Next base: position 8,155,301 of record NC_136633.1, read on the forward strand.
TTTGAGATCACTTTTCTTGGGGCATCTGACTTCCACAGATGGCCCTGGAGGTCCATATTTTTTTATTGTTTTATTTTTTTTTTTAACTTTGCTTGATTTTGCCCAAACTTTAGCCATGTCATACCTGTCTCAAATGAAGCACCCTGTCCCATTTTAGGGCCTGTGGGACAAACAGGGACAAAAGTAAGGGTATGTGTCTAAAAGCGTCCACTAGCAATCCCTTACCATTATGGTCCAGGGACACTGTGTGGACAGTGGCCATTTCTCAGTCATACATTGTCCAAGCAGGATGAAACTCACAGGGCAGACTCAGTGGAGCTCTAGAAACTGGCCCTGTGAATCCCAGCAACATATGACTAACTGTGACCCAGAAATAGCCACTGTCCACAAGGCATCCCCGGGGCCCCATTCATAGGGATCGGAACTGGACACCAATGGACAATTACGCATACCATTGTCCCATTTTGTCTCCCTTGGTCCAGGAAGGCTGAAATTCACACAGGACACTCCATGTAGAATGCAGACAGTGTGGCAAAAGTTACAAGGAAATCAGACAAACTTGAAAATTTGGCCAGACGTTGACTACGTGGTCCTCAGAAGGGTCAAATTTTCAAAGTTCTCCAAAATGGACCAAACTCATACTGGAAGACAGAGACCCATAGCAGAGTCCAAGTGCCAAGTTTAGGGCCTGTAGAACAAACAGGAACCAGATGGGAGTGAGGTAAGAGAAAGGGTTGATTTCTGTCCACTTCTAATCCTTATACACTGGGGGCCAAGGAAGCCTTGTGGACAGTGGCTTTTTCTCTGTCATGGATTGTCCTAGGATGCTGATACTCACAGGACAGACTCAGTGGAGCTTTGTGGGGTTGCCCTGTGAATGCCAGCAACGTAGGACCTACCCTGACTGAGAAAAAGTCTCTGTCCACAAGGCATCCCCAGGCTCCAATGCTCAGGGATTGGAAGTGGTTGGAAATGGACTATTACCCTTCCCCTTCTCCCACCGTGTCCCCCTTTGCTCTAGAAGGCTTAAACTTTCAATTTCAAACTATTTTAGGACCCAGGACACATTGGTAAAGTGTGGCAAAGTTTGGAGAAAATTTCAATTTTAGGGGACATCCTCCACGTCCCATACCCAGGAACAGTGCACCTTTCCTGTGAAAGTGTGAGGGGTTGGTCCTGGAGCCTTCCAGGGAGTACTGACAACATTTTTACCCAAACATGAGGCCTCCAATGGGGGGTTATGCATAGCTCCAGGGGGGTCTCAGACCTGTAGCTAGCCCATTTGAGATCACTTTTCTTGGGGCATCTGACTTCCACAGATGGCCCTGGAGGTCCATATTTTTTTATTGTTTTATTTTTTTTTTTTAACTTTGCTTGATTTTGCCCAAACTTTAGCCATGTCATACCTGTGTCAAATGAAGCACCCTGTCCCATTTTAGGGCCTGTGGGACAAACAGGGACAAAAGTAAGGGTATGTGTCTAAAAGCGTCCACTAGCAATCCCTTACCATTATGGTCCAGGGACACTGTGTGGACAGTGGCCATTTCTCAGTCATACATTGTCCAAGCAGGATGAAACTCACAGGGCAGACTCAGTGGAGCTCTAGAAACTGGCCCTGTGAATCCCAGCAACATATGACTAACTGTGACCCAGAAATAGCCACTGTCCACAAGGCATCCCCGGGGCCCCATTCATAGGGATCGGAACTGGACACCAATGGACAATTACGCATACCATTGTCCCATTTTGTCTCCCTTGGTCCAGGAAGGCTGAAATTCACACAGGACACTCCATGTAGAATGCAGACAGTGTGGCAAAAGTTACAAGGAAATCAGACAAACTTGAAAATTTGGCCAGACGTTGACTACGTGGTCCTCAGAAGGGTCAAATTTTCAAAGTTCTCCAAAATGGACCAAACTCATACTGGAAGACAGAGACCCATAGCAGAGTCCAAGTGCCAAGTTTAGGGCCTGTAGAACAAACAGGAACCAGATGGGAGTGAGGTAAGAGAAAGGGTTGATTTCTGTCCACTTCTAATCCTTATACACTGGGGGCCAAGGAAGCCTTGTGGACAGTGGCTTTTTCTCTGTCATGGATTGTCCTAGGATGCTGATACTCACAGGACAGACTCGGTGGAGCTTTGTGGGGTTGCCCTGTGAATGCCAGCAACGTAGGACCTACCCTGACTGAGAAAAAGTCTCTGTCCACAAGGCATCCCCAGGCTCCAATGCTCAGGGATTGGAAGTGGTTGGAAATGGACTATTACCCTTCCCCTTCTCCCACCGTGTCCCCCTTTGCTCTAGAAGGCTTAAACTTTCAATTTCAAACTATTTTAGGACCCAGGACACATTGGTAAAGTGTGGCAAAGTTTGGAGAAAATTTCAATTTTAGCGGACATCCTCCACGTCCCATGCCCAGGAACAGTGCACCTTTCCTGGGAAAGTGTGAGGGGTTGGTCCTGGAGCCTTCCAGGGAGTACTGACAACATTTTTACCCAAACATGAGGCCTCCAATGGGGGGTTATGCATAGCTCCAGGGGGGTCTCAGACCTGTAGCTAGCCCATTTGAGATCACTTTTCTTGGGGCATCTGACTTCCACAGATGGCCCTGGAGGTCCATATTTTTTTATTGTTTTATTTTTTTTTTTAACTTTGCTTGATTTTGCCCAAACTTTAGCCATGTCATACCTGTGTCAAATGAAGCACCCTGTCCCATTTTAGGGCCTGTGGGACAAACAGGGACAAAAGTAAGGGTATGTGTCTAAAAGCGTCCACTAGCAATCCCTTACCATTATGGTCCAGGGACACTGTGTGGACAGTGGCCATTTCTCAGTCATACATTGTCCAAGCAGGATGAAACTCACAGGGCAGACTCAGTGGAGCTCTAGAAACTGGCCCTGTGAATCCCAGCAACATATGACTAACTGTGACCCAGAAATAGCCACTGTCCACAAGGCATCCCCGGGGCCCCATTCATAGGGATCGGAACTGGACACCAATGGACAATTACGCATACCATTGTCCCATTTTGTCTCCCTTGGTCCAGGAAGGCTGAAATTCACACAGGACACTCCATGTAGAATGCAGACAGTGTGGCAAAAGTTACAAGGAAATCAGACAAACTTGAAAATTTGGCCAGACGTTGACTACGTGGTCCTCAGAAGGGTCAAATTTTCAAAGTTCTCCAAAATGGACCAAACTCATACTGGAAGACAGAGACCCATAGCAGAGTCCAAGTGCCAAGTTTAGGGCCTGTAGAACAAACAGGAACCAGATGGGAGTGAGGTAAGAGAAAGGGTTGATTTCTGTCCACTTCTAATCCTTATACACTGGGGGCCAAGGAAGCCTTGTGGACAGTGGCTTTTTCTCTGTCATGGATTGTCCTAGGATGCTGATACTCACAGGACAGACTCAGTGGAGCTTTGTGGGGTTGCCCTGTGAATGCCAGCAACGTAGGACCTACCCTGACTGAGAAAAAGTCTCTGTCCACAAGGCATCCCCAGGCTCCAATGCTCAGGGATTGGAAGTGGTTGGAAATGGACTATTACCCTTCCCCTTCTCCCACCGTGTCCCCCTTTGCTCTAGAAGGCTTAAACTTTCAATTTCAAACTATTTTAGGACCCAGGACACATTGGTAAAGTGTGGCAAAGTTTGGAGAAAATTTCAATTTTAGGGGACATCCTCCACGTCCCATACCCAGGAACAGTGCACCTTTCCTGTGAAAGTGTGAGGGGTTGGTCCTGGAGCCTTCCAGGGAGTACTGACAACATTTTTACCCAAAAATGAGGCCTCCAATGGGGGGTTATGCATAGCTCCAGGGGGGTCTCAGACCTGTAGCTAGCCCATTTGAGATCACTTTTCTTGGGGCATCTGACTTCCACAGATGGCCCTGGAGGTCCATATTTTTTTATTGTTTTATTTTTTTTTTTTAACTTTGCTTGATTTTGCCCAAACTTTAGCCATGTCATACCTGTGTCAAATGAAGCACCCTGTCCCATTTTAGGGCCTGTGGGACAAACAGGGACAAAAGTAAGGGTATGTGTCTAAAAGCGTCCACTAGCAATCCCTTACCATTATGGTCCAGGGACACTGTGTGGACAGTGGCCATTTCTCAGTCATACATTGTCCAAGCAGGATGAAACTCACAGGGCAGACTCAGTGGAGCTCTAGAAACTGGCCCTGTGAATCCCAGCAACATATGACTAACTGTGACCCAGAAATAGCCACTGTCCACAAGGCATCCCCGGGGCCCCATTCATAGGGATCGGAACTGGACACCAATGGACAATTACGCATACCATTGTCCCATTTTGTCTCCCTTGGTCCAGGAAGGCTGAAATTCACACAGGACACTCCATGTAGAATGCAGACAGTGTGGCAAAAGTTACAAGGAAATCAGACAAACTTGAAAATTTGGCCAGACGTTGATTACGTGGTCCTCAGAAGGGTCAAATTTTCAAAGTTCTCCAAAATGGACCAAACTCATACTGGAAGACAGAGACCCATAGCAGAGTCCAAGTGCCAAGTTTAGGGCCTGTAGAACAAACAGGAACCAGATGGGAGTGAGGTAAGAGAAAGGGTTGATTTCTGTCCACTTCTAATCCTTATACACTGGGGGCCAAGGAAGCCTTGTGGACAGTGGCTTTTTCTCTGTCATGGATTGTCCTAGGATGCTGATACTCACAGGACAGACTCAGTGGAGCTTTGTGGGGTTGCCCTGTGAATGCCAGCAACGTAGGACCTACCCTGACTGAGAAAAAGTCTCTGTCCACAAGGCATCCCCAGGCTCCAATGCTCAGGGATTGGAAGTGGTTGGAAATGGACTATTACCCTTCCCCTTCTCCCACCGTGTCCCCCTTTGCTCTAGAAGGCTTAAACTTTCAATTTCAAACTATTTTAGGACCCAGGACACATTGGTAAAGTGTGGCAAAGTTTGGAGAAAATTTCAATTTTAGGGGACATCCTCCACGTCCCATACCCAGGAACAGTGCACCTTTCCTGTGAAAGTGTGAGGGGTTGGTCCTGGAGCCTTCCAGGGAGTACTGACAACATTTTTACCCAAACATGAGGCCTCCAATGGGGGGTTATGCATAGCTCCAGGGGGGTCTCAGACCTGTAGCTAGCCCATTTGAGATCACTTTTCTTGGGGCATCTGACTTCCACAGATGGCCCTGGAGGTCCATATTTTTTTATTGTTTTATTTTTTTTTTTTAACTTTGCTTGATTTTGCCCAAACTTTAGCCATGTCATACCTGTGTCAAATGAAGCACCCTGTCCCATTTTAGGGCCTGTGGGACAAACAGGGACAAAAGTAAGGGTATGTGTCTAAAAGCGTCCACTAGCAATCCCTTACCATTATGGTCCAGGGACACTGTGTGGACAGTGGCCATTTCTCAGTCATACATTGTCCAAGCAGGATGAAACTCACAGGGCAGACTCAGTGGAGCTCTAGAAACTGGCCCTGTGAATCCCAGCAACATATGACTAACTGTGACCCAGAAATAGCCACTGTCCACAAGGCATCCCCGGGGCCCCATTCATAGGGATCGGAACTGGACACCAATGGACAATTACGCATACCATTGTCCCATTTTGTCTCCCTTGGTCCAGGAAGGCTGAAATTCACACAGGACACTCCATGTAGAATGCAGACAGTGTGGCAAAAGTTACAAGGAAATCAGACAAACTTGAAAATTTGGCCAGACGTTGACTACGTGGTCCTCAGAAGGGTCAAATTTTCAAAGTTCTCCAAAATGGACCAAACTCATACTGGAAGACAGAGACCCATAGCAGAGTCCAAGTGCCAAGTTTAGGGCCTGTAGAACAAACAGGAACCAGATGGGAGTGAGGTAAGAGAAAGGGTTGATTTCTGTCCACTTCTAATCCTTATACACTGGGGGCCAAGGAAGCCTTGTGGACAGTGGCTTTTTCTCTGTCATGGATTGTCCTAGGATGCTGATACTCACAGGACAGACTCGGTGGAGCTTTGTGGGGTTGCCCTGTGAATGCCAGCAACGTAGGACCTACCCTGACTGAGAAAAAGTCTCTGTCCACAAGGCATCCCCAGGCTCCAATGCTCAGGGATTGGAAGTGGTTGGAAATGGACTATTACCCTTCCCCTTCTCCCACCGTGTCCCCCTTTGCTCTACAAGGCTTAAACTTTCAATTTCAAACTATTTTAGGACCCAGGACACATTGGTAAAGTGTGGCAAAGTTTGGAGAAAATTTCAATTTTAGCGGACATCCTCCACGTCCCATGCCCAGGAACAGTGCACCTTTCCTGGGAAAGTGTGAGGGGTTGGTCCTGGAGCCTTCCAGGGAGTACTGACAACATTTTTACCCAAACATGAGGCCTCCAATGGGGGGTTATGCATAGCTCCAGGGGGGTCTCAGACCTGTAGCTAGCCCATTTGAGATCACTTTTCTTGGGGCATCTGACTTCCACAGATGGCCCTGGAGGTCCATATTTTTTTATTGTTTTATTTTTTTTTTTAACTTTGCTTGATTTTGCCCAAACTTTAGCCATGTCATACCTGTGTCAAATGAAGCACCCTGTCCCATTTTAGGGCCTGTGGGACAAACAGGGACAAAAGTAAGGGTATGTGTCTAAAAGCGTCCACTAGCAATCCCTTACCATTATGGTCCAGGGACACTGTGTGGACAGTGGCCATTTCTCAGTCATACATTGTCCAAGCAGGATGAAACTCACAGGGCAGACTCAGTGGAGCTCTAGAAACTGGCCCTGTGAATCCCAGCAACATATGACTAACTGTGACCCAGAAATAGCCACTGTCCACAAGGCATCCCCGGGGCCCCATTCATAGGGATCGGAACTGGACACCAATGGACAATTACGCATACCATTGTCCCATTTTGTCTCCCTTGGTCCAGGAAGGCTGAAATTCACACAGGACACTCCATGTAGAATGCAGACAGTGTGGCAAAAGTTACAAGGAAATCAGACAAACTTGAAAATTTGGCCAGACGTTGACTACGTGGTCCTCAGAAGGGTCAAATTTTCAAAGTTCTCCAAAATGGACCAAACTCATACTGGAAGACAGAGACCCATAGCAGAGTCCAAGTGCCAAGTTTAGGGCCTGTAGAACAAACAGGAACCAGATGGGAGTGAGGTAAGAGAAAGGGTTGATTTCTGTCCACTTCTAATCCTTATACACTGGGGGCCAAGGAAGCCTTGTGGACAGTGGCTTTTTCTCTGTCATGGATTGTCCTAGGATGCTGATACTCACAGGACAGACTCAGTGGAGCTTTGTGGGGTTGCCCTGTGAATGCCAGCAACGTAGGACCTACCCTGACTGAGAAAAAGTCTCTGTCCACAAGGCATCCCCAGGCTCCAATGCTCAGGGATTGGAAGTGGTTGGAAATGGACTATTACCCTTCCCCTTCTCCCACCGTGTCCCCCTTTGCTCTAGAAGGCTTAAACTTTCAATTTCAAACTATTTTAGGACCCAGGACACATTGGTAAAGTGTGGCAAAGTTTGGAGAAAATTTCAATTTTAGGGGACATCCTCCACGTCCCATACCCAGGAACAGTGCACCTTTCCTGTGAAAGTGTGAGGGGTTGGTCCTGGAGCCTTCCAGGGAGTACTGACAACATTTTTACCCAAACATGAGGCCTCCAATGGGGGGTTATGCATAGCTCCAGGGGGGTCTCAGACCTGTAGCTAGCCCATTTGAGATCACTTTTCTTGGGGCATCTGACTTCCACAGATGGCCCTGGAGGTCCATATTTTTTTATTGTTTTATTTTTTTTTTTTAACTTTGCTTGATTTTGCCCAAACTTTAGCCATGTCATACCTGTGTCAAATGAAGCACCCTGTCCCATTTTAGGGCCTGTGGGACAAACAGGGACAAAAGTAAGGGTATGTGTCTAAAAGCGTCCACTAGCAATCCCTTACCATTATGGTCCAGGGACACTGTGTGGACAGTGGCCATTTCTCAGTCATACATTGTCCAAGCAGGATGAAACTCACAGGGCAGACTCAGTGGAGCTCTAGAAACTGGCCCTGTGAATCCCAGCAACATATGACTAACTGTGACCCAGAAATAGCCACTGTCCACAAGGCATCCCCGGGGCCCCATTCATAGGGATCGGAACTGGACACCAATGGACAATTACGCATACCATTGTCCCATTTTGTCTCCCTTGGTCCAGGAAGGCTGAAATTCACACAGGACACTCCATGTAGAATGCAGACAGTGTGGCAAAAGTTACAAGGAAATCAGACAAACTTGAAAATTTGGCCAGACGTTGACTACGTGGTCCTCAGAAGGGTCAAATTTTCAAAGTTCTCCAAAATGGACCAAACTCATACTGGAAGACAGAGACCCATAGCAGAGTCCAAGTGCCAAGTTTAGGGCCTGTAGAACAAACAGGAACCAGATGGGAGTGAGGTAAGAGAAAGGGTTGATTTCTGTCCACTTCTAATCCTTATACACTGGGGGCCAAGGAAGCCTTGTGGACAGTGGCTTTTTCTCTGTCATGGATTGTCCTAGGATGCTGATACTCACAGGACAGACTCGGTGGAGCTTTGTGGGGTTGCCCTGTGAATGCCAGCAACGTAGGACCTACCCTGACTGAGAAAAAGTCTCTGTCCACAAGGCATCCCCAGGCTCCAATGCTCAGGGATTGGAAGTGGTTGGAAATGGACTATTACCCTTCCCCTTCTCCCACCGTGTCCCCCTTTGCTCTAGAAGGCTTAAACTTTCAATTTCAAACTATTTTAGGACCCAGGACACATTGGTAAAGTGTGGCAAAGTTTGGAGAAAATTTCAATTTTAGGGGACATCCTCCACGTCCCATACCCAGGAACAGTGCACCTTTCCTGTGAAAGTGTGAGGGGTTGGTCCTGGAGCCTTCCAGGGAGTACTGACAACATTTTTACCCAAAAATGAGGCCTCCAATGGGGGGTTATGCATAGCTCCAGGGGGGTCTCAGACCTGTAGCTAGCCCATTTGAGATCACTTTTCTTGGGGCATCTGACTTCCACAGATGGCCCTGGAGGGCCATATTTTTTTATTGTTTTATTTTTTTTTTTAACTTTGCTTGATTTTGCCCAAACTTTAGCCATGTCATACCTGTGTCAAATGAAGCACCCTGTCCCATTTTAGGGCCTGTGGGACAAACAGGGACAAAAGTAAGGGTATGTGTCTAAAAGCGTCCACTAGCAATCCCTTACCATTATGGTCCAGGGACACTGTGTGGACAGTGGCCATTTCTCAGTCATACATTGTCCAAGCAGGATGAAACTCACAGGGCAGACTCAGTGGAGCTCTAGAAACTGGCCCTGTGAATCCCAGCAACATATGACTAACTGTGACCCAGAAATAGCCACTGTCCACAAGGCATCCCCGGGGCCCCATTCATAGGGATCGGAACTGGACACCAATGGACAATTACGCATACCATTGTCCCATTTTGTCTCCCTTGGTCCAGGAAGGCTGAAATTCACACAGGACACTCCATGTAGAATGCAGACAGTGTGGCAAAAGTTACAAGGAAATCAGACAAACTTGAAAATTTGGCCAGACGTTGACTACGTGGTCCTCAGAAGGGTCAAATTTTCAAAGTTCTCCAAAATGGACCAAACTCATACTGGAAGACAGAGACCCATAGCAGAGTCCAAGTGCCAAGTTTAGGGCCTGTAGAACAAACAGGAACCAGATGGGAGTGAGGTAAGAGAAAGGGTTGATTTCTGTCCACTTCTAATCCTTATACACTGGGGGCCAAGGAAGCCTTGTGGACAGTGGCTTTTTCTCTGTCATGGATTGTCCTAGGATGCTGATACTCACAGGACAGACTCAGTGGAGCTTTGTGGGGTTGCCCTGTGAATGCCAGCAACGTAGGACCTACCCTGACTGAGAAAAAGTCTCTGTCCACAAGGCATCCCCAGGCTCCGATGCTCAGGGATTGGAAGTGGTTGGAAATGGACTATTACCCTTCCCCTTCTCCCACCGTGTCCCCCTTTGCTCTACAAGGCTTAAACTTTCAATTTCAAACTATTTTAGGACCCAGGACACATTGGTAAAGTGTGGCAAAGTTTGGAGAAAATTTCAATTTTAGCGGACATCCTCCACGTCCCATGCCCAGGAACAGTGCACCTTTCCTGGGAAAGTGTGAGGGGTTGGTCCTGGAGCCTTCCAGGGAGTACTGACAACATTTTTACCCAAACATGAGGCCTCCAATGGGGGGTTATGCATAGCTCCAGGGGGGTCTCAGACCTGTAGCTAGCCCATTTGAGATCACTTTTCTTGGGGCATCTGACTTCCACAGATGGCCCTGGAGGTCCATATTTTTTTATTGTTTTATTTTTTTTTTAACTTTGCTTGATTTTGCCCAAACTTTAGCCATGTCATACCTGTCTCAAATGAAGCACCCTGTCCCATTTTAGGGCCTGTGGGACAAACAGGGACAAAAGTAAGGGTATGTGTCTAAAAGCGTCCACTAGCAATCCCTTACCATTATGGTCCAGGGACACTGTGTGGACAGTGGCCATTTCTCAGTCATACATTGTCCAAGCAGGATGAAACTCACAGGGCAGACTCAGTGGAGCTCTAGAAACTGGCCCTGTGAATCCCAGCAACATATGACTAACTGTGACCCAGAAATAGCCACTGTCCACAAGGCATCCCCGGGGCCCCATTCATAGGGATCGGAACTGGACACCAATGGACAATTACGCATACCATTGTCCCATTTTGTCTCCCTTGGTCCAGGAAGGCTGAAATTCACACAGGACACTCCATGTAGAATGCAGACAGTGTGGCAAAAGTTACAAGGAAATCAGACAAACTTGAAAATTTGGCCAGACGTTGATTACGTGGTCCTCAGAAGGGTCAAATTTTCAAAGTTCTCCAAAATGGACCAAACTCATACTGGAAGACAGAGACCCATAGCAGAGTCCAAGTGCCAAGTTTAGGGCCTGTAGAACAAACAGGAACCAGATGGGAGTGAGGTAAGAGAAAGGGTTGATTTCTGTCCACTTCTAATCCTTATACACTGGGGGCCAAGGAAGCCTTGTGGACAGTGGCTTTTTCTCTGTCATGGATTGTCCTAGGATGCTGATACTCACAGGACAGACTCAGTGGAGCTTTGTGGGGTTGCCCTGTGAATGCCAGCAACGTAGGACCTACCCTGACTGAGAAAAAGTCTCTGTCCACAAGGCATCCCCAGGCTCCAATGCTCAGGGATTGGAAGTGGTTGGAAATGGACTATTACCCTTCCCCTTCTCCCACCGTGTCCCCCTTTGCTCTAGAAGGCTTAAACTTTCAATTTCAAACTATTTTAGGACCCAGGACACATTGGTAAAGTGTGGCAAAGTTTGGAGAAAATTTCAATTTTAGGGGACATCCTCCACGTCCCATACCCAGGAACAGTGCACCTTTCCTGTGAAAGTGTGAGGGGTTGGTCCTGGAGCCTTCCAGGGAGTACTGACAACATTTTTACCCAAACATGAGGCCTCCAATGGGGGGTTATGCATAGCTCCAGGGGGGTCTCAGACCTGTAGCTAGCCCATTTGAGATCACTTTTCTTGGGGCATCTGACTTCCACAGATGGCCCTGGAGGTCCATATTTTTTTATTGTTTTATTTTTTTTTTTTAACTTTGCTTGATTTTGCCCAAACTTTAGCCATGTCATACCTGTGTCAAATGAAGCACCCTGTCCCATTTTAGGGCCTGTGGGACAAACAGGGACAAAAGTAAGGGTATGTGTCTAAAAGCGTCCACTAGCAATCCCTTACCATTATGGTCCAGGGACACTGTGTGGACAGTGGCCATTTCTCAGTCATACATTGTCCAAGCAGGATGAAACTCACAGGGCAGACTCAGTGGAGCTCTAGAAACTGGCCCTGTGAATCCCAGCAACATATGACTAACTGTGACCCAGAAATAGCCACTGTCCACAAGGCATCCCCGGGGCCCCATTCATAGGGATCGGAACTGGACACCAATGGACAATTACGCATACCATTGTCCCATTTTGTCTCCCTTGGTCCAGGAAGGCTGAAATTCACACAGGACACTCCATGTAGAATGCAGACAGTGTGGCAAAAGTTACAAGGAAATCAGACAAACTTGAAAATTTGGCCAGACGTTGACTACGTGGTCCTCAGAAGGGTCAAATTTTCAAAGTTCTCCAAAATGGACCAAACTCATACTGGAAGACAGAGACCCATAGCAGAGTCCAAGTGCCAAGTTTAGGGCCTGTAGAACAAACAGGAACCAGATGGGAGTGAGGTAAGAGAAAGGGTTGATTTCTGTCCACTTCTAATCCTTATACACTGGGGGCCAAGGAAGCCTTGTGGACAGTGGCTTTTTCTCTGTCATGGATTGTCCTAGGATGCTGATACTCACAGGACAGACTCGGTGGAGCTTTGTGGGGTTGCCCTGTGAATGCCAGCAACGTAGGACCTACCCTGACTGAGAAAAAGTCTCTGTCCACAAGGCATCCCCAGGCTCCAATGCTCAGGGATTGGAAGTGGTTGGAAATGGACTATTACCCTTCCCCTTCTCCCACCGTGTCCCCCTTTGCTCTAGAAGGCTTAAACTTTCAATTTCAAACTATTTTAGGACCCAGGACACATTGGTAAAGTGTGGCAAAGTTTGGAGAAAATTTCAATTTTAGGGGACATCCTCCACGTCCCATACCCAGGAACAGTGCACCTTTCCTGTGAAAGTGTGAGGGGTTGGTCCTGGAGCCTTCCAGGGAGTACTGACAACATTTTTACCCAAAAATGAGGCCTCCAATGGGGGGTTATGCATAGCTCCAGGGGGGTCTCAGACCTGTAGCTAGCCCATTTGAGATCACTTTTCTTGGGGCATCTGACTTCCACAGATGGCCCTGGAGGGCCATATTTTTTTATTGTTTTATTTTTTTTTTTAACTTTGCTTGATTTTGCCCAAACTTTAGCCATGTCATACCTGTGTCAAATGAAGCACCCTGTCCCATTTTAGGGCCTGTGGGACAAACAGGGACAAAAGTAAGGGTATGTGTCTAAAAGCGTCCACTAGCAATCCCTTACCATTATGGTCCAGGGACACTGTGTGGACAGTGGCCATTTCTCAGTCATACATTGTCCAAGCAGGATGAAACTCACAGGGCAGACTCAGTGGAGCTCTAGAAACTGGCCCTGTGAATCCCAGCAACATATGACTAACTGTGACCCAGAAATAGCCACTGTCCACAAGGCATCCCCGGGGCCCCATTCATAGGGATCGGAACTGGACACCAATGGACAATTACGCATACCATTGTCCCATTTTGTCTCCCTTGGTCCAGGAAGGCTGAAATTCACACAGGACACTCCATGTAGAATGCAGACAGTGTGGCAAAAGTTACAAGGAAATCAGACAAACTTGAAAATTTGGCCAGACGTTGACTACGTGGTCCTCAGAAGGGTCAAATTTTCAAAGTTCTCCAAAATGGACCAAACTCATACTGGAAGACAGAGACCCATAGCAGAGTCCAAGTGCCAAGTTTAGAGCCTGTAGAACAAACAGGAACCAGATGGGAGTGAGGTAAGAGAAAGGGTTGATTTCTGTCCACTTCTAATCCTTATACACTGGGGGCCAAGGAAGCCTTGTGGACAGTGGCTTTTTCTCTGTCATGGATTGTCCTAGGATGCTGATACTCACAGGACAGACTCAGTGGAGCTTTGTGGGGTTGCCCTGTGAATGCCAGCAACGTAGGACCTACCCTGACTGAGAAAAAGTCTCTGTCCACAAGGCATCCCCAGGCTCCGATGCTCAGGGATTGGAAGTGGTTGGAAATGGACTATTACCCTTCCCCTTCTCCCACCGTGTCCCCCTTTGCTCTACAAGGCTTAAACTTTCAATTTCAAACTATTTTAGGACCCAGGACACATTGGTAAAGTGTGGCAAAGTTTGGAGAAAATTTCAATTTTAGCGGACATCCTCCACGTCCCATGCCCAGGAACAGTGCACCTTTCCTGGGAAAGTGTGAGGGGTTGGTCCTGGAGCCTTCCAGGGAGTACTGACAACATTTTTACCCAAACATGAGGCCTCCAATGGGGGGTTATGCATAGCTCCAGGGGGGTCTCAGACCTGTAGCTAGCCCATTTGAGATCACTTTTCTTGGGGCATCTGACTTCCACAGATGGCCCTGGAGGTCCATATTTTTTTATTGTTTTATTTTTTTTTTTAACTTTGCTTGATTTTGCCCAAACTTTAGCCATGTCATACCTGTGTCAAATGAAGCACCCTGTCCCATTTTAGGGCCTGTGGGACAAACAGGGACAAAAGTAAGGGTATGTGTCTAAAAGCGTCCACTAGCAATCCCTTACCATTATGGTCCAGGGACACTGTGTGGACAGTGGCCATTTCTCAGTCATACATTGTCCAAGCAGGATGAAACTCACAGGGCAGACTCAGTGGAGCTCTAGAAACTGGCCCTGTGAATCCCAGCAACATATGACTAACTGTGACCCAGAAATAGCCACTGTCCACAAGGCATCCCCGGGGCCCCATTCATAGGGATCGGAACTGGACACCAATGGACAATTACGCATACCATTGTCCCATTTTGTCTCCCTTGGTCCAGGAAGGCTGAAATTCACACAGGACACTCCATGTAGAATGCAGACAGTGTGGCAAAAGTTACAAGGAAATCAGACAAACTTGAAAATTTGGCCAGACGTTGACTACGTGGTCCTCAGAAGGGTCAAATTTTCAAAGTTCTCCAAAATGGACCAAACTCATACTGGAAGACAGAGACCCATAGCAGAGTCCAAGTGCCAAGTTTAGGGCCTGTAGAACAAACAGGAACCAGATGGGAGTGAGGTAAGAGAAAGGGTTGATTTCTGTCCACTTCTAATCCTTATACACTGGGGGCCAAGGAAGCCTTGTGGACAGTGGCTTTTTCTCTGTCATGGATTGTCCTAGGATGCTGATACTCACAGGACAGACTCAGTGGAGCTTTGTGGGGTTGCCCTGTGAATGCCAGCAACGTAGGACCTACCCTGACTGAGAAAAAGTCTCTGTCCACAAGGCATCCCCAGGCTCCAATGCTCAGGGATTGGAAGTGGTTGGAAATGGACTATTACCCTTCCCCTTCTCCCACCGTGTCCCCCTTTGCTCTAGAAGGCTTAAACTTTCAATTTCAAACTATTTTAGGACCCAGGACACATTGGTAAAGTGTGGCAAAGTTTGGAGAAAATTTCAATTTTAGGGGACATCCTCCACGTCCCATACCCAGGAACAGTGCACCTTTCCTGTGAAAGTGTGAGGGGTTGGTCCTGGAGCCTTCCAGGGAGTACTGACAACATTTTTACCCAAAAATGAGGCCTCCAATGGGGGGTTATGCATAGCTCCAGGGGGGTCTCAGACCTGTAGCTAGCCCATTTGAGATCACTTTTCTTGGGGCATCTGACTTCCACAGATGGCCCTGGAGGTCCATATTTTTTTATTGTTTTATTTTTTTTTTAACTTTGCTTGATTTTGCCCAAACTTTAGCCATGTCATACCTGTCTCAAATGAAGCACCCTGTCCCATTTTAGGGCCTGTGGGACAAACAGGGACAAAAGTAAGGGTATGTGTCTAAAAGCGTCCACTAGCAATCCCTTACCATTATGGTCCAGGGACACTGTGTGGACAGTGGCCATTTCTCAGTCATACATTGTCCAAGCAGGATGAAACTCACAGGGCAGACTCAGTGGAGCTCTAGAAACTGGCCCTGTGAATCCCAGCAACATATGACTAACTGTGACCCAGAAATAGCCACTGTCCACAAGGCATCCCCGGGGCCCCATTCATAGGGATCGGAACTGGACACCAATGGACAATTACGCATACCATTGTCCCATTTTGTCTCCCTTGGTCCAGGAAGGCTGAAATTCACACAGGACACTCCATGTAGAATGCAGACAGTGTGGCAAAAGTTACAAGGAAATCAGACAAACTTGAAAATTTGGCCAGACGTTGATTACGTGGTCCTCAGAAGGGTCAAATTTTCAAAGTTCTCCAAAATGGACCAAACTCATACTGGAAGACAGAGACCCATAGCAGAGTCCAAGTGCCAAGTTTAGGGCCTGTAGAACAAACAGGAACCAGATGGGAGTGAGGTAAGAGAAAGGGTTGATTTCTGTCCACTTCTAATCCTTATACACTGGGGGCCAAGGAAGCCTTGTGGACAGTGGCTTTTTCTCTGTCATGGATTGTCCTAGGATGCTGATACTCACAGGACAGACTCAGTGGAGCTTTGTGGGGTTGCCCTGTGAATGCCAGCAACGTAGGACCTACCCTGACTGAGAAAAAGTCTCTGTCCACAAGGCATCCCCAGGCTCCAATGCTCAGGGATTGGAAGTGGTTGGAAATGGACTATTACCCTTCCCCTTCTCCCACCGTGTCCCCCTTTGCTCTAGAAGGCTTAAACTTTCAATTTCAAACTATTTTAGGACCCAGGACACATTGGTAAAGTGTGGCAAAGTTTGGAGAAAATTTCAATTTTAGGGGACATCCTCCACGTCCCATACCCAGGAACAGTGCACCTTTCCTGTGAAAGTGTGAGGGGTTGGTCCTGGAGCCTTCCAGGGAGTACTGACAACATTTTTACCCAAACATGAGGCCTCCAATGGGGGGTTATGCATAGCTCCAGGGGGGTCTCAGACCTGTAGCTAGCCCATTTGAGATCACTTTTCTTGGGGCATCTGACTTCCACAGATGGCCCTGGAGGTCCATATTTTTTTATTGTTTTATTTTTTTTTTTTAACTTTGCTTGATTTTGCCCAAACTTTAGCCATGTCATACCTGTCTCAAATGAAGCACCCTGTCCCATTTTAGGGCCTGTGGGACAAACAGGGACAAAAGTAAGGGTATGTGTCTAAAAGCGTCCACTAGCAATCCCTTACCATTATGGTCCAGGGACACTGTGTGGACAGTGGCCATTTCTCAGTCATACATTGTCCAAGCAGGATGAAACTCACAGGGCAGACTCAGTGGAGCTCTAGAAACTGGCCCTGTGAATCCCAGCAACATATGACTAACTGTGACCCAGAAATAGCCACTGTCCACAAGGCATCCCCGGGGCCCCATTCATAGGGATCGGAACTGGACACCAATGGACAATTACGCATACCATTGTCCCATTTTGTCTCCCTTGGTCCAGGAAGGCTGAAATTCACACAGGACACTCCATGTAGAATGCAGACAGTGTGGCAAAAGTTACAAGGAAATCAGACAAACTTGAAAATTTGGCCAGACGTTGACTACGTGGTCCTCAGAAGGGTCAAATTTTCAAAGTTCTCCAAAATGGACCAAACTCATACTGGAAGACAGAGACCCATAGCAGAGTCCAAGTGCCAAGTTTAGGGCCTGTAGAACAAACAGGAACCAGATGGGAGTGAGGTAAGAGAAAGGGTTGATTTCTGTCCACTTCTAATCCTTATACACTGGGGGCCAAGGAAGCCTTGTGGACAGTGGCTTTTTCTCTGTCATGGATTGTCCTAGGATGCTGATACTCACAGGACAGACTCAGTGGAGCTTTGTGGGGTTGCCCTGTGAATGCCAGCAACGTAGGACCTACCCTGACTGAGAAAAAGTCTCTGTCCACAAGGCATCCCCAGGCTCCAATGCTCAGGGATTGGAAGTGGTTGGAAATGGACTATTACCCTTCCCCTTCTCCCACCGTGTCCCCCTTTGCTCTACAAGGCTTAAACTTTCAATTTCAAACTATTTTAGGACCCAGGACACATTGGTAAAGTGTGGCAAAGTTTGGAGAAAATTTCAATTTTAGCGGACATCCTCCACGTCCCATGCCCAGGAACAGTGCACCTTTCCTGGGAAAGTGTGAGGGGTTGGTCCTGGAGCCTTCCAGGGAGTACTGACAACATTTTTACCCAAACATGAGGCCTCCAATGGGGGGTTATGCATAGCTCCAGGGGGGTCTCAGACCTGTAGCTAGCCCATTTGAGATCACTTTTCTTGGGGCATCTGACTTCCACAGATGGCCCTGGAGGTCCATATTTTTTTATTGTTTTATTTTTTTTTTAACTTTGCTTGATTTTGCCCAAACTTTAGCCATGTCATACCTGTCTCAAATGAAGCACCCTGTCCCATTTTAGGGCCTGTGGGACAAACAGGGACAAAAGTAAGGGTATGTGTCTAAAAGTGTCCACTAGCAATCCCTTACCATTATGGTCCAGGGACACTGTGTGGACAGTGGCCATTTCTCAGTCATACATTGTCCAAGCAGGATGAAACTCACAGGGCAGACTCAGTGGAGCTCTAGAAACTGGCCCTGTGAATCCCAGCAACATATGACTAACTGTGACCCAGAAATAGCCACTGTCCACAAGGCATCCCCGGGGCCCCATTCATAGGGATCGGAACTGGACACCAATGGACAATTACGCATACCATTGTCCCATTTTGTCTCCCTTGGTCCAGGAAGGCTGAAATTCACACAGGACACTCCATGTAGAATGCAGACAGTGTGGCAAAAGTTACAAGGAAATCAGACAAACTTGAAAATTTGGCCAGACATTGACTACGTGGTCCTCAGAAGGGTCAAATTTTCAAAGTTCTCCAAAATGGACCAAACTCATACTGGAAGACAGAGACCCATAGCAGAGTCCAAGTGCCAAGTTTAGGGCCTGTAGAACAAACAGGAACCAGATGGGAGTGAGGTAAGAGAAAGGGTTGATTTCTGTCCACTTCTAATCCTTATACACTGGGGGCCAAGGAAGCCTTGTGGACAGTGGCTTTTTCTCTGTCATGGATTGTCCTAGGATGCTGATACTCACAGGACAGACTCGGTGGAGCTTTGTGGGGTTGCCCTGTGAATGCCAGCAACGTAGGACCTACCCTGACTGAGAAAAAGTCTCTGTCCACAAGGCATCCCCAGGCTCCAATGCTCAGGGATTGGAAGTGGTTGGAAATGGACTATTACCCTTCCCCTTCTCCCACCGTGTCCCCCTTTGCTCTAGAAGGCTTAAACTTTCAATTTCAAACTATTTTAGGACCCAGGACACATTGGTAAAGTGTGGCAAAGTTTGGAGAAAATTTCAATTTTAGCGGACATCCTCCACGTCCCATGCCCAGGAACAGTGCACCTTTCCTGGGAAAGTGTGAGGGGTTGGTCCTGGAGCCTTCCAGGGAGTACTGACAACATTTTTACCCAAACATGAGGCCTCCAATGGGGGGTTATGCATAGCTCCAGGGGGTCTCAGACCTGTAGCTAGCCCATTTGAGATCACTTTTCTTGGGGCATCTGACTTCCACAGATGGCCCTGGAGGTCCATATTTTTTTATTGTTTTATTTTTTTTTTTAACTTTGCTTGATTTTGCCCAAACTTTAGCCATGTCATACCTGTCTCAAATGAAGCACCCTGTCCTTTTTTAGGGCCTGTGGGACAAACAGGGACAAAAGTAAGGGTATGTGTCTAAAAGCGTCCACTAGCAATCCCTTACCATTATGGTCCAGGGACACTGTGTGGACAGTGGCCATTTCTCAGTCATACATTGTCCAAGCAGGATGAAACTCACAGGGCAGACTCAGTGGAGCTCTAGAAACTGGCCCTGTGAATCCCAGCAACATATGACTAACTGTGACCCAGAAATAGCCACTGTCCACAAGGCATCCCCGGGGCCCCATTCATAGGGATCGGAACTGGACACCAATGGACAATTACGCATACCATTGTCCCATTTTGTCTCCCTTGGTCCAGGAAGGCTGAAATTCACACAGGACACTCCATGTAGAATGCAGACAGTGTGGCAAAAGTTACAAGGAAATCAGACAAACTTGAAAATTTGGCCAGACGTTGACTACGTGGTCCTCAGAAGGGTCAAATTTTCAAAGTTCTCCAAAATGGACCAAACTCATACTGGAAGACAGAGACCCATAGCAGAGTCCAAGTGCCAAGTTTAGGGCCTGTAGAACAAACAGGAACCAGATGGGAGTGAGGTAAGAGAAAGGGTTGATTTCTGTCCACTTCTAATCCTTATACACTGGGGGCCAAGGAAGCCTTGTGGACAGTGGCTTTTTCTCTGTCATGGATTGTCCTAGGATGCTGATACTCACAGGACAGACTCAGTGGAGCTTTGTGGGGTTGCCCTGTGAATGCCAGCAACGTAGGACCTACCCTGACTGAGAAAAAGTCTCTGTCCACAAGGCATCCCCAGGCTCCGATGCTCAGGGATTGGAAGTGGTTGGAAATGGACTATTACCCTTCCCCTTCTCCCACCGTGTCCCCCTTTGCTCTACAAGGCTTAAACTTTCAATTTCAAACTATTTTAGGACCCAGGACACATTGGTAAAGTGTGGCAAAGTTTGGAGAAAATTTCAATTTTAGCGGACATCCTCCACGTCCCATGCCCAGGAACAGTGCACCTTTCCTGGGAAAGTGTGAGGGGTTGGTCCTGGAGCCTTCCAGGGAGTACTGACAACATTTTTACCCAAACATGAGGCCTCCAATGGGGGGTTATGCATAGCTCCAGGGGGGTCTCAGACCTGTAGCTAGCCCATTTGAGATCACTTTTCTTGGGGCATCTGACTTCCACAGATGGCCCTGGAGGTCCATATTTTTTTATTGTTTTATTTTTTTTTTAACTTTGCTTGATTTTGCCCAAACTTTAGCCATGTCATACCTGTCTCAAATGAAGCACCCTGTCCCATTTTAGGGCCTGTGGGACAAACAGGGACAAAAGTAAGGGTATGTGTCTAAAAGTGTCCACTAGCAATCCCTTACCATTATGGTCCAGGGACACTGTGTGGACAGTGGCCATTTCTCAGTCATACATTGTCCAAGCAGGATGAAACTCACAGGGCAGACTCAGTGGAGCTCTAGAAACTGGCCCTGTGAATCCCAGCAACATATGACTAACTGTGACCCAGAAATAGCCACTGTCCACAAGGCATCCCCGGGGCCCCATTCATAGGGATCGGAACTGGACACCAATGGACAATTACGCATACCATTGTCCCATTTTGTCTCCCTTGGTCCAGGAAGGCTGAAATTCACACAGGACACTCCATGTAGAATGCAGACAGTGTGGCAAAAGTTACAAGGAAATCAGACAAACTTGAAAATTTGGCCAGACGTTGACTACGTGGTCCTCAGAAGGGTCAAATTTTCAAAGTTCTCCAAAATGGACCAAACTCATACTGGAAGACAGAGACCCATAGCAGAGTCCAAGTGCCAAGTTTAGGGCCTGTAGAACAAACAGGAACCAGATGGGAGTGAGGTAAGAGAAAGGGTTGATTTCTGTCCACTTCTAATCCTTATACACTGGGGGCCAAGGAAGCCTTGTGGACAGTGGCTTTTTCTCTGTCATGGATTGTCCTAGGATGCTGATACTCACAGGACAGACTCGGTGGAGCTTTGTGGGGTTGCCCTGTGAATGCCAGCAACGTAGGACCTACCCTGACTGAGAAAAAGTCTCTGTCCACAAGGCATCCCCAGGCTCCAATGCTCAGGGATTGGAAGTGGTTGGAAATGGACTATTACCCTTCCCCTTCTCCCACCGTGTCCCCCTTTGCTCTAGAAGGCTTAAACTTTCAATTTCAAACTATTTTAGGACCCAGGACACATTGGTAAAGTGTGGCAAAGTTTGGAGAAAATTTCAATTTTAGCGGACATCCTCCACGTCCCATGCCCAGGAACAGTGCACCTTTCCTGGGAAAGTGTGAGGGGTTGGTCCTGGAGCCTTCCAGGGAGTACTGACAACATTTTTACCCAAACATGAGGCCTCCAATGGGGGGTTATGCATAGCTCCAGGGGGTCTCAGACCTGTAGCTAGCCCATTTGAGATCACTTTTCTTGGGGCATCTGACTTCCACAGATGGCCCTGGAGGTCCATATTTTTTTATTGTTTTATTTTTTTTTTAACTTTGCTTGATTTTGCCCAAACTTTAGCCATGTCATACCTGTCTCAAATGAAGCACCCTGTCCCATTTTAGGGCCTGTGGGACAAACAGGGACAAAAGTAAGGGTATGTGTCTAAAAGCGTCCACTAGCAATCCCTTACCATTATGGTCCAGGGACACTGTGTGGACAGTGGCCATTTCTCAGTCATACATTGTCCAAGCAGGATGAAACTCACAGGGCAGACTCAGTGGAGCTCTAGAAACTGGCCCTGTGAATCCCAGCAACATATGACTAACTGTGACCCAGAAATAGCCACTGTCCACAAGGCATCCCCGGGGCCCCATTCATAGGGATCGGAACTGGACACCAATGGACAATTACGCATACCATTGTCCCATTTTGTCTCCCTTGGTCCAGGAAGGCTGAAATTCACACAGGACACTCCATGTAGAATGCAGACAGTGTGGCAAAAGTTACAAGGAAATCAGACAAACTTGAAAATTTGGCCAGACGTTGACTACGTGGTCCTCAGAAGGGTCAAATTTTCAAAGTTCTCCAAAATGGACCAAACTCATACTGGAAGACAGAGACCCATAGCAGAGTCCAAGTGCCAAGTTTAGGGCCTGTAGAACAAACAGGAACCAGATGGGAGTGAGGTAAGAGAAAGGGTTGATTTCTGTCCACTTCTAATCCTTATACACTGGGGGCCAAGGAAGCCTTGTGGACAGTGGCTTTTTCTCTGTCATGGATTGTCCTAGGATGCTGATACTCACAGGACAGACTCGGTGGAGCTTTGTGGGGTTGCCCTGTGAATGCCAGCAACGTAGGACCTACCCTGACTGAGAAAAAGTCTCTGTCCACAAGGCATCCCCAGGCTCCAATGCTCAGGGATTGGAAGTGGTTGGAAATGGACTATTACCCTTCCCCTTCTCCCACCGTGTCCCCCTTTGCTCTAGAAGGCTTAAACTTTCAATTTCAAACTATTTTAGGACCCAGGACACATTGGTAAAGTGTGGCAAAGTTTGGAGAAAATTTCAATTTTAGCGGACATCCTCCACGTCCCATGCCCAGGAACAGTGCACCTTTCCTGGGAAAGTGTGAGGGGTTGGTCCTGGAGCCTTCCAGGGAGTACTGACAACATTTTTACCCAAACATGAGGCCTCCAATGGGGGGTTATGCATAGCTCCAGGGGGTCTCAGACCTGTAGCTAGCCCATTTGAGATCACTTTTCTTGGGGCATCTGACTTCCACAGATGGCCCTGGAGGTCCATATTTTTTTATTGTTTTATTTTTTTTTTTAACTTTGCTTGATTTTGCCCAAACTTTAGCCATGTCATACCTGTCTCAAATGAAGCACCCTGTCCCATTTTAGGGCCTGTGGGACAAACAGGGACAAAAGTAAGGGTATGTGTCTAAAAGCGTCCACTAGCAATCCCTTACCATTATGGTCCAGGGACACTGTGTGGACAGTGGCCATTTCTCAGTCATACATTGTCCAAGCAGGATGAAACTCACAGGGCAGACTCAGTGGAGCTCTAGAAACTGGCCCTGTGAATCCCAGCAACATATGACTAACTGTGACCCAGAAATAGCCACTGTCCACAAGGCATCCCCGGGGCCCCATTCATAGGGATCGGAACTGGACACCAATGGACAATTACGCATACCATTGTCCCATTTTGTCTCCCTTGGTCCAGGAAGGCTGAAATTCACACAGGACACTCCATGTAGAATGCAGACAGTGTGGCAAAAGTTACAAGGAAATCAGACAAACTTGAAAATTTGGCCAGACGTTGACTACGTGGTCCTCAGAAGGGTCAAATTTTCAAAGTTCTCCAAAATGGACCAAACTCATACTGGAAGACAGAGACCCATAGCAGAGTCCAAGTGCCAAGTTTAGGGCCTGTAGAACAAACAGGAACCAGATGGGAGTGAGGTAAGAGAAAGGGTTGATTTCTGTCCACTTCTAATCCTTATACACTGGGGGCCAAGGAAGCCTTGTGGACAGTGGCTTTTTCTCTGTCATGGATTGTCCTAGGATGCTGATACTCACAGGACAGACTCAGTGGAGCTTTGTGGGGTTGCCCTGTGAATGCCAGCAACGTAGGACCTACCCTGACTGAGAAAAAGTCTCTGTCCACAAGGCATCCCCAGGCTCCGATGCTCAGGGATTGGAAGTGGTTGGAAATGGACTATTACCCTTCCCCTTCTCCCACCGTGTCCCCCTTTGCTCTACAAGGCTTAAACTTTCAATTTCAAACTATTTTAGGACCCAGGACACATTGGTAAAGTGTGGCAAAGTTTGGAGAAAATTTCAATTTTAGCGGACATCCTCCACGTCCCATGCCCAGGAACAGTGCACCTTTCCTGGGAAAGTGTGAGGGGTTGGTCCTGGAGCCTTCCAGGGAGTACTGACAACATTTTTACCCAAACATGAGGCCTCCAATGGGGGGTTATGCATAGCTCCAGGGGGTCTCAGACCTGTAGCTAGCCCATTTGAGATCACTTTTCTTGGGGCATCTGACTTCCACAGATGGCCCTGGAGGTCCATATTTTTTTATTGTTTTATTTTTTTTTTTTAACTTTGCTTGATTTTGCCCAAACTTTAGCCATGTCATACCTGTGTCAAATGAAGCACCCTGTCCCATTTTAGGGCCTGTGGGACAAACAGGGACAAAAGTAAGGGTATGTGTCTAAAAGCGTCCACTAGCAATCCCTTACCATTATGGTCCAGGGACACTGTGTGGACAGTGGCCATTTCTCAGTCATACATTGTCCAAGCAGGATGAAACTCACAGGGCAGACTCAGTGGAGCTCTAGAAACTGGCCCTGTGAATCCCAGCAACATATGACTAACTGTGACCCAGAAATAGCCACTGTCCACAAGGCATCCCCGGGGCCCCATTCATAGGGATCGGAACTGGACACCAATGGACAATTACGCATACCATTGTCCCATTTTGTCTCCCTTGGTCCAGGAAGGCTGAAATTCACACAGGACACTCCATGTAGAATGCAGACAGTGTGGCAAAAGTTACAAGGAAATCAGACAAACTTGAAAATTTGGCCAGACGTTGACTACGTGGTCCTCAGAAGGGTCAAATTTTCAAAGTTCTCCAAAATGGACCAAACTCATACTGGAAGACAGAGACCCATAGCAGAGTCCAAGTGCCAAGTTTAGGGCCTGTAGAACAAACAGGAACCAGATGGGAGTGAGGTAAGAGAAAGGGTTGATTTCTGTCCACTTCTAATCCTTATACACTGGGGGCCAAGGAAGCCTTGTGGACAGTGGCTTTTTCTCTGTCATGGATTGTCCTAGGATGCTGATACTCACAGGACAGACTCAGTGGAGCTTTGTGGGGTTGCCCTGTGAATGCCAGCAACGTAGGACCTACCCTGACTGAGAAAAAGTCTCTGTCCACAAGGCATCCCCAGGCTCCGATGCTCAGGGATTGGAAGTGGTTGGAAATGGACTATTACCCTTCCCCTTCTCCCACCGTGTCCCCCTTTGCTCTAGAAGGCTTAAACTTTCAATTTCAAACTATTTTAGGACCCAGGACACATTGGTAAAGTGTGGCAAAGTTTGGAGAAAATTTCAATTTTACCGGACATCCTCCACGTCCCATGCCCAGGAACAGTGCACCTTTCCTGGGAAAGTGTGAGGGGTTGGTCCTGGAGCCTTCCAGGGAGTACTGACAACATTTTTACCCAAACATGAGGCCTCCAATGGGGGGTTATGCATAGCTCCAGGGGGGTCTCAGACCTGTAGCTAGCCCATTTGAGATCACTTTTCTTGGGGCATCTGACTTCCACAGATGGCCCTGGAGGTCCATATTTTTTTATTGTTTTATTTTTTTTTAACTTTGCTTGATTTTGCCCAAACTTTAGCCATGTCATACCTGTCTCAAATGAAGCACCCTGTCCCATTTTAGGGCCTGTGGGACAAACAGGGACAAAAGTAAGGGTATGTGTCTAAAAGCGTCCACTAGCAATCCCTTACCATTATGGTCCAGGGACACTGTGTGGACAGTGGCCATTTCTCAGTCATACATTGTCCAAGCAGGATGAAACTCACAGGGCAGACTCAGTGGAGCTCTAGAAACTGGCCCTGTGAATCCCAGCAACATATGACTAACTGTGACCCAGAAATAGCCACTGTCCACAAGGCATCCCCGGGGCCCCATTCATAGGGATCGGAACTGGACACCAATGGACAATTACGCATACCATTGTCCCATTTTGTCTCCCTTGGTCCAGGAAGGCTGAAATTCACACAGGACACTCCATGTAGAATGCAGACAGTGTGGCAAAAGTTACAAGGAAATCAGACAAACTTGAAAATTTGGCCAGACGTTGATTACGTGGTCCTCAGAAGGGTCAAATTTTCAAAGTTCTCCAAAATGGACCAAACTCATACTGGAAGACAGAGACCCATAGCAGAGTCCAAGTGCCAAGTTTAGGGCCTGTAGAACAAACAGGAACCAGATGGGAGTGAGGTAAGAGAAAGGGTTGATTTCTGTCCACTTCTAATCCTTATACACTGGGGGCCAAGGAAGCCTTGTGGACAGTGGCTTTTTCTCTGTCATGGATTGTCCTAGGATGCTGATACTCACAGGACAGACTCAGTGGAGCTTTGTGGGGTTGCCCTGTGAATGCCAGCAACGTAGGACCTACCCTGACTGAGAAAAAGTCTCTGTCCACAAGGCATCCCCCGGCTCCGATGCTCAGGGATTGGAAGTGGTTGGAAATGGACTATTACCCTTCCCCTTCTCCCACCGTGTCCCCCTTTGCTCTAGAAGGCTTAAACTTTCAATTTCAAACTATTTTAGGACCCAGGACACATTGGTAAAGTGTGGCAAAGTTTGGAGAAAATTTCAATTTTACCGGACATCCTCCACGTCCCATGCCCAGGAACAGTGCACCTTTCCTGGGAAAGTGTGAGGGGTTGGTCCTGGAGCCTTCCAGGGAGTACTGACAACATTTTTACCCAAACATGAGGCCTCCAATGGGGGGTTATGCATAGCTCCAGGGGGGTCTCAGACCTGTAGCTAGCCCATTTGAGATCACTTTTCTTGGGGCATCTGACTTCCACAGATGGCCCTGGAGGTCCTTTTTTTTTTTTTTTAATTTTATTTATTTTTTTTTAACTTTGCTTGATTTTGCCCAAACTTTAGCCATGTCATACCTGTCTCAAATGAAGCACCCTGTCCCATTTTAGGGCCTGTGGGACAAACAGGGACAAAAGTAAGGGTATGTGTCTAAAAGCGTCCACTAGCAATCCCTTACCATTATGGTCCAGGGACACTGTGTGGACAGTGGCCATTTCTCAGTCATACATTGTCCAAGCAGGATGAAACTCACAGGGCAGACTCAGTGGAGCTCTAGAAACTGGCCCTGTGAATCCCAGCAACATATGACTAACTGTGACCCAGAAATAGCCACTGTCCACAAGGCATCCCCGGGGCCCCATTCATAGGGATCGGAACTGGACACCAATGGACAATTACGCATACCATTGTCCCATTTTGTCTCCCTTGGTCCAGGAAGGCTGAAATTCACACAGGACACTCCATGTAGAATGCAGACAGTGTGGCAAAAGTTACAAGGAAATCAGACAAACTTGAAAATTTGGCCAGACGTTGACTACGTGGTCCTCAGAAGGGTCAAATTTTCAAAGTTCTCCAAAATGGACCAAACTCATACTGGAAGACAGAGACCCATAGCAGAGTCCAAGTGCCAAGTTTAGGGCCTGTAGAACAAACAGGAACCAGATGGGAGTGAGGTAAGAGAAAGGGTTGATTTCTGTCCACTTCTAATCCTTATACACTGGGGGCCAAGGAAGCCTTGTGGACAGTGGCTTTTTCTCTGTCATGGATTGTCCTAGGATGCTGATACTCACAGGACAGACTCAGTGGAGCTTTGTGGGGTTGCCCTGTGAATGCCAGCAACGTAGGACCTACCCTGACTGAGAAAAAGTCTCTGTCCACAAGGCATCCCCAGGCTCCAATGCTCAGGGATTGGAAGTGGTTGGAAATGGACTATTACCCTTCCCCTTCTCCCACCGTGTCCCCCTTTGCTCTAGAAGGCTTAAACTTTCAATTTCAAACTATTTTAGGACCCAGGACACATTGGTAAAGTGTGGCAAAGTTTGGAGAAAATTTCAATTTTAGGGGACATCCTCCACGTCCCATACCCAGGAACAGTGCACCTTTCCTGTGAAAGTGTGAGGGGTTGGTCCTGGAGCCTTCCAGGGAGTACTGACAACATTTTTACCCAAAAATGAGGCCTCCAATGGGGGGTTATGCATAGCTCCAGGGGGGTCTCAGACCTGTAGCTAGCCCATTTGAGATCACTTTTCTTGGGGCATCTGACTTCCACAGATGGCCCTGGAGGTCCATATTTTTTTATTGTTTTATTTTTTTTTTTAACTTTGCTTGATTTTGCCCAAACTTTAGCCATGTCATACCTGTGTCAAATGAAGCACCCTGTCCCATTTTAGGGCCTGTGGGACAAACAGGGACAAAAGTAAGGGTATGTGTCTAAAAGCGTCCACTAGCAATCCCTTACCATTATGGTCCAGGGACACTTTGTGGACAGCGGCCATTTCTCAGTCATACATTGTCCAAGCAGGATGAAACTCACAGGGCAGACTCAGTGGAGCTCTAGAAACTGGCCCTGTGAATCCCAGCAACATATGACTAACTGTGACCCAGAAATAGCCACTGTCCACAAGGCATCCCCGGGGCCCCATTCATAGGGATCGGAACTGGACACCAATGGACAATTACGCATACCATTGTCCCATTTTGTCTCCCTTGGTCCAGGAAGGCTGAAATTCACACAGGACACTCCATGTAGAATGCAGACAGTGTGGCAAAAGTTACAAGGAAATCAGACAAACTTGAAAATTTGGCCAGACGTTGACTACGTGGTCCTCAGAAGGGTCAAATTTTCAAAGTTCTCCAAAATGGACCAAACTCATACTGGAAGACAGAGACCCATAGCAGAGTCCAAGTGCCAAGTTTAGGGCCTGTAGAACAAACAGGAACCAGATGGGAGTGAGGTAAGAGAAAGGGTTGATTTCTGTCCACTTCTAATCCTTATACACTGGGGGCCAAGGAAGCCTTGTGGACAGTGGCTTTTTCTCTGTCATGGATTGTCCTAGGATGCTGATACTCACAGGACAGACTCAGTGGAGCTTTGTGGGGTTGCCCTGTGAATGCCAGCAACGTAGGACCTACCCTGACTGAGAAAAAGTCTCTGTCCACAAGGCATCCCCAGGCTCCGATGCTCAGGGATTGGAAGTGGTTGGAAATGGACTATTACCCTTCCCCTTCTCCCACCGTGTCCCCCTTTGCTCTACAAGGCTTAAACTTTCAATTTCAAACTATTTTAGGACCCAGGACACATTGGTAAAGTGTGGCAAAGTTTGGAGAAAATTTCAATTTTAGCGGACATCCTCCACGTCCCATGCCCAGGAACGGTGCACCTTTCCTGGGAAAGTGTGAGGGGTTGGTCCTGGAGCCTTCCAGGGAGTACTGACAACATTTTTACCCAAACATGAGGCCTCCAATGGGGGGTTATGCATAGCTCCAGGGGGGTCTCAGACCTGTAGCTAGCCCATTTGAGATCACTTTTCTTGGGGCATCTGACTTCCACAGATGGCCCTGGAGGTCCATATTTTTTTATTGTTTTATTTTTTTTTTTTAACTTTGCTTGATTTTGCCCAAACTTTAGCCATGTCATACCTGTGTCAAATGAAGCACCCTGTCCCATTTTAGGGCCTGTGGGACAAACAGGGACAAAAGTAAGGGTATGTGTCTAAAAGCGTCCACTAGCAATCCCTTACCATTATGGTCCAGGGACACTGTGTGGACAGTGGCCATTTCTCAGTCATACATTGTCCAAGCAGGATGAAACTCACAGGGCAGACTCAGTGGAGCTCTAGAAACTGGCCCTGTGAATCCCAGCAACATATGACTAACTGTGACCCAGAAATAGCCACTGTCCACAAGGCATCCCCGGGGCCCCATTCATAGGGATCGGAACTGGACACCAATGGACAATTACGCATACCATTGTCCCATTTTGTCTCCCTTGGTCCAGGAAGGCTGAAATTCACACAGGACACTCCATGTAGAATGCAGACAGTGTGGCAAAAGTTACAAGGAAATCAGACAAACTTGAAAATTTGGCCAGACGTTGACTACGTGGTCCTCAGAAGGGTCAAATTTTCAAAGTTCTCCAAAATGGACCAAACTCATACTGGAAGACAGAGACCCATAGCAGAGTCCAAGTGCCAAGTTTAGGGCCTGTAGAACAAACAGGAACCAGATGGGAGTGAGGTAAGAGAAAGGGTTGATTTCTGTCCACTTCTAATCCTTATACACTGGGGGCCAAGGAAGCCTTGTGGACAGTGGCTTTTTCTCTGTCATGGATTGTCCTAGGATGCTGATACTCACAGGACAGACTCAGTGGAGCTTTGTGGGGTTGCCCTGTGAATGCCAGCAACGTAGGACCTACCCTGACTGAGAAAAAGTCTCTGTCCACAAGGCATCCCCAGGCTCCGATGCTCAGGGATTGGAAGTGGTTGGAAATGGACTATTACCCTTCCCCTTCTCCCACCGTGTCCCCCTTTGCTCTAGAAGGCTTAAACTTTCAATTTCAAACTATTTTAGGACCCAGGACACATTGGTAAAGTGTGGCAAAGTTTGGAGAAAATTTCAATTTTAGCGGACATCCTCCACGTCCCATGCCCAGGAACAGTGCACCTTTCCTGGGAAAGTGTGAGGGGTTGGTCCTGGAGCCTTCCAGGGAGTACTGACAACATTTTTACCCAAACATGAGGCCTCCAATGGGGGGTTATGCATAGCTCCAGGGGGGTCTCAGACCTGTAGCTAGCCCATTTGAGATCACTTTTCTTGGGGCATCTGACTTCCACAGATGGCCCTGGAGGTCCATATTTTTTTATTGTTTTTTTTTTTTTTTTAACTTTGCTTGATTTTGCCCAAACTTTAGCCATGTCATACCTGTCCCAAATGAACCACCCTGTCCCATTTTAGGGCCTGTGGGACAAACAGGTACAAAAGTAAGGGTATGTGTCTAAAAGCGTCCACTAGCAATCCCTTACCATTATGGTCCAGGGACACTTTGTGGACAGCGGCCATTTCTCAGTCATACATTGTCCAAGCAGGATGAAACTCACAGGGCAGACTCAGTGGAGCTCTAGAAACTGGCCCTGTGAATCCCAGCAACATATGACTAACTGTGACCCAGAAATAGCCACTGTCCACAAGGCATCCCCGGGGCCCCATTCATAGGGATCGGAACTGGACACCAATGGACAATTACGCATACCATTGTCCCATTTTGTCTCCCTTGGTCCAGGAAGGCTGAAATTCACACAGGACACTCCATGTAGAATGCAGACAGTGTGGCAAAAGTTACAAGGAAATCAGACAAACTTGAAAATTTGGCCAGACGTTGACTACGTGGTCCTCAGAAGGGTCAAATTTTCAAAGTTCTCCAAAATGGACCAAACTCATACTGGAAGACAGAGACCCATAGCAGAGTCCAAGTGCCAAGTTTAGGGCCTGTAGAACAAACAGGAACCAGATGGGAGTGAGGTAAGAGAAAGGGTTGATTTCTGTCCACTTCTAATCCTTATACACTGGGGGCCAAGGAAGCCTTGTGGACAGTGGCTTTTTCTCTGTCATGGATTGTCCTAGGATGCTGATACTCACAGGACAGACTCAGTGGAGCTTTGTGGGGTTGCCCTGTGAATGCCAGCAACGTAGGACCTACCCTGACTGAGAAAAAGTCTCTGTCCACAAGGCATCCCCAGGCTCCAATGCTCAGGGATTGGAAGTGGTTGGAAATGGACTATTACCCTTCCCCTTCTCCCACCGTGTCCCCCTTTGCTCTAGAAGGCTTAAACTTTCAATTTCAAACTATTTTAGGACCCAGGACACATTGGTAAAGTGTGGCAAAGTTTGGAGAAAATTTCAATTTTAGCGGACATCCTCCACGTCCCATGCCCAGGAACGGTGCACCTTTCCTGGGAAAGTGTGAGGGGTTGGTCCTGGAGCCTTCCAGGGAGTACTGACAACATTTTTACCCAAACATGAGGCCTCCAATGGGGGGTTATGCATAGCTCCAGGGGGGTCTCAGACCTGTAGCTAGCCCATTTGAGATCACTTTTCTTGGGGCATCTGACTTCCACAGATGGCCCTGGAGGTCCATATTTTTTTATTGTTTTATTTTTTTTTTTAACTTTGCTTGATTTTGCCCAAACTTTAGCCATGTCATACCTGTCTCAAATGAAGCACCCTGTCCCATTTTAGGGCCTGTGGGACAAACAGGGACAAAAGTAAGGGTATGTGTCTAAAAGCGTCCACTAGCAATCCCTTACCATTATGGTCCAGGGACACTGTGTGGACAGTGGCCATTTCTCAGTCATACATTGTCCAAGCAGGATGAAACTCACAGGGCAGACTCAGTGGAGCTCTAGAAACTGGCCCTGTGAATCCCAGCAACATATGACTAACTGTGACCCAGAAATAGCCACTGTCCACAAGGCATCCCCGGGGCCCCATTCATAGGGATCGGAACTGGACACCAATGGACAATTACGCATACCATTGTCCCATTTTGTCTCCCTTGGTCCAGGAAGGCTGAAATTCACACAGGACACTCCATGTAGAATGCAGACAGTGTGGCAAAAGTTACAAGGAAATCAGACAAACTTGAAAATTTGGCCAGACGTTGACTACGTGGTCCTCAGAAGGGTCAAATTTTCAAAGTTCTCCAAAATGGACCAAACTCATACTGGAAGACAGAGACCCATAGCAGAGTCCAAGTGCCAAGTTTAGGGCCTGTAGAACAAACAGGAACCAGATGGGAGTGAGGTAAGAGAAAGGGTTGATTTCTGTCCACTTCTAATCCTTATACACTGGGGGCCAAGGAAGCCTTGTGGACAGTGGCTTTTTCTCTGTCATGGATTGTCCTAGGATGCTGATACTCACAGGACAGACTCAGTGGAGCTTTGTGGGGTTGCCCTGTGAATGCCAGCAACGTAGGACCTACCCTGACTGAGAAAAAGTCTCTGTCCACAAGGCATCCCCAGGCTCCAATGCTCAGGGATTGGAAGTGGTTGGAAATGGACTATTACCCTTCCCCTTCTCCCACCGTGTCCCCCTTTGCTCTAGAAGGCTTAAACTTTCAATTTCAAACTATTTTAGGACCCAGGACACATTGGTAAAGTGTGGCAAAGTTTGGAGAAAATTTCAATTTTAGGGGACATCCTCCATGTCCCATGCCCAGGAACAGTGCACCTTTCCTGGGAAAGTGTGAGGGGTTGGTCCTGGAGCCTTCCAGGGAGTACTGACAACATTTTTACCCAAAAATGAGGCCTCCAATGGGGGGTTATGCATAGCTCCAGGGGGGTCTCAGACCTGTAGCTAGCCCATTTGAGATCACTTTTCTTGGGGCATCTGACTTCCACAGATGGCCCTGGAGGTCCATATTTTTTTATTGTTTTATTTTTTTTTTAACTTTGCTTGATTTTGCCCAAACTTTAGCCATGTCATACCTGTCTCAAATGAAGCACCCTGTCCCATTTTAGGGCCTGTGGGACAAACAGGGACAAAAGTAAGGGTATGTGTCTAAAAGCGTCCACTAGCAATCCCTTACCATTATGGTCCAGGGACACTGTGTGGACAGTGGCCATTTCTCAGTCATACATTGTCCAAGCAGGATGAAACTCACAGGGCAGACTCAGTGGAGCTCTAGAAACTGGCCCTGTGAATCCCAGCAACATATGACTAACTGTGACCCAGAAATAGCCACTGTCCACAAGGCATCCCCGGGGCCCCATTCATAGGGATCGGAACTGGACACCAATGGACAATTACGCATACCATTGTCCCATTTTGTCTCCCTTGGTCCAGGAAGGCTGAAATTCACACAGGACACTCCATGTAGAATGCAGACAGTGTGGCCAAAGTTACAAGGAAATCAGACAAACTTGAAAATTTGGCCAGACGTTGACTACGTGGTCCTCAGAAGGGTCAAATTTTCAAAGTTCTCCAAAATGGACCAAACTCATACTGGAAGACAGAGACCCATAGCAGAGTCCAAGTCCCAAGTTTAGGGCCTGTAGAACAAACAGGAACCAGATGGGAGTGAGGTAAGAGAAAGGGTTGATTTCTGTCCACTTCTAATCCTTATACACTGGGGGCCAAGGAAGCCTTGTGGACAGTGGCTTTTTCTCTGTCATGGATTGTCCTAGGATGCTGATACTCACAGGACAGACTCAGTGGAGCTTTGTGGGGTTGCCCTGTGAATGCCAGCAACGTAGGACCTACCCTGACTGAGAAAAAGTCTCTGTCCACAAGGCATCCCCAGGCTCCAATGCTCAGGGATTGGAAGTGGTTGGAAATGGACTATTACCCTTCCCCTTCTCCCACCGTGTCCCCCTTTGCTCTAGAAGGCTTAAACTTTCAATTTCAAACTATTTTAGGACCCAGGACACATTGGTAAAGTGTGGCAAAGTTTGGAGAAAATTTCAATTTTAGGGGACATCCTCCACGTCCCATACCCAGGAACAGTGCACCTTTCCTGTGAAAGTGTGAGGGGTTGGTCCTGGAGCCTTCCAGGGAGTACTGACAACATTTTTACCCAAAAATGAGGCCTCCAATGGGGGGTTATGCATAGCTCCAGGGGGGTCTCAGACCTGTAGCTAGCCCATTTGAGATCACTTTTCTTGGGGCATCTGACTTCCACAGATGGCCCTGGAGGTCCATATTTTTTTATTGTTTTATTTTTTTTTTAAAACTTTGCTTGATTTTGCCCAAACTTTAGCCATGTCATACCTGTGTCAAATGAAGCACCCTGTCCCATTTTAGGGCCTGTGGGACAAACAGGGACAAAAGTAAGGGTATGTGTCTAAAAGCGTCCACTAGCAATCCCTTACCATTATGGTCCAGGGACACTGTGTGGACAGTGGCCATTTCTCAGTCATACATTGTCCAAGCAGGATGAAACTCACAGGGCAGACTCAGTGGAGCTCTAGAAACTGGCCCTGTGAATCCCAGCAACATATGACTAACTGTGACCCAGAAATAGCCACTGTCCACAAGGCATCCCCGGGGCCCCATTCATAGGGATCGGAACTGGACACCAATGGACAATTACGCATACCATTGTCCCATTTTGTCTCCCTTGGTCCAGGAAGGCTGAAATTCACACAGGACACTCCATGTAGAATGCAGACAGTGTGGCAAAAGTTACAAGGAAATCAGACAAACTTGAAAATTTGGCCAGACGTTGACTACGTGGTCCTCAGAAGGGTCAAATTTTCAAAGTTCTCCAAAATGGACCAAACTCATACTGGAAGACAGAGACCCATAGCAGAGTCCAAGTGCCAAGTTTAGGGCCTGTAGAACAAACAGGAACCAGATGGGAGTGAGGTAAGAGAAAGGGTTGATTTCTGTCCACTTCTAATCCTTATACACTGGGGGCCAAGGAAGCCTTGTGGACAGTGGCTTTTTCTCTGTCATGGATTGTCCTAGGATGCTGATACTCACAGGACAGACTCAGTGGAGCTTTGTGGGGTTGCCCTGTGAATGCCAGCAACGTAGGACCTACCCTGACTGAGAAAAAGTCTCTGTCCACAAGGCATCCCCAGGCTCCAATGCTCAGGGATTGGAAGTGGTTGGAAATGGACTATTACCCTTCCCCTTCTCCCACCGTGTCCCCCTTTGCTCTACAAGGCTTAAACTTTCAATTTCAAACTATTTTAGGACCCAGGACACATTGGTAAAGTGTGGCAAAGTTTGGAGAAAATTTCAATTTTAGGGGACATCCTCCATGTCCCATGCCCAGGAACAGTGCACCTTTCCTGGGAAAGTGTGAGGGGTTGGTCCTGGAGCCTTCCAGGGAGTACTGACAACATTTTTACCCAAAAATGAGGCCTCCAATGGGGGGTTATGCATAGCTCCAGGGGGGTCTCAGACCTGTAGCTAGCCCATTTGAGATCACTTTTCTTGGGGCATCTGACTTCCACAGATGGCCCTGGAGGTCCATATTTTTTTATTGTTTTATTTTTTTTTTTAACTTTGCTTGATTTTGCCCAAACTTTAGCCATGTCATACCTGTGTCAAATGAAGCACCCTGTCCCATTTTAGGGCCTGTGGGACAAACAGGGACAAAAGTAAGGGTATGTGTCTAAAAGCGTCCACTAGCAATCCCTTACCATTATGGTCCAGGGACACTGTGTGGACAGTGGCCATTTCTCAGTCATACATTGTCCAAGCAGGATGAAACTCACAGGGCAGACTCAGTGGAGCTCTAGAAACTGGCCCTGTGAATCCCAGCAACATATGACTAACTGTGACCCAGAAATAGCCACTGTCCACAAGGCATCCCCGGGGCCCCATTCATAGGGATCGGAACTGGACACCAATGGACAATTACGCATACCATTGTCCCATTTTGTCTCCCTTGGTCCAGGAAGGCTGAAATTCACACAGGACACTCCATGTAGAATGCAGACAGTGTGGCAAAAGTTACAAGGAAATCAGACAAACTTGAAAATTTGGCCAGACGTTGACTACGTGGTCCTCAGAAGGGTCAAATTTTCAAAGTTCTCCAAAATGGACCAAACTCATACTGGAAGACAGAGACCCATAGCAGAGTCCAAGTGCCAAGTTTAGGGCCTGTAGAACAAACAGGAACCAGATGGGAGTGAGGTAAGAGAAAGGGTTGATTTCTGTCCACTTCTAATCCTTATACACTGGGGGCCAAGGAAGCCTTGTGGACAGTGGCTTTTTCTCTGTCATGGATTGTCCTAGGATGCTGATACTCACAGGACAGACTCAGTGGAGCTTTGTGGGGTTGCCCTGTGAATGCCAGCAACGTAGGACCTACCCTGACTGAGAAAAAGTCTCTGTCCACAAGGCATCCCCAGGCTCCGATGCTCAGGGATTGGAAGTGGTTGGAAATGGACTATTACCCTTCCCCTTCTCCCACCGTGTCCCCCTTTGCTCTAGAAGGCTTAAACTTTCAATTTCAAACTATTTTAGGACCCAGGACACATTGGTAAAGTGTGGCAAAGTTTGGAGAAAATTTCAATTTTAGCGGACATCCTCCACGTCCCATGCCCAGGAACAGTGCACCTTTCCTGGGAAAGTGTGAGGGGTTGGTCCTGGAGCCTTCCAGGGAGTACTGACAACATTTTTACCCAAACATGAGGCCTCCAATGGGGGGTTATGCATAGCTCCAGGGGGGTCTCAGACCTGTAGCTAGCCCATTTGAGATCACTTTTCTTGGGGCATCTGACTTCCACAGATGGCCCTGGAGGTCCATATTTTTTTATTGTTTTATTTTTTTTTTAACTTTGCTTGATTTTGCCCAAACTTTAGCCATGTCATACCTGTCTCAAATGAAGCACCCTGTCCCATTTTAGGGCCTGTGGGACAAACAGGGACAAAAGTAAGGGTATGTGTCTAAAAGCGTCCACTAGCAATCCCTTACCATTATGGTCCAGGGACACTGTGTGGACAGTGGCCATTTCTCAGTCATACATTGTCCAAGCAGGATGAAACTCACAGGGCAGACTCAGTGGAGCTCTAGAAACTGGCCCTGTGAATCCCAGCAACATATGACTAACTGTGACCCAGAAATAGCCACTGTCCACAAGGCATCCCCGGGGCCCCATTCATAGGGATCGGAACTGGACACCAATGGACAATTACGCATACCATTGTCCCATTTTGTCTCCCTTGGTCCAGGAAGGCTGAAATTCACACAGGACACTCCATGTAGAATGCAGACAGTGTGGCAAAAGTTACAAGGAAATCAGACAAACTTGAAAATTTGGCCAGACGTTGACTACGTGGTCCTCAGAAGGGTCAAATTTTCAAAGTTCTCCAAAATGGACCAAACTCATACTGGAAGACAGAGACCCATAGCAGAGTCCAAGTGCCAAGTTTAGGGCCTGTAGAACAAACAGGAACCAGATGGGAGTGAGGTAAGAGAAAGGGTTGATTTCTGTCCACTTCTAATCCTTATACACTGGGGGCCAAGGAAGCCTTGTGGACAGTGGCTTTTTCTCTGTCATGGATTGTCCTAGGATGCTGATACTCACAGGACAGACTCAGTGGAGCTTTGTGGGGTTGCCCTGTGAATGCCAGCAACGTAGGACCTACCCTGACTGAGAAAAAGTCTCTGTCCACAAGGCATCCCCAGGCTCCGATGCTCAGGGATTGGAAGTGGTTGGAAATGGACTATTACCCTTCCCCTTCTCCCACCGTGTCCCCCTTTGCTCTAGAAGGCTTAAACTTTCAATTTCAAACTATTTTAGGACCCAGGACACATTGGTAAAGTGTGGCAAAGTTTGGAGAAAATTTCAATTTTAGGGGACATCCTCCACGTCCCATGCCCAGGAACAGTGCACCTTTCCTGGGAAAGTGTGAGGGGTTGGTCCTGGAGCCTTCCAGGGAGTACTGACAACATTTTTACCCAAAAATGAGGCCTCCAATGGGGGGTTATGCATAGCTCCAGGGGGGTCTCAGACCTGTAGCTAGCCCATTTGAGATCACTTTTCTTGGGGCATCTGACTTCCACAGATGGCCCTGGAGGTCCATATTTTTTTATTGTTTTATTTTTTTTTTAAAACTTTGCTTGATTTTGCCCAAACTTTAGCCATGTCATACCTGTGTCAAATGAAGCACCCTGTCCCATTTTAGGGCCTGTGGGACAAACAGGGACAAAAGTAAGGGTATGTGTCTAAAAGTGTCCACTAGCAATCCCTTACCATTATGGTCCAGGGACACTGTGTGGACAGTGGCCATTTCTCAGTCATACATTGTCCAAGCAGGATGAAACTCACAGGGCAGACTCAGTGGAGCTCTAGAAACTGGCCCTGTGAATCCCAGCAACATATGACTAACTGTGACCCAGAAATAGCCACTGTCCACAAGGCATCCCCGGGGCCCCATTCATAGGGATCGGAACTGGACACCAATGGACAATTACGCATACCATTGTCCCATTTTGTCTCCCTTGGTCCAGGAAGGCTGAAATTCACACAGGACACTCCATGTAGAATGCAGACAGTGTGGCAAAAGTTACAAGGAAATCAGACAAACTTGAAAATTTGGCCAGACGTTGACTACGTGGTCCTCAGAAGGGTCAAATTTTCAAAGTTCTCCAAAATGGACCAAACTCATACTGGAAGACAGAGACCCATAGCAGAGTCCAAGTGCCAAGTTTAGGGCCTGTAGAACAAACAGGAACCAGATGGGAGTGAGGTAAGAGAAAGGGTTGATTTCTGTCCACTTCTAATCCTTATACACTGGGGGCCAAGGAAGCCTTGTGGACAGTGGCTTTTTCTCTGTTATGGATTGTCCTAGGATGCTGATACTCACAGGACAGACTCAGTGGAGCTTTGTGGGGTTGCCCTGTGAATGCCAGCAACGTAGGACCTACCCTGACTGAGAAAAAGTCTCTGTCCACAAGGCATCCCCAGGCTCCGATGCTCAGGGATTGGAAGTGGTTGGAAATGGACTATTACCCTTCCCCTTCTCCCACCGTGTCCCCCTTTGCTCTAGAAGGCTTAAACTTTCAATTTCAAACTATTTTAGGACCCAGGACACATTGGTAAAGTGTGGCAAAGTTTGGAGAAAATTTCAATTTTAGGGGACATCCTCCACGTCCCATGCCCAGGAACAGTGCACCTTTCCTGGGAAAGTGTGAGGGGTTGGTCCTGGAGCCTTCCAGGGAGTACTGACAACATTTTTACCCAAAAATGAGGCCTCCAATGGGGGGTTATGCATAGCTCCAGGGGGGTCTCAGACCTGTAGCTAGCCCATTTGAGATCACTTTTCTTGGGGCATCTGACTTCCACAGATGGCCCTGGAGGTCCATATTTTTTTATTGTTTTATTTTTTTTTAAAACTTTGCTTGATTTTGCCCAAACTTTAGCCATGTCATACCTGTGTCAAATGAAGCACCCTGTCCCATTTTAGGGCCTGTGGGACAAACAGGGACAAAAGTAAGGGTATGTGTCTAAAAGTGTCCACTAGCAATCCCTTACCATTATGGTCCAGGGACACTGTGTGGACAGTGGCCATTTCTCAGTCATACATTGTCCAAGCAGGATGAAACTCACAGGGCAGACTCAGTGGAGCTCTAGAAACTGGCCCTGTGAATCCCAGCAACATATGACTAACTGTGACCCAGAAATAGCCACTGTCCACAAGGCATCCCCGGGGCCCCATTCATAGGGATCGGAACTGGACACCAATGGACAATTACGCATACCATTGTCCCATTTTGTCTCCCTTGGTCCAGGAAGGCTGAAATTCACACAGGACACTCCATGTAGAATGCAGACAGTGTGGCAAAAGTTACAAGGAAATCAGACAAACTTGAAAATTTGGCCAGACGTTGACTACGTGGTCCTCAGAAGGGTCAAATTTTCAAAGTTCTCCAAAATGGACCAAACTCATACTGGAAGACAGAGACCCATAGCAGAGTCCAAGTGCCAAGTTTAGGGCCTGTAGAACAAACAGGAACCAGATGGGAGTGAGGTAAGAGAAAGGGTTGATTTCTGTCCACTTCTAATCCTTATACACTGGGGGCCAAGGAAGCCTTGTGGACAGTGGCTTTTTCTCTGTCATGGATTGTCCTAGGATGCTGATACTCACAGGACAGACTCAGTGGAGCTTTGTGGGGTTGCCCTGTGAATGCCAGCAACGTAGGACCTACCCTGACTGAGAAAAAGTCTCTGTCCACAAGGCATCCCCAGGCTCCAATGCTCAGGGATTGGAAGTGGTTGGAAATGGACTATTACCCTTCCCCTTCTCCCACCGTGTCCCCCTTTGCTCTAGAAGGCTTAAACTTTCAATTTCAAACTATTTTAGGACCCAGGACACATTGGTAAAGTGTGGCAAAGTTTGGAGAAAATTTCAATTTTAGGGGACATCCTCCACGTCCCATACCCAGGAACAGTGCACCTTTCCTGTGAAAGTGTGAGGGGTTGGTCCTGGAGCCTTCCAGGGAGTACTGACAACATTTTTACCCAAAAATGAGGCCTCCAATGGGGGGTTATGCATAGCTCCAGGGGGGTCTCAGACCTGTAGCTAGCCCATTTGAGATCACTTTTCTTGGGGCATCTGACTTCCACAGATGGCCCTGGAGGTCCATATTTTTTTATTGTTTTATTTTTTTTTTTAACTTTGCTTGATTTTGCCCAAACTTTAGCCATGTCATACCTGTGTCAAATGAAGCACCCTGTCCCATTTTAGGGCCTGTGGGACAAACAGGGACAAAAGTAAGGGTATGTGTCTAAAAGCGTCCACTAGCAATCCCTTACCATTATGGTCCAGGGACACTTTGTGGACAGCGGCCATTTCTCAGTCATACATTGTCCAAGCAGGATGAAACTCACAGGGCAGACTCAGTGGAGCTCTAGAAACTGGCCCTGTGAATCCCAGCAACATATGACTAACTGTGACCCAGAAATAGCCACTGTCCACAAGGCATCCCCGGGGCCCCATTCATAGGGATCGGAACTGGACACCAATGGACAATTACGCATACCATTGTCCCATTTTGTCTCCCTTGGTCCAGGAAGGCTGAAATTCACACAGGACACTCCATGTAGAATGCAGACAGTGTGGCAAAAGTTACAAGGAAATCAGACAAACTTGAAAATTTGGCCAGACGTTGACTACGTGGTCCTCAGAAGGGTCAAATTTTCAAAGTTCTCCAAAATGGACCAAACTCATACTGGAAGACAGAGACCCATAGCAGAGTCCAAGTGCCAAGTTTAGGGCCTGTAGAACAAACAGGAACCAGATGGGAGTGAGGTAAGAGAAAGGGTTGATTTCTGTCCACTTCTAATCCTTATACACTGGGGGCCAAGGAAGCCTTGTGGACAGTGGCTTTTTCTCTGTCATGGATTGTCCTAGGATGCTGATACTCACAGGACAGACTCAGTGGAGCTTTGTGGGGTTGCCCTGTGAATGCCAGCAACGTAGGACCTACCCTGACTGAGAAAAAGTCTCTGTCCACAAGGCATCCCCAGGCTCCAATGCTCAGGGATTGGAAGTGGTTGGAAATGGACTATTACCCTTCCCCTTCTCCCACCGTGTCCCCCTTTGCTCTAGAAGGCTTAAACTTTCAATTTCAAACTATTTTAGGACCCAGGACACATTGGTAAAGTGTGGCAAAGTTTGGAGAAAATTTCAATTTTAGCGGACATCCTCCACGTCCCATGCCCAGGAACGGTGCACCTTTCCTGGGAAAGTGTGAGGGGTTGGTCCTGGAGCCTTCCAGGGAGTACTGACAACATTTTTACCCAAACATGAGGCCTCCAATGGGGGGTTATGCATAGCTCCAGGGGGGTCTCAGACCTGTAGCTAGCCCATTTGAGATCACTTTTCTTGGGGCATCTGACTTCCACAGATGGCCCTGGAGGTCCATATTTTTTTATTGTTTTATTTTTTTTTTTAACTTTGCTTGATTTTGCCCAAACTTTAGCCATGTCATACCTGTCTCAAATGAAGCACCCTGTCCCATTTTAGGGCCTGTGGGACAAACAGGGACAAAAGTAAGGGTATGTGTCTAAAAGCGTCCACTAGCAATCCCTTACCATTATGGTCCAGGGACACTGTGTGGACAGTGGCCATTTCTCAGTCATACATTGTCCAAGCAGGATGAAACTCACAGGGCAGACTCAGTGGAGCTCTAGAAACTGGCCCTGTGAATCCCAGCAACATATGACTAACTGTGACCCAGAAATAGCCACTGTCCACAAGGCATCCCCGGGGCCCCATTCATAGGGATCGGAACTGGACACCAATGGACAATTACGCATACCATTGTCCCATTTTGTCTCCCTTGGTCCAGGAAGGCTGAAATTCACACAGGACACTCCATGTAGAATGCAGACAGTGTGGCAAAAGTTACAAGGAAATCAGACAAACTTGAAAATTTGGCCAGACGTTGACTACGTGGTCCTCAGAAGGGTCAAATTTTCAAAGTTCTCCAAAATGGACCAAACTCATACTGGAAGACAGAGACCCATAGCAGAGTCCAAGTGCCAAGTTTAGGGCCTGTAGAACAAACAGGAACCAGATGGGAGTGAGGTAAGAGAAAGGGTTGATTTCTGTCCACTTCTAATCCTTATACACTGGGGGCCAAGGAAGCCTTGTGGACAGTGGCTTTTTCTCTGTCATGGATTGTCCTAGGATGCTGATACTCACAGGACAGACTCAGTGGAGCTTTGTGGGGTTGCCCTGTGAATGCCAGCAACGTAGGA
The DNA here is from genome assembly GCF_933228915.1 of Telmatherina bonti. Classification (NCBI taxonomy): domain Eukaryota; kingdom Metazoa; phylum Chordata; class Actinopteri; order Atheriniformes; family Telmatherinidae; genus Telmatherina; species Telmatherina bonti. The sequence goes on from NC_136633.1 coordinate 8,198,470, forward strand.
CCTACCCTGACTGAGAAAAAGTCTCTGTCCACAAGGCATCCCCAGGCTCCAATGCTCAGGGATTGGAAGTGGTTGGAAATGGACTATTACCCTTCCCCTTCTCCCACCGTGTCCCCCTTTGCTCTACAAGGCTTAAACTTTCAATTTCAAACTATTTTAGGACCCAGGACACATTGGTAAAGTGTGGCAAAGTTTGGAGAAAATTTCAATTTTAGGGGACATCCTCCATGTCCCATGCCCAGGAACAGTGCACCTTTCCTGGGAAAGTGTGAGGGGTTGGTCCTGGAGCCTTCCAGGGAGTACTGACAACATTTTTACCCAAAAATGAGGCCTCCAATGGGGGGTTATGCATAGCTCCAGGGGGGTCTCAGACCTGTAGCTAGCCCATTTGAGATCACTTTTCTTGGGGCATCTGACTTCCACAGATGGCCCTGGAGGTCCATATTTTTTTATTGTTTTATTTTTTTTTTTAACTTTGCTTGATTTTGCCCAAACTTTAGCCATGTCATACCTGTGTCAAATGAAGCACCCTGTCCCATTTTAGGGCCTGTGGGACAAACAGGGACAAAAGTAAGGGTATGTGTCTAAAAGCGTCCACTAGCAATCCCTTACCATTATGGTCCAGGGACACTGTGTGGACAGTGGCCATTTCTCAGTCATACATTGTCCAAGCAGGATGAAACTCACAGGGCAGACTCAGTGGAGCTCTAGAAACTGGCCCTGTGAATCCCAGCAACATATGACTAACTGTGACCCAGAAATAGCCACTGTCCACAAGGCATCCCCGGGGCCCCATTCATAGGGATCGGAACTGGACACCAATGGACAATTACGCATACCATTGTCCCATTTTGTCTCCCTTGGTCCAGGAAGGCTGAAATTCACACAGGACACTCCATGTAGAATGCAGACAGTGTGGCAAAAGTTACAAGGAAATCAGACAAACTTGAAAATTTGGCCAGACGTTGACTACGTGGTCCTCAGAAGGGTCAAATTTTCAAAGTTCTCCAAAATGGACCAAACTCATACTGGAAGACAGAGACCCATAGCAGAGTCCAAGTGCCAAGTTTAGGGCCTGTAGAACAAACAGGAACCAGATGGGAGTGAGGTAAGAGAAAGGGTTGATTTCTGTCCACTTCTAATCCTTATACACTGGGGGCCAAGGAAGCCTTGTGGACAGTGGCTTTTTCTCTGTCATGGATTGTCCTAGGATGCTGATACTCACAGGACAGACTCAGTGGAGCTTTGTGGGGTTGCCCTGTGAATGCCAGCAACGTAGGACCTACCCTGACTGAGAAAAAGTCTCTGTCCACAAGGCATCCCCAGGCTCCGATGCTCAGGGATTGGAAGTGGTTGGAAATGGACTATTACCCTTCCCCTTCTCCCACCGTGTCCCCCTTTGCTCTAGAAGGCTTAAACTTTCAATTTCAAACTATTTTAGGACCCAGGACACATTGGTAAAGTGTGGCAAAGTTTGGAGAAAATTTCAATTTTAGCGGACATCCTCCACGTCCCATGCCCAGGAACAGTGCACCTTTCCTGGGAAAGTGTGAGGGGTTGGTCCTGGAGCCTTCCAGGGAGTACTGACAACATTTTTACCCAAACATGAGGCCTCCAATGGGGGGTTATGCATAGCTCCAGGGGGGTCTCAGACCTGTAGCTAGCCCATTTGAGATCACTTTTCTTGGGGCATCTGACTTCCACAGATGGCCCTGGAGGTCCATATTTTTTTATTGTTTTTTTTTTTTTTTAACTTTGCTTGATTTTGCCCAAACTTTAGCCATGTCATACCTGTCCCAAATGAACCACCCTGTCCCATTTTAGGGCCTGTGGGACAAACAGGTACAAAAGTAAGGGTATGTGTCTAAAAGCGTCCACTAGCAATCCCTTACCATTATGGTCCAGGGACACTTTGTGGACAGCGGCCATTTCTCAGTCATACATTGTCCAAGCAGGATGAAACTCACAGGGCAGACTCAGTGGAGCTCTAGAAACTGGCCCTGTGAATCCCAGCAACATATGACTAACTGCGACCCAGAAATAGCCACTGTCCACAAGGCATCCCCGGGGCCCCATTCATAGGGATCGGAACTGGACACCAATGGACAATTACGCATACCATTGTCCCATTTTGTCTCCCTTGGTCCAGGAAGGCTGAAATTCACACAGGACACTCCATGTAGAATGCAGACAGTGTGGCAAAAGTTACAAGGAAATCAGACAAACTTGAAAATTTGGCCAGACGTTGACTACGTGGTCCTCAGAAGGGTCAAATTTTCAAAGTTCTCCAAAATGGACCAAACTCATACTGGAAGACAGAGACCCATAGCAGAGTCCAAGTGCCAAGTTTAGGGCCTGTAGAACAAACAGGAACCAGATGGGAGTGAGGTAAGAGAAAGGGTTGATTTCTGTCCACTTCTAATCCTTATACACTGGGGGCCAAGGAAGCCTTGTGGACAGTGGCTTTTTCTCTGTCATGGATTGTCCTAGGATGCTGATACTCACAGGACAGACTCAGTGGAGCTTTGTGGGGTTGCCCTGTGAATGCCAGCAACGTAGGACCTACCCTGACTGAGAAAAAGTCTCTGTCCACAAGGCATCCCCAGGCTCCAATGCTCAGGGATTGGAAGTGGTTGGAAATGGACTATTACCCTTCCCCTTCTCCCACCGTGTCCCCCTTTGCTCTAGAAGGCTTAAACTTTCAATTTCAAACTATTTTAGGACCCAGGACACATTGGTAAAGTGTGGCAAAGTTTGGAGAAAATTTCAATTTTAGCGGACATCCTCCACGTCCCATGCCCAGGAACGGTGCACCTTTCCTGGGAAAGTGTGAGGGGTTGGTCCTGGAGCCTTCCAGGGAGTACTGACAACATTTTTACCCAAACATGAGGCCTCCAATGGGGGGTTATGCATAGCTCCAGGGGGGTCTCAGACCTGTAGCTAGCCCATTTGAGATCACTTTTCTTGGGGCATCTGACTTCCACAGATGGCCCTGGAGGTCCATATTTTTTTATTGTTTTATTTTTTTTTTTAACTTTGCTTGATTTTGCCCAAACTTTAGCCATGTCATACCTGTCTCAAATGAAGCACCCTGTCCCATTTTAGGGCCTGTGGGACAAACAGGGACAAAAGTAAGGGTATGTGTCTAAAAGCGTCCACTAGCAATCCCTTACCATTATGGTCCAGGGACACTGTGTGGACAGTGGCCATTTCTCAGTCATACATTGTCCAAGCAGGATGAAACTCACAGGGCAGACTCAGTGGAGCTCTAGAAACTGGCCCTGTGAATCCCAGCAACATATGACTAACTGTGACCCAGAAATAGCCACTGTCCACAAGGCATCCCCGGGGCCCCATTCATAGGGATCGGAACTGGACACCAATGGACAATTACGCATACCATTGTCCCATTTTGTCTCCCTTGGTCCAGGAAGGCTGAAATTCACACAGGACACTCCATGTAGAATGCAGACAGTGTGGCAAAAGTTACAAGGAAATCAGACAAACTTGAAAATTTGGCCAGACGTTGACTACGTGGTCCTCAGAAGGGTCAAATTTTCAAAGTTCTCCAAAATGGACCAAACTCATACTGGAAGACAGAGACCCATAGCAGAGTCCAAGTGCCAAGTTTAGGGCCTGTAGAACAAACAGGAACCAGATGGGAGTGAGGTAAGAGAAAGGGTTGATTTCTGTCCACTTCTAATCCTTATACACTGGGGGCCAAGGAAGCCTTGTGGACAGTGGCTTTTTCTCTGTCATGGATTGTCCTAGGATGCTGATACTCACAGGACAGACTCAGTGGAGCTTTGTGGGGTTGCCCTGTGAATGCCAGCAACGTAGGACCTACCCTGACTGAGAAAAAGTCTCTGTCCACAAGGCATCCCCAGGCTCCAATGCTCAGGGATTGGAAGTGGTTGGAAATGGACTATTACCCTTCCCCTTCTCCCACCGTGTCCCCCTTTGCTCTACAAGGCTTAAACTTTCAATTTCAAACTATTTTAGGACCCAGGACACATTGGTAAAGTGTGGCAAAGTTTGGAGAAAATTTCAATTTTAGGGGACATCCTCCATGTCCCATGCCCAGGAACAGTGCACCTTTCCTGGGAAAGTGTGAGGGGTTGGTCCTGGAGCCTTCCAGGGAGTACTGACAACATTTTTACCCAAAAATGAGGCCTCCAATGGGGGGTTATGCATAGCTCCAGGGGGGTCTCAGACCTGTAGCTAGCCCATTTGAGATCACTTTTCTTGGGGCATCTGACTTCCACAGATGGCCCTGGAGGTCCATATTTTTTTATTGTTTTATTTTTTTTTTAAAACTTTGCTTGATTTTGCCCAAACTTTAGCCATGTCATACCTGTGTCAAATGAAGCACCCTGTCCCATTTTAGGGCCTGTGGGACAAACAGGGACAAAAGTAAGGGTATGTGTCTAAAAGCGTCCACTAGCAATCCCTTACCATTATGGTCCAGGGACACTGTGTGGACAGTGGCCATTTCTCAGTCATACATTGTCCAAGCAGGATGAAACTCACAGGGCAGACTCAGTGGAGCTCTAGAAACTGGCCCTGTGAATCCCAGCAACATATGACTAACTGTGACCCAGAAATAGCCACTGTCCACAAGGCATCCCCGGGGCCCCATTCATAGGGATCGGAACTGGACACCAATGGACAATTACGCATACCATTGTCCCATTTTGTCTCCCTTGGTCCAGGAAGGCTGAAATTCACACAGGACACTCCATGTAGAATGCAGACAGTGTGGCCAAAGTTACAAGGAAATCAGACAAACTTGAAAATTTGGCCAGACGTTGACTACGTGGTCCTCAGAAGGGTCAAATTTTCAAAGTTCTCCAAAATGGACCAAACTCATACTGGAAGACAGAGACCCATAGCAGAGTCCAAGTCCCAAGTTTAGGGCCTGTAGAACAAACAGGAACCAGATGGGAGTGAGGTAAGAGAAAGGGTTGATTTCTGTCCACTTCTAATCCTTATACACTGGGGGCCAAGGAAGCCTTGTGGACAGTGGCTTTTTCTCTGTCATGGATTGTCCTAGGATGCTGATACTCACAGGACAGACTCAGTGGAGCTTTGTGGGGTTGCCCTGTGAATGCCAGCAACGTAGGACCTACCCTGACTGAGAAAAAGTCTCTGTCCACAAGGCATCCCCAGGCTCCAATGCTCAGGGATTGGAAGTGGTTGGAAATGGACTATTACCCTTCCCCTTCTCCCACCGTGTCCCCCTTTGCTCTAGAAGGCTTAAACTTTCAATTTCAAACTATTTTAGGACCCAGGACACATTGGTAAAGTGTGGCAAAGTTTGGAGAAAATTTCAATTTTAGGGGACATCCTCCACGTCCCATACCCAGGAACAGTGCACCTTTCCTGTGAAAGTGTGAGGGGTTGGTCCTGGAGCCTTCCAGGGAGTACTGACAACATTTTTACCCAAAAATGAGGCCTCCAATGGGGGGTTATGCATAGCTCCAGGGGGGTCTCAGACCTGTAGCTAGCCCATTTGAGATCACTTTTCTTGGGGCATCTGACTTCCACAGATGGCCCTGGAGGTCCATATTTTTTTATTGTTTTATTTTTTTTTTAAAACTTTGCTTGATTTTGCCCAAACTTTAGCCATGTCATACCTGTGTCAAATGAAGCACCCTGTCCCATTTTAGGGCCTGTGGGACAAACAGGGACAAAAGTAAGGGTATGTGTCTAAAAGCGTCCACTAGCAATCCCTTACCATTATGGTCCAGGGACACTGTGTGGACAGTGGCCATTTCTCAGTCATACATTGTCCAAGCAGGATGAAACTCACAGGGCAGACTCAGTGGAGCTCTAGAAACTGGCCCTGTGAATCCCAGCAACATATGACTAACTGTGACCCAGAAATAGCCACTGTCCACAAGGCATCCCCGGGGCCCCATTCATAGGGATCGGAACTGGACACCAATGGACAATTACGCATACCATTGTCCCATTTTGTCTCCCTTGGTCCAGGAAGGCTGAAATTCACACAGGACACTCCATGTAGAATGCAGACAGTGTGGCAAAAGTTACAAGGAAATCAGACAAACTTGAAAATTTGGCCAGACGTTGATTATGTGGTCCTCAGAAGGGTCAAATTTTCAAAGTTCTCCAAAATGGACCAAACTCATACTGGAAGACAGAGACCCATAGCAGAGTCCAAGTGCCAAGTTTAGGGCCTGTAGAACAAACAGGAACCAGATGGGAGTGAGGTAAGAGAAAGGGTTGATTTCTGTCCACTTCTAATCCTTATACACTGGGGGCCAAGGAAGCCTTGTGGACAGTGGCTTTTTCTCTGTCATGGATTGTCCTAGGATGCTGATACTCACAGGACAGACTCAGTGGAGCTTTGTGGGGTTGCCCTGTGAATGCCAGCAACGTAGGACCTACCCTGACTGAGAAAAAGTCTCTGTCCACAAGGCATCCCCAGGCTCCAATGCTCAGGGATTGGAAGTGGTTGGAAATGGACTATTACCCTTCCCCTTCTCCCACCGTGTCCCCCTTTGCTCTAGAAGGCTTAAACTTTCAATTTCAAACTATTTTAGGACCCAGGACACATTGGTAAAGTGTGGCAAAGTTTGGAGAAAATTTCAATTTTAGGGGACATCCTCCACGTCCCATACCCAGGAACAGTGCACCTTTCCTGTGAAAGTGTGAGGGGTTGGTCCTGGAGCCTTCCAGGGAGTACTGACAACATTTTTACCCAAAAATGAGGCCTCCAATGGGGGGTTATGCATAGCTCCAGGGGGGTCTCAGACCTGTAGCTAGCCCATTTGAGATCACTTTTCTTGGGGCATCTGACTTCCACAGATGGCCCTGGAGGTCCATATTTTTTTATTGTTTTATTTTTTTTTTTAACTTTGCTTGATTTTGCCCAAACTTTAGCCATGTCATACCTGTGTCAAATGAAGCACCCTGTCCCATTTTAGGGCCTGTGGGACAAACAGGGACAAAAGTAAGGGTATGTGTCTAAAAGCGTCCACTAGCAATCCCTTACCATTATGGTCCAGGGACACTGTGTGGACAGTGGCCATTTCTCAGTCATACATTGTCCAAGCAGGATGAAACTCACAGGGCAGACTCAGTGGAGCTCTAGAAACTGGCCCTGTGAATCCCAGCAACATATGACTAACTGTGACCCAGAAATAGCCACTGTCCACAAGGCATCCCCGGGGCCCCATTCTGGACACCAATGGACAATTACGCATACCATTGTCCCATTTTGTCTCCCTTGGTCCAGGAAGGCTGAAATTCACACAGGACACTCCATGTAGAATGCAGACAGTGTGGCCAAAGTTACAAGGAAATCAGACAAACTTGAAAATTTGGCCAGACGTTGACTACGTGGTCCTCAGAAGGGTCAAATTTTCAAAGTTCTCCAAAATGGACCAAACTCATACTGGAAGACAGAGACCCATAGCAGAGTCCAAGTCCCAAGTTTAGGGCCTGTAGAACAAACAGGAACCAGATGGGAGTGAGGTAAGAGAAAGGGTTGATTTCTGTCCACTTCTAATCCTTATACACTGGGGGCCAAGGAAGCCTTGTGGACAGTGGCTTTTTCTCTGTCATGGATTGTCCTAGGATGCTGATACTCACAGGACAGACTCAGTGGAGCTTTGTGGGGTTGCCCTGTGAATGCCAGCAACGTAGGACCTACCCTGACTGAGAAAAAGTCTCTGTCCACAAGGCATCCCCAGGCTCCAATGCTCAGGGATTGGAAGTGGTTGGAAATGGACTATTACCCTTCCCCTTCTCCCACCGTGTCCCCCTTTGCTCTAGAAGGCTTAAACTTTCAATTTCAAACTATTTTAGGACCCAGGACACATTGGTAAAGTGTGGCAAAGTTTGGAGAAAATTTCAATTTTAGGGGACATCCTCCACGTCCCATACCCAGGAACAGTGCACCTTTCCTGTGAAAGTGTGAGGGGTTGGTCCTGGAGCCTTCCAGGGAGTACTGACAACATTTTTACCCAAAAATGAGGCCTCCAATGGGGGGTTATGCATAGCTCCAGGGGGGTCTCAGACCTGTAGCTAGCCCATTTGAGATCACTTTTCTTGGGGCATCTGACTTCCACAGATGGCCCTGGAGGTCCATATTTTTTTATTGTTTTATTTTTTTTTTTAAAACTTTGCTTGATTTTGCCCAAACTTTAGCCATGTCATACCTGTGTCAAATGAAGCACCCTGTCCCATTTTAGGGCCTGTGGGACAAACAGGGACAAAAGTAAGGGTATGTGTCTAAAAGCGTCCACTAGCAATCCCTTACCATTATGGTCCAGGGACACTGTGTGGACAGTGGCCATTTCTCAGTCATACATTGTCCAAGCAGGATGAAACTCACAGGGCAGACTCAGTGGAGCTCTAGAAACTGGCCCTGTGAATCCCAGCAACATATGACTAACTGTGACCCAGAAATAGCCACTGTCCACAAGGCATCCCCGGGGCCCCATTCATAGGGATCGGAACTGGACACCAATGGACAATTACGCATACCATTGTCCCATTTTGTCTCCCTTGGTCCAGGAAGGCTGAAATTCACACAGGACACTCCATGTAGAATGCAGACAGTGTGGCAAAAGTTACAAGGAAATCAGACAAACTTGAAAATTTGGCCAGACGTTGACTACGTGGTCCTCAGAAGGGTCAAATTTTCAAAGTTCTCCAAAATGGACCAAACTCATACTGGAAGACAGAGACCCATAGCAGAGTCCAAGTGCCAAGTTTAGGGCCTGTAGAACAAACAGGAACCAGATGGGAGTGAGGTAAGAGAAAGGGTTGATTTCTGTCCACTTCTAATCCTTATACACTGGGGGCCAAGGAAGCCTTGTGGACAGTGGCTTTTTCTCTGTCATGGATTGTCCTAGGATGCTGATACTCACAGGACAGACTCAGTGGAGCTTTGTGGGGTTGCCCTGTGAATGCCAGCAACGTAGGACCTACCCTGACTGAGAAAAAGTCTCTGTCCACAAGGCATCCCCAGGCTCCAATGCTCAGGGATTGGAAGTGGTTGGAAATGGACTATTACCCTTCCCCTTCTCCCACCGTGTCCCCCTTTGCTCTAGAAGGCTTAAACTTTCAATTTCAAACTATTTTAGGACCCAGGACACATTGGTAAAGTGTGGCAAAGTTTGGAGAAAATTTCAATTTTAGGGGACATCCTCCACGTCCCATACCCAGGAACAGTGCACCTTTCCTGTGAAAGTGTGAGGGGTTGGTCCTGGAGCCTTCCAGGGAGTACTGACAACATTTTTACCCAAAAATGAGGCCTCCAATGGGGGGTTATGCATAGCTCCAGGGGGGTCTCAGACCTGTAGCTAGCCCATTTGAGATCACTTTTCTTGGGGCATCTGACTTCCACAGATGGCCCTGGAGGTCCATATTTTTTTATTGTTTTATTTTTTTTTTTAACTTTGCTTGATTTTGCCCAAACTTTAGCCATGTCATACCTGTGTCAAATGAAGCACCCTGTCCCATTTTAGGGCCTGTGGGACAAACAGGGACAAAAGTAAGGGTATGTGTCTAAAAGCGTCCACTAGCAATCCCTTACCATTATGGTCCAGGGACACTGTGTGGACAGTGGCCATTTCTCAGTCATACATTGTCCAAGCAGGATGAAACTCACAGGGCAGACTCAGTGGAGCTCTAGAAACTGGCCCTGTGAATCCCAGCAACATATGACTAACTGTGACCCAGAAATAGCCACTGTCCACAAGGCATCCCCGGGGCCCCATTCATAGGGATCGGAACTGGACACCAATGGACAATTACGCATACCATTGTCCCATTTTGTCTCCCTTGGTCCAGGAAGGCTGAAATTCACACAGGACACTCCATGTAGAATGCAGACAGTGTGGCAAAAGTTACAAGGAAATCAGACAAACTTGAAAATTTGGCCAGACGTTGACTACGTGGTCCTCAGAAGGGTCAAATTTTCAAAGTTCTCCAAAATGGACCAAACTCATACTGGAAGACAGAGACCCATAGCAGAGTCCAAGTGCCAAGTTTAGGGCCTGTAGAACAAACAGGAACCAGATGGGAGTGAGGTAAGAGAAAGGGTTGATTTCTGTCCACTTCTAATCCTTATACACTGGGGGCCAAGGAAGCCTTGTGGACAGTGGCTTTTTCTCTGTCATGGATTGTCCTAGGATGCTGATACTCACAGGACAGACTCAGTGGAGCTTTGTGGGGTTGCCCTGTGAATGCCAGCAACGTAGGACCTACCCTGACTGAGAAAAAGTCTCTGTCCACAAGGCATCCCCAGGCTCCGATGCTCAGGGATTGGAAGTGGTTGGAAATGGACTATTACCCTTCCCCTTCTCCCACCGTGTCCCCCTTTGCTCTAGAAGGCTTAAACTTTCAATTTCAAACTATTTTAGGACCCAGGACACATTGGTAAAGTGTGGCAAAGTTTGGAGAAAATTTCAATTTTAGCGGACATCCTCCACGTCCCATGCCCAGGAACAGTGCACCTTTCCTGGGAAAGTGTGAGGGGTTGGTCCTGGAGCCTTCCAGGGAGTACTGACAACATTTTTACCCAAACATGAGGCCTCCAATGGGGGGTTATGCATAGCTCCAGGGGGGTCTCAGACCTGTAGCTAGCCCATTTGAGATCACTTTTCTTGGGGCATCTGACTTCCACAGATGGCCCTGGAGGTCCATATTTTTTTATTGTTTTTTTTTTTTTTTAACTTTGCTTGATTTTGCCCAAACTTTAGCCATGTCATACCTGTCCCAAATGAACCACCCTGTCCCATTTTAGGGCCTGTGGGACAAACAGGTACAAAAGTAAGGGTATGTGTCTAAAAGCGTCCACTAGCAATCCCTTACCATTATGGTCCAGGGACACTTTGTGGACAGCGGCCATTTCTCAGTCATACATTGTCCAAGCAGGATGAAACTCACAGGGCAGACTCAGTGGAGCTCTAGAAACTGGCCCTGTGAATCCCAGCAACATATGACTAACTGTGACCCAGAAATAGCCACTGTCCACAAGGCATCCCCGGGGCCCCATTCATAGGGATCGGAACTGGACACCAATGGACAATTACGCATACCATTGTCCCATTTTGTCTCCCTTGGTCCAGGAAGGCTGAAATTCACACAGGACACTCCATGTAGAATGCAGACAGTGTGGCAAAAGTTACAAGGAAATCAGACAAACTTGAAAATTTGGCCAGACGTTGACTACGTGGTCCTCAGAAGGGTCAAATTTTCAAAGTTCTCCAAAATGGACCAAACTCATACTGGAAGACAGAGACCCATAGCAGAGTCCAAGTGCCAAGTTTAGGGCCTGTAGAACAAACAGGAACCAGATGGGAGTGAGGTAAGAGAAAGGGTTGATTTCTGTCCACTTCTAATCCTTATACACTGGGGGCCAAGGAAGCCTTGTGGACAGTGGCTTTTTCTCTGTCATGGATTGTCCTAGGATGCTGATACTCACAGGACAGACTCAGTGGAGCTTTGTGGGGTTGCCCTGTGAATGCCAGCAACGTAGGACCTACCCTGACTGAGAAAAAGTCTCTGTCCACAAGGCATCCCCAGGCTCCAATGCTCAGGGATTGGAAGTGGTTGGAAATGGACTATTACCCTTCCCCTTCTCCCACCGTGTCCCCCTTTGCTCTAGAAGGCTTAAACTTTCAATTTCAAACTATTTTAGGACCCAGGACACATTGGTAAAGTGTGGCAAAGTTTGGAGAAAATTTCAATTTTAGCGGACATCCTCCACGTCCCATGCCCAGGAACGGTGCACCTTTCCTGGGAAAGTGTGAGGGGTTGGTCCTGGAGCCTTCCAGGGAGTACTGACAACATTTTTACCCAAACATGAGGCCTCCAATGGGGGGTTATGCATAGCTCCAGGGGGGTCTCAGACCTGTAGCTAGCCCATTTGAGATCACTTTTCTTGGGGCATCTGACTTCCACAGATGGCCCTGGAGGTCCATATTTTTTTATTGTTTTATTTTTTTTTTTAACTTTGCTTGATTTTGCCCAAACTTTAGCCATGTCATACCTGTCTCAAATGAAGCACCCTGTCCCATTTTAGGGCCTGTGGGACAAACAGGGACAAAAGTAAGGGTATGTGTCTAAAAGCGTCCACTAGCAATCCCTTACCATTATGGTCCAGGGACACTGTGTGGACAGTGGCCATTTCTCAGTCATACATTGTCCAAGCAGGATGAAACTCACAGGGCAGACTCAGTGGAGCTCTAGAAACTGGCCCTGTGAATCCCAGCAACATATGACTAACTGTGACCCAGAAATAGCCACTGTCCACAAGGCATCCCCGGGGCCCCATTCATAGGGATCGGAACTGGACACCAATGGACAATTACGCATACCATTGTCCCATTTTGTCTCCCTTGGTCCAGGAAGGCTGAAATTCACACAGGACACTCCATGTAGAATGCAGACAGTGTGGCAAAAGTTACAAGGAAATCAGACAAACTTGAAAATTTGGCCAGACGTTGACTACGTGGTCCTCAGAAGGGTCAAATTTTCAAAGTTCTCCAAAATGGACCAAACTCATACTGGAAGACAGAGACCCATAGCAGAGTCCAAGTGCCAAGTTTAGGGCCTGTAGAACAAACAGGAACCAGATGGGAGTGAGGTAAGAGAAAGGGTTGATTTCTGTCCACTTCTAATCCTTATACACTGGGGGCCAAGGAAGCCTTGTGGACAGTGGCTTTTTCTCTGTCATGGATTGTCCTAGGATGCTGATACTCACAGGACAGACTCAGTGGAGCTTTGTGGGGTTGCCCTGTGAATGCCAGCAACGTAGGACCTACCCTGACTGAGAAAAAGTCTCTGTCCACAAGGCATCCCCAGGCTCCAATGCTCAGGGATTGGAAGTGGTTGGAAATGGACTATTACCCTTCCCCTTCTCCCACCGTGTCCCCCTTTGCTCTACAAGGCTTAAACTTTCAATTTCAAACTATTTTAGGACCCAGGACACATTGGTAAAGTGTGGCAAAGTTTGGAGAAAATTTCAATTTTAGGGGACATCCTCCATGTCCCATGCCCAGGAACAGTGCACCTTTCCTGGGAAAGTGTGAGGGGTTGGTCCTGGAGCCTTCCAGGGAGTACTGACAACATTTTTACCCAAAAATGAGGCCTCCAATGGGGGGTTATGCATAGCTCCAGGGGGGTCTCAGACCTGTAGCTAGCCCATTTGAGATCACTTTTCTTGGGGCATCTGACTTCCACAGATGGCCCTGGAGGTCCATATTTTTTTATTGTTTTATTTTTTTTTTAACTTTGCTTGATTTTGCCCAAACTTTAGCCATGTCATACCTGTCTCAAATGAAGCACCCTGTCCCATTTTAGGGCCTGTGGGACAAACAGGGACAAAAGTAAGGGTATGTGTCTAAAAGCGTCCACTAGCAATCCCTTACCATTATGGTCCAGGGACACTGTGTGGACAGTGGCCATTTCTCAGTCATACATTGTCCAAGCAGGATGAAACTCACAGGGCAGACTCAGTGGAGCTCTAGAAACTGGCCCTGTGAATCCCAGCAACATATGACTAACTGTGACCCAGAAATAGCCACTGTCCACAAGGCATCCCCGGGGCCCCATTCATAGGGATCGGAACTGGACACCAATGGACAATTACGCATACCATTGTCCCATTTTGTCTCCCTTGGTCCAGGAAGGCTGAAATTCACACAGGACACTCCATGTAGAATGCAGACAGTGTGGCCAAAGTTACAAGGAAATCAGACAAACTTGAAAATTTGGCCAGACGTTGACTACGTGGTCCTCAGAAGGGTCAAATTTTCAAAGTTCTCCAAAATGGACCAAACTCATACTGGAAGACAGAGACCCATAGCAGAGTCCAAGTCCCAAGTTTAGGGCCTGTAGAACAAACAGGAACCAGATGGGAGTGAGGTAAGAGAAAGGGTTGATTTCTGTCCACTTCTAATCCTTATACACTGGGGGCCAAGGAAGCCTTGTGGACAGTGGCTTTTTCTCTGTCATGGATTGTCCTAGGATGCTGATACTCACAGGACAGACTCAGTGGAGCTTTGTGGGGTTGCCCTGTGAATGCCAGCAACGTAGGACCTACCCTGACTGAGAAAAAGTCTCTGTCCACAAGGCATCCCCAGGCTCCAATGCTCAGGGATTGGAAGTGGTTGGAAATGGACTATTACCCTTCCCCTTCTCCCACCGTGTCCCCCTTTGCTCTAGAAGGCTTAAACTTTCAATTTCAAACTATTTTAGGACCCAGGACACATTGGTAAAGTGTGGCAAAGTTTGGAGAAAATTTCAATTTTAGGGGACATCCTCCACGTCCCATACCCAGGAACAGTGCACCTTTCCTGTGAAAGTGTGAGGGGTTGGTCCTGGAGCCTTCCAGGGAGTACTGACAACATTTTTACCCAAAAATGAGGCCTCCAATGGGGGGTTATGCATAGCTCCAGGGGGGTCTCAGACCTGTAGCTAGCCCATTTGAGATCACTTTTCTTGGGGCATCTGACTTCCACAGATGGCCCTGGAGGTCCATATTTTTTTATTGTTTTATTTTTTTTTTAAAACTTTGCTTGATTTTGCCCAAACTTTAGCCATGTCATACCTGTGTCAAATGAAGCACCCTGTCCCATTTTAGGGCCTGTGGGACAAACAGGGACAAAAGTAAGGGTATGTGTCTAAAAGCGTCCACTAGCAATCCCTTACCATTATGGTCCAGGGACACTGTGTGGACAGTGGCCATTTCTCAGTCATACATTGTCCAAGCAGGATGAAACTCACAGGGCAGACTCAGTGGAGCTCTAGAAACTGGCCCTGTGAATCCCAGCAACATATGACTAACTGTGACCCAGAAATAGCCACTGTCCACAAGGCATCCCCGGGGCCCCATTCATAGGGATCGGAACTGGACACCAATGGACAATTACGCATACCATTGTCCCATTTTGTCTCCCTTGGTCCAGGAAGGCTGAAATTCACACAGGACACTCCATGTAGAATGCAGACAGTGTGGCCAAAGTTACAAGGAAATCAGACAAACTTGAAAATTTGGCCAGACGTTGACTACGTGGTCCTCAGAAGGGTCAAATTTTCAAAGTTCTCCAAAATGGACCAAACTCATACTGGAAGACAGAGACCCATAGCAGAGTCCAAGTCCCAAGTTTAGGGCCTGTAGAACAAACAGGAACCAGATGGGAGTGAGGTAAGAGAAAGGGTTGATTTCTGTCCACTTCTAATCCTTATACACTGGGGGCCAAGGAAGCCTTGTGGACAGTGGCTTTTTCTCTGTCATGGATTGTCCTAGGATGCTGATACTCACAGGACAGACTCAGTGGAGCTTTGTGGGGTTGCCCTGTGAATGCCAGCAACGTAGGACCTACCCTGACTGAGAAAAAGTCTCTGTCCACAAGGCATCCCCAGGCTCCAATGCTCAGGGATTGGAAGTGGTTGGAAATGGACTATTACCCTTCCCCTTCTCCCACCGTGTCCCCCTTTGCTCTAGAAGGCTTAAACTTTCAATTTCAAACTATTTTAGGACCCAGGACACATTGGTAAAGTGTGGCAAAGTTTGGAGAAAATTTCAATTTTAGGGGACATCCTCCACGTCCCATACCCAGGAACAGTGCACCTTTCCTGTGAAAGTGTGAGGGGTTGGTCCTGGAGCCTTCCAGGGAGTACTGACAACATTTTTACCCAAAAATGAGGCCTCCAATGGGGGGTTATGCATAGCTCCAGGGGGGTCTCAGACCTGTAGCTAGCCCATTTGAGATCACTTTTCTTGGGGCATCTGACTTCCACAGATGGCCCTGGAGGTCCATATTTTTTTATTGTTTTATTTTTTTTTTTAAAACTTTGCTTGATTTTGCCCAAACTTTAGCCATGTCATACCTGTGTCAAATGAAGCACCCTGTCCCATTTTAGGGCCTGTGGGACAAACAGGGACAAAAGTAAGGGTATGTGTCTAAAAGCGTCCACTAGCAATCCCTTACCATTATGGTCCAGGGACACTGTGTGGACAGTGGCCATTTCTCAGTCATACATTGTCCAAGCAGGATGAAACTCACAGGGCAGACTCAGTGGAGCTCTAGAAACTGGCCCTGTGAATCCCAGCAACATATGACTAACTGTGACCCAGAAATAGCCACTGTCCACAAGGCATCCCCGGGGCCCCATTCATAGGGATCGGAACTGGACACCAATGGACAATTACGCATACCATTGTCCCATTTTGTCTCCCTTGGTCCAGGAAGGCTGAAATTCACACAGGACACTCCATGTAGAATGCAGACAGTGTGGCAAAAGTTACAAGGAAATCAGACAAACTTGAAAATTTGGCCAGACGTTGATTATGTGGTCCTCAGAAGGGTCAAATTTTCAAAGTTCTCCAAAATGGACCAAACTCATACTGGAAGACAGAGACCCATAGCAGAGTCCAAGTGCCAAGTTTAGGGCCTGTAGAACAAACAGGAACCAGATGGGAGTGAGGTAAGAGAAAGGGTTGATTTCTGTCCACTTCTAATCCTTATACACTGGGGGCCAAGGAAGCCTTGTGGACAGTGGCTTTTTCTCTGTCATGGATTGTCCTAGGATGCTGATACTCACAGGACAGACTCAGTGGAGCTTTGTGGGGTTGCCCTGTGAATGCCAGCAACGTAGGACCTACCCTGACTGAGAAAAAGTCTCTGTCCACAAGGCATCCCCAGGCTCCAATGCTCAGGGATTGGAAGTGGTTGGAAATGGACTATTACCCTTCCCCTTCTCCCACCGTGTCCCCCTTTGCTCTAGAAGGCTTAAACTTTCAATTTCAAACTATTTTAGGACCCAGGACACATTGGTAAAGTGTGGCAAAGTTTGGAGAAAATTTCAATTTTAGGGGACATCCTCCACGTCCCATACCCAGGAACAGTGCACCTTTCCTGGGAAAGTGTGAGGGGTTGGTCCTGGAGCCTTCCAGGGAGTACTGACAACATTTTTACCCAAACATGAGGCCTCCAATGGGGGGTTATGCATAGCTCCAGGGGGGTCTCAGACCTGTAGCTAGCCCATTTGAGATCACTTTTCTTGGGGCATCTGACTTCCACAGATGGCCCTGGAGGTCCATATTTTTTTATTGTTTTATTTTTTTTTTTAACTTTGCTTGATTTTGCCCAAACTTTAGCCATGTCATACCTGTGTCAAATGAAGCACCCTGTCCCATTTTAGGGCCTGTGGGACAAACAGGGACAAAAGTAAGGGTATGTGTCTAAAAGCGTCCACTAGCAATCCCTTACCATTATGGTCCAGGGACACTGTGTGGACAGTGGCCATTTCTCAGTCATACATTGTCCAAGCAGGATGAAACTCACAGGGCAGACTCAGTGGAGCTCTAGAAACTGGCCCTGTGAATCCCAGCAACATATGACTAACTGTGACCCAGAAATAGCCACTGTCCACAAGGCATCCCCGGGGCCCCATTCATAGGGATCGGAACTGGACACCAATGGACAATTACGCATACCATTGTCCCATTTTGTCTCCCTTGGTCCAGGAAGGCTGAAATTCACACAGGACACTCCATGTAGAATGCAGACAGTGTGGCAAAAGTTACAAGGAAATCAGACAAACTTGAAAATTTGGCCAGACGTTGACTACGTGGTCCTCAGAAGGGTCAAATTTTCAAAGTTCTCCAAAATGGACCAAACTCATACTGGAAGACAGAGACCCATAGCAGAGTCCAAGTGCCAAGTTTAGGGCCTGTAGAACAAACAGGAACCAGATGGGAGTGAGGTAAGAGAAAGGGTTGATTTCTGTCCACTTCTAATCCTTATACACTGGGGGCCAAGGAAGCCTTGTGGACAGTGGCTTTTTCTCTGTCATGGATTGTCCTAGGATGCTGATACTCACAGGACAGACTCAGTGGAGCTTTGTGGGGTTGCCCTGTGAATGCCAGCAACGTAGGACCTACCCTGACTGAGAAAAAGTCTCTGTCCACAAGGCATCCCCAGGCTCCGATGCTCAGGGATTGGAAGTGGTTGGAAATGGACTATTACCCTTCCCCTTCTCCCACCGTGTCCCCCTTTGCTCTAGAAGGCTTAAACTTTCAATTTCAAACTATTTTAGGACCCAGGACACATTGGTAAAGTGTGGCAAAGTTTGGAGAAAATTTCAATTTTAGCGGACATCCTCCACGTCCCATGCCCAGGAACAGTGCACCTTTCCTGGGAAAGTGTGAGGGGTTGGTCCTGGAGCCTTCCAGGGAGTACTGACAACATTTTTACCCAAACATGAGGCCTCCAATGGGGGGTTATGCATAGCTCCAGGGGGGTCTCAGACCTGTAGCTAGCCCATTTGAGATCACTTTTCTTGGGGCATCTGACTTCCACAGATGGCCCTGGAGGTCCATATTTTTTTATTGTTTTATTTTTTTTTTAACTTTGCTTGATTTTGCCCAAACTTTAGCCATGTCATACCTGTCTCAAATGAAGCACCCTGTCCCATTTTAGGGCCTGTGGGACAAACAGGGACAAAAGTAAGGGTATGTGTCTAAAAGCGTCCACTAGCAATCCCTTACCATTATGGTCCAGGGACACTGTGTGGACAGTGGCCATTTCTCAGTCATACATTGTCCAAGCAGGATGAAACTCACAGGGCAGACTCAGTGGAGCTCTAGAAACTGGCCCTGTGAATCCCAGCAACATATGACTAACTGTGACCCAGAAATAGCCACTGTCCACAAGGCATCCCCGGGGCCCCATTCATAGGGATCGGAACTGGACACCAATGGACAATTACGCATACCATTGTCCCATTTTGTCTCCCTTGGTCCAGGAAGGCTGAAATTCACACAGGACACTCCATGTAGAATGCAGACAGTGTGGCAAAAGTTACAAGGAAATCAGACAAACTTGAAAATTTGGCCAGACGTTGACTACGTGGTCCTCAGAAGGGTCAAATTTTCAAAGTTCTCCAAAATGGACCAAACTCATACTGGAAGACAGAGACCCATAGCAGAGTCCAAGTGCCAAGTTTAGGGCCTGTAGAACAAACAGGAACCAGATGGGAGTGAGGTAAGAGAAAGGGTTGATTTCTGTCCACTTCTAATCCTTATACACTGGGGGCCAAGGAAGCCTTGTGGACAGTGGCTTTTTCTCTGTTATGGATTGTCCTAGGATGCTGATACTCACAGGACAGACTCAGTGGAGCTTTGTGGGGTTGCCCTGTGAATGCCAGCAACGTAGGACCTACCCTGACTGAGAAAAAGTCTCTGTCCACAAGGCATCCCCAGGCTCCGATGCTCAGGGATTGGAAGTGGTTGGAAATGGACTATTACCCTTCCCCTTCTCCCACCGTGTCCCCCTTTGCTCTAGAAGGCTTAAACTTTCAATTTCAAACTATTTTAGGACCCAGGACACATTGGTAAAGTGTGGCAAAGTTTGGAGAAAATTTCAATTTTAGGGGACATCCTCCACGTCCCATGCCCAGGAACAGTGCACCTTTCCTGGGAAAGTGTGAGGGGTTGGTCCTGGAGCCTTCCAGGGAGTACTGACAACATTTTTACCCAAAAATGAGGCCTCCAATGGGGGGTTATGCATAGCTCCAGGGGGGTCTCAGACCTGTAGCTAGCCCATTTGAGATCACTTTTCTTGGGGCATCTGACTTCCACAGATGGCCCTGGAGGTCCATATTTTTTTATTGTTTTATTTTTTTTTAAAACTTTGCTTGATTTTGCCCAAACTTTAGCCATGTCATACCTGTGTCAAATGAAGCACCCTGTCCCATTTTAGGGCCTGTGGGACAAACAGGGACAAAAGTAAGGGTATGTGTCTAAAAGTGTCCACTAGCAATCCCTTACCATTATGGTCCAGGGACACTGTGTGGACAGTGGCCATTTCTCAGTCATACATTGTCCAAGCAGGATGAAACTCACAGGGCAGACTCAGTGGAGCTCTAGAAACTGGCCCTGTGAATCCCAGCAACATATGACTAACTGTGACCCAGAAATAGCCACTGTCCACAAGGCATCCCCGGGGCCCCATTCATAGGGATCGGAACTGGACACCAATGGACAATTACGCATACCATTGTCCCATTTTGTCTCCCTTGGTCCAGGAAGGCTGAAATTCACACAGGACACTCCATGTAGAATGCAGACAGTGTGGCAAAAGTTACAAGGAAATCAGACAAACTTGAAAATTTGGCCAGACGTTGACTACGTGGTCCTCAGAAGGGTCAAATTTTCAAAGTTCTCCAAAATGGACCAAACTCATACTGGAAGACAGAGACCCATAGCAGAGTCCAAGTGCCAAGTTTAGGGCCTGTAGAACAAACAGGAACCAGATGGGAGTGAGGTAAGAGAAAGGGTTGATTTCTGTCCACTTCTAATCCTTATACACTGGGGGCCAAGGAAGCCTTGTGGACAGTGGCTTTTTCTCTGTTATGGATTGTCCTAGGATGCTGATACTCACAGGACAGACTCAGTGGAGCTTTGTGGGGTTGCCCTGTGAATGCCAGCAACGTAGGACCTACCCTGACTGAGAAAAAGTCTCTGTCCACAAGGCATCCCCAGGCTCCAATGCTCAGGGATTGGAAGTGGTTGGAAATGGACTATTACCCTTCCCCTTCTCCCACCGTGTCCCCCTTTGCTCTAGAAGGCTTAAACTTTCAATTTCAAACTATTTTAGGACCCAGGACACATTGGTAAAGTGTGGCAAAGTTTGGAGAAAATTTCAATTTTAGGGGACATCCTCCACGTCCCATGCCCAGGAACAGTGCACCTTTCCTGGGAAAGTGTGAGGGGTTGGTCCTGGAGCCTTCCAGGGAGTACTGACAACATTTTTACCCAAAAATGAGGCCTCCAATGGGGGGTTATGCATAGCTCCAGGGGGGTCTCAGACCTGTAGCTAGCCCATTTGAGATCACTTTTCTTGGGGCATCTGACTTCCACAGATGGCCCTGGAGGTCCATATTTTTTTATTGTTTTATTTTTTTTTAAAACTTTGCTTGATTTTGCCCAAACTTTAGCCATGTCATACCTGTGTCAAATGAAGCACCCTGTCCCATTTTAGGGCCTGTGGGACAAACAGGGACAAAAGTAAGGGTATGTGTCTAAAAGTGTCCACTAGCAATCCCTTACCATTATGGTCCAGGGACACTGTGTGGACAGTGGCCATTTCTCAGTCATACATTGTCCAAGCAGGATGAAACTCACAGGGCAGACTCAGTGGAGCTCTAGAAACTGGCCCTGTGAATCCCAGCAACATATGACTAACTGTGACCCAGAAATAGCCACTGTCCACAAGGCATCCCCGGGGCCCCATTCATAGGGATCGGAACTGGACACCAATGGACAATTACGCATACCATTGTCCCATTTTGTCTCCCTTGGTCCAGGAAGGCTGAAATTCACACAGGACACTCCATGTAGAATGCAGACAGTGTGGCAAAAGTTACAAGGAAATCAGACAAACTTGAAAATTTGGCCAGACGTTGACTACGTGGTCCTCAGAAGGGTCAAATTTTCAAAGTTCTCCAAAATGGACCAAACTCATACTGGAAGACAGAGACCCATAGCAGAGTCCAAGTGCCAAGTTTAGGGCCTGTAGAACAAACAGGAACCAGATGGGAGTGAGGTAAGAGAAAGGGTTGATTTCTGTCCACTTCTAATCCTTATACACTGGGGGCCAAGGAAGCCTTGTGGACAGTGGCTTTTTCTCTGTCATGGATTGTCCTAGGATGCTGATACTCACAGGACAGACTCAGTGGAGCTTTGTGGGGTTGCCCTGTGAATGCCAGCAACGTAGGACCTACCCTGACTGAGAAAAAGTCTCTGTCCACAAGGCATCCCCAGGCTCCGATGCTCAGGGATTGGAAGTGGTTGGAAATGGACTATTACCCTTCCCCTTCTCCCACCGTGTCCCCCTTTGCTCTAGAAGGCTTAAACTTTCAATTTCAAACTATTTTAGGACCCAGGACACATTGGTAAAGTGTGGCAAAGTTTGGAGAAAATTTCAATTTTAGCGGACATCCTCCACGTCCCATGCCCAGGAACAGTGCACCTTTCCTGGGAAAGTGTGAGGGGTTGGTCCTGGAGCCTTCCAGGGAGTACTGACAACATTTTTACCCAAACATGAGGCCTCCAATGGGGGGTTATGCATAGCTCCAGGGGGGTCTCAGACCTGTAGCTAGCCCATTTGAGATCACTTTTCTTGGGGCATCTGACTTCCACAGATGGCCCTGGAGGTCCATATTTTTTTATTGTTTTATTTTTTTTTTAACTTTGCTTGATTTTGCCCAAACTTTAGCCATGTCATACCTGTGTCAAATGAAGCACCCTGTCCCATTTTAGGGCCTGTGGGACAAACAGGGACAAAAGTAAGGGTATGTGTCTAAAAGCGTCCACTAGCAATCCCTTACCATTATGGTCCAGGGACACTGTGTGGACAGTGGCCATTTCTCAGTCATACATTGTCCAAGCAGGATGAAACTCACAGGGCAGACTCAGTGGAGCTCTAGAAACTGGCCCTGTGAATCCCAGCAACATATGACTAACTGTGACCCAGAAATAGCCACTGTCCACAAGGCATCCCCGGGGCCCCATTCATAGGGATCGGAACTGGACACCAATGGACAATTACGCATACCATTGTCCCATTTTGTCTCCCTTGGTCCAGGAAGGCTGAAATTCACACAGGACACTCCATGTAGAATGCAGACAGTGTGGCCAAAGTTACAAGGAAATCAGACAAACTTGAAAATTTGGCCAGACGTTGACTACGTGGTCCTCAGAAGGGTCACATTTTCAAAGTTCTCCAAAATGGACCAAACTCATACTGGAAGACAGAGACCCATAGCAGAGTCCAAGTCCCAAGTTTAGGGCCTGTAGAACAAACAGGAACCAGATGGGAGTGAGGTAAGAGAAAGGGTTGATTTCTGTCCACTTCTAATCCTTATACACTGGGGGCCAAGGAAGCCTTGTGGACAGTGGCTTTTTCTCTGTCATGGATTGTCCTAGGATGCTGATACTCACAGGACAGACTCAGTGGAGCTTTGTGGGGTTGCCCTGTGAATGCCAGCAACGTAGGACCTACCCTGACTGAGAAAAAGTCTCTGTCCACAAGGCATCCCCAGGCTCCAATGCTCAGGGATTGGAAGTGGTTGGAAATGGACTATTACCCTTCCCCTTCTCCCACCGTGTCCCCCTTTGCTCTAGAAGGCTTAAACTTTCAATTTCAAACTATTTTAGGACCCAGGACACATTGGTAAAGTGTGGCAAAGTTTGGAGAAAATTTCAATTTTAGGGGACATCCTCCACGTCCCATACCCAGGAACAGTGCACCTTTCCTGTGAAAGTGTGAGGGGTTGGTCCTGGAGCCTTCCAGGGAGTACTGACAACATTTTTACCCAAAAATGAGGCCTCCAATGGGGGGTTATGCATAGCTCCAGGGGGGTCTCAGACCTGTAGCTAGCCCATTTGAGATCACTTTTCTTGGGGCATCTGACTTCCACAGATGGCCCTGGAGGTCCATATTTTTTTATTGTTTTATTTTTTTTTAAAACTTTGCTTGATTTTGCCCAAACTTTAGCCATGTCATACCTGTGTCAAATGAAGCACCCTGTCCCATTTTAGGGCCTGTGGGACAAACAGGGACAAAAGTAAGGGTATGTGTCTAAAAGCGTCCACTAGCAATCCCTTACCATTATGGTCCAGGGACACTGTGTGGACAGTGGCCATTTCTCAGTCATACATTGTCCAAGCAGGATGAAACTCACAGGGCAGACTCAGTGGAGCTCTAGAAACTGGCCCTGTGAATCCCAGCAACATATGACTAACTGTGACCCAGAAATAGCCACTGTCCACAAGGCATCCCCGGGGCCCCATTCATAGGGATCGGAACTGGACACCAATGGACAATTACGCATACCATTGTCCCATTTTGTCTCCCTTGGTCCAGGAAGGCTGAAATTCACACAGGACACTCCATGTAGAATGCAGACAGTGTGGCAAAAGTTACAAGGAAATCAGACAAACTTGAAAATTTGGCCAGACGTTGATTATGTGGTCCTCAGAAGGGTCAAATTTTCAAAGTTCTCCAAAATGGACCAAACTCATACTGGAAGACAGAGACCCATAGCAGAGTCCAAGTGCCAAGTTTAGGGCCTGTAGAACAAACAGGAACCAGATGGGAGTGAGGTAAGAGAAAGGGTTGATTTCTGTCCACTTCTAATCCTTATACACTGGGGGCCAAGGAAGCCTTGTGGACAGTGGCTTTTTCTCTGTCATGGATTGTCCTAGGATGCTGATACTCACAGGACAGACTCAGTGGAGCTTTGTGGGGTTGCCCTGTGAATGCCAGCAACGTAGGACCTACCCTGACTGAGAAAAAGTCTCTGTCCACAAGGCATCCCCAGGCTCCGATGCTCAGGGATTGGAAGTGGTTGGAAATGGACTATTACCCTTCCCCTTCTCCCACCGTGTCCCCCTTTGCTCTAGAAGGCTTAAACTTTCAATTTCAAACTATTTTAGGACCCAGGACACATTGGTAAAGTGTGGCAAAGTTTGGAGAAAATTTCAATTTTAGCGGACATCCTCCACGTCCCATGCCCAGGAACAGTGCACCTTTCCTGGGAAAGTGTGAGGGGTTGGTCCTGGAGCCTTCCAGGGAGTACTGACAACATTTTTACCCAAACATGAGGCCTCCAATGGGGGGTTATGCATAGCTCCAGGGGGGTCTCAGACCTGTAGCTAGCCCATTTGAGATCACTTTTCTTGGGGCATCTGACTTCCACAGATGGCCCTGGAGGTCCATATTTTTTTATTGTTTTATTTTTTTTTTAACTTTGCTTGATTTTGCCCAAACTTTAGCCATGTCATACCTGTCTCAAATGAAGCACCCTGTCCCATTTTAGGGCCTGTGGGACAAACAGGGACAAAAGTAAGGGTATGTGTCTAAAAGCGTCCACTAGCAATCCCTTACCATTATGGTCCAGGGACACTGTGTGGACAGTGGCCATTTCTCAGTCATACATTGTCCAAGCAGGATGAAACTCACAGGGCAGACTCAGTGGAGCTCTAGAAACTGGCCCTGTGAATCCCAGCAACATATGACTAACTGTGACCCAGAAATAGCCACTGTCCACAAGGCATCCCCGGGGCCCCATTCATAGGGATCGGAACTGGACACCAATGGACAATTACGCATACCATTGTCCCATTTTGTCTCCCTTGGTCCAGGAAGGCTGAAATTCACACAGGACACTCCATGTAGAATGCAGACAGTGTGGCAAAAGTTACAAGGAAATCAGACAAACTTGAAAATTTGGCCAGACGTTGATTACGTGGTCCTCAGAAGGGTCAAATTTTCAAAGTTCTCCAAAATGGACCAAACTCATACTGGAAGACAGAGACCCATAGCAGAGTCCAAGTGCCAAGTTTAGGGCCTGTAGAACAAACAGGAACCAGATGGGAGTGAGGTAAGAGAAAGGGTTGATTTCTGTCCACTTCTAATCCTTATACACTGGGGGCCAAGGAAGCCTTGTGGACAGTGGCTTTTTCTCTGTTATGGATTGTCCTAGGATGCTGATACTCACAGGACAGACTCAGTGGAGCTTTGTGGGGTTGCCCTGTGAATGCCAGCAACGTAGGACCTACCCTGACTGAGAAAAAGTCTCTGTCCACAAGGCATCCCCAGGCTCCGATGCTCAGGGATTGGAAGTGGTTGGAAATGGACTATTACCCTTCCCCTTCTCCCACCGTGTCCCCCTTTGCTCTAGAAGGCTTAAACTTTCAATTTCAAACTATTTTAGGACCCAGGACACATTGGTAAAGTGTGGCAAAGTTTGGAGAAAATTTCAATTTTAGCGGACATCCTCCACGTCCCATGCCCAGGAACAGTGCACCTTTCCTGGGAAAGTGTGAGGGGTTGGTCCTGGAGCCTTCCAGGGAGTACTGACAACATTTTTACCCAAACATGAGGCCTCCAATGGGGGGTTATGCATAGCTCCAGGGGGGTCTCAGACCTGTAGCTAGCCCATTTGAGATCACTTTTCTTGGGGCATCTGACTTCCACAGATGGCCCTGGAGGTCCATATTTTTTTATTGTTTTATTTTTTTTTTAACTTTGCTTGATTTTGCCCAAACTTTAGCCATGTCATACCTGTCTCAAATGAAGCACCCTGTCCCATTTTAGGGCCTGTGGGACAAACAGGGACAAAAGTAAGGGTATGTGTCTAAAAGCGTCCACTAGCAATCCCTTACCATTATGGTCCAGGGACACTGTGTGGACAGTGGCCATTTCTCAGTCATACATTGTCCAAGCAGGATGAAACTCACAGGGCAGACTCAGTGGAGCTCTAGAAACTGGCCCTGTGAATCCCAGCAACATATGACTAACTGTGACCCAGAAATAGCCACTGTCCACAAGGCATCCCCGGGGCCCCATTCATAGGGATCGGAACTGGACACCAATGGACAATTACGCATACCATTGTCCCATTTTGTCTCCCTTGGTCCAGGAAGGCTGAAATTCACACAGGACACTCCATGTAGAATGCAGACAGTGTGGCAAAAGTTACAAGGAAATCAGACAAACTTGAAAATTTGGCCAGACGTTGACTACGTGGTCCTCAGAAGGGTCAAATTTTCAAAGTTCTCCAAAATGGACCAAACTCATACTGGAAGACAGAGACCCATAGCAGAGTCCAAGTGCCAAGTTTAGGGCCTGTAGAACAAACAGGAACCAGATGGGAGTGAGGTAAGAGAAAGGGTTGATTTCTGTCCACTTCTAATCCTTATACACTGGGGGCCAAGGAAGCCTTGTGGACAGTGGCTTTTTCTCTGTTATGGATTGTCCTAGGATGCTGATACTCACAGGACAGACTCAGTGGAGCTTTGTGGGGTTGCCCTGTGAATGCCAGCAACGTAGGACCTACCCTGACTGAGAAAAAGTCTCTGTCCACAAGGCATCCCCAGGCTCCGATGCTCAGGGATTGGAAGTGGTTGGAAATGGACTATTACCCTTCCCCTTCTCCCACCGTGTCCCCCTTTGCTCTACAAGGCTTAAACTTTCAATTTCAAACTATTTTAGGACCCAGGACACATTGGTAAAGTGTGGCAAAGTTTGGAGAAAATTTCAATTTTAGCGGACATCCTCCACGTCCCATGCCCAGGAACAGTGCACCTTTCCTGGGAAAGTGTGAGGGGTTGGTCCTGGAGCCTTCCAGGGAGTACTGACAACATTTTTACCCAAACATGAGGCCTCCAATGGGGGGTTATGCATAGCTCCAGGGGGGTCTCAGACCTGTAGCTAGCCCATTTGAGATCACTTTTCTTGGGGCATCTGACTTCCACAGATGGCCCTGGAGGTCCATATTTTTTTATTGTTTTATTTTTTTTTTTAACTTTGCTTGATTTTGCCCAAACTTTAGCCATGTCATACCTGTGTCAAATGAAGCACCCTGTCCCATTTTAGGGCCTGTGGGACAAACAGGGACAAAAGTAAGGGTATGTGTCTAAAAGCGTCCACTAGCAATCCCTTACCATTATGGTCCAGGGACACTGTGTGGACAGTGGCCATTTCTCAGTCATACATTGTCCAAGCAGGATGAAACTCACAGGGCAGACTCAGTGGAGCTCTAGAAACTGGCCCTGTGAATCCCAGCAACATATGACTAACTGTGACCCAGAAATAGCCACTGTCCACAAGGCATCCCCGGGGCCCCATTCATAGGGATCGGAACTGGACACCAATGGACAATTACGCATACCATTGTCCCATTTTGTCTCCCTTGGTCCAGGAAGGCTGAAATTCACACAGGACACTCCATGTAGAATGCAGACAGTGTGGCAAAAGTTACAAGGAAATCAGACAAACTTGAAAATTTGGCCAGACGTTGACTACGTGGTCCTCAGAAGGGTCAAATTTTCAAAGTTCTCCAAAATGGACCAAACTCATACTGGAAGACAGAGACCCATAGCAGAGTCCAAGTGCCAAGTTTAGGGCCTGTAGAACAAACAGGAACCAGATGGGAGTGAGGTAAGAGAAAGGGTTGATTTCTGTCCACTTCTAATCCTTATACACTGGGGGCCAAGGAAGCCTTGTGGACAGTGGCTTTTTCTCTGTCATGGATTGTCCTAGGATGCTGATACTCACAGGACAGACTCAGTGGAGCTTTGTGGGGTTGCCCTGTGAATGCCAGCAACGTAGGACCTACCCTGACTGAGAAAAAGTCTCTGTCCACAAGGCATCCCCAGGCTCCGATGCTCAGGGATTGGAAGTGGTTGGAAATGGACTATTACCCTTCCCCTTCTCCCACCGTGTCCCCCTTTGCTCTAGAAGGCTTAAACTTTCAATTTCAAACTATTTTAGGACCCAGGACACATTGGTAAAGTGTGGCAAAGTTTGGAGAAAATTTCAATTTTAGCGGACATCCTCCACGTCCCATGCCCAGGAACAGTGCACCTTTCCTGGGAAAGTGTGAGGGGTTGGTCCTGGAGCCTTCCAGGGAGTACTGACAACATTTTTACCCAAACATGAGGCCTCCAATGGGGGGTTATGCATAGCTCCAGGGGGGTCTCAGACCTGTAGCTAGCCCATTTGAGATCACTTTTCTTGGGGCATCTGACTTCCACAGATGGCCCTGGAGGTCCATATTTTTTTATTGTTTTATTTTTTTTTTAACTTTGCTTGATTTTGCCCAAACTTTAGCCATGTCATACCTGTCTCAAATGAAGCACCCTGTCCCATTTTAGGGCCTGTGGGACAAACAGGGACAAAAGTAAGGGTATGTGTCTAAAAGCGTCCACTAGCAATCCCTTACCATTATGGTCCAGGGACACTGTGTGGACAGTGGCCATTTCTCAGTCATACATTGTCCAAGCAGGATGAAACTCACAGGGCAGACTCAGTGGAGCTCTAGAAACTGGCCCTGTGAATCCCAGCAACATATGACTAACTGTGACCCAGAAATAGCCACTGTCCACAAGGCATCCCCGGGGCCCCATTCATAGGGATCGGAACTGGACACCAATGGACAATTACGCATACCATTGTCCCATTTTGTCTCCCTTGGTCCAGGAAGGCTGAAATTCACACAGGACACTCCATGTAGAATGCAGACAGTGTGGCAAAAGTTACAAGGAAATCAGACAAACTTGAAAATTTGGCCAGACGTTGACTACGTGGTCCTCAGAAGGGTCAAATTTTCAAAGTTCTCCAAAATGGACCAAACTCATACTGGAAGACAGAGACCCATAGCAGAGTCCAAGTGCCAAGTTTAGGGCCTGTAGAACAAACAGGAACCAGATGGGAGTGAGGTAAGAGAAAGGGTTGATTTCTGTCCACTTCTAATCCTTATACACTGGGGGCCAAGGAAGCCTTGTGGACAGTGGCTTTTTCTCTGTTATGGATTGTCCTAGGATGCTGATACTCACAGGACAGACTCAGTGGAGCTTTGTGGGGTTGCCCTGTGAATGCCAGCAACGTAGGACCTACCCTGACTGAGAAAAAGTCTCTGTCCACAAGGCATCCCCAGGCTCCGATGCTCAGGGATTGGAAGTGGTTGGAAATGGACTATTACCCTTCCCCTTCTCCCACCGTGTCCCCCTTTGCTCTAGAAGGCTTAAACTTTCAATTTCAAACTATTTTAGGACCCAGGACACATTGGTAAAGTGTGGCAAAGTTTGGAGAAAATTTCAATTTTAGGGGACATCCTCCACGTCCCATGCCCAGGAACAGTGCACCTTTCCTGGGAAAGTGTGAGGGGTTGGTCCTGGAGCCTTCCAGGGAGTACTGACAACATTTTTACCCAAAAATGAGGCCTCCAATGGGGGGTTATGCATAGCTCCAGGGGGGTCTCAGACCTGTAGCTAGCCCATTTGAGATCACTTTTCTTGGGGCATCTGACTTCCACAGATGGCCCTGGAGGTCCATATTTTTTTATTGTTTTATTTTTTTTTAAAACTTTGCTTGATTTTGCCCAAACTTTAGCCATGTCATACCTGTGTCAAATGAAGCACCCTGTCCCATTTTAGGGCCTGTGGGACAAACAGGGACAAAAGTAAGGGTATGTGTCTAAAAGTGTCCACTAGCAATCCCTTACCATTATGGTCCAGGGACACTGTGTGGACAGTGGCCATTTCTCAGTCATACATTGTCCAAGCAGGATGAAACTCACAGGGCAGACTCAGTGGAGCTCTAGAAACTGGCCCTGTGAATCCCAGCAACATATGACTAACTGTGACCCAGAAATAGCCACTGTCCACAAGGCATCCCCGGGGCCCCATTCATAGGGATCGGAACTGGACACCAATGGACAATTACGCATACCATTGTCCCATTTTGTCTCCCTTGGTCCAGGAAGGCTGAAATTCACACAGGACACTCCATGTAGAATGCAGACAGTGTGGCAAAAGTTACAAGGAAATCAGACAAACTTGAAAATTTGGCCAGACGTTGACTACGTGGTCCTCAGAAGGGTCAAATTTTCAAAGTTCTCCAAAATGGACCAAACTCATACTGGAAGACAGAGACCCATAGCAGAGTCCAAGTGCCAAGTTTAGGGCCTGTAGAACAAACAGGAACCAGATGGGAGTGAGGTAAGAGAAAGGGTTGATTTCTGTCCACTTCTAATCCTTATACACTGGGGGCCAAGGAAGCCTTGTGGACAGTGGCTTTTTCTCTGTCATGGATTGTCCTAGGATGCTGATACTCACAGGACAGACTCAGTGGAGCTTTGTGGGGTTGCCCTGTGAATGCCAGCAACGTAGGACCTACCCTGACTGAGAAAAAGTCTCTGTCCACAAGGCATCCCCAGGCTCCGATGCTCAGGGATTGGAAGTGGTTGGAAATGGACTATTACCCTTCCCCTTCTCCCACCGTGTCCCCCTTTGCTCTAGAAGGCTTAAACTTTCAATTTCAAACTATTTTAGGACCCAGGACACATTGGTAAAGTGTGGCAAAGTTTGGAGAAAATTTCAATTTTAGCGGACATCCTCCACGTCCCATGCCCAGGAACAGTGCACCTTTCCTGGGAAAGTGTGAGGGGTTGGTCCTGGAGCCTTCCAGGGAGTACTGACAACATTTTTACCCAAACATGAGGCCTCCAATGGGGGGTTATGCATAGCTCCAGGGGGGTCTCAGACCTGTAGCTAGCCCATTTGAGATCACTTTTCTTGGGGCATCTGACTTCCACAGATGGCCCTGGAGGTCCATATTTTTTTATTGTTTTATTTTTTTTTTAACTTTGCTTGATTTTGCCCAAACTTTAGCCATGTCATACCTGTCTCAAATGAAGCACCCTGTCCCATTTTAGGGCCTGTGGGACAAACAGGGACAAAAGTAAGGGTATGTGTCTAAAAGCGTCCACTAGCAATCCCTTACCATTATGGTCCAGGGACACTGTGTGGACAGTGGCCATTTCTCAGTCATACATTGTCCAAGCAGGATGAAACTCACAGGGCAGACTCAGTGGAGCTCTAGAAACTGGCCCTGTGAATCCCAGCAACATATGACTAACTGTGACCCAGAAATAGCCACTGTCCACAAGGCATCCCCGGGGCCCCATTCATAGGGATCGGAACTGGACACCAATGGACAATTACGCATACCATTGTCCCATTTTGTCTCCCTTGGTCCAGGAAGGCTGAAATTCACACAGGACACTCCATGTAGAATGCAGACAGTGTGGCAAAAGTTACAAGGAAATCAGACAAACTTGAAAATTTGGCCAGACGTTGACTACGTGGTCCTCAGAAGGGTCAAATTTTCAAAGTTCTCCAAAATGGACCAAACTCATACTGGAAGACAGAGACCCATAGCAGAGTCCAAGTGCCAAGTTTAGGGCCTGTAGAACAAACAGGAACCAGATGGGAGTGAGGTAAGAGAAAGGGTTGATTTCTGTCCACTTCTAATCCTTATACACTGGGGGCCAAGGAAGCCTTGTGGACAGTGGCTTTTTCTCTGTTATGGATTGTCCTAGGATGCTGATACTCACAGGACAGACTCAGTGGAGCTTTGTGGGGTTGCCCTGTGAATGCCAGCAACGTAGGACCTACCCTGACTGAGAAAAAGTCTCTGTCCACAAGGCATCCCCAGGCTCCGATGCTCAGGGATTGGAAGTGGTTGGAAATGGACTATTACCCTTCCCCTTCTCCCACCGTGTCCCCCTTTGCTCTAGAAGGCTTAAACTTTCAATTTCAAACTATTTTAGGACCCAGGACACATTGGTAAAGTGTGGCAAAGTTTGGAGAAAATTTCAATTTTAGGGGACATCCTCCACGTCCCATGCCCAGGAACAGTGCACCTTTCCTGGGAAAGTGTGAGGGGTTGGTCCTGGAGCCTTCCAGGGAGTACTGACAACATTTTTACCCAAAAATGAGGCCTCCAATGGGGGGTTATGCATAGCTCCAGGGGGGTCTCAGACCTGTAGCTAGCCCATTTGAGATCACTTTTCTTGGGGCATCTGACTTCCACAGATGGCCCTGGAGGTCCATATTTTTTTATTGTTTTATTTTTTTTTAAAACTTTGCTTGATTTTGCCCAAACTTTAGCCATGTCATACCTGTGTCAAATGAAGCACCCTGTCCCATTTTAGGGCCTGTGGGACAAACAGGGACAAAAGTAAGGGTATGTGTCTAAAAGCGTCCACTAGCAATCCCTTACCATTATGGTCCAGGGACACTGTGTGGACAGTGGCCATTTCTCAGTCATACATTGTCCAAGCAGGATGAAACTCACAGGGCAGACTCAGTGGAGCTCTAGAAACTGGCCCTGTGAATCCCAGCAACATATGACTAACTGTGACCCAGAAATAGCCACTGTCCACAAGGCATCCCCGGGGCCCCATTCATAGGGATCGGAACTGGACACCAATGGACAATTACGCATACCATTGTCCCATTTTGTCTCCCTTGGTCCAGGAAGGCTGAAATTCACACAGGACACTCCATGTAGAATGCAGACAGTGTGGCAAAAGTTACAAGGAAATCAGACAAACTTGAAAATTTGGCCAGACGTTGACTACGTGGTCCTCAGAAGGGTCAAATTTTCAAAGTTCTCCAAAATGGACCAAACTCATACTGGAAGACAGAGACCCATAGCAGAGTCCAAGTGCCAAGTTTAGGGCCTGTAGAACAAACAGGAACCAGATGGGAGTGAGGTAAGAGAAAGGGTTGATTTCTGTCCACTTCTAATCCTTATACACTGGGGGCCAAGGAAGCCTTGTGGACAGTGGCTTTTTCTCTGTTATGGATTGTCCTAGGATGCTGATACTCACAGGACAGACTCAGTGGAGCTTTGTGGGGTTGCCCTGTGAATGCCAGCAACGTAGGACCTACCCTGACTGAGAAAAAGTCTCTGTCCACAAGGCATCCCCAGGCTCCGATGCTCAGGGATTGGAAGTGGTTGGAAATGGACTATTACCCTTCCCCTTCTCCCACCGTGTCCCCCTTTGCTCTAGAAGGCTTAAACTTTCAATTTCAAACTATTTTAGGACCCAGGACACATTGGTAAAGTGTGGCAAAGTTTGGAGAAAATTTCAATTTTAGGGGACATCCTCCACGTCCCATGCCCAGGAACAGTGCACCTTTCCTGGGAAAGTGTGAGGGGTTGGTCCTGGAGCCTTCCAGGGAGTACTGACAACATTTTTACCCAAAAATGAGGCCTCCAATGGGGGGTTATGCATAGCTCCAGGGGGGTCTCAGACCTGTAGCTAGCCCATTTGAGATCACTTTTCTTGGGGCATCTGACTTCCACAGATGGCCCTGGAGGTCCATATTTTTTTATTGTTTTATTTTTTTTTAAAACTTTGCTTGATTTTGCCCAAACTTTAGCCATGTCATACCTGTGTCAAATGAAGCACCCTGTCCCATTTTAGGGCCTGTGGGACAAACAGGGACAAAAGTAAGGGTATGTGTCTAAAAGTGTCCACTAGCAATCCCTTACCATTATGGTCCAGGGACACTGTGTGGACAGTGGCCATTTCTCAGTCATACATTGTCCAAGCAGGATGAAACTCACAGGGCAGACTCAGTGGAGCTCTAGAAACTGGCCCTGTGAATCCCAGCAACATATGACTAACTGTGACCCAGAAATAGCCACTGTCCACAAGGCATCCCCGGGGCCCCATTCATAGGGATCGGAACTGGACACCAATGGACAATTACGCATACCATTGTCCCATTTTGTCTCCCTTGGTCCAGGAAGGCTGAAATTCACACAGGACACTCCATGTAGAATGCAGACAGTGTGGCAAAAGTTACAAGGAAATCAGACAAACTTGAAAATTTGGCCAGACGTTGACTACGTGGTCCTCAGAAGGGTCAAATTTTCAAAGTTCTCCAAAATGGACCAAACTCATACTGGAAGACAGAGACCCATAGCAGAGTCCAAGTGCCAAGTTTAGGGCCTGTAGAACAAACAGGAACCAGATGGGAGTGAGGTAAGAGAAAGGGTTGATTTCTGTCCACTTCTAATCCTTATACACTGGGGGCCAAGGAAGCCTTGTGGACAGTGGCTTTTTCTCTGTCATGGATTGTCCTAGGATGCTGATACTCACAGGACAGACTCAGTGGAGCTTTGTGGGGTTGCCCTGTGAATGCCAGCAACGTAGGACCTACCCTGACTGAGAAAAAGTCTCTGTCCACAAGGCATCCCCAGGCTCCGATGCTCAGGGATTGGAAGTGGTTGGAAATGGACTATTACCCTTCCCCTTCTCCCACCGTGTCCCCCTTTGCTCTAGAAGGCTTAAACTTTCAATTTCAAACTATTTTAGGACCCAGGACACATTGGTAAAGTGTGGCAAAGTTTGGAGAAAATTTCAATTTTAGCGGACATCCTCCACGTCCCATGCCCAGGAACAGTGCACCTTTCCTGGGAAAGTGTGAGGGGTTGGTCCTGGAGCCTTCCAGAGAGTACTGACAACATTTTTACCCAAACATGAGGCCTCCAATGGGGGGTTATGCATAGCTCCAGGGGGGTCTCAGACCTGTAGCTAGCCCATTTGAGATCACTTTTCTTGGGGCATCTGACTTCCACAGATGGCCCTGGAGGTCCATATTTTTTTTATTGTTTTATTTTTTTTTTAACTTTGCTTGATTTTGCCCAAACTTTAGCCATGTCATACCTGTCTCAAATGAAGCACCCTGTCCCATTTTAGGGCCTGTGGGACAAACAGGGACAAAAGTAAGGGTATGTGTCTAAAAGCGTCCACTAGCAATCCCTTACCATTATGGTCCAGGGACACTGTGTGGACAGTGGCCATTTCTCAGTCATACATTGTCCAAGCAGGATGAAACTCACAGGGCAGACTCAGTGGAGCTCTAGAAACTGGCCCTGTGAATCCCAGCAACATATGACTAACTGTGACCCAGAAATAGCCACTGTCCACAAGGCATCCCCGGGGCCCCATTCATAGGGATCGGAACTGGACACCAATGGACAATTACGCATACCATTGTCCCATTTTGTCTCCCTTGGTCCAGGAAGGCTGAAATTCACACAGGACACTCCATGTAGAATGCAGACAGTGTGGCAAAAGTTACAAGGAAATCAGACAAACTTGAAAATTTGGCCAGACGTTGACTACGTGGTCCTCAGAAGGGTCAAATTTTCAAAGTTCTCCAAAATGGACCAAACTCATACTGGAAGACAGATACCCATAGCAGAGTCCAAGTGCCAAGTTTAGGGCCTGTAGAACAAACAGGAACCAGATGGGAGTGAGGTAAGAGAAAGGGTTGATTTCTGTCCACTTCTAATCCTTATACACTGGGGGCCAAGGAAGCCTTGTGGACAGTGGCTTTTTCTCTGTTATGGATTGTCCTAGGATGCTGATACTCACAGGACAGACTCAGTGGAGCTTTGTGGGGTTGCCCTGTGAATGCCAGCAACGTAGGACCTACCCTGACTGAGAAAAAGTCTCTGTCCACAAGGCATCCCCAGGCTCCGATGCTCAGGGATTGGAAGTGGTTGGAAATGGACTATTACCCTTCCCCTTCTCCCACCGTGTCCCCCTTTGCTCTACAAGCCTTAAACTTTCAATTTCAAACTATTTTAGGACCCAGGACACATTGGTAAAGTGTGGCAAAGTTTGGAGAAAATTTCAATTTTAGCGGACATCCTCCACGTCCCATGCCCAGGAACAGTGCACCTTTCCTGGGAAAGTGTGAGGGGTTGGTCCTGGAGCCTTCCAGGGAGTACTGACAACATTTTTACCCAAACATGAGGCCTCCAATGGGGGGTTATGCATAGCTCCAGGGGGGTCTCAGACCTGTAGCTAGCCCATTTGAGATCACTTTTCTTGGGGCATCTGACTTCCACAGATGGCCCTGGAGGTCCATATTTTTTTATTGTTTTATTTTTTTTTTAACTTTGCTTGATTTTGCCCAAACTTTAGCCATGTCATACCTGTCTCAAATGAAGCACCCTGTCCCATTTTAGGGCCTGTGGGACAAACAGGGACAAAAGTAAGGGTATGTGTCTAAAAGCGTCCACTAGCAATCCCTTACCATTATGGTCCAGGGACACTGTGTGGACAGTGGCCATTTCTCAGTCATACATTGTCCAAGCAGGATGAAACTCACAGGGCAGACTCAGTGGAGCTCTAGAAACTGGCCCTGTGAATCCCAGCAACATATGACTAACTGTGACCCAGAAATAGCCACTGTCCACAAGGCATCCCCGGGGCCCCATTCATAGGGATCGGAACTGGACACCAATGGACAATTACGCATACCATTGTCCCATTTTGTCTCCCTTGGTCCAGGAAGGCTGAAATTCACACAGGACACTCCATGTAGAATGCAGACAGTGTGGCAAAAGTTACAAGGAAATCAGACAAACTTGAAAATTTGGCCAGACGTTGACTACGTGGTCCTCAGAAGGGTCAAATTTTCAAAGTTCTCCAAAATGGACCAAACTCATACTGGAAGACAGAGACCCATAGCAGAGTCCAAGTGCCAAGTTTAGGGCCTGTAGAACAAACAGGAACCAGATGGGAGTGAGGTAAGAGAAAGGGTTGATTTCTGTCCACTTCTAATCCTTATACACTGGGGGCCAAGGAAGCCTTGTGGACAGTGGCTTTTTCTCTGTTATGGATTGTCCTAGGATGCTGATACTCACAGGACAGACTCAGTGGAGCTTTGTGGGGTTGCCCTGTGAATGCCAGCAACGTAGGACCTACCCTGACTGAGAAAAAGTCTCTGTCCACAAGGCATCCCCAGGCTCCGATGCTCAGGGATTGGAAGTGGTTGGAAATGGACTATTACCCTTCCCCTTCTCCCACCGTGTCCCCCTTTGCTCTACAAGGCTTAAACTTTCAATTTCAAACTATTTTAGGACCCAGGACACATTGGTAAAGTGTGGCAAAGTTTGGAGAAAATTTCAATTTTAGCGGACATCCTCCACGTCCCATGCCCAGGAACAGTGCACCTTTCCTGGGAAAGTGTGAGGGGTTGGTCCTGGAGCCTTCCAGGGAGTACTGACAACATTTTTACCCAAACATGAGGCCTCCAATGGGGGGTTATGCATAGCTCCAGGGGGGTCTCAGACCTGTAGCTAGCCCATTTGAGATCACTTTTCTTGGGGCATCTGACTTCCACAGATGGCCCTGGAGGTCCATATTTTTTTATTGTTTTATTTTTTTTTTAACTTTGCTTGATTTTGCCCAAACTTTAGCCATGTCATACCTGTCTCAAATGAAGCACCCTGTCCCATTTTAGGGCCTGTGGGACAAACAGGGACAAAAGTAAGGGTATGTGTCTAAAAGCGTCCACTAGCAATCCCTTACCATTATGGTCCAGGGACACTGTGTGGACAGTGGCCATTTCTCAGTCATACATTGTCCAAGCAGGATGAAACTCACAGGGCAGACTCAGTGGAGCTCTAGAAACTGGCCCTGTGAATCCCAGCAACATATGACTAACTGTGACCCAGAAATAGCCACTGTCCACAAGGCATCCCCGGGGCCCCATTCATAGGGATCGGAACTGGACACCAATGGACAATTACGCATACCATTGTCCCATTTTGTCTCCCTTGGTCCAGGAAGGCTGAAATTCACACAGGACACTCCATGTAGAATGCAGACAGTGTGGCAAAAGTTACAAGGAAATCAGACAAACTTGAAAATTTGGCCAGACGTTGACTACGTGGTCCTCAGAAGGGTCAAATTTTCAAAGTTCTCCAAAATGGACCAAACTCATACTGGAAGACAGAGACCCATAGCAGAGTCCAAGTGCCAAGTTTAGGGCCTGTAGAACAAACAGGAACCAGATGGGAGTGAGGTAAGAGAAAGGGTTGATTTCTGTCCACTTCTAATCCTTATACACTGGGGGCCAAGGAAGCCTTGTGGACAGTGGCTTTTTCTCTGTTATGGATTGTCCTAGGATGCTGATACTCACAGGACAGACTCAGTGGAGCTTTGTGGGGTTGCCCTGTGAATGCCAGCAACGTAGGACCTACCCTGACTGAGAAAAAGTCTCTGTCCACAAGGCATCCCCAGGCTCCGATGCTCAGGGATTGGAAGTGGTTGGAAATGGACTATTACCCTTCCCCTTCTCCCACCGTGTCCCCCTTTGCTCTACAAGGCTTAAACTTTCAATTTCAAACTATTTTAGGACCCAGGACACATTGGTAAAGTGTGGCAAAGTTTGGAGAAAATTTCAATTTTAGCGGACATCCTCCACGTCCCATGCCCAGGAACAGTGCACCTTTCCTGGGAAAGTGTGAGGGGTTGGTCCTGGAGCCTTCCAGGGAGTACTGACAACATTTTTACCCAAACATGAGGCCTCCAATGGGGGGTTATGCATAGCTCCAGGGGGGTCTCAGACCTGTAGCTAGCCCATTTGAGATCACTTTTCTTGGGGCATCTGACTTCCACAGATGGCCCTGGAGGTCCATATTTTTTTATTGTTTTATTTTTTTTTTTAACTTTGCTTGATTTTGCCCAAACTTTAGCCATGTCATACCTGTGTCAAATGAAGCACCCTGTCCCATTTTAGGGCCTGTGGGACAAACAGGGACAAAAGTAAGGGTATGTGTCTAAAAGCGTCCACTAGCAATCCCTTACCATTATGGTCCAGGGACACTGTGTGGACAGTGGCCATTTCTCAGTCATACATTGTCCAAGCAGGATGAAACTCACAGGGCAGACTCAGTGGAGCTCTAGAAACTGGCCCTGTGAATCCCAGCAACATATGACTAACTGTGACCCAGAAATAGCCACTGTCCACAAGGCATCCCCGGGGCCCCATTCATAGGGATCGGAACTGGACACCAATGGACAATTACGCATACCATTGTCCCATTTTGTCTCCCTTGGTCCAGGAAGGCTGAAATTCACACAGGACACTCCATGTAGAATGCAGACAGTGTGGCAAAAGTTACAAGGAAATCAGACAAACTTGAAAATTTGGCCAGACGTTGACTACGTGGTCCTCAGAAGGGTCAAATTTTCAAAGTTCTCCAAAATGGACCAAACTCATACTGGAAGACAGAGACCCATAGCAGAGTCCAAGTGCCAAGTTTAGGGCCTGTAGAACAAACAGGAACCAGATGGGAGTGAGGTAAGAGAAAGGGTTGATTTCTGTCCACTTCTAATCCTTATACACTGGGGGCCAAGGAAGCCTTGTGGACAGTGGCTTTTTCTCTGTCATGGATTGTCCTAGGATGCTGATACTCACAGGGCAGACTCAGTGGAGCTTTGTGGGGTTGCCCTGTGAATGCCAGCAACGTAGGACCTACCCTGACTGAGAAAAAGTCTCTGTCCACAAGGCATCCCCAGGCTCCGATGCTCAGGGATTGGAAGTGGTTGGAAATGGACTATTACCCTTCCCCTTCTCCCACCGTGTCCCCCTTTGCTCTAGAAGGCTTAAACTTTCAATTTCAAACTATTTTAGGACCCAGGACACATTGGTAAAGTGTGGCAAAGTTTGGAGAAAATTTCAATTTTAGCGGACATCCTCCACGTCCCATGCCCAGGAACAGTGCACCTTTCCTGGGAAAGTGTGAGGGGTTGGTCCTGGAGCCTTCCAGGGAGTACTGACAACATTTTTACCCAAACATGAGGCCTCCAATGGGGGGTTATGCATAGCTCCAGGGGGGTCTCAGACCTGTAGCTAGCCCATTTGAGATCACTTTTCTTGGGGCATCTGACTTCCACAGATGGCCCTGGAGGTCCATATTTTTTTATTGTTTTATTTTTTTTTTAACTTTGCTTGATTTTGCCCAAACTTTAGCCATGTCATACCTGTCTCAAATGAAGCACCCTGTCCCATTTTAGGGCCTGTGGGACAAACAGGGACAAAAGTAAGGGTATGTGTCTAAAAGCGTCCACTAGCAATCCCTTACCATTATGGTCCAGGGACACTGTGTGGACAGTGGCCATTTCTCAGTCATACATTGTCCAAGCAGGATGAAACTCACAGGGCAGACTCAGTGGAGCTCTAGAAACTGGCCCTGTGAATCCCAGCAACATATGACTAACTGTGACCCAGAAATAGCCACTGTCCACAAGGCATCCCCGGGGCCCCATTCATAGGGATCGGAACTGGACACCAATGGACAATTACGCATACCATTGTCCCATTTTGTCTCCCTTGGTCCAGGAAGGCTGAAATTCACACAGGACACTCCATGTAGAATGCAGACAGTGTGGCAAAAGTTACAAGG
Organism: Telmatherina bonti; assembly: GCF_933228915.1. NCBI lineage: Eukaryota > Metazoa > Chordata > Actinopteri > Atheriniformes > Telmatherinidae > Telmatherina > Telmatherina bonti. The sequence goes on from NC_136633.1 coordinate 8,239,095, forward strand.
AAATCAGACAAACTTGAAAATTTGGCCAGACGTTGACTACGTGGTCCTCAGAAGGGTCAAATTTTCAAAGTTCTCCAAAATGGACCAAACTCATACTGGAAGACAGAGACCCATAGCAGAGTCCAAGTGCCAAGTTTAGGGCCTGTAGAACAAACAGGAACCAGATGGGAGTGAGGTAAGAGAAAGGGTTGATTTCTGTCCACTTCTAATCCTTATACACTGGGGGCCAAGGAAGCCTTGTGGACAGTGGCTTTTTCTCTGTTATGGATTGTCCTAGGATGCTGATACTCACAGGACAGACTCAGTGGAGCTTTGTGGGGTTGCCCTGTGAATGCCAGCAACGTAGGACCTACCCTGACTGAGAAAAAGTCTCTGTCCACAAGGCATCCCCAGGCTCCGATGCTCAGGGATTGGAAGTGGTTGGAAATGGACTATTACCCTTCCCCTTCTCCCACCGTGTCCCCCTTTGCTCTAGAAGGCTTAAACTTTCAATTTCAAACTATTTTAGGACCCAGGACACATTGGTAAAGTGTGGCAAAGTTTGGAGAAAATTTCAATTTTAGCGGACATCCTCCACGTCCCATGCCCAGGAACAGTGCACCTTTCCTGGGAAAGTGTGAGGGGTTGGTCCTGGAGCCTTCCAGGGAGTACTGACAACATTTTTACCCAAACATGAGGCCTCCAATGGGGGGTTATGCATAGCTCCAGGGGGGTCTCAGACCTGTAGCTAGCCCATTTGAGATCACTTTTCTTGGGGCATCTGACTTCCACAGATGGCCCTGGAGGTCCATATTTTTTTATTGTTTTATTTTTTTTTTTAACTTTGCTTGATTTTGCCCAAACTTTAGCCATGTCATACCTGTCTCAAATGAAGCACCCTGTCCCATTTTAGGGCCTGTGGGACAAACAGGGACAAAAGTAAGGGTATGTGTCTAAAAGCGTCCACTAGCAATCCCTTACCATTATGGTCCAGGGACACTGTGTGGACAGTGGCCATTTCTCAGTCATACATTGTCCAAGCAGGATGAAACTCACAGGGCAGACTCAGTGGAGCTCTAGAAACTGGCCCTGTGAATCCCAGCAACATATGACTAACTGTGACCCAGAAATAGCCACTGTCCACAAGGCATCCCCGGGGCCCCATTCATAGGGATCGGAACTGGACACCAATGGACAATTACGCATACCATTGTCCCATTTTGTCTCCCTTGGTCCAGGAAGGCTGAAATTCACACAGGACACTCCATGTAGAATGCAGACAGTGTGGCAAAAGTTACAAGGAAATCAGACAAACTTGAAAATTTGGCCAGACGTTGACTACGTGGTCCTCAGAAGGGTCAAATTTTCAAAGTTCTCCAAAATGGACCAAACTCATACTGGAAGACAGAGACCCATAGCAGAGTCCAAGTGCCAAGTTTAGGGCCTGTAGAACAAACAGGAACCAGATGGGAGTGAGGTAAGAGAAAGGGTTGATTTCTGTCCACTTCTAATCCTTATACACTGGGGGCCAAGGAAGCCTTGTGGACAGTGGCTTTTTCTCTGTTATGGATTGTCCTAGGATGCTGATACTCACAGGACAGACTCAGTGGAGCTTTGTGGGGTTGCCCTGTGAATGCCAGCAACGTAGGACCTACCCTGACTGAGAAAAAGTCTCTGTCCACAAGGCATCCCCAGGCTCCGATGCTCAGGGATTGGAAGTGGTTGGAAATGGACTATTACCCTTCCCCTTCTCCCACCGTGTCCCCCTTTGCTCTACAAGGCTTAAACTTTCAATTTCAAACTATTTTAGGACCCAGGACACATTGGTAAAGTGTGGCAAAGTTTGGAGAAAATTTCAATTTTAGCGGACATCCTCCACGTCCCATGCCCAGGAACAGTGCACCTTTCCTGGGAAAGTGTGAGGGGTTGGTCCTGGAGCCTTCCAGGGAGTACTGACAACATTTTTACCCAAACATGAGGCCTCCAATGGGGGGTTATGCATAGCTCCAGGGGGGTCTCAGACCTGTAGCTAGCCCATTTGAGATCACTTTTCTTGGGGCATCTGACTTCCACAGATGGCCCTGGAGGTCCATATTTTTTTATTGTTTTATTTTTTTTTTTAACTTTGCTTGATTTTGCCCAAACTTTAGCCATGTCATACCTGTGTCAAATGAAGCACCCTGTCCCATTTTAGGGCCTGTGGGACAAACAGGGACAAAAGTAAGGGTATGTGTCTAAAAGCGTCCACTAGCAATCCCTTACCATTATGGTCCAGGGACACTGTGTGGACAGTGGCCATTTCTCAGTCATACATTGTCCAAGCAGGATGAAACTCACAGGGCAGACTCAGTGGAGCTCTAGAAACTGGCCCTGTGAATCCCAGCAACATATGACTAACTGTGACCCAGAAATAGCCACTGTCCACAAGGCATCCCCGGGGCCCCATTCATAGGGATCGGAACTGGACACCAATGGACAATTACGCATACCATTGTCCCATTTTGTCTCCCTTGGTCCAGGAAGGCTGAAATTCACACAGGACACTCCATGTAGAATGCAGACAGTGTGGCAAAAGTTACAAGGAAATCAGACAAACTTGAAAATTTGGCCAGACGTTGACTACGTGGTCCTCAGAAGGGTCAAATTTTCAAAGTTCTCCAAAATGGACCAAACTCATACTGGAAGACAGAGACCCATAGCAGAGTCCAAGTGCCAAGTTTAGGGCCTGTAGAACAAACAGGAACCAGATGGGAGTGAGGTAAGAGAAAGGGTTGATTTCTGTCCACTTCTAATCCTTATACACTGGGGGCCAAGGAAGCCTTGTGGACAGTGGCTTTTTCTCTGTCATGGATTGTCCTAGGATGCTGATACTCACAGGACAGACTCAGTGGAGCTTTGTGGGGTTGCCCTGTGAATGCCAGCAACGTAGGACCTACCCTGACTGAGAAAAAGTCTCTGTCCACAAGGCATCCCCAGGCTCCGATGCTCAGGGATTGGAAGTGGTTGGAAATGGACTATTACCCTTCCCCTTCTCCCACCGTGTCCCCCTTTGCTCTAGAAGGCTTAAACTTTCAATTTCAAACTATTTTAGGACCCAGGACACATTGGTAAAGTGTGGCAAAGTTTGGAGAAAATTTCAATTTTAGCGGACATCCTCCACGTCCCATGCCCAGGAACAGTGCACCTTTCCTGGGAAAGTGTGAGGGGTTGGTCCTGGAGCCTTCCAGGGAGTACTGACAACATTTTTACCCAAACATGAGGCCTCCAATGGGGGGTTATGCATAGCTCCAGGGGGGTCTCAGACCTGTAGCTAGCCCATTTGAGATCACTTTTCTTGGGGCATCTGACTTCCACAGATGGCCCTGGAGGTCCATATTTTTTTATTGTTTTATTTTTTTTTTAACTTTGCTTGATTTTGCCCAAACTTTAGCCATGTCATACCTGTCTCAAATGAAGCACCCTGTCCCATTTTAGGGCCTGTGGGACAAACAGGGACAAAAGTAAGGGTATGTGTCTAAAAGCGTCCACTAGCAATCCCTTACCATTATGGTCCAGGGACACTGTGTGGACAGTGGCCATTTCTCAGTCATACATTGTCCAAGCAGGATGAAACTCACAGGGCAGACTCAGTGGAGCTCTAGAAACTGGCCCTGTGAATCCCAGCAACATATGACTAACTGTGACCCAGAAATAGCCACTGTCCACAAGGCATCCCCGGGGCCCCATTCATAGGGATCGGAACTGGACACCAATGGACAATTACGCATACCATTGTCCCATTTTGTCTCCCTTGGTCCAGGAAGGCTGAAATTCACACAGGACACTCCATGTAGAATGCAGACAGTGTGGCAAAAGTTACAAGGAAATCAGACAAACTTGAAAATTTGGCCAGACGTTGACTACGTGGTCCTCAGAAGGGTCAAATTTTCAAAGTTCTCCAAAATGGACCAAACTCATACTGGAAGACAGAGACCCATAGCAGAGTCCAAGTGCCAAGTTTAGGGCCTGTAGAACAAACAGGAACCAGATGGGAGTGAGGTAAGAGAAAGGGTTGATTTCTGTCCACTTCTAATCCTTATACACTGGGGGCCAAGGAAGCCTTGTGGACAGTGGCTTTTTCTCTGTCATGGATTGTCCTAGGATGCTGATACTCACAGGACAGACTCAGTGGAGCTTTGTGGGGTTGCCCTGTGAATGCCAGCAACGTAGGACCTACCCTGACTGAGAAAAAGTCTCTGTCCACAAGGCATCCCCAGGCTCCGATGCTCAGGGATTGGAAGTGGTTGGAAATGGACTATTACCCTTCCCCTTCTCCCACCGTGTCCCCCTTTGCTCTAGAAGGCTTAAACTTTCAATTTCAAACTATTTTAGGACCCAGGACACATTGGTAAAGTGTGGCAAAGTTTGGAGAAAATTTCAATTTTAGCGGACATCCTCCACGTCCCATGCCCAGGAACAGTGCACCTTTCCTGGGAAAGTGTGAGGGGTTGGTCCTGGAGCCTTCCAGGGAGTACTGACAACATTTTTACCCAAACATGAGGCCTCCAATGGGGGGTTATGCATAGCTCCAGGGGGGTCTCAGACCTGTAGCTAGCCCATTTGAGATCACTTTTCTTGGGGCATCTGACTTCCACAGATGGCCCTGGAGGTCCATATTTTTTTATTGTTTTATTTTTTTTTTAACTTTGCTTGATTTTGCCCAAACTTTAGCCATGTCATACCTGTCTCAAATGAAGCACCCTGTCCCATTTTAGGGCCTGTGGGACAAACAGGGACAAAAGTAAGGGTATGTGTCTAAAAGCGTCCACTAGCAATCCCTTACCATTATGGTCCAGGGACACTGTGTGGACAGTGGCCATTTCTCAGTCATACATTGTCCAAGCAGGATGAAACTCACAGGGCAGACTCAGTGGAGCTCTAGAAACTGGCCCTGTGAATCCCAGCAACATATGACTAACTGTGACCCAGAAATAGCCACTGTCCACAAGGCATCCCCGGGGCCCCATTCATAGGGATCGGAACTGGACACCAATGGACAATTACGCATACCATTGTCCCATTTTGTCTCCCTTGGTCCAGGAAGGCTGAAATTCACACAGGACACTCCATGTAGAATGCAGACAGTGTGGCAAAAGTTACAAGGAAATCAGACAAACTTGAAAATTTGGCCAGACGTTGACTACGTGGTCCTCAGAAGGGTCAAATTTTCAAAGTTCTCCAAAATGGACCAAACTCATACTGGAAGACAGAGACCCATAGCAGAGTCCAAGTGCCAAGTTTAGGGCCTGTAGAACAAACAGGAACCAGATGGGAGTGAGGTAAGAGAAAGGGTTGATTTCTGTCCACTTCTAATCCTTATACACTGGGGGCCAAGGAAGCCTTGTGGACAGTGGCTTTTTCTCTGTTATGGATTGTCCTAGGATGCTGATACTCACAGGACAGACTCAGTGGAGCTTTGTGGGGTTGCCCTGTGAATGCCAGCAACGTAGGACCTACCCTGACTGAGAAAAAGTCTCTGTCCACAAGGCATCCCCAGGCTCCGATGCTCAGGGATTGGAAGTGGTTGGAAATGGACTATTACCCTTCCCCTTCTCCCACCGTGTCCCCCTTTGCTCTAGAAGGCTTAAACTTTCAATTTCAAACTATTTTAGGACCCAGGACACATTGGTAAAGTGTGGCAAAGTTTGGAGAAAATTTCAATTTTAGGGGACATCCTCCACGTCCCATGCCCAGGAACAGTGCACCTTTCCTGGGAAAGTGTGAGGGGTTGGTCCTGGAGCCTTCCAGGGAGTACTGACAACATTTTTACCCAAAAATGAGGCCTCCAATGGGGGGTTATGCATAGCTCCAGGGGGGTCTCAGACCTGTAGCTAGCCCATTTGAGATCACTTTTCTTGGGGCATCTGACTTCCACAGATGGCCCTGGAGGTCCATATTTTTTTATTGTTTTATTTTTTTTTAAAACTTTGCTTGATTTTGCCCAAACTTTAGCCATGTCATACCTGTGTCAAATGAAGCACCCTGTCCCATTTTAGGGCCTGTGGGACAAACAGGGACAAAAGTAAGGGTATGTGTCTAAAAGTGTCCACTAGCAATCCCTTACCATTATGGTCCAGGGACACTGTGTGGACAGTGGCCATTTCTCAGTCATACATTGTCCAAGCAGGATGAAACTCACAGGGCAGACTCAGTGGAGCTCTAGAAACTGGCCCTGTGAATCCCAGCAACATATGACTAACTGTGACCCAGAAATAGCCACTGTCCACAAGGCATCCCCGGGGCCCCATTCATAGGGATCGGAACTGGACACCAATGGACAATTACGCATACCATTGTCCCATTTTGTCTCCCTTGGTCCAGGAAGGCTGAAATTCACACAGGACACTCCATGTAGAATGCAGACAGTGTGGCAAAAGTTACAAGGAAATCAGACAAACTTGAAAATTTGGCCAGACGTTGACTACGTGGTCCTCAGAAGGGTCAAATTTTCAAAGTTCTCCAAAATGGACCAAACTCATACTGGAAGACAGAGACCCATAGCAGAGTCCAAGTGCCAAGTTTAGGGCCTGTAGAACAAACAGGAACCAGATGGGAGTGAGGTAAGAGAAAGGGTTGATTTCTGTCCACTTCTAATCCTTATACACTGGGGGCCAAGGAAGCCTTGTGGACAGTGGCTTTTTCTCTGTCATGGATTGTCCTAGGATGCTGATACTCACAGGACAGACTCAGTGGAGCTTTGTGGGGTTGCCCTGTGAATGCCAGCAACGTAGGACCTACCCTGACTGAGAAAAAGTCTCTGTCCACAAGGCATCCCCAGGCTCCGATGCTCAGGGATTGGAAGTGGTTGGAAATGGACTATTACCCTTCCCCTTCTCCCACCGTGTCCCCCTTTGCTCTAGAAGGCTTAAACTTTCAATTTCAAACTATTTTAGGACCCAGGACACATTGGTAAAGTGTGGCAAAGTTTGGAGAAAATTTCAATTTTAGCGGACATCCTCCACGTCCCATGCCCAGGAACAGTGCACCTTTCCTGGGAAAGTGTGAGGGGTTGGTCCTGGAGCCTTCCAGGGAGTACTGACAACATTTTTACCCAAACATGAGGCCTCCAATGGGGGGTTATGCATAGCTCCAGGGGGGTCTCAGACCTGTAGCTAGCCCATTTGAGATCACTTTTCTTGGGGCATCTGACTTCCACAGATGGCCCTGGAGGTCCATATTTTTTTATTGTTTTATTTTTTTTTTAACTTTGCTTGATTTTGCCCAAACTTTAGCCATGTCATACCTGTCTCAAATGAAGCACCCTGTCCCATTTTAGGGCCTGTGGGACAAACAGGGACAAAAGTAAGGGTATGTGTCTAAAAGCGTCCACTAGCAATCCCTTACCATTATGGTCCAGGGACACTGTGTGGACAGTGGCCATTTCTCAGTCATACATTGTCCAAGCAGGATGAAACTCACAGGGCAGACTCAGTGGAGCTCTAGAAACTGGCCCTGTGAATCCCAGCAACATATGACTAACTGTGACCCAGAAATAGCCACTGTCCACAAGGCATCCCCGGGGCCCCATTCATAGGGATCGGAACTGGACACCAATGGACAATTACGCATACCATTGTCCCATTTTGTCTCCCTTGGTCCAGGAAGGCTGAAATTCACACAGGACACTCCATGTAGAATGCAGACAGTGTGGCAAAAGTTACAAGGAAATCAGACAAACTTGAAAATTTGGCCAGACGTTGACTACGTGGTCCTCAGAAGGGTCAAATTTTCAAAGTTCTCCAAAATGGACCAAACTCATACTGGAAGACAGAGACCCATAGCAGAGTCCAAGTGCCAAGTTTAGGGCCTGTAGAACAAACAGGAACCAGATGGGAGTGAGGTAAGAGAAAGGGTTGATTTCTGTCCACTTCTAATCCTTATACACTGGGGGCCAAGGAAGCCTTGTGGACAGTGGCTTTTTCTCTGTCATGGATTGTCCTAGGATGCTGATACTCACAGGACAGACTCAGTGGAGCTTTGTGGGGTTGCCCTGTGAATGCCAGCAACGTAGGACCTACCCTGACTGAGAAAAAGTCTCTGTCCACAAGGCATCCCCAGGCTCCGATGCTCAGGGATTGGAAGTGGTTGGAAATGGACTATTACCCTTCCCCTTCTCCCACCGTGTCCCCCTTTGCTCTAGAAGGCTTAAACTTTCAATTTCAAACTATTTTAGGACCCAGGACACATTGGTAAAGTGTGGCAAAGTTTGGAGAAAATTTCAATTTTAGGGGACATCCTCCACGTCCCATGCCCAGGAACAGTGCACCTTTCCTGGGAAAGTGTGAGGGGTTGGTCCTGGAGCCTTCCAGGGAGTACTGACAACATTTTTACCCAAAAATGAGGCCTCCAATGGGGGGTTATGCATAGCTCCAGGGGGGTCTCAGACCTGTAGCTAGCCCATTTGAGATCACTTTTCTTGGGGCATCTGACTTCCACAGATGGCCCTGGAGGTCCATATTTTTTTATTGTTTTATTTTTTTTTAAAACTTTGCTTGATTTTGCCCAAACTTTAGCCATGTCATACCTGTGTCAAATGAAGCACCCTGTCCCATTTTAGGGCCTGTGGGACAAACAGGGACAAAAGTAAGGGTATGTGTCTAAAAGTGTCCACTAGCAATCCCTTACCATTATGGTCCAGGGACACTGTGTGGACAGTGGCCATTTCTCAGTCATACATTGTCCAAGCAGGATGAAACTCACAGGGCAGACTCAGTGGAGCTCTAGAAACTGGCCCTGTGAATCCCAGCAACATATGACTAACTGTGACCCAGAAATAGCCACTGTCCACAAGGCATCCCCGGGGCCCCATTCATAGGGATCGGAACTGGACACCAATGGACAATTACGCATACCATTGTCCCATTTTGTCTCCCTTGGTCCAGGAAGGCTGAAATTCACACAGGACACTCCATGTAGAATGCAGACAGTGTGGCAAAAGTTACAAGGAAATCAGACAAACTTGAAAATTTGGCCAGACGTTGACTACGTGGTCCTCAGAAGGGTCAAATTTTCAAAGTTCTCCAAAATGGACCAAACTCATACTGGAAGACAGAGACCCATAGCAGAGTCCAAGTGCCAAGTTTAGGGCCTGTAGAACAAACAGGAACCAGATGGGAGTGAGGTAAGAGAAAGGGTTGATTTCTGTCCACTTCTAATCCTTATACACTGGGGGCCAAGGAAGCCTTGTGGACAGTGGCTTTTTCTCTGTCATGGATTGTCCTAGGATGCTGATACTCACAGGACAGACTCAGTGGAGCTTTGTGGGGTTGCCCTGTGAATGCCAGCAACGTAGGACCTACCCTGACTGAGAAAAAGTCTCTGTCCACAAGGCATCCCCAGGCTCCGATGCTCAGGGATTGGAAGTGGTTGGAAATGGACTATTACCCTTCCCCTTCTCCCACCGTGTCCCCCTTTGCTCTAGAAGGCTTAAACTTTCAATTTCAAACTATTTTAGGACCCAGGACACATTGGTAAAGTGTGGCAAAGTTTGGAGAAAATTTCAATTTTAGCGGACATCCTCCACGTCCCATGCCCAGGAACAGTGCACCTTTCCTGGGAAAGTGTGAGGGGTTGGTCCTGGAGCCTTCCAGGGAGTACTGACAACATTTTTACCCAAACATGAGGCCTCCAATGGGGGGTTATGCATAGCTCCAGGGGGGTCTCAGACCTGTAGCTAGCCCATTTGAGATCACTTTTCTTGGGGCATCTGACTTCCACAGATGGCCCTGGAGGTCCATATTTTTTTATTGTTTTATTTTTTTTTTAACTTTGCTTGATTTTGCCCAAACTTTAGCCATGTCATACCTGTCTCAAATGAAGCACCCTGTCCCATTTTAGGGCCTGTGGGACAAACAGGGACAAAAGTAAGGGTATGTGTCTAAAAGCGTCCACTAGCAATCCCTTACCATTATGGTCCAGGGACACTGTGTGGACAGTGGCCATTTCTCAGTCATACATTGTCCAAGCAGGATGAAACTCACAGGGCAGACTCAGTGGAGCTCTAGAAACTGGCCCTGTGAATCCCAGCAACATATGACTAACTGTGACCCAGAAATAGCCACTGTCCACAAGGCATCCCCGGGGCCCCATTCATAGGGATCGGAACTGGACACCAATGGACAATTACGCATACCATTGTCCCATTTTGTCTCCCTTGGTCCAGGAAGGCTGAAATTCACACAGGACACTCCATGTAGAATGCAGACAGTGTGGCAAAAGTTACAAGGAAATCAGACAAACTTGAAAATTTGGCCAGACGTTGACTACGTGGTCCTCAGAAGGGTCAAATTTTCAAAGTTCTCCAAAATGGACCAAACTCATACTGGAAGACAGAGACCCATAGCAGAGTCCAAGTGCCAAGTTTAGGGCCTGTAGAACAAACAGGAACCAGATGGGAGTGAGGTAAGAGAAAGGGTTGATTTCTGTCCACTTCTAATCCTTATACACTGGGGGCCAAGGAAGCCTTGTGGACAGTGGCTTTTTCTCTGTCATGGATTGTCCTAGGATGCTGATACTCACAGGACAGACTCAGTGGAGCTTTGTGGGGTTGCCCTGTGAATGCCAGCAACGTAGGACCTACCCTGACTGAGAAAAAGTCTCTGTCCACAAGGCATCCCCAGGCTCCGATGCTCAGGGATTGGAAGTGGTTGGAAATGGACTATTACCCTTCCCCTTCTCCCACCGTGTCCCCCTTTGCTCTACAAGGCTTAAACTTTCAATTTCAAACTATTTTAGGACCCAGGACACATTGGTAAAGTGTGGCAAAGTTTGGAGAAAATTTCAATTTTAGCGGACATCCTCCACGTCCCATGCCCAGGAACAGTGCACCTTTCCTGGGAAAGTGTGAGGGGTTGGTCCTGGAGCCTTCCAGGGAGTACTGACAACATTTTTACCCAAACATGAGGCCTCCAATGGGGGGTTATGCATAGCTCCAGGGGGGTCTCAGACCTGTAGCTAGCCCATTTGAGATCACTTTTCTTGGGGCATCTGACTTCCACAGATGGCCCTGGAGGTCCATATTTTTTTATTGTTTTATTTTTTTTTTTAACTTTGCTTGATTTTGCCCAAACTTTAGCCATGTCATACCTGTGTCAAATGAAGCACCCTGTCCCATTTTAGGGCCTGTGGGACAAACAGGGACAAAAGTAAGGGTATGTGTCTAAAAGCGTCCACTAGCAATCCCTTACCATTATGGTCCAGGGACACTGTGTGGACAGTGGCCATTTCTCAGTCATACATTGTCCAAGCAGGATGAAACTCACAGGGCAGACTCAGTGGAGCTCTAGAAACTGGCCCTGTGAATCCCAGCAACATATGACTAACTGTGACCCAGAAATAGCCACTGTCCACAAGGCATCCCCGGGGCCCCATTCATAGGGATCGGAACTGGACACCAATGGACAATTACGCATACCATTGTCCCATTTTGTCTCCCTTGGTCCAGGAAGGCTGAAATTCACACAGGACACTCCATGTAGAATGCAGACAGTGTGGCAAAAGTTACAAGGAAATCAGACAAACTTGAAAATTTGGCCAGACGTTGACTACGTGGTCCTCAGAAGGGTCAAATTTTCAAAGTTCTCCAAAATGGACCAAACTCATACTGGAAGACAGAGACCCATAGCAGAGTCCAAGTGCCAAGTTTAGGGCCTGTAGAACAAACAGGAACCAGATGGGAGTGAGGTAAGAGAAAGGGTTGATTTCTGTCCACTTCTAATCCTTATACACTGGGGGCCAAGGAAGCCTTGTGGACAGTGGCTTTTTCTCTGTCATGGATTGTCCTAGGATGCTGATACTCACAGGACAGACTCAGTGGAGCTTTGTGGGGTTGCCCTGTGAATGCCAGCAACGTAGGACCTACCCTGACTGAGAAAAAGTCTCTGTCCACAAGGCATCCCCAGGCTCCGATGCTCAGGGATTGGAAGTGGTTGGAAATGGACTATTACCCTTCCCCTTCTCCCACCGTGTCCCCCTTTGCTCTAGAAGGCTTAAACTTTCAATTTCAAACTATTTTAGGACCCAGGACACATTGGTAAAGTGTGGCAAAGTTTGGAGAAAATTTCAATTTTAGCGGACATCCTCCACGTCCCATGCCCAGGAACAGTGCACCTTTCCTGGGAAAGTGTGAGGGGTTGGTCCTGGAGCCTTCCAGGGAGTACTGACAACATTTTTACCCAAACATGAGGCCTCCAATGGGGGGTTATGCATAGCTCCAGGGGGGTCTCAGACCTGTAGCTAGCCCATTTGAGATCACTTTTCTTGGGGCATCTGACTTCCACAGATGGCCCTGGAGGTCCATATTTTTTTATTGTTTTATTTTTTTTTTAACTTTGCTTGATTTTGCCCAAACTTTAGCCATGTCATACCTGTCTCAAATGAAGCACCCTGTCCCATTTTAGGGCCTGTGGGACAAACAGGGACAAAAGTAAGGGTATGTGTCTAAAAGCGTCCACTAGCAATCCCTTACCATTATGGTCCAGGGACACTGTGTGGACAGTGGCCATTTCTCAGTCATACATTGTCCAAGCAGGATGAAACTCACAGGGCAGACTCAGTGGAGCTCTAGAAACTGGCCCTGTGAATCCCAGCAACATATGACTAACTGTGACCCAGAAATAGCCACTGTCCACAAGGCATCCCCGGGGCCCCATTCATAGGGATCGGAACTGGACACCAATGGACAATTACGCATACCATTGTCCCATTTTGTCTCCCTTGGTCCAGGAAGGCTGAAATTCACACAGGACACTCCATGTAGAATGCAGACAGTGTGGCAAAAGTTACAAGGAAATCAGACAAACTTGAAAATTTGGCCAGACGTTGACTACGTGGTCCTCAGAAGGGTCAAATTTTCAAAGTTCTCCAAAATGGACCAAACTCATACTGGAAGACAGAGACCCATAGCAGAGTCCAAGTGCCAAGTTTAGGGCCTGTAGAACAAACAGGAACCAGATGGGAGTGAGGTAAGAGAAAGGGTTGATTTCTGTCCACTTCTAATCCTTATACACTGGGGGCCAAGGAAGCCTTGTGGACAGTGGCTTTTTCTCTGTTATGGATTGTCCTAGGATGCTGATACTCACAGGACAGACTCAGTGGAGCTTTGTGGGGTTGCCCTGTGAATGCCAGCAACGTAGGACCTACCCTGACTGAGAAAAAGTCTCTGTCCACAAGGCATCCCCAGGCTCCGATGCTCAGGGATTGGAAGTGGTTGGAAATGGACTATTACCCTTCCCCTTCTCCCACCGTGTCCCCCTTTGCTCTAGAAGGCTTAAACTTTCAATTTCAAACTATTTTAGGACCCAGGACACATTGGTAAAGTGTGGCAAAGTTTGGAGAAAATTTCAATTTTAGGGGACATCCTCCACGTCCCATGCCCAGGAACAGTGCACCTTTCCTGGGAAAGTGTGAGGGGTTGGTCCTGGAGCCTTCCAGGGAGTACTGACAACATTTTTACCCAAAAATGAGGCCTCCAATGGGGGGTTATGCATAGCTCCAGGGGGGTCTCAGACCTGTAGCTAGCCCATTTGAGATCACTTTTCTTGGGGCATCTGACTTCCACAGATGGCCCTGGAGGTCCATATTTTTTTATTGTTTTATTTTTTTTTAAAACTTTGCTTGATTTTGCCCAAACTTTAGCCATGTCATACCTGTGTCAAATGAAGCACCCTGTCCCATTTTAGGGCCTGTGGGACAAACAGGGACAAAAGTAAGGGTATGTGTCTAAAAGTGTCCACTAGCAATCCCTTACCATTATGGTCCAGGGACACTGTGTGGACAGTGGCCATTTCTCAGTCATACATTGTCCAAGCAGGATGAAACTCACAGGGCAGACTCAGTGGAGCTCTAGAAACTGGCCCTGTGAATCCCAGCAACATATGACTAACTGTGACCCAGAAATAGCCACTGTCCACAAGGCATCCCCGGGGCCCCATTCATAGGGATCGGAACTGGACACCAATGGACAATTACGCATACCATTGTCCCATTTTGTCTCCCTTGGTCCAGGAAGGCTGAAATTCACACAGGACACTCCATGTAGAATGCAGACAGTGTGGCAAAAGTTACAAGGAAATCAGACAAACTTGAAAATTTGGCCAGACGTTGACTACGTGGTCCTCAGAAGGGTCAAATTTTCAAAGTTCTCCAAAATGGACCAAACTCATACTGGAAGACAGAGACCCATAGCAGAGTCCAAGTGCCAAGTTTAGGGCCTGTAGAACAAACAGGAACCAGATGGGAGTGAGGTAAGAGAAAGGGTTGATTTCTGTCCACTTCTAATCCTTATACACTGGGGGCCAAGGAAGCCTTGTGGACAGTGGCTTTTTCTCTGTCATGGATTGTCCTAGGATGCTGATACTCACAGGACAGACTCAGTGGAGCTTTGTGGGGTTGCCCTGTGAATGCCAGCAACGTAGGACCTACCCTGACTGAGAAAAAGTCTCTGTCCACAAGGCATCCCCAGGCTCCGATGCTCAGGGATTGGAAGTGGTTGGAAATGGACTATTACCCTTCCCCTTCTCCCACCGTGTCCCCCTTTGCTCTACAAGGCTTAAACTTTCAATTTCAAACTATTTTAGGACCCAGGACACATTGGTAAAGTGTGGCAAAGTTTGGAGAAAATTTCAATTTTAGCGGACATCCTCCACGTCCCATGCCCAGGAACAGTGCACCTTTCCTGGGAAAGTGTGAGGGGTTGGTCCTGGAGCCTTCCAGGGAGTACTGACAACATTTTTACCCAAACATGAGGCCTCCAATGGGGGGTTATGCATAGCTCCAGGGGGGTCTCAGACCTGTAGCTAGCCCATTTGAGATCACTTTTCTTGGGGCATCTGACTTCCACAGATGGCCCTGGAGGTCCATATTTTTTTATTGTTTTATTTTTTTTTTTAACTTTGCTTGATTTTGCCCAAACTTTAGCCATGTCATACCTGTGTCAAATGAAGCACCCTGTCCCATTTTAGGGCCTGTGGGACAAACAGGGACAAAAGTAAGGGTATGTGTCTAAAAGCGTCCACTAGCAATCCCTTACCATTATGGTCCAGGGACACTGTGTGGACAGTGGCCATTTCTCAGTCATACATTGTCCAAGCAGGATGAAACTCACAGGGCAGACTCAGTGGAGCTCTAGAAACTGGCCCTGTGAATCCCAGCAACATATGACTAACTGTGACCCAGAAATAGCCACTGTCCACAAGGCATCCCCGGGGCCCCATTCATAGGGATCGGAACTGGACACCAATGGACAATTACGCATACCATTGTCCCATTTTGTCTCCCTTGGTCCAGGAAGGCTGAAATTCACACAGGACACTCCATGTAGAATGCAGACAGTGTGGCAAAAGTTACAAGGAAATCAGACAAACTTGAAAATTTGGCCAGACGTTGACTACGTGGTCCTCAGAAGGGTCAAATTTTCAAAGTTCTCCAAAATGGACCAAACTCATACTGGAAGACAGAGACCCATAGCAGAGTCCAAGTGCCAAGTTTAGGGCCTGTAGAACAAACAGGAACCAGATGGGAGTGAGGTAAGAGAAAGGGTTGATTTCTGTCCACTTCTAATCCTTATACACTGGGGGCCAAGGAAGCCTTGTGGACAGTGGCTTTTTCTCTGTCATGGATTGTCCTAGGATGCTGATACTCACAGGACAGACTCAGTGGAGCTTTGTGGGGTTGCCCTGTGAATGCCAGCAACGTAGGACCTACCCTGACTGAGAAAAAGTCTCTGTCCACAAGGCATCCCCAGGCTCCGATGCTCAGGGATTGGAAGTGGTTGGAAATGGACTATTACCCTTCCCCTTCTCCCACCGTGTCCCCCTTTGCTCTAGAAGGCTTAAACTTTCAATTTCAAACTATTTTAGGACCCAGGACACATTGGTAAAGTGTGGCAAAGTTTGGAGAAAATTTCAATTTTAGGGGATATCCTCCACGTCCCATACCCAGGAACAGTGCACCTTTCCTGGGAAAGTGTGAGGGGTTGGTCCTGGAGCCTTCCAGGGAGTACTGACAACATTTTTACCCAAACATGAGGCCTCCAATGGGGGGTTATGCATAGCTCCAGGGGGGTCTCAGACCTGTAGCTAGCCCATTTGAGATCACTTTTCTTGGGGCATCTGACTTCCACAGATGGCCCTGGAGGTCCATATTTTTTTATTGTTTTATTTTTTTTTTTAACTTTGCTTGATTTTGCCCAAACTTTAGCCATGTCATACCTGTGTCAAATGAAGCACCCTGTCCCATTTTAGGGCCTGTGGGACAAACAGGGACAAAAGTAAGGGTATGTGTCTAAAAGCGTCCACTAGCAATCCCTTACCATTATGGTCCAGGGACACTGTGTGGACAGTGGCCATTTCTCAGTCATACATTGTCCAAGCAGGATGAAACTCACAGGGCAGACTCAGTGGAGCTCTAGAAACTGGCCCTGTGAATCCCAGCAACATATGACTAACTGTGACCCAGAAATAGCCACTGTCCACAAGGCATCCCCGGGGCCCCATTCATAGGGATCGGAACTGGACACCAATGGACAATTACGCATACCATTGTCCCATTTTGTCTCCCTTGGTCCAGGAAGGCTGAAATTCACACAGGACACTCCATGTAGAATGCAGACAGTGTGGCAAAAGTTACAAGGAAATCAGACAAACTTGAAAATTTGGCCAGACGTTGACTACGTGGTCCTCAGAAGGGTCAAATTTTCAAAGTTCTCCAAAATGGACCAAACTCATACTGGAAGACAGAGACCCATAGCAGAGTCCAAGTGCCAAGTTTAGGGCCTGTAGAACAAACAGGAACCAGATGGGAGTGAGGTAAGAGAAAGGGTTGATTTCTGTCCACTTCTAATCCTTATACACTGGGGGCCAAGGAAGCCTTGTGGACAGTGGCTTTTTCTCTGTCATGGATTGTCCTAGGATGCTGATACTCACAGGACAGACTCAGTGGAGCTTTGTGGGGTTGCCCTGTGAATGCCAGCAACGTAGGACCTACCCTGACTGAGAAAAAGTCTCTGTCCACAAGGCATCCCCAGGCTCCGATGCTCAGGGATTGGAAGTGGTTGGAAATGGACTATTACCCTTCCCCTTCTCCCACCGTGTCCCCCTTTGCTCTAGAAGGCTTAAACTTTCAATTTCAAACTATTTTAGGACCCAGGACACATTGGTAAAGTGTGGCAAAGTTTGGAGAAAATTTCAATTTTAGGGGATATCCTCCACGTCCCATACCCAGGAACAGTGCACCTTTCCTGGGAAAGTGTGAGGGGTTGGTCCTGGAGCCTTCCAGGGAGTACTGACAACATTTTTACCCAAACATGAGGCCTCCAATGGGGGGTTATGCATAGCTCCAGGGGGGTCTCAGACCTGTAGCTAGCCCATTTGAGATCACTTTTCTTGGGGCATCTGACTTCCACAGATGGCCCTGGAGGTCCATATTTTTTTATTGTTTTATTTTTTTTTTTAACTTTGCTTGATTTTGCCCAAACTTTAGCCATGTCATACCTGTGTCAAGTGAAGCACCCTGTCCCATTTTAGGGCCTGTGGGACAAACAGGGACAAAAGTAAGGGTATGTGTCTAAAAGCGTCCACTAGCAATCCCTTACCATTATGGTCCAGGGACACTGTGTGGACAGTGGCCATTTCTCAGTCATACATTGTCCAAGCAGGATGAAACTCACAGGGCAGACTCAGTGGAGCTCTAGAAACTGGCCCTGTGAATCCCAGCAACATATGACTAACTGTGACCCAGAAATAGCCACTGTCCACAAGGCATCCCCGGGGCCCCATTCATAGGGATCGGAACTGGACACCAATGGACAATTACGCATACCATTGTCCCATTTTGTCTCCCTTGGTCCAGGAAGGCTGAAATTCACACAGGACACTCCATGTAGAATGCAGACAGTGTGGCAAAAGTTACAAGGAAATCAGACAAACTTGAAAATTTGGCCAGACGTTGACTACGTGGTCCTCAGAAGGGTCAAATTTTCAAAGTTCTCCAAAATGGACCAAACTCATACTGGAAGACAGAGACCCATAGCAGAGTCCAAGTGCCAAGTTTAGGGCCTGTAGAACAAACAGGAACCAGATGGGAGTGAGGTAAGAGAAAGGGTTGATTTCTGTCCACTTCTAATCCTTATACACTGGGGGCCAAGGAAGCCTTGTGGACAGTGGCTTTTTCTCTGTTATGGATTGTCCTAGGATGCTGATACTCACAGGACAGACTCAGTGGAGCTTTGTGGGGTTGCCCTGTGAATGCCAGCAACGTAGGACCTACCCTGACTGAGAAAAAGTCTCTGTCCACAAGGCATCCCCAGGCTCCGATGCTCAGGGATTGGAAGTGGTTGGAAATGGACTATTACCCTTCCCCTTCTCCCACCGTGTCCCCCTTTGCTCTAGAAGGCTTAAACTTTCAATTTCAAACTATTTTAGGACCCAGGACACATTGGTAAAGTGTGGCAAAGTTTGGAGAAAATTTCAATTTTAGGGGACATCCTCCACGTCCCATGCCCAGGAACAGTGCACCTTTCCTGGGAAAGTGTGAGGGGTTGGTCCTGGAGCCTTCCAGGGAGTACTGACAACATTTTTACCCAAAAATGAGGCCTCCAATGGGGGGTTATGCATAGCTCCAGGGGGGTCTCAGACCTGTAGCTAGCCCATTTGAGATCACTTTTCTTGGGGCATCTGACTTCCACAGATGGCCCTGGAGGTCCATATTTTTTTATTGTTTTATTTTTTTTTAAAACTTTGCTTGATTTTGCCCAAACTTTAGCCATGTCATACCTGTGTCAAATGAAGCACCCTGTCCCATTTTAGGGCCTGTGGGACAAACAGGGACAAAAGTAAGGGTATGTGTCTAAAAGCGTCCACTAGCAATCCCTTACCATTATGGTCCAGGGACACTGTGTGGACAGTGGCCATTTCTCAGTCATACATTGTCCAAGCAGGATGAAACTCACAGGGCAGACTCAGTGGAGCTCTAGAAACTGGCCCTGTGAATCCCAGCAACATATGACTAACTGTGACCCAGAAATAGCCACTGTCCACAAGGCATCCCCGGGGCCCCATTCATAGGGATCGGAACTGGACACCAATGGACAATTACGCATACCATTGTCCCATTTTGTCTCCCTTGGTCCAGGAAGGCTGAAATTCACACAGGACACTCCATGTAGAATGCAGACAGTGTGGCAAAAGTTACAAGGAAATCAGACAAACTTGAAAATTTGGCCAGACGTTGACTACGTGGTCCTCAGAAGGGTCAAATTTTCAAAGTTCTCCAAAATGGACCAAACTCATACTGGAAGACAGAGACCCATAGCAGAGTCCAAGTGCCAAGTTTAGGGCCTGTAGAACAAACAGGAACCAGATGGGAGTGAGGTAAGAGAAAGGGTTGATTTCTGTCCACTTCTAATCCTTATACACTGGGGGCCAAGGAAGCCTTGTGGACAGTGGCTTTTTCTCTGTTATGGATTGTCCTAGGATGCTGATACTCACAGGACAGACTCAGTGGAGCTTTGTGGGGTTGCCCTGTGAATGCCAGCAACGTAGGACCTACCCTGACTGAGAAAAAGTCTCTGTCCACAAGGCATCCCCAGGCTCCGATGCTCAGGGATTGGAAGTGGTTGGAAATGGACTATTACCCTTCCCCTTCTCCCACCGTGTCCCCCTTTGCTCTAGAAGGCTTAAACTTTCAATTTCAAACTATTTTAGGACCCAGGACACATTGGTAAAGTGTGGCAAAGTTTGGAGAAAATTTCAATTTTAGGGGACATCCTCCACGTCCCATGCCCAGGAACAGTGCACCTTTCCTGGGAAAGTGTGAGGGGTTGGTCCTGGAGCCTTCCAGGGAGTACTGACAACATTTTTACCCAAAAATGAGGCCTCCAATGGGGGGTTATGCATAGCTCCAGGGGGGTCTCAGACCTGTAGCTAGCCCATTTGAGATCACTTTTCTTGGGGCATCTGACTTCCACAGATGGCCCTGGAGGTCCATATTTTTTTATTGTTTTATTTTTTTTTAAAACTTTGCTTGATTTTGCCCAAACTTTAGCCATGTCATACCTGTGTCAAATGAAGCACCCTGTCCCATTTTAGGGCCTGTGGGACAAACAGGGACAAAAGTAAGGGTATGTGTCTAAAAGTGTCCACTAGCAATCCCTTACCATTATGGTCCAGGGACACTGTGTGGACAGTGGCCATTTCTCAGTCATACATTGTCCAAGCAGGATGAAACTCACAGGGCAGACTCAGTGGAGCTCTAGAAACTGGCCCTGTGAATCCCAGCAACATATGACTAACTGTGACCCAGAAATAGCCACTGTCCACAAGGCATCCCCGGGGCCCCATTCATAGGGATCGGAACTGGACACCAATGGACAATTACGCATACCATTGTCCCATTTTGTCTCCCTTGGTCCAGGAAGGCTGAAATTCACACAGGACACTCCATGTAGAATGCAGACAGTGTGGCAAAAGTTACAAGGAAATCAGACAAACTTGAAAATTTGGCCAGACGTTGACTACGTGGTCCTCAGAAGGGTCAAATTTTCAAAGTTCTCCAAAATGGACCAAACTCATACTGGAAGACAGAGACCCATAGCAGAGTCCAAGTGCCAAGTTTAGGGCCTGTAGAACAAACAGGAACCAGATGGGAGTGAGGTAAGAGAAAGGGTTGATTTCTGTCCACTTCTAATCCTTATACACTGGGGGCCAAGGAAGCCTTGTGGACAGTGGCTTTTTCTCTGTCATGGATTGTCCTAGGATGCTGATACTCACAGGACAGACTCAGTGGAGCTTTGTGGGGTTGCCCTGTGAATGCCAGCAACGTAGGACCTACCCTGACTGAGAAAAAGTCTCTGTCCACAAGGCATCCCCAGGCTCCGATGCTCAGGGATTGGAAGTGGTTGGAAATGGACTATTACCCTTCCCCTTCTCCCACCGTGTCCCCCTTTGCTCTAGAAGGCTTAAACTTTCAATTTCAAACTATTTTAGGACCCAGGACACATTGGTAAAGTGTGGCAAAGTTTGGAGAAAATTTCAATTTTAGCGGACATCCTCCACGTCCCATGCCCAGGAACAGTGCACCTTTCCTGGGAAAGTGTGAGGGGTTGGTCCTGGAGCCTTCCAGAGAGTACTGACAACATTTTTACCCAAACATGAGGCCTCCAATGGGGGGTTATGCATAGCTCCAGGGGGGTCTCAGACCTGTAGCTAGCCCATTTGAGATCACTTTTCTTGGGGCATCTGACTTCCACAGATGGCCCTGGAGGTCCATATTTTTTTTATTGTTTTATTTTTTTTTTAACTTTGCTTGATTTTGCCCAAACTTTAGCCATGTCATACCTGTCTCAAATGAAGCACCCTGTCCCATTTTAGGGCCTGTGGGACAAACAGGGACAAAAGTAAGGGTATGTGTCTAAAAGCGTCCACTAGCAATCCCTTACCATTATGGTCCAGGGACACTGTGTGGACAGTGGCCATTTCTCAGTCATACATTGTCCAAGCAGGATGAAACTCACAGGGCAGACTCAGTGGAGCTCTAGAAACTGGCCCTGTGAATCCCAGCAACATATGACTAACTGTGACCCAGAAATAGCCACTGTCCACAAGGCATCCCCGGGGCCCCATTCATAGGGATCGGAACTGGACACCAATGGACAATTACGCATACCATTGTCCCATTTTGTCTCCCTTGGTCCAGGAAGGCTGAAATTCACACAGGACACTCCATGTAGAATGCAGACAGTGTGGCAAAAGTTACAAGGAAATCAGACAAACTTGAAAATTTGGCCAGACGTTGACTACGTGGTCCTCAGAAGGGTCAAATTTTCAAAGTTCTCCAAAATGGACCAAACTCATACTGGAAGACAGATACCCATAGCAGAGTCCAAGTGCCAAGTTTAGGGCCTGTAGAACAAACAGGAACCAGATGGGAGTGAGGTAAGAGAAAGGGTTGATTTCTGTCCACTTCTAATCCTTATACACTGGGGGCCAAGGAAGCCTTGTGGACAGTGGCTTTTTCTCTGTTATGGATTGTCCTAGGATGCTGATACTCACAGGACAGACTCAGTGGAGCTTTGTGGGGTTGCCCTGTGAATGCCAGCAACGTAGGACCTACCCTGACTGAGAAAAAGTCTCTGTCCACAAGGCATCCCCAGGCTCCGATGCTCAGGGATTGGAAGTGGTTGGAAATGGACTATTACCCTTCCCCTTCTCCCACCGTGTCCCCCTTTGCTCTACAAGCCTTAAACTTTCAATTTCAAACTATTTTAGGACCCAGGACACATTGGTAAAGTGTGGCAAAGTTTGGAGAAAATTTCAATTTTAGCGGACATCCTCCACGTCCCATGCCCAGGAACAGTGCACCTTTCCTGGGAAAGTGTGAGGGGTTGGTCCTGGAGCCTTCCAGGGAGTACTGACAACATTTTTACCCAAACATGAGGCCTCCAATGGGGGGTTATGCATAGCTCCAGGGGGGTCTCAGACCTGTAGCTAGCCCATTTGAGATCACTTTTCTTGGGGCATCTGACTTCCACAGATGGCCCTGGAGGTCCATATTTTTTTATTGTTTTATTTTTTTTTTAACTTTGCTTGATTTTGCCCAAACTTTAGCCATGTCATACCTGTCTCAAATGAAGCACCCTGTCCCATTTTAGGGCCTGTGGGACAAACAGGGACAAAAGTAAGGGTATGTGTCTAAAAGCGTCCACTAGCAATCCCTTACCATTATGGTCCAGGGACACTGTGTGGACAGTGGCCATTTCTCAGTCATACATTGTCCAAGCAGGATGAAACTCACAGGGCAGACTCAGTGGAGCTCTAGAAACTGGCCCTGTGAATCCCAGCAACATATGACTAACTGTGACCCAGAAATAGCCACTGTCCACAAGGCATCCCCGGGGCCCCATTCATAGGGATCGGAACTGGACACCAATGGACAATTACGCATACCATTGTCCCATTTTGTCTCCCTTGGTCCAGGAAGGCTGAAATTCACACAGGACACTCCATGTAGAATGCAGACAGTGTGGCAAAAGTTACAAGGAAATCAGACAAACTTGAAAATTTGGCCAGACGTTGACTACGTGGTCCTCAGAAGGGTCAAATTTTCAAAGTTCTCCAAAATGGACCAAACTCATACTGGAAGACAGAGACCCATAGCAGAGTCCAAGTGCCAAGTTTAGGGCCTGTAGAACAAACAGGAACCAGATGGGAGTGAGGTAAGAGAAAGGGTTGATTTCTGTCCACTTCTAATCCTTATACACTGGGGGCCAAGGAAGCCTTGTGGACAGTGGCTTTTTCTCTGTTATGGATTGTCCTAGGATGCTGATACTCACAGGACAGACTCAGTGGAGCTTTGTGGGGTTGCCCTGTGAATGCCAGCAACGTAGGACCTACCCTGACTGAGAAAAAGTCTCTGTCCACAAGGCATCCCCAGGCTCCGATGCTCAGGGATTGGAAGTGGTTGGAAATGGACTATTACCCTTCCCCTTCTCCCACCGTGTCCCCCTTTGCTCTACAAGGCTTAAACTTTCAATTTCAAACTATTTTAGGACCCAGGACACATTGGTAAAGTGTGGCAAAGTTTGGAGAAAATTTCAATTTTAGCGGACATCCTCCACGTCCCATGCCCAGGAACAGTGCACCTTTCCTGGGAAAGTGTGAGGGGTTGGTCCTGGAGCCTTCCAGGGAGTACTGACAACATTTTTACCCAAACATGAGGCCTCCAATGGGGGGTTATGCATAGCTCCAGGGGGGTCTCAGACCTGTAGCTAGCCCATTTGAGATCACTTTTCTTGGGGCATCTGACTTCCACAGATGGCCCTGGAGGTCCATATTTTTTTATTGTTTTATTTTTTTTTTAACTTTGCTTGATTTTGCCCAAACTTTAGCCATGTCATACCTGTCTCAAATGAAGCACCCTGTCCCATTTTAGGGCCTGTGGGACAAACAGGGACAAAAGTAAGGGTATGTGTCTAAAAGCGTCCACTAGCAATCCCTTACCATTATGGTCCAGGGACACTGTGTGGACAGTGGCCATTTCTCAGTCATACATTGTCCAAGCAGGATGAAACTCACAGGGCAGACTCAGTGGAGCTCTAGAAACTGGCCCTGTGAATCCCAGCAACATATGACTAACTGTGACCCAGAAATAGCCACTGTCCACAAGGCATCCCCGGGGCCCCATTCATAGGGATCGGAACTGGACACCAATGGACAATTACGCATACCATTGTCCCATTTTGTCTCCCTTGGTCCAGGAAGGCTGAAATTCACACAGGACACTCCATGTAGAATGCAGACAGTGTGGCAAAAGTTACAAGGAAATCAGACAAACTTGAAAATTTGGCCAGACGTTGACTACGTGGTCCTCAGAAGGGTCAAATTTTCAAAGTTCTCCAAAATGGACCAAACTCATACTGGAAGACAGAGACCCATAGCAGAGTCCAAGTGCCAAGTTTAGGGCCTGTAGAACAAACAGGAACCAGATGGGAGTGAGGTAAGAGAAAGGGTTGATTTCTGTCCACTTCTAATCCTTATACACTGGGGGCCAAGGAAGCCTTGTGGACAGTGGCTTTTTCTCTGTTATGGATTGTCCTAGGATGCTGATACTCACAGGACAGACTCAGTGGAGCTTTGTGGGGTTGCCCTGTGAATGCCAGCAACGTAGGACCTACCCTGACTGAGAAAAAGTCTCTGTCCACAAGGCATCCCCAGGCTCCGATGCTCAGGGATTGGAAGTGGTTGGAAATGGACTATTACCCTTCCCCTTCTCCCACCGTGTCCCCCTTTGCTCTACAAGGCTTAAACTTTCAATTTCAAACTATTTTAGGACCCAGGACACATTGGTAAAGTGTGGCAAAGTTTGGAGAAAATTTCAATTTTAGCGGACATCCTCCACGTCCCATGCCCAGGAACAGTGCACCTTTCCTGGGAAAGTGTGAGGGGTTGGTCCTGGAGCCTTCCAGGGAGTACTGACAACATTTTTACCCAAACATGAGGCCTCCAATGGGGGGTTATGCATAGCTCCAGGGGGGTCTCAGACCTGTAGCTAGCCCATTTGAGATCACTTTTCTTGGGGCATCTGACTTCCACAGATGGCCCTGGAGGTCCATATTTTTTTATTGTTTTATTTTTTTTTTTAACTTTGCTTGATTTTGCCCAAACTTTAGCCATGTCATACCTGTGTCAAATGAAGCACCCTGTCCCATTTTAGGGCCTGTGGGACAAACAGGGACAAAAGTAAGGGTATGTGTCTAAAAGCGTCCACTAGCAATCCCTTACCATTATGGTCCAGGGACACTGTGTGGACAGTGGCCATTTCTCAGTCATACATTGTCCAAGCAGGATGAAACTCACAGGGCAGACTCAGTGGAGCTCTAGAAACTGGCCCTGTGAATCCCAGCAACATATGACTAACTGTGACCCAGAAATAGCCACTGTCCACAAGGCATCCCCGGGGCCCCATTCATAGGGATCGGAACTGGACACCAATGGACAATTACGCATACCATTGTCCCATTTTGTCTCCCTTGGTCCAGGAAGGCTGAAATTCACACAGGACACTCCATGTAGAATGCAGACAGTGTGGCAAAAGTTACAAGGAAATCAGACAAACTTGAAAATTTGGCCAGACGTTGACTACGTGGTCCTCAGAAGGGTCAAATTTTCAAAGTTCTCCAAAATGGACCAAACTCATACTGGAAGACAGAGACCCATAGCAGAGTCCAAGTGCCAAGTTTAGGGCCTGTAGAACAAACAGGAACCAGATGGGAGTGAGGTAAGAGAAAGGGTTGATTTCTGTCCACTTCTAATCCTTATACACTGGGGGCCAAGGAAGCCTTGTGGACAGTGGCTTTTTCTCTGTCATGGATTGTCCTAGGATGCTGATACTCACAGGACAGACTCAGTGGAGCTTTGTGGGGTTGCCCTGTGAATGCCAGCAACGTAGGACCTACCCTGACTGAGAAAAAGTCTCTGTCCACAAGGCATCCCCAGGCTCCGATGCTCAGGGATTGGAAGTGGTTGGAAATGGACTATTACCCTTCCCCTTCTCCCACCGTGTCCCCCTTTGCTCTAGAAGGCTTAAACTTTCAATTTCAAACTATTTTAGGACCCAGGACACATTGGTAAAGTGTGGCAAAGTTTGGAGAAAATTTCAATTTTAGCGGACATCCTCCACGTCCCATGCCCAGGAACAGTGCACCTTTCCTGGGAAAGTGTGAGGGGTTGGTCCTGGAGCCTTCCAGGGAGTACTGACAACATTTTTACCCAAACATGAGGCCTCCAATGGGGGGTTATGCATAGCTCCAGGGGGGTCTCAGACCTGTAGCTAGCCCATTTGAGATCACTTTTCTTGGGGCATCTGACTTCCACAGATGGCCCTGGAGGTCCATATTTTTTTATTGTTTTATTTTTTTTTTAACTTTGCTTGATTTTGCCCAAACTTTAGCCATGTCATACCTGTCTCAAATGAAGCACCCTGTCCCATTTTAGGGCCTGTGGGACAAACAGGGACAAAAGTAAGGGTATGTGTCTAAAAGCGTCCACTAGCAATCCCTTACCATTATGGTCCAGGGACACTGTGTGGACAGTGGCCATTTCTCAGTCATACATTGTCCAAGCAGGATGAAACTCACAGGGCAGACTCAGTGGAGCTCTAGAAACTGGCCCTGTGAATCCCAGCAACATATGACTAACTGTGACCCAGAAATAGCCACTGTCCACAAGGCATCCCCGGGGCCCCATTCATAGGGATCGGAACTGGACACCAATGGACAATTACGCATACCATTGTCCCATTTTGTCTCCCTTGGTCCAGGAAGGCTGAAATTCACACAGGACACTCCATGTAGAATGCAGACAGTGTGGCAAAAGTTACAAGGAAATCAGACAAACTTGAAAATTTGGCCAGACGTTGACTACGTGGTCCTCAGAAGGGTCAAATTTTCAAAGTTCTCCAAAATGGACCAAACTCATACTGGAAGACAGAGACCCATAGCAGAGTCCAAGTGCCAAGTTTAGGGCCTGTAGAACAAACAGGAACCAGATGGGAGTGAGGTAAGAGAAAGGGTTGATTTCTGTCCACTTCTAATCCTTATACACTGGGGGCCAAGGAAGCCTTGTGGACAGTGGCTTTTTCTCTGTTATGGATTGTCCTAGGATGCTGATACTCACAGGACAGACTCAGTGGAGCTTTGTGGGGTTGCCCTGTGAATGCCAGCAACGTAGGACCTACCCTGACTGAGAAAAAGTCTCTGTCCACAAGGCATCCCCAGGCTCCGATGCTCAGGGATTGGAAGTGGTTGGAAATGGACTATTACCCTTCCCCTTCTCCCACCGTGTCCCCCTTTGCTCTACAAGGCTTAAACTTTCAATTTCAAACTATTTTAGGACCCAGGACACATTGGTAAAGTGTGGCAAAGTTTGGAGAAAATTTCAATTTTAGCGGACATCCTCCACGTCCCATGCCCAGGAACAGTGCACCTTTCCTGGGAAAGTGTGAGGGGTTGGTCCTGGAGCCTTCCAGGGAGTACTGACAACATTTTTACCCAAACATGAGGCCTCCAATGGGGGGTTATGCATAGCTCCAGGGGGGTCTCAGACCTGTAGCTAGCCCATTTGAGATCACTTTTCTTGGGGCATCTGACTTCCACAGATGGCCCTGGAGGTCCATATTTTTTTATTGTTTTATTTTTTTTTTAACTTTGCTTGATTTTGCCCAAACTTTAGCCATGTCATACCTGTCTCAAATGAAGCACCCTGTCCCATTTTAGGGCCTGTGGGACAAACAGGGACAAAAGTAAGGGTATGTGTCTAAAAGCGTCCACTAGCAATCCCTTACCATTATGGTCCAGGGACACTGTGTGGACAGTGGCCATTTCTCAGTCATACATTGTCCAAGCAGGATGAAACTCACAGGGCAGACTCAGTGGAGCTCTAGAAACTGGCCCTGTGAATCCCAGCAACATATGACTAACTGTGACCCAGAAATAGCCACTGTCCACAAGGCATCCCCGGGGCCCCATTCATAGGGATCGGAACTGGACACCAATGGACAATTACGCATACCATTGTCCCATTTTGTCTCCCTTGGTCCAGGAAGGCTGAAATTCACACAGGACACTCCATGTAGAATGCAGACAGTGTGGCAAAAGTTACAAGGAAATCAGACAAACTTGAAAATTTGGCCAGACGTTGACTACGTGGTCCTCAGAAGGGTCAAATTTTCAAAGTTCTCCAAAATGGACCAAACTCATACTGGAAGACAGAGACCCATAGCAGAGTCCAAGTGCCAAGTTTAGGGCCTGTAGAACAAACAGGAACCAGATGGGAGTGAGGTAAGAGAAAGGGTTGATTTCTGTCCACTTCTAATCCTTATACACTGGGGGCCAAGGAAGCCTTGTGGACAGTGGCTTTTTCTCTGTTATGGATTGTCCTAGGATGCTGATACTCACAGGACAGACTCAGTGGAGCTTTGTGGGGTTGCCCTGTGAATGCCAGCAACGTAGGACCTACCCTGACTGAGAAAAAGTCTCTGTCCACAAGGCATCCCCAGGCTCCGATGCTCAGGGATTGGAAGTGGTTGGAAATGGACTATTACCCTTCCCCTTCTCCCACCGTGTCCCCCTTTGCTCTACAAGGCTTAAACTTTCAATTTCAAACTATTTTAGGACCCAGGACACATTGGTAAAGTGTGGCAAAGTTTGGAGAAAATTTCAATTTTAGGGGACATCCTCCACGTCCCATGCCCAGGAACAGTGCACCTTTCCTGGGAAAGTGTGAGGGGTTGGTCCTGGAGCCTTCCAGGGAGTACTGACAACATTTTTACCCAAAAATGAGGCCTCCAATGGGGGGTTATGCATAGCTCCAGGGGGGTCTCAGACCTGTAGCTAGCCCATTTGAGATCACTTTTCTTGGGGCATCTGACTTCCACAGATGGCCCTGGAGGTCCATATTTTTTTATTGTTTTATTTTTTTTTAAAACTTTGCTTGATTTTGCCCAAACTTTAGCCATGTCATACCTGTGTCAAATGAAGCACCCTGTCCCATTTTAGGGCCTGTGGGACAAACAGGGACAAAAGTAAGGGTATGTGTCTAAAAGTGTCCACTAGCAATCCCTTACCATTATGGTCCAGGGACACTGTGTGGACAGTGGCCATTTCTCAGTCATACATTGTCCAAGCAGGATGAAACTCACAGGGCAGACTCAGTGGAGCTCTAGAAACTGGCCCTGTGAATCCCAGCAACATATGACTAACTGTGACCCAGAAATAGCCACTGTCCACAAGGCATCCCCGGGGCCCCATTCATAGGGATCGGAACTGGACACCAATGGACAATTACGCATACCATTGTCCCATTTTGTCTCCCTTGGTCCAGGAAGGCTGAAATTCACACAGGACACTCCATGTAGAATGCAGACAGTGTGGCAAAAGTTACAAGGAAATCAGACAAACTTGAAAATTTGGCCAGACGTTGACTACGTGGTCCTCAGAAGGGTCAAATTTTCAAAGTTCTCCAAAATGGACCAAACTCATACTGGAAGACAGAGACCCATAGCAGAGTCCAAGTGCCAAGTTTAGGGCCTGTAGAACAAACAGGAACCAGATGGGAGTGAGGTAAGAGAAAGGGTTGATTTCTGTCCACTTCTAATCCTTATACACTGGGGGCCAAGGAAGCCTTGTGGACAGTGGCTTTTTCTCTGTCATGGATTGTCCTAGGATGCTGATACTCACAGGACAGACTCAGTGGAGCTTTGTGGGGTTGCCCTGTGAATGCCAGCAACGTAGGACCTACCCTGACTGAGAAAAAGTCTCTGTCCACAAGGCATCCCCAGGCTCCGATGCTCAGGGATTGGAAGTGGTTGGAAATGGACTATTACCCTTCCCCTTCTCCCACCGTGTCCCCCTTTGCTCTAGAAGGCTTAAACTTTCAATTTCAAACTATTTTAGGACCCAGGACACATTGGTAAAGTGTGGCAAAGTTTGGAGAAAATTTCAATTTTAGCGGACATCCTCCACGTCCCATGCCCAGGAACAGTGCACCTTTCCTGGGAAAGTGTGAGGGGTTGGTCCTGGAGCCTTCCAGGGAGTACTGACAACATTTTTACCCAAACATGAGGCCTCCAATGGGGGGTTATGCATAGCTCCAGGGGGGTCTCAGACCTGTAGCTAGCCCATTTGAGATCACTTTTCTTGGGGCATCTGACTTCCACAGATGGCCCTGGAGGTCCATATTTTTTTATTGTTTTATTTTTTTTTTAACTTTGCTTGATTTTGCCCAAACTTTAGCCATGTCATACCTGTCTCAAATGAAGCACCCTGTCCCATTTTAGGGCCTGTGGGACAAACAGGGACAAAAGTAAGGGTATGTGTCTAAAAGCGTCCACTAGCAATCCCTTACCATTATGGTCCAGGGACACTGTGTGGACAGTGGCCATTTCTCAGTCATACATTGTCCAAGCAGGATGAAACTCACAGGGCAGACTCAGTGGAGCTCTAGAAACTGGCCCTGTGAATCCCAGCAACATATGACTAACTGTGACCCAGAAATAGCCACTGTCCACAAGGCATCCCCGGGGCCCCATTCATAGGGATCGGAACTGGACACCAATGGACAATTACGCATACCATTGTCCCATTTTGTCTCCCTTGGTCCAGGAAGGCTGAAATTCACACAGGACACTCCATGTAGAATGCAGACAGTGTGGCAAAAGTTACAAGGAAATCAGACAAACTTGAAAATTTGGCCAGACGTTGACTACGTGGTCCTCAGAAGGGTCAAATTTTCAAAGTTCTCCAAAATGGACCAAACTCATACTGGAAGACAGAGACCCATAGCAGAGTCCAAGTGCCAAGTTTAGGGCCTGTAGAACAAACAGGAACCAGATGGGAGTGAGGTAAGAGAAAGGGTTGATTTCTGTCCACTTCTAATCCTTATACACTGGGGGCCAAGGAAGCCTTGTGGACAGTGGCTTTTTCTCTGTTATGGATTGTCCTAGGATGCTGATACTCACAGGACAGACTCAGTGGAGCTTTGTGGGGTTGCCCTGTGAATGCCAGCAACGTAGGACCTACCCTGACTGAGAAAAAGTCTCTGTCCACAAGGCATCCCCAGGCTCCGATGCTCAGGGATTGGAAGTGGTTGGAAATGGACTATTACCCTTCCCCTTCTCCCACCGTGTCCCCCTTTGCTCTACAAGGCTTAAACTTTCAATTTCAAACTATTTTAGGACCCAGGACACATTGGTAAAGTGTGGCAAAGTTTGGAGAAAATTTCAATTTTAGCGGACATCCTCCACGTCCCATGCCCAGGAACAGTGCACCTTTCCTGGGAAAGTGTGAGGGGTTGGTCCTGGAGCCTTCCAGGGAGTACTGACAACATTTTTACCCAAACATGAGGCCTCCAATGGGGGGTTATGCATAGCTCCAGGGGGGTCTCAGACCTGTAGCTAGCCCATTTGAGATCACTTTTCTTGGGGCATCTGACTTCCACAGATGGCCCTGGAGGTCCATATTTTTTTATTGTTTTATTTTTTTTTTTAACTTTGCTTGATTTTGCCCAAACTTTAGCCATGTCATACCTGTGTCAAATGAAGCACCCTGTCCCATTTTAGGGCCTGTGGGACAAACAGGGACAAAAGTAAGGGTATGTGTCTAAAAGCGTCCACTAGCAATCCCTTACCATTATGGTCCAGGGACACTGTGTGGACAGTGGCCATTTCTCAGTCATACATTGTCCAAGCAGGATGAAACTCACAGGGCAGACTCAGTGGAGCTCTAGAAACTGGCCCTGTGAATCCCAGCAACATATGACTAACTGTGACCCAGAAATAGCCACTGTCCACAAGGCATCCCCGGGGCCCCATTCATAGGGATCGGAACTGGACACCAATGGACAATTACGCATACCATTGTCCCATTTTGTCTCCCTTGGTCCAGGAAGGCTGAAATTCACACAGGACACTCCATGTAGAATGCAGACAGTGTGGCAAAAGTTACAAGGAAATCAGACAAACTTGAAAATTTGGCCAGACGTTGACTACGTGGTCCTCAGAAGGGTCAAATTTTCAAAGTTCTCCAAAATGGACCAAACTCATACTGGAAGACAGAGACCCATAGCAGAGTCCAAGTGCCAAGTTTAGGGCCTGTAGAACAAACAGGAACCAGATGGGAGTGAGGTAAGAGAAAGGGTTGATTTCTGTCCACTTCTAATCCTTATACACTGGGGGCCAAGGAAGCCTTGTGGACAGTGGCTTTTTCTCTGTCATGGATTGTCCTAGGATGCTGATACTCACAGGACAGACTCAGTGGAGCTTTGTGGGGTTGCCCTGTGAATGCCAGCAACGTAGGACCTACCCTGACTGAGAAAAAGTCTCTGTCCACAAGGCATCCCCAGGCTCCGATGCTCAGGGATTGGAAGTGGTTGGAAATGGACTATTACCCTTCCCCTTCTCCCACCGTGTCCCCCTTTGCTCTAGAAGGCTTAAACTTTCAATTTCAAACTATTTTAGGACCCAGGACACATTGGTAAAGTGTGGCAAAGTTTGGAGAAAATTTCAATTTTAGCGGACATCCTCCACGTCCCATGCCCAGGAACAGTGCACCTTTCCTGGGAAAGTGTGAGGGGTTGGTCCTGGAGCCTTCCAGGGAGTACTGACAACATTTTTACCCAAACATGAGGCCTCCAATGGGGGGTTATGCATAGCTCCAGGGGGGTCTCAGACCTGTAGCTAGCCCATTTGAGATCACTTTTCTTGGGGCATCTGACTTCCACAGATGGCCCTGGAGGTCCATATTTTTTTATTGTTTTATTTTTTTTTTAACTTTGCTTGATTTTGCCCAAACTTTAGCCATGTCATACCTGTCTCAAATGAAGCACCCTGTCCCATTTTAGGGCCTGTGGGACAAACAGGGACAAAAGTAAGGGTATGTGTCTAAAAGCGTCCACTAGCAATCCCTTACCATTATGGTCCAGGGACACTGTGTGGACAGTGGCCATTTCTCAGTCATACATTGTCCAAGCAGGATGAAACTCACAGGGCAGACTCAGTGGAGCTCTAGAAACTGGCCCTGTGAATCCCAGCAACATATGACTAACTGTGACCCAGAAATAGCCACTGTCCACAAGGCATCCCCGGGGCCCCATTCATAGGGATCGGAACTGGACACCAATGGACAATTACGCATACCATTGTCCCATTTTGTCTCCCTTGGTCCAGGAAGGCTGAAATTCACACAGGACACTCCATGTAGAATGCAGACAGTGTGGCAAAAGTTACAAGGAAATCAGACAAACTTGAAAATTTGGCCAGACGTTGACTACGTGGTCCTCAGAAGGGTCAAATTTTCAAAGTTCTCCAAAATGGACCAAACTCATACTGGAAGACAGAGACCCATAGCAGAGTCCAAGTGCCAAGTTTAGGGCCTGTAGAACAAACAGGAACCAGATGGGAGTGAGGTAAGAGAAAGGGTTGATTTCTGTCCACTTCTAATCCTTATACACTGGGGGCCAAGGAAGCCTTGTGGACAGTGGCTTTTTCTCTGTCATGGATTGTCCTAGGATGCTGATACTCACAGGACAGACTCAGTGGAGCTTTGTGGGGTTGCCCTGTGAATGCCAGCAACGTAGGACCTACCCTGACTGAGAAAAAGTCTCTGTCCACAAGGCATCCCCAGGCTCCGATGCTCAGGGATTGGAAGTGGTTGGAAATGGACTATTACCCTTCCCCTTCTCCCACCGTGTCCCCCTTTGCTCTAGAAGGCTTAAACTTTCAATTTCAAACTATTTTAGGACCCAGGACACATTGGTAAAGTGTGGCAAAGTTTGGAGAAAATTTCAATTTTAGCGGACATCCTCCACGTCCCATGCCCAGGAACAGTGCACCTTTCCTGGGAAAGTGTGAGGGGTTGGTCCTGGAGCCTTCCAGGGAGTACTGACAACATTTTTACCCAAACATGAGGCCTCCAATGGGGGGTTATGCATAGCTCCAGGGGGGTCTCAGACCTGTAGCTAGCCCATTTGAGATCACTTTTCTTGGGGCATCTGACTTCCACAGATGGCCCTGGAGGTCCATATTTTTTTATTGTTTTATTTTTTTTTTAACTTTGCTTGATTTTGCCCAAACTTTAGCCATGTCATACCTGTCTCAAATGAAGCACCCTGTCCCATTTTAGGGCCTGTGGGACAAACAGGGACAAAAGTAAGGGTATGTGTCTAAAAGCGTCCACTAGCAATCCCTTACCATTATGGTCCAGGGACACTGTGTGGACAGTGGCCATTTCTCAGTCATACATTGTCCAAGCAGGATGAAACTCACAGGGCAGACTCAGTGGAGCTCTAGAAACTGGCCCTGTGAATCCCAGCAACATATGACTAACTGTGACCCAGAAATAGCCACTGTCCACAAGGCATCCCCGGGGCCCCATTCATAGGGATCGGAACTGGACACCAATGGACAATTACGCATACCATTGTCCCATTTTGTCTCCCTTGGTCCAGGAAGGCTGAAATTCACACAGGACACTCCATGTAGAATGCAGACAGTGTGGCAAAAGTTACAAGGAAATCAGACAAACTTGAAAATTTGGCCAGACGTTGACTACGTGGTCCTCAGAAGGGTCAAATTTTCAAAGTTCTCCAAAATGGACCAAACTCATACTGGAAGACAGAGACCCATAGCAGAGTCCAAGTGCCAAGTTTAGGGCCTGTAGAACAAACAGGAACCAGATGGGAGTGAGGTAAGAGAAAGGGTTGATTTCTGTCCACTTCTAATCCTTATACACTGGGGGCCAAGGAAGCCTTGTGGACAGTGGCTTTTTCTCTGTTATGGATTGTCCTAGGATGCTGATACTCACAGGACAGACTCAGTGGAGCTTTGTGGGGTTGCCCTGTGAATGCCAGCAACGTAGGACCTACCCTGACTGAGAAAAAGTCTCTGTCCACAAGGCATCCCCAGGCTCCGATGCTCAGGGATTGGAAGTGGTTGGAAATGGACTATTACCCTTCCCCTTCTCCCACCGTGTCCCCCTTTGCTCTAGAAGGCTTAAACTTTCAATTTCAAACTATTTTAGGACCCAGGACACATTGGTAAAGTGTGGCAAAGTTTGGAGAAAATTTCAATTTTAGGGGACATCCTCCACGTCCCATGCCCAGGAACAGTGCACCTTTCCTGGGAAAGTGTGAGGGGTTGGTCCTGGAGCCTTCCAGGGAGTACTGACAACATTTTTACCCAAAAATGAGGCCTCCAATGGGGGGTTATGCATAGCTCCAGGGGGGTCTCAGACCTGTAGCTAGCCCATTTGAGATCACTTTTCTTGGGGCATCTGACTTCCACAGATGGCCCTGGAGGTCCATATTTTTTTATTGTTTTATTTTTTTTTAAAACTTTGCTTGATTTTGCCCAAACTTTAGCCATGTCATACCTGTGTCAAATGAAGCACCCTGTCCCATTTTAGGGCCTGTGGGACAAACAGGGACAAAAGTAAGGGTATGTGTCTAAAAGTGTCCACTAGCAATCCCTTACCATTATGGTCCAGGGACACTGTGTGGACAGTGGCCATTTCTCAGTCATACATTGTCCAAGCAGGATGAAACTCACAGGGCAGACTCAGTGGAGCTCTAGAAACTGGCCCTGTGAATCCCAGCAACATATGACTAACTGTGACCCAGAAATAGCCACTGTCCACAAGGCATCCCCGGGGCCCCATTCATAGGGATCGGAACTGGACACCAATGGACAATTACGCATACCATTGTCCCATTTTGTCTCCCTTGGTCCAGGAAGGCTGAAATTCACACAGGACACTCCATGTAGAATGCAGACAGTGTGGCAAAAGTTACAAGGAAATCAGACAAACTTGAAAATTTGGCCAGACGTTGACTACGTGGTCCTCAGAAGGGTCAAATTTTCAAAGTTCTCCAAAATGGACCAAACTCATACTGGAAGACAGAGACCCATAGCAGAGTCCAAGTGCCAAGTTTAGGGCCTGTAGAACAAACAGGAACCAGATGGGAGTGAGGTAAGAGAAAGGGTTGATTTCTGTCCACTTCTAATCCTTATACACTGGGGGCCAAGGAAGCCTTGTGGACAGTGGCTTTTTCTCTGTCATGGATTGTCCTAGGATGCTGATACTCACAGGACAGACTCAGTGGAGCTTTGTGGGGTTGCCCTGTGAATGCCAGCAACGTAGGACCTACCCTGACTGAGAAAAAGTCTCTGTCCACAAGGCATCCCCAGGCTCCGATGCTCAGGGATTGGAAGTGGTTGGAAATGGACTATTACCCTTCCCCTTCTCCCACCGTGTCCCCCTTTGCTCTAGAAGGCTTAAACTTTCAATTTCAAACTATTTTAGGACCCAGGACACATTGGTAAAGTGTGGCAAAGTTTGGAGAAAATTTCAATTTTAGCGGACATCCTCCACGTCCCATGCCCAGGAACAGTGCACCTTTCCTGGGAAAGTGTGAGGGGTTGGTCCTGGAGCCTTCCAGGGAGTACTGACAACATTTTTACCCAAACATGAGGCCTCCAATGGGGGGTTATGCATAGCTCCAGGGGGGTCTCAGACCTGTAGCTAGCCCATTTGAGATCACTTTTCTTGGGGCATCTGACTTCCACAGATGGCCCTGGAGGTCCATATTTTTTTATTGTTTTATTTTTTTTTTAACTTTGCTTGATTTTGCCCAAACTTTAGCCATGTCATACCTGTCTCAAATGAAGCACCCTGTCCCATTTTAGGGCCTGTGGGACAAACAGGGACAAAAGTAAGGGTATGTGTCTAAAAGCGTCCACTAGCAATCCCTTACCATTATGGTCCAGGGACACTGTGTGGACAGTGGCCATTTCTCAGTCATACATTGTCCAAGCAGGATGAAACTCACAGGGCAGACTCAGTGGAGCTCTAGAAACTGGCCCTGTGAATCCCAGCAACATATGACTAACTGTGACCCAGAAATAGCCACTGTCCACAAGGCATCCCCGGGGCCCCATTCATAGGGATCGGAACTGGACACCAATGGACAATTACGCATACCATTGTCCCATTTTGTCTCCCTTGGTCCAGGAAGGCTGAAATTCACACAGGACACTCCATGTAGAATGCAGACAGTGTGGCAAAAGTTACAAGGAAATCAGACAAACTTGAAAATTTGGCCAGACGTTGACTACGTGGTCCTCAGAAGGGTCAAATTTTCAAAGTTCTCCAAAATGGACCAAACTCATACTGGAAGACAGAGACCCATAGCAGAGTCCAAGTGCCAAGTTTAGGGCCTGTAGAACAAACAGGAACCAGATGGGAGTGAGGTAAGAGAAAGGGTTGATTTCTGTCCACTTCTAATCCTTATACACTGGGGGCCAAGGAAGCCTTGTGGACAGTGGCTTTTTCTCTGTCATGGATTGTCCTAGGATGCTGATACTCACAGGACAGACTCAGTGGAGCTTTGTGGGGTTGCCCTGTGAATGCCAGCAACGTAGGACCTACCCTGACTGAGAAAAAGTCTCTGTCCACAAGGCATCCCCAGGCTCCGATGCTCAGGGATTGGAAGTGGTTGGAAATGGACTATTACCCTTCCCCTTCTCCCACCGTGTCCCCCTTTGCTCTAGAAGGCTTAAACTTTCAATTTCAAACTATTTTAGGACCCAGGACACATTGGTAAAGTGTGGCAAAGTTTGGAGAAAATTTCAATTTTAGGGGACATCCTCCACGTCCCATGCCCAGGAACAGTGCACCTTTCCTGGGAAAGTGTGAGGGGTTGGTCCTGGAGCCTTCCAGGGAGTACTGACAACATTTTTACCCAAAAATGAGGCCTCCAATGGGGGGTTATGCATAGCTCCAGGGGGGTCTCAGACCTGTAGCTAGCCCATTTGAGATCACTTTTCTTGGGGCATCTGACTTCCACAGATGGCCCTGGAGGTCCATATTTTTTTATTGTTTTATTTTTTTTTAAAACTTTGCTTGATTTTGCCCAAACTTTAGCCATGTCATACCTGTGTCAAATGAAGCACCCTGTCCCATTTTAGGGCCTGTGGGACAAACAGGGACAAAAGTAAGGGTATGTGTCTAAAAGTGTCCACTAGCAATCCCTTACCATTATGGTCCAGGGACACTGTGTGGACAGTGGCCATTTCTCAGTCATACATTGTCCAAGCAGGATGAAACTCACAGGGCAGACTCAGTGGAGCTCTAGAAACTGGCCCTGTGAATCCCAGCAACATATGACTAACTGTGACCCAGAAATAGCCACTGTCCACAAGGCATCCCCGGGGCCCCATTCATAGGGATCGGAACTGGACACCAATGGACAATTACGCATACCATTGTCCCATTTTGTCTCCCTTGGTCCAGGAAGGCTGAAATTCACACAGGACACTCCATGTAGAATGCAGACAGTGTGGCAAAAGTTACAAGGAAATCAGACAAACTTGAAAATTTGGCCAGACGTTGACTACGTGGTCCTCAGAAGGGTCAAATTTTCAAAGTTCTCCAAAATGGACCAAACTCATACTGGAAGACAGAGACCCATAGCAGAGTCCAAGTGCCAAGTTTAGGGCCTGTAGAACAAACAGGAACCAGATGGGAGTGAGGTAAGAGAAAGGGTTGATTTCTGTCCACTTCTAATCCTTATACACTGGGGGCCAAGGAAGCCTTGTGGACAGTGGCTTTTTCTCTGTCATGGATTGTCCTAGGATGCTGATACTCACAGGACAGACTCAGTGGAGCTTTGTGGGGTTGCCCTGTGAATGCCAGCAACGTAGGACCTACCCTGACTGAGAAAAAGTCTCTGTCCACAAGGCATCCCCAGGCTCCGATGCTCAGGGATTGGAAGTGGTTGGAAATGGACTATTACCCTTCCCCTTCTCCCACCGTGTCCCCCTTTGCTCTAGAAGGCTTAAACTTTCAATTTCAAACTATTTTAGGACCCAGGACACATTGGTAAAGTGTGGCAAAGTTTGGAGAAAATTTCAATTTTAGCGGACATCCTCCACGTCCCATGCCCAGGAACAGTGCACCTTTCCTGGGAAAGTGTGAGGGGTTGGTCCTGGAGCCTTCCAGAGAGTACTGACAACATTTTTACCCAAACATGAGGCCTCCAATGGGGGGTTATGCATAGCTCCAGGGGGGTCTCAGACCTGTAGCTAGCCCATTTGAGATCACTTTTCTTGGGGCATCTGACTTCCACAGATGGCCCTGGAGGTCCATATTTTTTTTATTGTTTTATTTTTTTTTTAACTTTGCTTGATTTTGCCCAAACTTTAGCCATGTCATACCTGTCTCAAATGAAGCACCCTGTCCCATTTTAGGGCCTGTGGGACAAACAGGGACAAAAGTAAGGGTATGTGTCTAAAAGCGTCCACTAGCAATCCCTTACCATTATGGTCCAGGGACACTGTGTGGACAGTGGCCATTTCTCAGTCATACATTGTCCAAGCAGGATGAAACTCACAGGGCAGACTCAGTGGAGCTCTAGAAACTGGCCCTGTGAATCCCAGCAACATATGACTAACTGTGACCCAGAAATAGCCACTGTCCACAAGGCATCCCCGGGGCCCCATTCATAGGGATCGGAACTGGACACCAATGGACAATTACGCATACCATTGTCCCATTTTGTCTCCCTTGGTCCAGGAAGGCTGAAATTCACACAGGACACTCCATGTAGAATGCAGACAGTGTGGCAAAAGTTACAAGGAAATCAGACAAACTTGAAAATTTGGCCAGACGTTGACTACGTGGTCCTCAGAAGGGTCAAATTTTCAAAGTTCTCCAAAATGGACCAAACTCATACTGGAAGACAGATACCCATAGCAGAGTCCAAGTGCCAAGTTTAGGGCCTGTAGAACAAACAGGAACCAGATGGGAGTGAGGTAAGAGAAAGGGTTGATTTCTGTCCACTTCTAATCCTTATACACTGGGGGCCAAGGAAGCCTTGTGGACAGTGGCTTTTTCTCTGTTATGGATTGTCCTAGGATGCTGATACTCACAGGACAGACTCAGTGGAGCTTTGTGGGGTTGCCCTGTGAATGCCAGCAACGTAGGACCTACCCTGACTGAGAAAAAGTCTCTGTCCACAAGGCATCCCCAGGCTCCGATGCTCAGGGATTGGAAGTGGTTGGAAATGGACTATTACCCTTCCCCTTCTCCCACCGTGTCCCCCTTTGCTCTACAAGCCTTAAACTTTCAATTTCAAACTATTTTAGGACCCAGGACACATTGGTAAAGTGTGGCAAAGTTTGGAGAAAATTTCAATTTTAGCGGACATCCTCCACGTCCCATGCCCAGGAACAGTGCACCTTTCCTGGGAAAGTGTGAGGGGTTGGTCCTGGAGCCTTCCAGGGAGTACTGACAACATTTTTACCCAAACATGAGGCCTCCAATGGGGGGTTATGCATAGCTCCAGGGGGGTCTCAGACCTGTAGCTAGCCCATTTGAGATCACTTTTCTTGGGGCATCTGACTTCCACAGATGGCCCTGGAGGTCCATATTTTTTTATTGTTTTATTTTTTTTTTAACTTTGCTTGATTTTGCCCAAACTTTAGCCATGTCATACCTGTCTCAAATGAAGCACCCTGTCCCATTTTAGGGCCTGTGGGACAAACAGGGACAAAAGTAAGGGTATGTGTCTAAAAGCGTCCACTAGCAATCCCTTACCATTATGGTCCAGGGACACTGTGTGGACAGTGGCCATTTCTCAGTCATACATTGTCCAAGCAGGATGAAACTCACAGGGCAGACTCAGTGGAGCTCTAGAAACTGGCCCTGTGAATCCCAGCAACATATGACTAACTGTGACCCAGAAATAGCCACTGTCCACAAGGCATCCCCGGGGCCCCATTCATAGGGATCGGAACTGGACACCAATGGACAATTACGCATACCATTGTCCCATTTTGTCTCCCTTGGTCCAGGAAGGCTGAAATTCACACAGGACACTCCATGTAGAATGCAGACAGTGTGGCAAAAGTTACAAGGAAATCAGACAAACTTGAAAATTTGGCCAGACGTTGACTACGTGGTCCTCAGAAGGGTCAAATTTTCAAAGTTCTCCAAAATGGACCAAACTCATACTGGAAGACAGAGACCCATAGCAGAGTCCAAGTGCCAAGTTTAGGGCCTGTAGAACAAACAGGAACCAGATGGGAGTGAGGTAAGAGAAAGGGTTGATTTCTGTCCACTTCTAATCCTTATACACTGGGGGCCAAGGAAGCCTTGTGGACAGTGGCTTTTTCTCTGTTATGGATTGTCCTAGGATGCTGATACTCACAGGACAGACTCAGTGGAGCTTTGTGGGGTTGCCCTGTGAATGCCAGCAACGTAGGACCTACCCTGACTGAGAAAAAGTCTCTGTCCACAAGGCATCCCCAGGCTCCGATGCTCAGGGATTGGAAGTGGTTGGAAATGGACTATTACCCTTCCCCTTCTCCCACCGTGTCCCCCTTTGCTCTAGAAGGCTTAAACTTTCAATTTCAAACTATTTTAGGACCCAGGACACATTGGTAAAGTGTGGCAAAGTTTGGAGAAAATTTCAATTTTAGCGGACATCCTCCACGTCCCATGCCCAGGAACAGTGCACCTTTCCTGGGAAAGTGTGAGGGGTTGGTCCTGGAGCCTTCCAGGGAGTACTGACAACATTTTTACCCAAACATGAGGCCTCCAATGGGGGGTTATGCATAGCTCCAGGGGGGTCTCAGACCTGTAGCTAGCCCATTTGAGATCACTTTTCTTGGGGCATCTGACTTCCACAGATGGCCCTGGAGGTCCATATTTTTTTATTGTTTTATTTTTTTTTTAACTTTGCTTGATTTTGCCCAAACTTTAGCCATGTCATACCTGTCTCAAATGAAGCACCCTGTCCCATTTTAGGGCCTGTGGGACAAACAGGGACAAAAGTAAGGGTATGTGTCTAAAAGCGTCCACTAGCAATCCCTTACCATTATGGTCCAGGGACACTGTGTGGACAGTGGCCATT
This sequence comes from Telmatherina bonti, assembly GCF_933228915.1. Taxonomy (NCBI): domain Eukaryota; kingdom Metazoa; phylum Chordata; class Actinopteri; order Atheriniformes; family Telmatherinidae; genus Telmatherina; species Telmatherina bonti. The sequence goes on from NC_136633.1 coordinate 8,281,070, forward strand.
TCTCAGTCATACATTGTCCAAGCAGGATGAAACTCACAGGGCAGACTCAGTGGAGCTCTAGAAACTGGCCCTGTGAATCCCAGCAACATATGACTAACTGTGACCCAGAAATAGCCACTGTCCACAAGGCATCCCCGGGGCCCCATTCATAGGGATCGGAACTGGACACCAATGGACAATTACGCATACCATTGTCCCATTTTGTCTCCCTTGGTCCAGGAAGGCTGAAATTCACACAGGACACTCCATGTAGAATGCAGACAGTGTGGCAAAAGTTACAAGGAAATCAGACAAACTTGAAAATTTGGCCAGACGTTGACTACGTGGTCCTCAGAAGGGTCAAATTTTCAAAGTTCTCCAAAATGGACCAAACTCATACTGGAAGACAGAGACCCATAGCAGAGTCCAAGTGCCAAGTTTAGGGCCTGTAGAACAAACAGGAACCAGATGGGAGTGAGGTAAGAGAAAGGGTTGATTTCTGTCCACTTCTAATCCTTATACACTGGGGGCCAAGGAAGCCTTGTGGACAGTGGCTTTTTCTCTGTTATGGATTGTCCTAGGATGCTGATACTCACAGGACAGACTCAGTGGAGCTTTGTGGGGTTGCCCTGTGAATGCCAGCAACGTAGGACCTACCCTGACTGAGAAAAAGTCTCTGTCCACAAGGCATCCCCAGGCTCCGATGCTCAGGGATTGGAAGTGGTTGGAAATGGACTATTACCCTTCCCCTTCTCCCACCGTGTCCCCCTTTGCTCTACAAGGCTTAAACTTTCAATTTCAAACTATTTTAGGACCCAGGACACATTGGTAAAGTGTGGCAAAGTTTGGAGAAAATTTCAATTTTAGCGGACATCCTCCACGTCCCATGCCCAGGAACAGTGCACCTTTCCTGGGAAAGTGTGAGGGGTTGGTCCTGGAGCCTTCCAGGGAGTACTGACAACATTTTTACCCAAACATGAGGCCTCCAATGGGGGGTTATGCATAGCTCCAGGGGGGTCTCAGACCTGTAGCTAGCCCATTTGAGATCACTTTTCTTGGGGCATCTGACTTCCACAGATGGCCCTGGAGGTCCATATTTTTTTATTGTTTTATTTTTTTTTTTAACTTTGCTTGATTTTGCCCAAACTTTAGCCATGTCATACCTGTGTCAAATGAAGCACCCTGTCCCATTTTAGGGCCTGTGGGACAAACAGGGACAAAAGTAAGGGTATGTGTCTAAAAGCGTCCACTAGCAATCCCTTACCATTATGGTCCAGGGACACTGTGTGGACAGTGGCCATTTCTCAGTCATACATTGTCCAAGCAGGATGAAACTCACAGGGCAGACTCAGTGGAGCTCTAGAAACTGGCCCTGTGAATCCCAGCAACATATGACTAACTGTGACCCAGAAATAGCCACTGTCCACAAGGCATCCCCGGGGCCCCATTCATAGGGATCGGAACTGGACACCAATGGACAATTACGCATACCATTGTCCCATTTTGTCTCCCTTGGTCCAGGAAGGCTGAAATTCACACAGGACACTCCATGTAGAATGCAGACAGTGTGGCAAAAGTTACAAGGAAATCAGACAAACTTGAAAATTTGGCCAGACGTTGACTACGTGGTCCTCAGAAGGGTCAAATTTTCAAAGTTCTCCAAAATGGACCAAACTCATACTGGAAGACAGAGACCCATAGCAGAGTCCAAGTGCCAAGTTTAGGGCCTGTAGAACAAACAGGAACCAGATGGGAGTG